>NC_035442.2:161814351-162537604 GCF_002127325.2 Helianthus annuus
TTCCGCTTCTTCGTCTTTGTACAGCCCAATGATTGATCCGAACTGCGCCATGGAGGTTCTATAGGTCGTACCCCCACATCGAAACTCGACCGCCTCGTGATCAAACGGGTCGCGTCTCGAGCTGAAGATGAACGTGCTATAGAACTCCAATGTGCATTGATGGACCGACCGAAGTCGGGTAGTCAATGCAACGTGCAGTGGACCCGTCACTATGTTGTTGAAGCGGTCCAGTTGGTTTACCATTGTCAGAAGATCGGTACATGCCCGTCTTGGATATTCTTCGGGCCTTGTTTGTAGGACCTCGTAGCGAGCCCTGGCATCAAGTTCGCTGGCATTGAACCGTGTGAATTTGGACATCTGAAAAGAATACAGCGAAAGTTAGTGCGAAACATGGAAATTCGGGTTGAAAACTGCAGACAGTGGGCTGGACACGGCCCCGTGTTCAGTGAACACGGCCCCGTGTTCAGGCGTCTGTAACACCTAATTTTCATTTTTTCGTCCCGGTTTCGAAAAACCTGAAAATTTTTAGCCTAATAGCAGCGGTTTCCCCCGAAAATGAAACCCTAAGTGTCATTTTTCCAAAATCAAACCATTTACCCTTTCAATTTTGTGTTTTTCGGTTCAAGAACAAGGGTTTGTGTTTTTAGTTGGAAATCGGACAAATCTATCAACAATACATGTCTATTTACTCCCTACTACTCTATTCTAAACTACTACTAACAATTTTCATCAAAAATTTTTGAGTTCGATCCGGATGAACATGAAGAACCCTAGATTTCCCCCAATTTTTGATGTTTTAACTACATGCAAGTAACTAATCTAACTACTAAGAAGGATAGAATCATACCTTGACGTTGTTAGGCTTGGTGGTAACGTTCGAAATCGGCAGAAAATCGCCCTAAACCAGAGAGTTTTCGGCGAAACGGGGCGTGTGGAATGGTGTAACTGATAGAAAAAGAGGGTTTTATCCGACAGTCGCCTCGACACGGCCCCGTGTCCAGTGGACACGGCCCCGTGCCGGGTGAAATTTTTGAAATTTTTGAATTTTTTTTTTTTTTTTTTTTTTTTTACGTGCTCGTGTGCATGCCCCTTATCTCCGAATAGTGGTTAGATGATTTTACTGGTTTCGAATGTATACTTACCTGTAACATGTCGGGTATGAGTTTATTCGTTGACCGTTTGAAGTGCGATTTCCTCTTCTTCATCCTCAATGGATCCTCTGTAGAGTTTCAGCCGTTGGCCATTGACTTTAAATGGTATCCCATTTCGAGTTTTAATTTCTACTGCACCGTGTGGAAAAACATGGGTGACTGAAAAAGGTCCCGACCACCTAGATTTTAACTTACCAGGAAACAATCGAAGTCGCGAATTGAACAATAGAACTTGGTCTCCAACCCGAAATTCATTAGATTTAATATATTTATCATGCAAATTTTTCATTCTTTCTTTATAAATTTCGGAGTTAGAATATGCATAGTTCCTAAGTTCTTCTAATTCGTTTATTTGACAAAATCGATTTTTACCGGCAACTTCTAAGTCTAGGTTTACGTTTTTTATTGCCCAGTAGGCTTTGTGAGCGATTTCTACTGGCAAGTGACAACTTTTTCCATAGACTAGTTTATATGGGGTTGTGCCTATAGTGGTTTTATAAGCGGTTCGAAAAGCCCATAAAGCGTCGTCTAGTTTGTCAGCCCATTCTTTTTTATTTATCCCTACGGTTTTCTCAAGTATTCGTTTTAAACCTCGATTCGTCACTTCGGCTTGCCCATTTGTTTGGGGATGATATGCTGTTGAGACCCGGTGATAGACCCCATACCTTGTTAATATTTTTTCAAGTTGATGATTGCAAAAATGGGTACCTCTATCACTTATTAAAGCTTTTGGTGTCCCGAAACGAGAGAACAATTTTTTTAGGAATTTTACCACTACTCTTCCATCATTTGTTGGAAGAGCTTCGGCCTCTGCCCATTTAGACAGGTAGTCGACTGCCACAAGTATATATTTGTTTCCTTTTGAAGGTGGGAAAGGTCCCATGAAATCGAGTCCCCACACATCAAAGATTTCACAAACGAGTATGCCATTTTGAGGCATTTCGTTTTTGGAAGAAATATTACCTGATCTTTGGCAAGCATCACATGTCTTTACAAGGTTTTGTGCATCCTTGTAAATGGTTGGCCAGTAGAATCCCGAATCAAATACCTTTCTTGCGGTACTTGCGGCACCATGATGTCCTCCGTATGGACTTTCATGACAATGACGGAGTATTCTTCGTGCTTCGTTACCATGGACACACCTTCGGATGAGTTGATCGGCACACATTTTGAAAAGATAGGGGTCTTCCCAAAAGTAATGCTTTACATCAGCAAAGAATTTCTTCCTTTGATGATGTGGCCATCCTTTGGTGACTATACCGCTGGCTAAGAAATTAGCGTAGTCGGCATACCATGGTTCTTGTCTGCTTTCCATCATTTCCAGGGACTCCGTGGGAAATTTTTCGTTGATTTGCTCGTCCCTGGTTGTCTCCAAAGCTGGGTCTTCTAAGCGTGAGAGGTGATCTGCAGCAGTGTTTTCTGCTCCTCTTTTGTCCTTGATTTCAATGTCGAATTCTTGGAGGAGTAGAATCCACCTTATCAAACGGGGTTTTGCGTCTTGCTTCTTGAAGAGGTACCTGATGGCTGCATGGTCTGTATAAACTATTGTTTTAGAAAGAACAAGATAAGAACGAAATTTATCAAAAGCAAACACCACCGCTAGTAACTCTTTTTCTGTAGTTGTATAATTTTCTTGTGCATCATTTAGAGTTTTACTAGCATAATATATTGGGTGGAAATGTTTTTCTTTTCTTTGTCCCAATACTGCTCCAACAGCAAAGTCGCTTGCATCGCACATGATTTCGAAAGGAAATTTCCAATCTGGTGCTATCATGATAGGTGCATTGACTAGCATTTCCTTGAGGGTTAGAAATGCTTGATTGCATTCCTTGTCAAAGATGAAGGGTGCATCTTTTTCAAGCAATTTTGTTAGAGGTCTTGAGATTTTCGAAAAGTCTTTGATAAACCTTCTATAGAATCCGGCATGCCCTAGGAAACTTCTGATTGCTCGCACGGAGGATGGAGGAGGTAATCGAGATATAGTCTCAATTTTTGCTCGATCAACTTCCATTCCTTCGCTTGAGATTTTATGTCCGAGTACTATTCCCTCTGTTACCATGAAATGGCATTTTTCCCAGTTAAGGGCGAGGTTAGTTTCCTCACATCGGGATAGCATTCGTTCAAGATTATCGAGGCATTGATCATATGAGTCTCCAAAGATGGAAAAGTCATCCATGAAGACTTCCATGGTTTTTTCAATCATATCATGGAAAATGGCGACCATACAACGTTGGAATGTTGCAGGCGCATTACATAGACCGAATGGCATGCGTCGATATGCAAAAGTTCCGTAGGGACATGTGAAAGTTGTTTTCTCTTGGTCTTCTGGTGCTATCGGTATTTGGAAGTAACCTGAAAAACCATCTAAGAAACAATAAAATTTATGACCGGATAATCTTTCTAACATTTGATCAATGAAGGGCAAAGGAAAGTGGTCTTTCCTTGTTGCTTCATTTAATCTCCTATAGTCTATACAGACTCTCCATCCTGTGACGGTTCTTGTGGGTATTAATTCATTTTTCTCGTTAGTTATTACCGTCATACCTCCTTTCTTTGGGACTACTTGGACGGGACTTACCCACGGGCTATCGGAGATAGGGTAGATTAGTCCGGCGTCGAGGAGTTTGATGACTTCATTTTTAACCACTTCTTGAACATTGGGGTTCACTCTTCGTTGTGGTTGAATCACCGTTTTGTAGTCATCATTCATTAAAATTTTGTGCGTGCACATGGAAGGACTTATTCCCTTAATATCTACAAGCTTCCAAGCGATCGCATTTTTGTGTTTTTTAAGTAGGTTAACTAATTTTTCTTTTTCCATGCTAGTTAATTTAGACGAAATAATTACAGGTAAACTACCATCTTTGCCTAGAAAAGCATATTCCAAACCCTTAGGGAGTTCTTTGAGCTCGATGGTTGGGTCTTTAGGAGACACCTTATTTCGTGGCTCATCTAGATCAAGAACTTTAAAAGTTTGTTCTATGGCTACCTCTTCGTCGACAAAGTGGTCTTCCTCGTGGTGTGTATCAGGTGGTTCAGCTTCATCTTCAATTAGGGGGTCATTGTTGCCAAAAGGATATTTCATTGAGCGCTCAAGATCTATGCTCCTTTTGAATGCCCCTAATTGAAGAGTTAGATTGTTGAATTTCCGGTTTTTCAAAGCTTTGTGAGTTTGTACAAAAGGTTTTCCCAAGACTAGGGGGCATCATCTAAGATGACGAAGTCGGTTGGGATTACCATTTGATTTGTTTGAACCAAAATATCTTCGACTACACCGATTGATTTCATTACTTTTCGGTCGGATAGAAAAATGGGTATTTGAAGTGGAGTAAAATCACTAATACTTAACTTTTCAAAAATGTAGTTGGGCATTATGTTAACACAAAGATCTTTATCAATAGTGACATTACTAATAAATGAATTTTGAAAGAAACATGGAACCGGTGTGATGTTAATTTCAAAAGGATCTTCCTTTATTAGCGAGGTTTGATCATTAGTTAACTTAACACTTACTATTTCTTTAATTTTAGCACTAGTGTTTAACTCTTTTAAAAACTTGGCATGAGGGGTTATTAAACAATGGTTTTCGAAAGTAGGTGACAAGAGAATAATTTCCTCTAAATTAGACTCTTCTTGAATTTTAACATTATCGGACTCACCATTTTCGTTGTTTAACTCATGTGTCTGTTTTTCACTTTCTTGTTCTTCCATTTTCACACTTTCAACTATCTCTTCGTTATTATTATTTTTTAGCCTTTCTCTTGCACGGGATTCCTCTTCCCTCGCGCGAGATTCTTTCATGCAACGTTCGATAGTTTTAATGTGTTCTAATATCCTATTAGTTACTTCGGTGAGATTGAAAGAATTTGGATCCTCTAAGCTTGAATCCGGTTGTTCGATCCTTGGTTCCTCATAGTACTCATATGAAGTAGATGGTTCACACCATTGTTCTTCATTGTAAGTATATGATGGATAAGGGTCGAAACTTTGTTCTTCATAGTACTCATATGAGGTGGGTTGTTCACGCCATGGGTCCTCATAATAAGTGTATGAAGGTGGTGGCTCATATGTTGAATCTTCAAAGTATGAGTATGAAGGCTCATACCTTGGTTCATCAAAATATGAGTATGAGGAAGGAGGTTCATACCTTTGGTCTTCATAGGATGTGTATGAAGTTGGTGGCTCGTACCTGGGCTCCTCATAATGGTTGTATGAATTGGATGGTTGATATGAGTTATTATATTGAACCGAGCGTGCATTACGACAATTAGTGCAATAATTACCTCTATAATCATCCTCATCATAGGTGTAGTTGTAATCTCTTGAGTATTGATCCATAGGAATCACTCAACAGACTACAACTGAGTCTCGGGACCAGAAAACAAAAATAAGACGGAAACAGAAGCTGGACACGGCCCCGTGTTGGGTGAACACGGCCCCGTGTTCAGGGACTGTATCTGGGCGTTTTAATTAAATTAACTGGTCACGTTGAGCACGGGGGCGTGTTGAGTGAACACGGCCCCGTGGTCAGACTCTGTATCTGGGTATCTACTCTAAAAATATGCAGCACGGGGGCGTGTTCAGCGAGCACGGCCCCGTGTTCAAGCTACTGTAAATGCAAAACTAAACTAAAATGCAGAAAAAAAATGCGCGCGTTTTGAAAAGGTTTTGAAAAACTGATTAGGCCGTCGATTTTAAGCTTTCTTAAAATCCTTGTGTCCCCGGCAGCGGCGCCAAAAACTTGATGCGTGTTAGTGTATATATGTTTTTAGATATATATTTAAGCCCTTTTTACACTTTTAGCCAAGTTTTAAATTTATAAAACACGATATTTACTAACACTAAGCACACATATGGGCAAGTGCACCCATCGTGGACGTAGTATAGTGTTGGTAAGATACCGAGGTCGTCCAAGGACACAAGAGCTTTTAATACCGGTTTATCCTCAACGTCTAATCAAATCAAAAAGTTAGAGAAATGTTTTAAACTAAGAAAAATAAAAACTAACTAAATGCTGAAAAATAAAAATAAAATAAAAACAGATAGACAAGATGAATCACTTGGATCCGACACGTGTATTAGTATAACCTTTGATTATTTTCGCACTTTTGCACTTGTTTAAGAGATTATCTTAGTTATTGTAGTAGGCCCCTTTTTCGAAGGCGACGTTACCCTCAACCCAGTAGTTTGAGTCAGCAAGGATACAATCCTAAAGGGTCGGATTATTGAAAGATAATGAATTAAGTTATTAATGCAAATTATGGTAGGCCCCGCTTTCGGCGGTGACGTTACCCTCGGCTAAGTAGTCTGAGTCAGCAGGGATACAGTCCTAAATAGCCGGGTTATAGTATTAATAGTAGTTAGCTTATGAGGGGGTCAAAGAGTTTGGATCCCCGCCATCCAATACCTATGGGCATTGAAGGAGATCCTACTAAATTTGACCCAGGTCCCAAGCAGGACCTCTAAACGCTGAACAAGGGCAAGACCTTTACCAAACCGTTCCCTTAACCCCCGACCAGGTAGTCAACATACCTCCATATAGACCGTGGAGATATGAATGGTGAAAATCTTTTATTTTATATAGACAGTAAAATAATGCCAAGACACCACGGACAAACGATAAGGAAAGATCACCTTCAACATAAGTAACTAGTTATTAAAGTCATTAATACAAAACCAAATAAAAAGTGCAAAAGATTAAAAATAAAAAGTATTATACTAAACACTTGTCTTCACCAAGTGATGTAAGAGACTTAGGCAAACATGGCCTTGATTGTCAAGAACTCTTACGATCAATCTTGGATCCCGAGACGACTCACACACTCTATGATGGACAATGGATGATGGTGGTGGATGATGGTGTTATGGTGGTGATGGGTGGTGGATGAAGTGTGAGAGAGGTGGTGTGCCAAGGGATGAGAGAGAATGACACCAAGCTCCTCTATTTATAGGCTGAACAGAACGCTGGACACGGCCCCGTGTCCGCTGGACACGGCCCCGTGCCCGTCTGACATTCTCTCTCTTCATTAATTGTAATTGCGAATTACAATTAATGCGCCTGCTGTACTTTCAACACGCCCCCGTGTCCGCTGGGCACGGCCCCGTGGTGAGCAATGGAAGCTTCTACTGGTTTGTCTTTTCTGCTGCTTCCTGGGCACGCCCCCGTGTTCACTGGACACGGGGCGTGTTCAGACTTCTGTTCTCTTCTCTTTGTCTTGGGAGGTGCCGTTGAGGGTCCGGGCAGTTTACTTTTGTCCCTTTTCTTGTATTTATGGTAGAATTAGTGGTCTTTTTGCTTCTTTTGTGATTTTGAGCTCATTTCATCCTGAAAATACAAAAGGAAGACAAAAACACTCTTTTTCCAACATTAGTACTTAAAAAGGGTTAGTTTTATGCCTTAATTGATGTGTTTTATATGTTGCATTTTACACACATCAATGGTGCTCTTCAAGAACATCATGTTTTGGCCTCAATCCACCATGAATAGCTCGGAACTAACCGATTTCCCCATAAACAAGCTAAGATCAATCAAAGATCTAGACATTTACTTGGTATGAAGGATTGAAAGAAGGATTTCCAACTTTCTTTCAACTCTTTTACACTCAATGCCTTCAAACCGGTAGAAACGGAGCTTGAGCCAACTCCCTAATCGCTCTAATGGTTGAGTGGTTCAAGATTCGGGTTCTACCTACGAGGTTCACCGACTTCGGGTTAAACGTTAAACCACCGTTACGAACCGTTCACTGGCCGGATTTGGGTGATTCCTGTCCGAGCAGGGGAAACAAGTAAGAACGAAGGTTCCATGGTTCAGCTTGTTGTCAAACTACCTCAATATAACGTCAAATAATCAGAACAGCCAAGTGTTAGACGAACAGGCCGACCAGGTCAGGATGCTGGCCGAACGGTTAGGCTGTTCTAACGAACAGCCAACCGATCGGACACGCCAGCCGATCGACCAGGCCAGCCGATCGGCTAGCATATGGCCCTACAATTTGACAATTCTATGAAGTATAGTATTGAACGAGGTGATGTTCGATCGAACGAGCTGTTTGATAAAATTACTCATCGGATCATGAGATACTATGCTTCAACCCTTAATCGATTTTTAATTCGTTCGACGTATTAGAATGCCACCCGATCGAGCGTGATGTTCGATCGAGCATGTTGTTCGATCGTGTATCCTGCCGAGGACTACTACTATAACGACCCTCGGTAAAACCGACACCCTCATAATATTTCTGACACCCTAATATCTTTAAATATATCAATATGTCTTTATATGCACCCCGTATGTGAAAACCGAGCCCAAATTAGAATATAATATATAAAATAAATTAAAAACAAAAATTATTAAGCTGAAGCGGGCCGCGTAGGGCCTCACCTCAACTTAACGCGGGCCGTGTAAGGGTATAACCAGACTTCGCCAAAATCTTAAGTTCATGCGGGCCGCGTACAAGATTGCTTAAGTTAAGGCAGGCCGCGAGCGTTTTAAAATCTGGCAAAGCCCTGGGCCGCCACGTGGCCTAACACACGGCGAACCTAGGTGGTGACCGGGCCAAGCTACGCGTTGACCCAGCATTGACGCGGGCCGCGTGAGCTTAGCCCATTATTAACGCGGGCCGCGAGGGGACGAGATTACAGCCCTATAAATAGAAGGCAACGGCCTTCAGTCCGTCTCGTTCACAATTTCTTTCTTTCTTAAATTTCTATAGTGGCGTTACTATACCCGGGCATTATACCCCCTAAAATAGCGAGGTTCTGCTACGATGTAAGTATTATAACCCCTGGAGACGTATTAGATACGCTGCCCGATTGATCTAGGGTTCCGTAACGGCTGTCGTGGTTCTGCCCGACGTAGTCGTTGGAATGCCGTCTCGGGGAGGGTATTACTAATGCTAAAATGGGTTATTATACTAACACACGTGCATTTGTGTAAATTATAGATATTCACCAGGAAACCCTAAAGAATAACCTAAAACAGCAATGTGAGTAATCTCCTTTTTGTAAACTGTTTTTACAAAACCTTACGTACTTTTCCATGCGAATGACAGTTATTGAGTATTTGTAAGAATACAATTATCGTGGGTATGTTGGGGTTTTGTATACAAAATTTGTTACAACCTGGTTAAGGAGTAACATTTCCACAAGTCGGGTGTCGACAGTACCAACGGGTGATAATTGATATAACTTGGAAACAAATGTAATTGCGGGATCGCCCTCAATACTGTTCACTGTGAATTTTCTTTAAACTTGATTAAACTGAGATTCACTCACCAGTATTTCCCACTGACAAAATGTTTTTAAAACGCATTTCAGGTAACAAAATGTGAAAGCCAAATAGAAGCCAGCTGGACAGCACTGGAGGCTTGGAAAAGTGGCAATAAAGTTACCTAATAATAAAATGGATGTTTTTATTCAATAAATAGGATTTATTCCTATGAAACGTGTGTATTGAAAAACTTGGGTTTTATCTATATGTTCAATATTATAAATCATGGTGGTTTACTCTGATTAAAATATTTCCTAACTACGGTCCTGATGAAAATTTCCGCTGCCAAATTGGATAAATAAAATGTGATACCACCGAAACTGGCTCACGGCCGCCCGTTCCCGGGAACTAGGGACCGGGGGTTGTGACAGAAGGTGGTATCAGAGCTATGCCACTGATTCAGCCACAGAAGTGTTCTGCTGACATCAAAATTCAAATTGTTAGGAAATAAATTATGGAAATACGTGTATAATTGTATTTCTTGCTATGTGTTATCTGACTATTTGTTAGTTTACAGTATGAGCGACCAAGGACCTTCTGACGCCTATCGTCAACTGTCTGGTTCGCCTAGGAGCGAAGGCACCTCCTCTTCTCAGCCTGCCCTCTCGGGGTATTCTGCTGACACAGAAGAAGGAATCTTTGTGTTTAAGGCTCAGTCTGAAGAGCCATTTCCTCAGAAAAAGAGGGGATGGTTCAGTAGGGGAGCGCACGAGCGTAGGAAAAGAATGAAAAAGTTGCAGGAACAGCGAGTGTTAGCCGCAGCAAAAAGATAGACTGATGCTTATAATCAGGACATGCTCAATAGGGGTATCGCTAATATCCATATTTTAGCAACCACTGCTGCTGACCCAAACCTGGAACAAATGCTAGCACCACAACCACAAAATCCTGACCAACCAATGGAAGTAGAAAACCAGATAGAAATGCCTGATTACAACCCGGAGGAGATACCTAGGGTACCTGCACCAGATCCTCTAGACCCAAACAATTACGACCCCTGGTGGGACGATGTTAGGGACTACGTGCAACAAAACCCAATACAGGAAAATGTGCCAATGCCCAACTTAGGAGCTTACCCAGGGTTAGATCCTCAAGATCCCTACAATATTAGTGATGCATATGTTAGGGAAATTTTAGAGAATCCATACCCGTACCAAGCCCCGATGCCTCCGTATCAGGAACCCGTACCCCAGTTTCCAAACCCAGTCCTAGAACCTGCACCCCCAATGAGTGCAGAAAATGTCCAAGAACTTAGGACTTTTGGGGAGGAAATTTTAGAAAGCAGTGATCGAATGCGACAGGTGGGAGAACGCCTCGTATGGAAATACGATGAGCGTAATATGGATTTTTGGATGAATCCATATCAGTGAAGGTGATGGCAGAAACGGTAGTAGTAATAATAATAATAATAAAATAAATGTGTGTATGTGTTAGAAAAAAAAAAACTACGGATGCCTACTATTAGTATTGTAGCTTTACATTTCAGTCAATATTGTAATTTAAATTTCAGTACTAGTGTGTAATGATGCATACTATATAAGTAGAGTAAAAGTCGCAATGCTCGACATTTTTGGTTAAACGTGCGTGTCATGTGATTGGCTATATTCAAATATTAATTGTGATATTAATATTTGATAAATTGTTTAAAATTCAGATGGCCGACGAGGAAAATCAGGATAATCTGAATAACGATAACTGGAGTAACATTAACGTGGTTAATGAGAATCTGGACAACAATAACAATGGAAACCAAATGGATAATAGTGCCGTTCAACATATAGTGGCACAAGGAATTATAGATGCAATGCCATTTATTATTCAAACGGTTCAAGAAGCGAATAATAAAAGTAAGCATAGCAGTAAACGACCAAGTGAACTGGAAAACAGCGTGAACAATGGACCCGTACTTCAAGCGCCCATTCCCAAAAGAACAATGGACCCATTGCAGCCCTACGCTGGATAGAGAAAACTGAAGCCGTTCTGAAAATAAGCAAATGTGCTGAAGAAGATAAGATAATGTTTGCTTCAAATCTATTTAAAAACGCAGCCTTAGAATGGTGGAACACTATCCTCCAGTCAAGAGGAAGTACTAAAATTTATAACATGGAATGGGAGGAATTTAAAAATATGGTAGAAAGGAAATTCTGCCCTCCTAATGAAAAGGAACAGATAGCGAATAAGTTTCTAAATCTTAGAATGACCGGGGTAGACAGTAAGGGTTACACTACCACATTCTTTGAATATGCTAGAATAGTACCAACCCTTGCATCACCTGAACCGGTATTAATCTCCCGTTATATCTGGGGATTAATTGGAGAGATTAGACATGTAGTCAAGGCAGCTAGACCCCAAACTATAGAAGAAGCTGTAGAACTAGCCAATACCTTGACAGATGAGTTAATCCGTACTAGAGAAGAAGACCAGAGGAAAAACCTAACCCAAAGGCTTACCCAAGAATTCCGTTCTGGGAATTCCAACCGTAGAAATATAGGTTCTACCTCTGCACCATACTGCAGGAACTGCAAGAAGAAGCATTCTGGAAAATGCTCTACTTACTGCAATTACTGTAAGGCGCCAGGACACAAGGAAGAAAATTGCAGAAGAAAAGCCAGTAATGGAATGTGCTACAACTGTGGAGAAAAAGGTCATATTAAAACCAACTGCCCAAAATTGACTCCAGCTGCAAACAACAAGAATACTAAAAATGCTAGAGCATTCGTTTTAACTGCGGATGAAGCCAGGATGATTCAGACGTAATTGCTGGTACGTTTTTAGTTAATGATATTTTTGCGAAAGTATTATTTGACTCTGGTGCAAACCAAAGTTTTATTAATACTTCATTTTGCAAACTCCTAAATCAATCATTAACTAAACTACCACAAGAATGTTTAGTAGACACCGCAAATGGAGAAACCGTTAGAATTTCTGAAATCTTGCAAGGAGCAAGAATAGAAATTTTTAATCAAAAATTTATTGCAAACCTTTACCCAATGAATCTGGTAGGATTTGATATCGTGTTAGGAATGGATTGGTTAATAGCCAATAAAGCCAATATTCTATGTGATCAAAAGTCAATTCAGGTAAAATCACCAAGAGGTGAAAAGATCACAATTAAAGGAGATAAGCCATCTAGATCCACTAAATTCATCTCTGTAATGAAAACTGCAAGTTGTATAAGGAAAGGATCTATAGTGTATTTGATTTCTATAATCACTAACACTAAGGGAAAAGAGTTAAAAGACATACCAGTAGTGTCCCAATTTTCAGATGTCTTTCCAGAAGAATTGCCAGGACTACCATCAGACAGGGAAGTTGAATTCAGAATTCACCTGTTACCAGGGACAGCACCGATTGCCAAAGCACCTTACCGTTTGGCACCCGCTGAAATGCAGGAACTAAAGAAACAATTAGATGAATTGTTGGAGAAAGGATTTATACAGCCAAGCTCATCGCCATGGGGAGCACCGATTTTATTTGTCAAGAAGAAGGACAGATCAATGTGTATGTGCATTGACTACCGTGAATTGAACAAAGTCACGATTAAGAATCGGTATCCATTACTAAGAATCGATGATTTGTTTGATCAACTTCAAGGAGCACGATTTTTCTCCAAAATCGATTTAAGATCAGGATATCATCAATTAAAGGTACAGGAAGAGGACATTCCTAAAACCGCATTCAGAACAAGGTATGGTCATTATGAATTTACTGTCATGCCATTTGGTTTAACCAATGCCCCAGCCGCATTTATGGACATGATGAACCGAATATGTAAGCCATATTTGGATAAATTCATAATTGTTTTCATAGATGATATTCTAATTTACTCTAAAAGTAAAGAAGAGCATGCAAAGCATTTGCACTTACTTTTAAGTTTATTGAGAAAGGAAAAGCTTTATGCTAAATTTTCAAAGTGTGAATTTTGGTTAGAGCAAGTACAATTCCTCGGACATTTAGTTAACCATGAAGGAATTCATGTAGACCCAACAAAAATCGAGGCAATTACCAAATGGAAAACCCCAGAGTCACCAACTGAGGTTAGAAGTTTCTTAGGATTGGCCGGTTATTATAGAAGATTTATCCGAGATTTTTCTAGAATAGCCATTCCTTTAACTAAGTTAACCTGTAAATCTGTTAAGTTTGAATGGGGACCAAAGCAAGAAGAAGCCTTTAGAATTCTTAAGCAAAGATTAACCCATACACCGATACTAGCGTTACCAGAAGGAACTGAAGACTTTGTAGTCTTTTGTGACGCTTCTAAGTTAGGTTATGGATGCGTATTAATGCAACGCCAAAAGGTTATAGCTTATGCATCTAGACAGCTTAAGAGTCATGAAGAAAATTATTCGACCCATGATTTGGAATTAGGAGCCATAATTTTTGCCCTTAAGATTTGGAGACATTATCTTTATGGTAGTAAGTTTACCATATTCACAGATCATAAGAGTTTAAGATATGTCTTCGGGAAAAAAGAGTTGAATATGAGACAGAGACGCTGGATGGAGTTACTTAGTGATTATGATTGTGATATCCAGTATCATGCAGGAAAAGCCAATGTGGTGGCTGATGCTTTAAGTCGAAAGTATCATGAAAAGCCAAAAAGGGTACGTTCTCTTAAATTAAATCTACAAGTAGATTTAAACAATCAGATTAGAAAAGCACAAGAATCAGTAATCAAGGAGGATACTGAAAAATTAAAAGGAATGATAAAGGAATTAGAACAAGGAACAGATGGAATTTGGAGGTTCCATAAAAAGAGAATGTGGATACCTAAATTAGAAAATTTACGTCATCGTATATTAGAAGAAGCTCATAAGTCTAAATATACGATGCATCCAGGAAGTGATAAAATGTACCAGGATTTAAGGAAAAATTTCTGGTGGATGGGAATGAAAAAGGATGTAGCAGCTTATGTTTCTAAATGTTTAACTTGCTCACAAATTAAAGCTGAACATCAGAAACCCTCAGGTTTGTTACAACAATTAGAAATACCAGTTTGGAAATGGGAATTGATAACAATGGAGTTTGTTACCAAATTGCCTAAAACAAGGAAAGGTAATGATACAATCTGGGTGATTGTAGATAGGTTAACCAAGTCAGCTCATTTCTTACCACTAAAGGAAACCTTTAGTATGGAACAATTAGCCAAATTGTATGTAAATGAAATCGTTTCATTACATGGAATTCCTTTATCAATTGTTTCTGATAGGGATAGCCGTTTTACCTCTCATTTTTGGTCAAGTTTCCAAAAAGCAATGGGAACTAGGTTAAATCTAAGCACAGCTTATCATCCTCAAACAGACGGGCAAAGCGAAAGAACAATTCAGACAATGGAGGACATGCTTAGAGCTTGTGTAATTGATTTTGGAGGTAATTGGGACGAACACTTACCTTTAATAGAATTTTCTTATAATAACAGTTATCACACAAGTATCAATGCTGCACCATTCGAAGCACTTTATGGACGAAAGTGCAGAACCCCAGTCTGTTGGGCAGAAATTGGGGAAAAACAATTATCTGGACCCGAGATAGTACAGGAAACAACTGATAAAATCATTCAAGTCAAGGAACGACTGAAAACAGCACGTGATCGACAAAAAAGCTATACCGATAACAGACGCAAACCATTAGAATTTCAAGTAGGATATAGAGTATTATTAAAAGTCTCTCCCTGGAAAGGAGTGGTAAGATTCATCAAAAGAGGAAAGCTAAGTCCCAGGTATATTGGACCTTTCAAAATTCTTAAAAGAATAGGACCTGTAGCCTATCAGCTACAACTGCCAGAGGAAATGGCAGGAATACATGATGTATTTCATGTATCTAATCTCAAAAAGTGTCTAACTGATGAATCACTCGTAGTACCTCTCAAAGATATAGAGGTTAATGAACAACTCAAATTTGTAGAGAAGCCTCTACAGATTGAAGATAGAAAAATTAAGAATCTCAAGTATAAGAGATTAGTTCTGGTCAAAGTGAAATGGGACTCCAAAAGAGGACCTGAATACACATGGGAACTTGAATCAGAAATGCAAAAGAAATATCCACACTTGTTCCAGTAGATCTCGAGGACGAGCTCTAAAACAAGGTGGGGAGGATATAACGACCCTTGGTAAAACCGACACCCTCATAATATTTCTGACACCCTAATATCTTTAAATATATCAATATGTCTTTATATGCACCCCGTATGTGAAAACCGAGCCCAAATTAGAATATAATATATAAAATAAATTAAAAACAAAAATTATTAAGCTGAAGCGGGCCGCGTAGGGCCTCACCTCAACTTAACGCGGGCCGTGTAAGGGTATAACCAGACTTCGCCAAAATCTTAAGTTCATGCGGGCCGCGTACAAGATTGCTTAAGTTAAGGCGGGCCGCGAGCGTTTTAAAATCTGGCAAAGCCCTGGGCCGCCACGTGGCCCAACGCACGGCGAACCTAGGTGGTGACCGGGCCAAGCTACGCGTTGACCCAGCATTGACGTGGGCCGCGTGAGCTTAGCCCATTATTAACGCGGGCCGCGAGGGGACGAGATTACAGCCCTATAAATAGAAGGCAACGGCCTTCAGTCCGTCTCGTTCACAATTTCTTTCTTTCTTAAATTTCTATAGTGGCGTTACTATACCCGGGCATTATACCCCCTAAAATAGCGAGGTTCTGCTACGATGTAAGTATTATAACCCCTGGAGACGTATTAGATATGCTGCCCGATTGATCTAGGGTTCCGTAACGGCTGTCGTGGTTCTGCCCGACGTAGTCGTTGGAATGCCGTCTCGGGGAGGGTATTACTAATGTTAAAATGGGTTATTATACTAACACACGTGCATTTGTGTAAATTATAGATATTCACCAGGAAACCCTAAAGAATAACCTAAAACAGCAATGTGAGTAATCTCCTTTTTGTAAACTGTTTTTACAAAACCTTACATACTTTTCCATGCGAATGACAGTTATTGAGTATTTGTAAGAATACAATTACCGTGGGTATGTTGGGGTTTTGTATACAAAATTTGTTACAACCTGGTTAAGGAGTAACATTTCCACAAGTCGGGTGTCGACAGTACCAACGGGTGATAATTGATATAACTTGGAAACAAATGTAATTGCGGGATCACCCTCAATACTGTTCACTGTGAATTTTATTTAAACTTGATTAAACTGAGATTCACTCACCAGTATTTCCCACTGAGAAAATGTTTTTAAAACACGTTTCAGGTAACAAAATGTGAAAGCCAAATAGAAGCCAGCTGGACAGCACTGGAGGCTTGGAAAAGTGGCAATAAAGTTACCTAATAATAAAATGGATGTTTTTATTCAATAAATAGGATTTATTCCTATGAAACGTGTGTATTGAAAAACTTGGGTTTTACCCATATGTTCAATATTATAAATCATGGTGGTTTACTCTGATTAAAATATTTCCTAACTACGGTCCTGATGAAAATTTCCGCTGCCAAATTGGATAAATAAAATGTGATACCACCGAAACTGGCTCACGGCCGCCCGTTCCCGGGAACTAGGGACCGGGGGTTGTGACAACTACTGAAGTTCATAACCGATCGGTTAAGCCGGCCGATCGAACAGACCGTTCGATCGATCGACCTGAAAGGTAAGAACACTTCAGTGTTCTCAAATACTACAACGAAAACTTCAAAAGGTCAAACCATCATACACAAACACATCCTACTCAGAGGAAGAAACAATCCACTCGAACAGTCCATCCGATCGAGCCTACCGGCCGATCGAACAGACTGTCCGAACGGATCTTCCAGCCAAACGAACAACCTGTTCGATCGAACCTGCTGTTCGATCGACCAGGCTGTTCGACCCACCTACACTGTTTCCATTCTACGTGTATTCATCGTTATGCTATCGAACTGTTCAGGCTAACCCTACTCTCAAGCGCTCCCTTCAATCCATCAACCAATCGCTGTGAGTATACTCGACCCCTTTTTGCTTATCAAATAAAAGCATTCCTTTTTGCTTTTAGCACTTTTGGGTGTTACATACGTTACTTATCAAAATCACAAATCGATCACACTACTCAATTATTTGAACGCTAACCAATATGCATGTATTACGTGACTAAATGAATGCTTGTTGATTGTGTTTACACGTGGAATGCTGTCTACCTGATACAGAAACACATCCTACTCAGAGGAAGAAACAATCCACTCGAACAGTCCAGTCGATCGAGCCTACCGGCCGATCGAACAGACTGTCCGAACGGATCTTCCAGCCGAACGAACAACCCGTTCGATCGAACCTGCTGTTCGATCGACCAGGCTGTTCGACCCACCTACACTGTTTCCATTCTACGCGTATTCATCGTTATGCTATCGAATTGTTCAGGCTAACCCTACTCTCAAGCGCTCCCTTCAATCCATCAACCAATCGCTGTGAGTATACTCGACCCCTTTTTGCTTTTAGCACTTTTGGGTGTTACATACGTTACTTATCAAAATCACAAATCGATCACACTACTCAATTATTTGAACGCTAACCAATATGCATGTATTACGTGACTAAATGAATGCTTGTTGATTGTGTTTACACGTGGAATGCTGTCTACCTGCCTTAACGACGTACTACTATAGTTTGGACTCAGCACCCGTTCACACGGGGGTTGTTAAGGACAATTACTTGCATGGATTACGGTGGTAATCATGTATTGCGAACTGTCTCGGACAGTCAACCCGTAGTCACTGGTATCGATAGGTCCATGTCGATAATTAACATGCTTCGTTTTCCTCTGTGTACGTGATGGTTATGCGTAAACTATTCGAACTCTATATGCTATTATCAAACTTGTATGCTCACCTTTACATTATATGTATTGACTTTATTTTAACGTATGTGACAGGTGTTTAAGATGTTTTCTTGCTAGGAAAGCGAGGCTAGAATAAAGCTCTAGAGGCCCCAACAAATAGTTGTCTGTCAGGAAAGAGCAACTAGAGTATAGTTGTCTGTAGATATTGTCAGGCTGGGTCTTTAGGAGCATTTGAACACTATTATTTGTTTTTAATTAAATCTGAGTTGTCGGAACAGAGTACTTGACTGGTTGTTATCTGTAATAATTTGTTTGTTATTTGGGACACGGTATGGACGTGTTATTTAAACTGAATAGTGATGATAATTGTTATGGAAACTTCTGGACAATCTGTTTCGCTCAATGCCATGCCCCGATGATTTCGCCATCGGTTGGGGTGTGACATATTGCGTTTTAGAAATAAGACTAGGCTATTGCGTTTTAGAAATAAGACATTTCTTTGTGTTTTCTGACCATTGCGTTTTACAAATAAGACATTTCTTCGTGTTTTTTGTGCATTGCGTTTTAGAAAAATGCCATTTTTTAGGTTTTTTTTCCATTGAGTTTTACGCAACTGGGTTTTTTCCATTACGTTTTATGCAACTGGGTTTTCGAAATTTCTTTTTCGAAAATATAGAAATAGTATACTCGTTTTAAAGATAAAAAACACTCGTTTTTTTGTGCAATTTTTATAAAAAAAATAATATCGTATGAAAGAGTTATTAACGTTTAAAAAATGAGGGGGAATTGGAGGAGAAAGAATATATTGACTTGGATTGACTAGAATGCCCCTAGACAAACCCACGCATCTCTTTTTTTTCCTTCAATTTCACTCATTTAATCTTAACCCTTGATTAAATAAATGGATGGTCAAAATTACTTACTTGGTTTCCTACCTAAATAAACTTTCTATTATATCCTAACCCTATATTATTATCTGTAAAACCCACCATATGTCAACATGTGTTCGATCATAGCATCCAACCTCTTGATCATCAATCATCATAACCTTTGAATTTTATTTAATATCTGAAACACATGAACCACACATCATTAGCACAACATAAGTGAAGGAATGCAATAACCCGAATCAAAACAATCCGCTCATTAAAATAACTTCGCCTAGAACACTACTTTAACGTACCACAAGTCTAAACCGGCTTATGGTATGCTTCCCTTGTGTGAGCGTATACTTGCAGTGTAGACGAGTGGCGGGTGAGCAGATTGATAAACAATCCAACAAAGGGTACACCAAAGTTATAAAATCTTGTGAATCTTAATCACCTCCATCATGCCACACTTTGTGTGATTATCTTTCACCTTCACTAACTCACAATTCATGAGATTTACAATATCTCCCTCATATCCATGATTTTTAACTAAGTAGACTTCAAAATGTACCAATTTATCAAGTACCACATGTCTTTTCCGAAAGTCATAATTTTGCTTTACATTGAAAAAGGGAATCCATTTCTTCTAGATACAGAAACTTCACTTTTACATTAAAAATATATAGTTTGTTTATTTTGGTCAGTTTAGTTTTCATATCAACTATATGAATACACAATTATAACCATTCCTCTACTTTTAATAGCTTTAATTTTAATATTGTAATTTCATCCGTACATAGTGTTAGGACTGGCATATCGTGTCAGACACGAACACGAAACAGGTAAACACGAACACGACACAAAATCTTATCGTGTCAGTTTTTCAAGCACGAACCTGATAATAAACAGGCTACACGAATACGGCCTGTTAAGACACGAAAAATACTTACAAGCGTATCATACAACCAATTAAGACACGAACATGACCTATTAAGACACAGACACGCCCTGTTAAGACACGAACTCCTCCTGGAGGGGTGGAGTGTGGAGTCTAGCCGTCTAGGGCTGACGTATCGTGCCAGACACAACCAATTAAGACACGAACACATTAAGACATGAACACGAAATAAGTAAACACGAACACGATATGAAAATTAATAGGTCTTATCGTGTCGACCTATTCAAGATACAAAACCTGTTAAGGTCATGTCGTTCGTGTAACGTTTTCGTGTATGTGTCTGAAATTGTCTGCACTAAGTGTAAAGTGAAAATGCAAAAAAAAAAAAAAGGACCATAAAAACTTAAATGATTTAATCATTTAATATGTGAAGCTAGTCATCCTACCAACAATTGAAAGGACGTGAACAAATTGCATATTTAGTTTCACTTACCATCAAACTCACAAACTGTCAATTTTAGTAAATTTTGCTAAGCAATCGATATGTTAGTGAACTTCAGTTAATATGTATTTTGAAGTGTTGGGCTTTGTAGGAATAAATAGTTGCGGGTTTGAAAAACTTGGTTGGTATCAAGACAATAATGCAAAAAGAGGATGTTTCGAGATTAGTCTATGACAAGTCACATTCAATTAAATACGTGTGCAAACTCCACCACAATCTCACTTTGTGGCCTTCATACATGTTTTTGGACTTCATGTATACTAGTAGGGAACCCGCGCGTTACGGCGGAGTCGACAACACAGGGCGTGCCCATAATTCAAACCTTAAACCGATATAAAAAATCATATATAAGTTGTGTAAATATATAACGACCCATGCTTTGCGGCAACGTAAGTTTTTAACAACTACATATAACAGTTAAATAGTAGGATGAAGTTGTATATACATTTTGGGGGTATTTAGTTTTACATTAAATGTAGGAAGGGGAAATTGTAATAAAAAGTTAAAAAAAGGTGTAGTCTCATTTAATTTATAAGATTTCGTCTAGAAGTATTAGATTACAAAAAAGCCCGGGGCCTGTTTCCAAGGAGCACTTGTATTCAAATACGAAAGAATAAATTAATGTTTTGTAAACATTACTATAAAACTACTTGGAACAAATTACTGAAACCTCTTGTATGAAGTTGCATTCAAGTATCCAGGTACAACTGCATGATCATCAGATGTAACCATTTATCCGTTATTTTGTAGCTCCAAAACCACCTTTTCATTAATAAACAACATATTAAAAAAACACTAAATGTCAATGAATTTTTAAGCAAAATTAGCCCGATATTACTTGATACAACAAGCATGAAAAGCGTACTCCGATTTTAAAAAACTAAAATTTGATCTATGCATTTGTTTTATCCTTTTTGGTTAGATTATAGACCAAAAAGAAAAGAAGAATGGTGCTAAGAGATGTAAAAACAATTCACGGTATATAACTTGACCAAAAAGAAGTTAGCTTTGAGATCCCAAAGTATCCTATATGAACATAATTTACCTTTTATAAAGACACCACCACACAAGTAAATAGCATAGAGATTAGGATAACCATAAGGTAAAGTCAAGTTGTTGTCGACAGTTGTATCCATTAGCCTACAAACACAACTCAAAGACGGTTTATAAGTACGACCCCAAATATCAAATACATCCCACATATACATTTGTAATTCTACCATAACTTCAGAGCCTTATCCGTGTCTGCTTTCACACACCCACAAAGGTTGAAAGTTTTCAACTTTATATAGTAATTACTACGGAACTTGAGACCATCGTCACTAAAAGCCAAGCAGCCACAGATGTTGAGCTTAGTAAGTTTTGGACAACCTCCAATGGGAATGTCCGTGCGTTGCCGTGGGTGATTATGTTTTTTAGGCTTACACCTAGCAATAATAAAACCATCCTCGAAAGGAGAAAACTAAAACCTCCAAGAGTCATTCTTTCCAAATAAGCTTGAAGCATTAGAGCTTTTCAGTAGTACATCATTCCTCGATACGGTAGTACAAACGGCCTTCCTTCCATGGATTTATCAACATATTCCATGTGGCATAATTTTCTATGTCAAATGATACGGAAATCCAGTCAGGCATATGTTTAGATAGTAATTGCAAAGTAAACAACATATAAGAAATTAAAACTTATTGTTGGCACCAAGGGTGCTAAACGGGACGGGTTCGCAGGTTGGTGGGTTCAACCCGACCCGAATTCAAAAATTTTATACGAACCCGAACCCAAACTCGGAAATCTTGTCATACATATGAACCTAAACACGACCCGAATATTAGCGGGTTGACGTTCAACCCGAATTTTCAAATTTTTTATTTTGTTTCGCAAATTAATATATTAGAATTAAAATTTTACTACAAAAACACAAATGTATATAATACAATTGCATTTTAAATATAAAATATTATGTTAATCTCTTTTTTTAAGTTATAATTATGCATAAAATACACACCCAAATTAATTTATAACATAAAACATATTGTAAAAAAATATAATATAATATAAATGGGGTAAACGGGTCAACCCGTCAACCCGACCCATTTAGCTAAACGGGTTCGCGTGTTCAACCTAAACTGACCCGAACCCGTTTAAAGTAAACCTAAACCCCCCCCCCCCAATTTCGTGTTAGGTCCGTGTCGTGTTTCCAGGTCGTGTCATAAATTTACATGACCCCTAGTTGGTGCACACCTTATCAGCCAAATCAATTAAAGATGACATATTTAACCAGATGTTCCTATAAACCACAAATACACCAAATTTAAACAAATAAATTTGCAGGAACTGATAAATAAACATAGATATAGAGAAAATCGATACCTTCTGCTGGAATTGGTGGTTACACGTCAAAAATCATCTACTGTAGAAGAAGGTAAGGCATAATCCCTAAATCTATAAACCATTGAACCTTCTTATGTCACCAAAACAACGCTTATTCTCCAAATCAGCTCTCCCCGGTGACGACAATGATGTAATAACCAAATCAGATCTTACCCTCCTTTAAATATGATCAGCTGGAATAGAAGAGCAAAACTCAAACCTAATAATTGGCAAAACTCCTCCAACCCCCTCTCAAAATCACCATCCCTCTCGTATTCCGAACACGCATCCGTCATCTTCTCAATTCTCACTTACCCTCCACACCTGAATTCACGAAAATTCACCAATTCCAAACCTCATGCCCCTAAATTCAGATCAGTAAATAAAGAATTAATCCAATTCACGAACAAAAAAACATATGATCAATCAAAAGAACACAAATTGAGATCTACCATAACTCAAACAAGGATCTATGAACCAATCAACCTAATAATAATCTATAACAAAATCGAAACTTTAGATTCAGAAACATTGAAAAACAAAGAAAAACATACCTTAGAAGCTATGTGTGTGTTCTTTTCAATATGTTAAGTGTGCGGGAAACCCTAAAATGTTAATGGGCCACAAAAAAAGCGAAATTGCATCGATTAAGAGGAATCTACCGACAGAAATTGGTGTTTTACATGATAATCTTGTTTTTGATTGAGTGATTGTTTGTGTATTTGGGGGAAGAACTAAACCTAATCTTGGTCAAATTGAAAACGAAGAGAGGTAGAGACTCCCTCTTGTATATGTGTGTGGAAGCACAAACGATTTGGGAGGGAAGGTGGAGAAGCAAGAGTTAAATTAGTTCATTGAACAATGACGATTGATGTATCTGCCATGTAAGAAATGTAAAAAATCATTGAAACCTAACGCTCTGTTCCCGAGTTAACTTAACGAGGGATAAGAAAAGAAAGCAAAAGTGAGAAAGGAAGGGATGAGAAAGGAAAATAAAAGATGACTTTCCCACCGTTTCCTCCCAAATCGGAAGGAAAGAAAAATTAAAGAATTTAGCCTAGCTTTCCCGTCATTTCCTTTCTTTTCCTTCCTTAAATGAAACTCGGGAACACGACATGTTTTATTTTCCTTTCTTTTCCTTCCTTAAATGAAACTCTGGAACACAAAATATTTTTACTTTCTTTTTGTTTCCTTTCCTTTCCTTCCGTTAGTAAACTCTGGAACACAGTGTAAAAGTGAATGGGGGGCATATTTGGAAGGTTGGGATGAAACTCACAAAAAATGCAATGACTTTTCATATGACGTCTTAAAATTAGAGGGTAAAATTACATCTAAGTTCTAAGGAGATGTATTATATAGTTATATAGATTACTATTTCGGATCTATAATTCGTTTTGTGAGTGTATGCAGTCGAAACAAACTCAATATAATCAACTATATATAAAAATATCAAACCGAAACATTGGTTTTATTTTCTGCGTTTAATTCGGTTATTTATATTTTGTTTTCGGTTACGCTTTAGGTAGTTGGTTTTTCTATTCACCACAGGAGGTACAAACTACAACTTCGTAGTTCATAGAGCTATTATCATGTAGAAATGTTCAAAACATCATGGCTCGCTAAAAGGCTCAAAAGAAGTTCACATGAAGACTTGATGAAAATGAACTGGCTTATTTTACTCTAAGGTTTACTATGGTTTTACTCTCTTATGGAAATAATGCATAGTCGTGATGTACTAAAAAATTTAATTGGCTTATTTTACTCTAACGTTAACTATGGTTGATTTCAAATGTCAAAATATTTAATGGTTCATAAAAATAGAAGTAAATATAAAACCATAACAAAAAAAGTGTTTTGTATTTGTGAAAGTAAAAATTATGTATACAAATGAAAAAAAATTACAAAATCTAAAAAACATTATAATAAAATTAGATATAGGAATGACAACTGAAAAAACAATAGGAAAAAAATATCCCTAAAATTAGTTAAAAATAAACGAAGGTTGGAGTTAGTACCTCAACTTGTTACAAAATTAAAGATTAATATCTTAGATTGTTACTTTAAATTATTAGTACATTAGGTTGTTACCTTGTATAAACCACATGGACCAACGATATAATTAGCTCCATACTAGTAAATTATAATACATTTGAGAGGAACATTTTAAGATTTCCAAAAATTAAGAACATAGAATTTGATGTATAAAGTACAACCTTAAAACGAGAGTAAATCAGTATTTCAAACAACAATTACACTTTATCGTCACATTCAAATTACACTAAATCCATCATCTTTAATAAAATTATGGTTAATTAATTAGTAGTTACAATTTATTCTTATTATAAAAAACTAACCACTCCCACAATTTTTAAACAACAATAAAATTTACATACACTAATATATTTTAAAAAACCACACCATAAAACAAATTTATTCTCTTTAAGTTAGTATAATATTGTTATAGGTTTTCTAATTAAAAAATGACATACTACGTGGTTAACAATGTCTAGAAGTGAGGAATAACTGAATCGCTAAGCGAAACTGAATCAAAAACACACAATTCACAAACCCGAACAAAAATCAACAAAAAACTGAATTAGGTAAAAACCGATTAACCGAAATCTGAATTGACCAAAAAACAATTATCGGTTTTTTTTTTGACCAAAACTAATCGAACCGGACAATTAATATTTTCATATATTTCCAACTTTTATACCTCTAGCTAATGTATTTCATATTTTATATCTCAATTTCATGTATTTATCTTTCAATTTCATGTACTTATACCTTAATATCCTGTACTCCTAACAAAAGTTTTAGAGTAAGTTTGGTTTAGTCTATTAACCGAAATTAAACGAACTGAACCGAACTAAAACCATCAATCTAACAAAATAAACTGAAAATCTATTGGTTAATAAAATAGATCAACTGATGCCTCGAGTTACCTCTTCAATTGAGAATAATAATCGAACTGACCAAACTACACACATCCTTAGAGCGTCTATGTTTCCCGCCGAATCAACAGACTTATCTAGGAACGTGTAAATATATCTTCACGCACAGAAAAAAGGTATAAAACACATAAGACTAGAAGGTATGGGGGCCGGCTTGGCCCGGCGCCGGACCTCCACACCGCCCCCCTGGTCCGGCTTTCAGCTCAAACGGCCACCCACCGCCGGGTGGGCCGAGCCTCAATTCAAAAAAGTGACCGTTATCCAACGGCATTTTATATATAAAAAAAAAATCAATTTCCTTTTAAATAAATACCATAACCCCAATCCATTTTTATACCATTTTCTCTCATTCTACTCCCATTCTTCTCCATTTCTCATCCTTTTTTATAAAAATACTCTATATTTTTTATACCATTCTCTCCCAAACATGAATCCATTCAACCCAAACAACCCCAACCCAAACAACCCCAACCCGAATAATCCCAATCCGAACCAACCTATTTTTTTTTCGAGTCCCGCTTACACTCCGACTATGGATCCTTCGTGGGGGGCTTCGCAATTTCCGTTTTCGGGTTTCCAACAAACACCCAACGCCTTCTCACAAATGTCTCAACTACAACAAGTTCAACAATATCAAGCGCTCCAACAAATCATGCAACGCAACACGTTTGAACAACTCCAATCGCAATCGCAACCCCCGGTTCAACTTGAAGATGATGATGAAGAAGTCGTCCCCGAATCACCACCGCAAGAGGTCACGCGCAAAAAAAAGAAGGGGAAGGGAAAGATGGTTGAACCCGAAACCGCGCAAAAACCGAGAGCAAAGGGGAGGCAATGGACGAAAGTAGAAGAGGAGGCGCTAGCTATGGCGTATGCTAAGGCCTCTACTTGCCCGATAGTCGGTATAATTTTTTTATTTTTATTTTCGGTTTGCTATTTTTTTATGAAATTTAATTTTTTTTTACTAATGCACTATTTTTTAAATTTTAGGAAACAACCAATCGGGTAGTAGTTTTTGGAAGAAGACAACGGATAGGTTTAACGCGATTATGGAGCATGGGGAGGCTCGTGATGTCGAATCCGTCTCGGGCAAGTGGCGAAAAATGATCAAGGTCGTCAACGCCTTTAATCAAATTTATAACCAAATTTACCTTTCGCCGCCAAGCGGGAGTAACGAGCAAGATATTCTTAACCTTGCTATCGCCAAGTGGGACTCCCAAAATTCAACGCCTTTCCCGCACTTCCGAGCATGGAACGTTATAAGGAAAGAACAAAAATGGAAGCCGGTTCCAAATGAGGTCGCAACGGCCAAACGCACTAAAACTTCCGAGTCCGGAAGCTATAGTGCGGGAGGCTCCACCGCTCGATGTCAAATCGACATAAACGACGACCCGGAAGATGACGAGGATGTGTTGCCCGTTCACGAGTCGGAACGTCCCCCCGGGAGGGACAAAGCAAAAAAAGAAGCGGCCGGAAAGCGAAAAGTGTCCGGCTCGAGTGGAGGTGGCGGCTCGAGTGGAGGTAGAGGCGAGAAGGCATCGTAAAAAATGGACGACTTGATAAACGAATTCCGTTCGTTCAAAGAGTTCGCGACCGAAAAGTATAGTCACAAGAAAACCGTGTCGTCCGACTATGCTCGAGCGGAAGATTTTAGGATTATGCGGTTGGATCTCGACTCGGTTCCGGAGGATGAACGCGAGGTTTATCGGAGGATGAAGGAAGAGGTGAAAAAAAAATGGACGTCGTAGGTTTTAGGAAACGTAATTTTTTTTATTTTTTATTTTCGGTTTCTTTTTATTTTTTAGGAAATGTAATTTTTTTTTATTTTCGGTTTCTTTTTTTTTAGGGAATGTAATTTTTTTTTTATGGAATGAAATTATTTATGTTGTTTTATGTGGTGTTTTTTAAATTTTATAAAGTTTTTATTACCTTGGTTATTAAATTAAACAATAGAAAATTATAAAATAATCAGGTGGGGCCCCATCCTCCATCCCCCTCCATCCCTCATTTGGCTCATCCTCCACGAGTCGTCTACGTGGCGCACTAGTCTAAAAAGCCTTTCGTTTATTAGTATCTGATTGGACAAATCTAGGGTTTTTGTTTGAGTCAAATTCTTCCCTCTTTTTATCAATCATTCAAGGTCAAACACTTTCTCTCAAATTCTTCATCTTTTCGCTTTTTATTTTCCCCTAAATTCCTCTTCTTCTTGTTCGATCCAGATGGACGGAAGTCAACCCTACAACCCTCGCACTATTGAAGAGGTTTTCAGAGATTTCAAGAGTCGAAGAGCTGGAATCATTAAAGCTCTTACTACTGGTTGAATTCTGTTACTTTCTGACCATAATTACTTACAGTTCACCCTTTTCTGTTGATCTAATTTCCTTTTGTTTTGAGTTTTTTTGTAGATGTTGAAGAGTTTTATCAGCGTTGCGACCCTGGTTAGTCTCTTTTTATAACTTTTTAAGTAACTTTTGTGTGTATAGGGTTTAAAAATTCTGAAATTTGTACATATTTTATATTAGTTTTATGGTTATCATAGTTATTAAAGGCGATAGGCACGATAAAAAAAGAAAAATATATTATGTGTTAGAAAAATAATAATATTATTCAAATAAAATAAACGAAAGCTGTTATATAACATTTAAATATTTAATATCATATATTTAGTACCAGAAGTTCTAAAATATTTAGTACACTGGTGTAGAAAAGTAGTTTGACTTCGATTAAAGTAGAAACCTAGCTAGAATTTAGCCGAAATTTGGAGAATTTAGCCGGAAAATATCGGAAATCTAGGAATTTCGTCGAAATATGCGCCTGAACCATCACCTGGAGAATTAAAGCGCAATTGCCTTGACTTAAAGCGCCACTGCCTCGCCTCGCCTGGAAAATGGGCCTAGGCGCAAGAGGCGATGGCTTTTAACAACTATGATGGTTATTGCTGTTTTTAATAGTTTGACTAAATGGGAATTTATAGATATTATTAAATACTGGTAAAGTAGAAGACTTTTGAACGGTGAAATCGTTATCACTTCAGTTAAAGTTGTATAATCTCAAAGGCTCAAGTTATTCACACACCCCTGTATAGGTGTATACGAGCCATATAAGATGTAAAGGAATGTCTTATACAGTTATACGACTCGTATGCACTTACACGAGCCTCTTATACGACCTGTATGCACTTACACGAGCCTCTTATACGACCTGTATGCACTTATACAAGACATGTTTTTCAAGGGAATGTCAACTATATGACCTATGTACACTTATATGACCTGTGTACACCTGTACGAGTCGTATACATGTCAGGGAATGTCAGCTTTGTCTGTATACACTTATACGAGACATGTTTTTTCAAGGAAATGTCAGCTATACGACCAGTATACACTTATATGATCTGTATACACCTATACGAGTCGTATACATGTTAGGGAATGTCAGCTTTGTCGTGTGATGTGAATGTATAAGATCCGTATACTTGTATATGACGTGTATACAAGTTGTACATATAGCAAGACCCATCTCAAAAGGTTGTGAGGATGGAAGTTTTTGCCATTTTTCACACAAACATCCAAAATTGGGATGTGTTGCAATTTCCATAATTGGGGGCAGAAATTTGTTCGCCTTTGATTTTAAATTGGGCTTTAACTTTTTGTGCATATTTGGCGAACGGCAACGTGAATCTGTGATTGATTTAGCTGTACATTACGGTGTTAGTATTGTTTTAGATGTGGTGGTTATAGTGTATATTGGAATGTTAAGTGCAATTTAAAATGTGGAGCTCTGCAATTAAGGTTTACTAGTGATGTCAGTGTAGTTTTAGAACAAAATATGCAATTTACAGCTGCAGAGCGGCAGATCTTACGTTCCACGTTAAAACTGCATGCATATGACTATATGAGTCTTGTAACTGTGAGTGCATATTGTCATAGTGATTGCTTATGTGTTAATTGACAAACTTCTTGTTCCTTTTTTATATGTTAATTTATTGTTATTATGGTATATAACTAAGATCTTCACTTTATGGGGTCATAGTAAATACATTTGAACGGCATATGTTTCGGGGTTTTATTACATCATTTCTTTTTGTTTGCATTTACATCATGTTCTTATTGACTACACGTTTCGTATACGGTTTTGTAGTAAAAGTCCATAATCATAGTGTGTGTGTTTGGTTGTTTTTGTGATCTCTTCCACCACTTATATTTCTTTCTTTTATCATAAAACTCTGAATCCAACTTGATTGTTCCACCACCAAAATCAAATAGCGGTCAAGGGCCGCTATTTGAGATATAGGTTATCGCGGTAATTTTAATATCATGCAGAATTTATATTGTAATATTAATACTAATGTAATATTAATAATAATATCAAAAGTCATAACACAAAAGTGTCAATATTTGAAACATGATCTAATCATAAGCCATGAAATCTTCCTCTGAGTCCACATCAACCAAGAATTGAACTCGTATAGACTATAGACGAGCTGGCGAAGTCGCACTCTCCGGGTTTAGGGTAAATTGAAGTTTGGGCTTTTAGTGTTGGGTTATTCCAAAAAAAAAAAAAAAAACCAGAATTTTATGGGGTTTTTCTTAATTTAGGCCCGAAAATATAACACCTTGAAAATATTACACAACTTATATTACTTTCTGGTTCTACCATTGTATGTAACGTTTTTAAGCAATTGCAAGAAACATTATGAATTAAACAGTCAAGTATTGTATTTCAACATGGATAAGTTCTAAAATTCTTTTTGTTGGATTACAGAAAAGGAAAACCTATGCCTGTATGGACTTCCTAACGAGCAGTGGGAAGTCACTTTGCCTGCCGAAGAAGTACCTCCAGAGCTTCCGGAACCCGCATTGGGAATCAACTTCGCTAGAGACGGCATGCCCGAGAAGGATTGGTTAGCTTTAGTTGCGGTTCATGGTGACGCGTGGCTTATGGCTGTTGCCTTCTATTTCGGGGCCAGATTTGGTTTCGACAAAGCTGATAGGTACTTTCTTTATATATTATCCTTTTCCGTTCATTTTTTTTTTCATATTATGGAAATGAGTAAAATGGCATTTTCGTCCCTGAGGTTTGGCCAGTTTTGCGACTTTCGTCTAAAGGGTTGTTTTTCCACATCTGGATCCAAAAGGTTTGAAATCTCACCATTTTCATCCGGATCGTTATCTCCATCCATTTCGTTAAGTCAGGGGTATTTTTTTCGTTTTTTTGTTTAATTTAAAAAGGGAAATTTGGTCTTTTTCACTTTATGTACAAGTATTCAAATACATTTAATGGAGAAAAAAGACGAAAATACCCCCCGACTTAACGGAGATAAATGGATGGAGTTAACAATCCTGATGAAAATGGCAAGATTTCAAACCTTTTGGATCCTTATGCGGAAAAACAAACCTTTGGACGAAAATCGCAAAACTAGCCAAACCTTAGGGACGAAAATGACATTTTACTCTATGGAAATTAAATAGAACTTGTACTCGAATGTAATCTTTTAAATTTTCTGTTGACCAGGAAACGTCTTTTTAACATGATAAATGATCTGCCAACAATTTTCGAAGTTGTGTCAGGGGTGGCTAAGAAGCAAGTGAAGGATAAGTCAACTGTTTCAAACAGCAGCAGCAAGTCAAAGTCAAACTCTAAGGTTCTTGTCTCTATTTCAGTTTTTTGACATAGGTTTCCCGTTGCAACATGAACTTCTAAGTGTTATGCCACTGGATGTAAAAAAAAGAAACACAAAGTGAACTTAGAGGTGGCAATTTCAACCCGTTTACTCATAAATGGGTCTATTCGGGTTGTGTTTTATATCTAACGGGTTAAATTAAACAATTTGCTAGAAAGGAATCGGGCCTTAAGCCTGTTCAAATTGTATTGTAATGATATGTGATTACGCTCTATGATCATGTTTACCCTCAAGTTACCAAAAAAAAAAAAAAATTTGAAAGAAAGTGTTTTAGTTAGAGGTGCACAAATCGGTTATTTGAGGAACCAGTTCGGTTAATTGAACAGGTGGTTAATTTAAAAAAAAACCCGGTTATCGCTTTAACCAGTTTGGTTAATAACCGATTTTTTTCCTGATTTTTTTCGGTTATTCACTTTAACAGGTTCGGTTAATAACCGTTTTCCCGCTTAATTAACCGGTTTTCCCTTTTTTTATTTTTTTTCGGTTAACAGGTAAATCGGTTAAAAAACTCCAAACGGGTTACTCGTCGATCGGTTATTAACAGGTTACGGTTATTAAACCGGTTATTATGTGCACCTCTAGTTTTAATCATACCAAAAGTCACCTGTTTTGACCCGATTCAGCTTGCCACATATAGACTTCATGGTCAGTTGCAAGTTGTTGACTTTCTAAATATTTTGGTTTTTTAAGGCAAAAGGGTCTGAACCGCAATCCAAATATCCAAAAGCTTCAACACCAAAAGATGACGACGAAGAGGGTTTGGATGAAGAAGACGAGGAAGAACATGGGGACACATTATGCGGTTCATGTGGCGAGAATTATGCATCTGATGAGTTCTGGATCTGCTGCGATATTTGTGAGAGGTGGTTCCATGGATCATGTGTCAAGATAACACCAGCAAGAGCCGAACATATCAAGCAGTACAAATGTCCGGCGTGTACCAACAAAAGAGCACGCCCTTAAATGTAACGCATCATCGGTACACGCCAAGGAAGGAAGAATGCTGTAATGTGGTTCGGTTTGATTTAACTAATCGTTAGTTGTTTATGCAAAACAAAAGGAAGTTAAACCCCTCCTGAAGTCGGTTTGTAGGGTTTAAATGTGCATTTCTTTTAAAATAGTGTGACAGGTTCTTGTTTTTAGTTTTTAAGTAGAACCTTTTCTTTGTTATATTCGAAGATTGGATTTTACATTTTTATTGTTTTTTTTTTGTTTAACATCTGTGTGTCGAGCACCCAATACAAAGAACAACATTAACGAAGGTTTTTCTCCACATAACACTTTTCTGGAATTTATCGGTAGACTTGGATGTAACGAATCATGGATCATTACACATGCTCATAACCAACACTCTTTCATGTTGTCTTTTTGGGTAATGTCACATGGCAACACAGCTGATCTAGGGAACACACTCTCGTCACTTGTCGGCGTGCGCTCAGACTAAAGGGTATGGGGGCCGGCTCAGGCCCGGCTAGGACCGGCGCCGGTCCCCCACACCGCCCCCCCTGGGCTCGGCTCGGCACAACCGGCACCCCACAGCCGGGGAAGACGGGGCCATTTGAATACAACTAGCCGTTGTAACGGCTATTTTAATAAAAAAAATTACTTTTTCAATTTAAATAAATACCTCTATCTCATCCATTTTTATACAATTCTCTCCCACTACTCTCATTCTTCTCCAATTCTCTTCCTTTTTTATAAAAAACACTCCATATTTTTTATACAATTTGCTCTAATCATGAATCCATTCAACCCAAGCAACCCCAACCCAAACAACCCCAACCCGAATAATCCCAATCCGAACCAACCTAATTTTTTTTCGACTCCCGCTTACACTCCGACTATTGATCCTTCGTGGGGGGCTTCGCAATTTCCGTTTTCGGGTTTCCAACAAACACCCAACACCTTCTCACAAATGTCTCAACTTCAACAAATGCAAAAATACCAAGCACTCCAACAAATCATGCAACGCAACACGTTTGAACAACTCCAATCGCAACCGTCAACTTCCCAACCGCAACCCCCAGTTCAACTTGACGATGATGATGAAGAAGTCTTCCCCGAATCGCCACCGCAAGAGCTCAAGCGCAAAAAAAACAAGGGGAAGGGAAAGAAGGTTGAAACGTACCCGAAACCGCGCCAAAAAGCGGTTCGAGAGCAAAGGGGAGACCTTGGACGAAAGTAGAGGAGGAGGCGTTAGCAATGGCGTTTGTTAAGTCCTCTACTTGCCCGATAATCGGTATGAACCAAAGTTTTAATTTAAATTTTAAAACATTTATTTTTTATTTTTACTAATGCAATATTTTTTAAAATTTAGGAAACAACCAAACGGGTAGTAGTTTTTGGAAGGCGACAACGGATAGATTTAACACGATTATGGAGCATGGTCCGGCTCGTGATGTCGAATCCGTCTCGGGCAAGTGGCGTAAAATGAGCAAGGTCATCAATAACTTTAACGGGATTTATAACCAAATTTACACTTCCCCTCCTAGCGGGAGTAACGACGAGGACATTCTTAACCTTGCTATCGCCAAGTGGGACTCTCAAAATTCAACGTCTTTCCCGCACTTCCGAGCATGGAACGTTGTAATGAAAGAACAAAAATGGAAGCCGGTTCCAAATGAGGTCGCAACGGCCAAACGGACTAAAACTTCCGAGTCCGGAAGTTATAGTGCGGGAGGCTCCACCGCTCATTGTCAAATCGACATAAACGACGACCCGGAAGATGACGAGGATGTGTTGCCCGTTCACGAGTCGGAACGTCCCACCGGGAGGGACAAAGCAAAAAAAGACGCGGCCGGAAAGCGAAAAGGGGCCGGCTCGAGTGGAGGTGGCGGCTCGAGTGGAGGTGGGGGCTCGAAGGCATCGTCGAAAATGGAGGACTTGATAAACGAATTCCGTTCGTTCAAAGAGTTCGAGGCCGAAAAATATACTCACATGAAAACCGTGTCGGTCGACTATGCTCGAGCGGAGGATTTTAGGATTATGAGGTTGGATCTCGACTCGGTTCCGGAGGATGAACGCGAGGTTTATCGGAGGATGAAAGAAGAGGTGAAAAAAAATGGACGTCGTAGGTTGTCTAGTTTTTTAATCGTATCGTATCGTAATTGTTTTTTCGTTTTTTATGTTTTTCGTTTTTAGGATTACCAATTTTTATTTTTAGGAAATGTAATTTTTTTAATTTATGAAATGATTTTATTTAGGTTGTTTTATGTTGTAATTTTTAATGTTTTTAAAGTTTTTATTAAATTAACAAAAAAAACATAGAAAATTATAAAATAAAAGGTGGGGTAGGCTCATCCTCCACCCCCTCAAAATGCATGGAGGCCCATCCTCCATGAGTTGGTGATGTGGCTCCTACGTGACGGCCCATCCTCATGGGAATGAGCCTCCCCATACCCTTTAGTCTCATGCAGTCGTAGTAAGCAAGGGCCATCGTGGGTATTCTGGAAACTCTACTCTCTTTTTTTTTGAACGTTGTAAATTACACAAAATCTGTCTTTGACGGGTATACTTTTTTCACATTCAAAGTTGACCTAGGTTAAAAGGTTTTACTTGTAAAGCCTAACTTGTTTGCTTAATATTTTAGCTTATGTAATCAAATGACTTGTTTGGTAAAGTTTCCCAATAAATGACACATTAGATAATTTTAGCTAAAATCAGTATTACCCATATGTGTCAATTGAGTAAGAACTTGTTAGAGACAGAGTGCCCATAATTCTAATAAAGGATGCCCATCAACTCACATGTTACGAAAAAGATGGTTTGTGATATTTACATCTACACCCCCCGTTTTTCACTTAAGTTATATTTGGCAAAAGTAGCTGGTGGCTGGAAGCTGGTAGCTGTAGCTTTTTAGACATATTTGGTATTTGGCAGAGTAGCTGAGAATTTTAATAAAATGTATAAATGACCAAAATGGACATAACAAAATTTAAAAAGTTTGTGCATTAAAAAGTTCATTATTTTTAGAGGTTAAAATAGTCATTTTTTCTCTAAAAGCTTGTAGCTCCTTCTAAACGCTACTAGTAGGAGCGGGTTCAACAAAAATCTTCAAGCTCCTTCAACCAAACAAGATTTTTTTTATTGAGTAGGAGTTTTTTCTTACAAGCATAAAGCTAGAAGCTTCTAAAAATTCCTAAAAGCTCCATGCTAAACATATACTAAAACCAATAACAAATAAACTCTACTTTTCTACACATTATTAGATATAAGAAAAAAATGTTTATTTTTAAGTTTTGGTAACAACTAGCAATAAGACCCGCGCGTGTTGGGGTGCGGTACATCGCAAACATCGAAAGGATTAGTCTAAAAGTTATGTGATGCATTAACCATATGAAAACATGCGTGTCGACATATCTGATTGAACTCAACGGGAAAAAAACAGACGAAGAAACATAAAAAAGTGTTGGAGTTAAATTGAAAATTTAAAAAGCTTTGGGTTAAAACTAAAAAAATCAAAGAGGTTAAATTGCAAAAATATAAAACCCTTTGGATTAAAAGTGAAAAATACAATTTTTTTTTTGAAAAACTCTTAATACATATATTACAACTACATAAAGCAATAAAATGTTGCTAATTTATAATTTGGAAATGATGCCTTTCATTGAGTCAAACAAAATAAAAATAGAGTTAATTGCCCGGATGGTCCCTGTGGTTTCACATTTTTTCACGTTTAGTCCCCACCTTTTGAAAATTTCATGTATGCTCCCTATGGTTTGTCATTTTGTTACTCGGATGGTCCCCAACTATTTACTCTGGGGACTATCCGAGTAACAAAATGACAAACCATAGGGAGCATACCTGCTATTTTCAAACTAACTAACATCTACTCAGGGACTATCCGAGTAACAAAATGACAAACCATAGGGAGCATACCTGCTATTTTCAAAAGATGGGGACTAAACGTGAAAAACTATGAAACCACAGGGACCATCCGAGCAATTAACTCATAAAAATAATAGAATGATCCCTTTCATTAAGTCAAACTTAATAAAAAATAAATTTGTTTCGTAGTTCGATGTTTCATCAAGTAAAAAGAGGGTATTGTATATTGTCTATATAATAGATAAATATAATACTTTAGTTATTTAAATCTATCAATTAATTACAGTAACATGGCAGACAAACACTCTATTTTTTATACTTTAATTTAAAAATTCTATATTGCCTATTTAATAATTCGTGTTTATTATTGATGCGTATTTAAAGGAATGGACTGCAGCACAACAATAGTACACAGAACAAAGTTAAGGAAAAATAACCATGTCCTTAGCAAAGATCCTACATATGAATATTGGTGATGGAGAATCAAGCTATGCAAACAACTCTACGGTTCAGGTTTGAATGATTATACCATAAACTTTTGCATATTATATTATATTGTACTATTCGTTAATATTTTTAAGAATTTTCTTTTAGAGAGAGGGGAGAGAGCCCGACCACTTCAGAGAGAGAGAGAGAGAGAGAAAGAGAGAGCGTGTGTGTCTAGTCGCTAGTCGGGCGGTGGGGTGAGGACTAATGCTTAATCGGGTATTAATTGTGATTAATCAACGATTAATCAGGATTAACTGACGCATAGTCAGGATATTTACAACCATGACAATGTGTGGTGGTGTTGTAGGTTGTTGCGGTGGCCGTTTTCTGGCGGAGAATACAAACAAAAGACTTGGGCTAATGGGTTAGTGATGTTATATAGAGAAGAGGGAAAGATAATAGAGAGAGGAGAAAGAGGTATATAGAGAAGAGAAAGACATAATAGAGGGGATTGAGAAGAGGGAGAGATGATAGAGAAATGATAGAGGGATAGAGAAAAATGGTAAGGGATGAGTAAATGAAATATCACCGGCCTTTGATATAGAAACTGTATTTGTGGATTTCTTACTTTCTTTTCCTTTTGTTCATTAAATTGTCTTGTATTTTCTCAAAATATTAACCAAGGGTTAGTAAATTTTATTTTACCTAACCATGGGGTGTTTGGGAATGCTTATATAACTCTAAAAGTGTTTTTTAAGTGCTTAATGACTTATGTTTTTTGTAAAAAGAGAAATTAAAATGTTTGGATTAGCTTTTATGATGGGAAAGTAAAGTTACATGACGGGTAAGTTTTTATGTGTGATTGCTATTTTAAAAGGTGAGGTTGGATTGTTAATTTTATGTTAATTTAAAAACCCAAAAGCCAAAGTCATTTAAAAAATCAGATTTTTATGGCTTTTGAAAAACAAAATTTTACTCATATTCAAAAAGGTAAAATAAAAAACATTTTTCTCAATGCAAACACTTTTTTTAACTTATTGGTATTTTAAACTAACAAGTTAATAAAACATTTCCAAACACATAATGGTGGAGTGGTTGGGATATTAAAAGTTAAACAGAAGCCAACGAGGTAGTAGTGGAGTGATTGGAAAAAGACTTGGTATTCCTTGTGACCCAGGTTCGACTCCCACTCTCTCCACAATTTTCTGGGACATCCAGGTGAAGGGGAATACGGGTGGCACCGGTTCGTCTTGGATGGGAGGCGAGGTTTTACCGATTATTGCACTGTCGTGCCTTTGGGCGGTGGAGGTCGGGTTTCTGCGCATCTGGGAGAACCAAGGGGCTGGCGGCGATCGAGTAGTCGACCTTGACCACAGCGCCCGGTGTCATGGTGGTTGGCACATCGTTCCTTGCCGTTAAAAAAAGTTAAAAAGAGACATAAAAGTTTAGATCTTATTACTCTAAATTGGCTTAATGAAAACGCTTAGCCTATAGGGTGTGGTCATATCCTCAGAGTCAGCATGACCCTCCACATCAGCGTCATGTCACCCACTTCTAATTCACCATCTAAAACCACCACCCTAAGGTTGTGGTCGTGACCAAAACCACTATTCTCTTATTTTAATTTATTTTTATGAAAAGGGAAAGGAAATATTTAAAAAAAGGAAAGGAGGCTGATGACCCAACCCATTCCCCCAGACCCTGATGGATGAGGCAAGGGAGTGGTGTAACCATCCATTAATGGTCCTACGTGACGATTGATGATCCAACCCATACCCCCAAACCCTTCAACCTTATACAAGTTTTCTTTATGAGATTTGTTTTTGTGAATATCTTCACATTAACTTTATAAAAAAAATATTACATATGTTAAGGTAAGATAATATGTACATAAGTTAATTGATAAGATAATTTATACATAAGTTAATTAAATAGGACCATAAATCAAAACTAAGTTTTTGTAAAAAAAAATTACACCTAATTTTAAAGAATAAAATGCCCTTTAGTTTGGTGTGATTGTTTTAAAAGTTCTTATCGTATAAATAAATTATACACGTTTAAAAATCATGGAAGAAAGAAAAGAAGAAAACGCTACACAACCTTTTTAGCTTAGAGAAAAAGGCTACGTAGTTATTTCCCTTGTCTATATTAGCTTTTTTCTTGAGTCGTATATATTGGTGATTTTCACATAAAGAGTTATTAATGGTTACATTTTATAAGTGCTATTCAAATCATTCTGTTTTGTTCCCTCTTTGTTATATTATTACACAAGATAAACAAATGGGTAACATAGCAATTTGTGACTGAACAACATTGGTATTGATGTGCTCGGAAACATGTTGACATCATTTTGAGTATTATGTTTTGGTTGCTATATCGAGTGTCGCTACCGTAACAAAATAAACCGATATGATCAATTAATAGCCGCATAGCATGGGGGATTTTACTAGTATTTAACAATGGTGTATGCCTTCAGCTGCTAATTTGTTCTTATTTTCTCTCTAGGAAACAGGGATACGGAAAGCTGTGCCATTTCAAAAGCTTTTGATCAAGGGTTTAGCTAATCATAATGTCTTCAACGACTGTTTCACGGTTGCAGATTTAGGATGCTCTTCTGGCAAAAATACGCTACTAGTGGCATCTATATTATTGATATAGTGCACGAGGTGTGTCAAGAAAATGATCGTAAAGTACCACAGTTTCAAGTGTGTTTAAATGACCTATTTGGAAATGATTTCAATAATATTTTCAAACTGTTACCCGAGTTTTACGCAAAGCTTAAGAAGGACAAGGGAGAAGGTTTTGGCCCATGTTTTGTTTCAGCTGTTCCAGGTTCCTTCTATGGTAGACTTTTTCCCAACCAAAGTTTGCACTTTGTTAACTCTGCTAATTGTAACAATTGGCTTTCTCAGGTATGCATAATATAAAATTATTCTTCAATACTCTTATGTGACATAACTATGACTAAAATTGGTCGCAAGAAATCAATTTCCATGATAAACTATAGTCTATGTCAATATGTTAAACGTGATAGGTGCCTAGAGGCCTTGAAAGTAATGGATCAAATATTTGCATGGCGCGGGCAAGTCCCCCAAATGTATACCAAGCATATCGAAACCAATTTCATAATGATTTCACGAGGTTTTTACAAATGCGTTCTGAGGAAGTAGTACATGGTGGAAGCATGATTTTAACATTTCTTGCTCGGGAGGTAGCTGATCCAACTATTGACGATTGTTGGGCACATTTAGAGCTACTCGGGCAATCACTTGTCGACATGATCAAAGAGGTATACATTGTTGTTTCATATCCAAATTTGAACTCAAATAAAAGAAGAATATTTTACTCACAGGTGCTAATTATTCAATGTGGCACTACTAAAACAATTACAAGTGACCAAAACTTGCGACCGAGAATAAAAAGGTAACATTAGTGACTAATGAAAACAGTTATAAAAGACAAAATGAAAGAGGTGAACATCAAAATGCATAGCAAATTCATTTCCCCTAACAAAAAAAATTCCCAACGCGCGAATCGTATATTTTTAAGACAAAATTATAGAAGACGTCCTTTATCTTTATAGAAAAATAAATGTTTTATCCTTTATAATTAAAAGTTATGCTTAAAACCCTTTATGTTAAATTTTTGTAATAGATCCTTTGCACTAACTTACATTATTGATAATGACAATGTTATCCTTCTTGCTAAAGAGCAAAATTTATAATTTTCATAATTGTTTTCTTTGTCTTTTCTTTTAATTTCTTTCTTTTCTTACTTCTTTTCACTTATTATTTTCATCACTTTTATTTTATAAATGACATTAAATCAATATAATCAGTTAATCGAATTTTTTTTCAATAAAATTGTAATTTTCAATATATTTCATTAATTTATTGTATATTTATTTTTTTGGTTATTTATGTTATTTACTTTTCTTATTTTTTTATACTGAACGCAAACTAAATACTTATTTTTTGGTGTTAATGGGCTGATTCGAGCTTGAGGTTATCTAAGCTTCGTCTTAGTTATTTAATACTTTGCAATATTATATACTAGGTTATAACCTCATGTATTACACGGGGTTGAAAATAAATTTTATATACTAAATAATAAAACAATATATTTTTAAAAACCTCATTTATTGTACGGTTTGAATAAATACAATTTAATATATTAAATAATAAAAAATTATATCTATAAGAACCATATTGTACGGATTGAATAAATGTAATTTATATACCAAATAAAAAAAAGTTATATCGTTAAAACCACGTGTATACACGGGTTGAATAAATGTAATATTGTTTACCAAATAATAAAATAATACATCTTTAAAAAACCTCATTTATTACACGGGTTGAATAAATAATAAAAAAAATTATATCTTAAAAACCTCATGTATTACATGGGTCGAGTAAATGTAATTTTGTATAGTGAAAATAAAAATATTTAATATATTAATACACAGTTTGGTTTTCACGATAAAAATAGATTATTCTGTTGTTGCAAAATTTGTTAACAAAGTCTCAGTAAATTTAACCCTTTATTTAAAACTCCGTAAATGTATAAATGATTAATAATATTAGTTAATTTATTTTAAGTTTCTTAAAATCTATTTGATACCAAACTAAACAAAACGTTCAAATATAATTAATTCAAATAAATAATATTATAAATGAGAATGAGATTAAACTTATCCATAAGATATTAAACTAATAATATTTAGTAGGAGAGTTATCTATAATTAATTAGAAGAGATTAAACTAAATAATAATTATTTATAAGAGATGGCCCAATATGATGACAAGTGTCCCAAAAGTGATTTCTTTTATTATATAGTAAGACTAGTGCTGCTGTAAAGTCAAAATTTTATTCTAACATATCTTTTACCGCGTAATATGCTTTATTGGATTAGGATCAAATACAAAGGATCTTAATTGTAAGAAGTGTAAGAAGGATTTATAAAGTGACAAGTGTCCAATAACCTAAAAAAACCCACTACAAAAAAAAAAAAAAACTTAAACATCCACGACTACCAAAAACCTAAACCCCACCTCCACCCCTCCCCCATCACCCACCCCCCTCCCAAAAAATTTTTTGCCGAGGGGGTGGGGGTTTAGGTTTTTGGGTGGTGGTGGGTGTTTAGTTTTTTTTAGATTTTTTTTAGGTTTTTTTTTTTTTTTTTTTTTTTTTTTTTTGAGGGGGGGGGGGTAGTTTTTTTTTTAGTTTTTTGGGGGTGGGGGTGGGGGGGGGGTTTGGTTTTTGGGGTTTTTTTTGGCGAGCTCGGGTTCAACTCGATCAATTTACACCCCTAAATAAGGTATTTAATTTATTATATAAAAATAGTAAATAATTAAACTAAACTAACAGAAATAATTTTTTTGAATCAAAATAAATCATTTTCATTAAAATGCCAAAGTAACAAATTACAAACAAGTGGCAGGTAAACGGGCAACAAGTTGTGGCGCAACCCCCTTTTGAATTGCAAAACCAATCCTACTAAAGACGAAACGACCCTTAAAGGTTGAGAGATTACTATTCACAACCCGTTGGACCATGTTTAGGAATTCCACGGCCTCTGGGGCGAGGGAACCAAATGTATCAAAAACGAATGTGATAAAAACATGTTGAAAATTATATTTTCTATAATAAAATAAAAAAAGAATACAGAATATTATATTTTCTATAAAAAAAAACGGTTTAACCAATTACTTGGTTCTTGAATAACTTATAAAATAAAAGTGATGAAAATAATAAAAGAAGGAAAAAAGAAATGTAAAAGAAAAAAATAAATGAAAGAAAATTAAAACAATTATGAAAATTACAAATTTGGCTGTTTAGGGTAACGATATTATTGTTATTTTTAAAAAAAGAAACTGAAATTATTAACGAATGTTAGTGTAAATGACCTAATCTGTTACAAAAAGATCACCAAATTTGATGTTAAGTGTGACTTTTAAATACAACTGATGAAGCCTATAAATTTATCCATTAATAATTACAATTTTCAATACTTGCCAAGTTACATTAAAACAGAAGGTAGACGGGCAACAAGCTGCGTCGTCACCCCTTTCTGAATTGCAAACCCTAATCTACCAAAGATAAAACCCCGTCCCCCTGAGGTTGAGCAATTGTTGTGGATGACCCGTTGGACCCTGGTCAGGAATTGGATAGCTTCTGGCGCTAGAGAGCCAAATGTGTCAAAGGCAAAAGGGACAAAAACATGCTGGTTCTCTACACAAGCTTTAGCATGCTTATCAACTTTCTTCGATTATGCCTTTCTTACTGCTTGTCCAGCTACAAACCCGTTTTCCCTTAAACCAGCCAGAGGGGAAACCCCCGTGAGGTCCACACAAGCATGTTTCCCCCTAGCCCAGCCAAAGACGAGCATATTCGCTGGTCGTAGAGTAGATCTCCCTTCCATAGGGTCGGTAAGGAAATTCACAGGAGCCTCTTTCTTATCCGAAATCCCAGATCTTCTCAGGATGTCCCACAAAACATCTCGCACCCAGTCATGTCGATATTTGAACCCAGGGAGCTCTTTACAATGCACTGCGTGCTCTCCGTATTTATCCATACAAGCTTTACGACATATTGGGCAGGTTTCATCTTCTGGGTACATAGGGATCATCAGCCGATATTTAACGATGGCTCTGTATTCTATTGCTGACATACATTGTCCCAGCCCCTCAATTGGGATAACGGTTAAAAAATCTTGAGCATGGGGACCCTTCAGGCATTCCCACACTGCCTTCTGGCGAGATGACAAATCAGAAATTTCTCCCAGGCTTTGAGCGATCTTGCTAAACAGAGCATTCGCCAAAGTTTGTTGTGGCTTCGAGGGGGCGGTGTACTTGTTAGAGAAACCGCCGATATCAAAGTCTGGAAGAGAGACATTAAGTGTCCGAGTGCCTGCAGATAGTCCCCGTCGAGCTCGACAACCCCACTGTTTCGAAGGATATGATCTTGTAGTTCCCAAGACTGAGCTCTGGACGCCACAAAAGCATAAACCCCAACATCTCGAGCTGAGAGGAGGCCCAAACCACCTAGACGCATTGGCAGAGATGCCAAACGCCATTGGAGGTCCCCAAAGAAGGGGCCACCACCCACGACTATGTCTTCTATAGCCTCCCGGAGGCCATCATCGAACCGGGATGCCGCATCCACCATCAAATGGGGTTGACAAGTCCACACCCCAAAAAGTAACTTAGCAACCCCCTTGCAAGACCTTAGTAGAAGAAGTTCACATTAAGGGTCCCTAAGGCATGGCAAGAGTTTCATGAGGTCAACCACCCCTGACGCCCGCCGCCCTGCCAACTCCATAATAAAGCTAGGGTCACAGCTAACAGCTCCACCAAAAAGCTTAACCCCCCTCTCTGGTCTGTCAATCCCTCTCGGGAAAAGCCCATCCTGAACTTTCCGCCCATCACATGTCGGACAAAAAACCTCTGTTTTCTTAATGTTGAGGCAAAGCCTTAGAGATGGCCCCTCCTCGTTAATGATGTCTAAAGCCCTAGCAACCTCAGTCGCGTTGCCGGTAATCGTTCCATCATCCAAGTACCAAGCATGAAACGGGAGGTTATAGCGGTCCTGCACCCGTAGAATGAGCGGGTGTAAGGCAAGGGCAAAGAGAAGAGGCCCCAAGGGATCCCTTTGTTGCACTCCGGTAGTAGCCCCAATACACTCATTACCAACATACAACCGAGCAGGCTGGGCGTAAAGGAATTGGACCCATTGATAGATTGACGGGCAATGTTAATAAACCTCTTTAAGGAAGGTTGTGCGGTCAACCGTGTTGAAAGCATTGGAGAAGTCCACAGTAAGCAAGGCTAAGGAACCATCTGCATGAAAGGAGTTGAGAAACTTGTTCGCACTGTGAAGCACCGCCTCTGCACCATTACGTTCCCACCCCAAATTGAAAGTCCCCCAAGTATTGGGCCATGTTTTTCCCGACCTTCTTCATTGCCACCTTGGAAACCAACCTTCGCCAGATACCCCCCATAGCAATAGGTCGAACTCCTTTATCGGGTTTCAATAAAGGGGTAAGGGGGCTAAGGCAACAAACTCAGCCAGCACCTTAGGGCAGGATCCTCCAAGCCATAAGTTGACAACTTCAGCAATGGTCGTTAGCAAACCTGAGGAAGTCGTTGAGCCCTCGCCCCCGATAGCATCTAACAAGTGTTGGGCCCGCATCCCGTCCCTACCACAAGATGTCCCTTTAGGAAAGGATCAGATACATTTGAGCACACACTCCTCATCAACAACAAGATTGGGTTGGGCATGAGGGTTGGGAGGCAAGGAAGGGGGCGGCACGGCAGGGTGTTTATCAATAAGAGCTTTCAAGGTCGAATCACCTAGAGGGGCGACTCCACTGGAGCTTAGGACCTTAACCGCAGCCGTAATATGTCCATCCCTGACTTTCCGGAGACATTTCTTAATATTAGGGTCCCTATCCATGTCTCCCTCCCTCCTACATTCTCCCTTAGGAGGCCCTGCCTCCCTCATGCTATCCAACAGGGACGAGACCAAATCATCAAAACCATTCCCATCTTTCCAAATTGTAAGCGCATGCAGGATGTTACTACACTGCAAAGATTTACTGTTCCCTGATCGTCGTTCTTTTCTAGAGGATGGTCTGACCACCCGTAAGGTGCAACGCGGTAGCAAAAGTAATTGGACCCAATTGTCGACCGATCCTGGTGACGCAACCACTTTGCGCAAAGCCCCTGTTAAAACCTGAGCAAACATCAGCCGACAACTGGGAGGAATGCTTTTAACAGACTGAATAAGAAGGGAAAAAACCCGCTCGAGGAGGTTAACATCACCCCCGAGCCTTGCTTGGTGACGCGGGTTTGTGTCAACCACCACTTGCCCTGGTTTCCGGATCCCAACGATGAAATCTTCCACGTCCCCCGAGACCATGGCAAACGACACGACCTCATAATCATGCTTGCATCCTCTATGAGTGCATGCATTGCCATGCAACGTCAACCATTTATCCCCTGCCCTAAGAACTTCCCAAACGTTCAAAAAAAGCTACAAGTCCCCGGAGATAGCCTCCTTCAAAGATAGCTTTCGGTTTTCAGTCTTGAAGTGGGTGCTTTGCATGTGTTCAAGCAGGCCGAAAAAACCCTCAGACCCCGGCTTTCCATCTTTACATTCGTGAAAAAATTTGAAAGGACAGGTCCGTAGACCACTAGCAGAACCCTGCACAGGGCCCCCTGACTTAACATCCCTTCCCCTTCTCGTAGGAGCCATGCACGTATTTAAGCTACCGTTGTAGAGAAAACACACAAGTGGCAAGCCGAACTCGAGATGAGTTGTGGGAGCGGAAGACCATTATATATATATATTAAAAAAAAAGGAGGGCAACAACCTCGAGTTGCCCACCCTCTAAATGGAACCCCACATAACCCGTCTGCTCATGGTAGTAGTATTAAAAACTTAAATGAGCTCCTTTTTTTTTAAACCAAAGCAATTTACTAATAATAATAAAAAAATAATAATACTTATCAATTTATATAAACGTAAATGATGTTTTTTGTTTTGTAATTTTGTGTTCTTTTAAACATTGTCAATTCAAACACCGGTTAACGAAAGGATGTTGGAATATTTTGCTCGAATTTGGTTTTGTAGGGTTGGATATTTTAAATTCTCTCTACAATTTTGTGAGTTATAAAATTATTTAATTATGAGATATTTAAATTTAAATCGTACAAGTAGGAACATCAAAGAAAAGTCAAACTTCAGTTTAACTTTTTGAGACAAAATGATGGTCACAAAGTCAGTCGCTAGCTTGGAACAAAATCTATTGGTAATGATTTTGGTGGCAATTTCCGTCCGAAAAAATCCAATAGCAAATTTGGTCGCTAACAAATATTAGGGTATAAGGAGTGGTTAAACACTTTAAAGTGGCAAACCAAAAAACCGACCAATGAGAGCGCGCCATGTCAATTAGGCAAAAGTGTTTAAACTTTGGTGAAAAATGTTGGCAATGGTTTAAACACTTGGTGAAGTGGTAAACTATTTTTTTTTAAAAAAAGGAAAAAGGTGTGATTGGTTGAGATAGGAATGGACCCCACCCCACACCCCCTCTCTCTCCTCTACCTCCCTTTGCCGCATCGGTATACCGTCACCGCATGAAACCAATTATGATCGGTAAACTTTTGTAGGCATTGGTTTGCCATTTCGGTAAACTTGGTTTACCGACACACAATTCTTCCACACCGTATCCCCTTAGCAAAATGGTTTAATCTTAATCGTTGTGATCGCAAGTTTGGGCGCTAAGAGTTAGGTTGTAGTTGTGACTACAAAGAGTTTGTTTGCAAATTAAGACTCTAATTTTGTGACAAATGGTTAAGACTCTAATGTCAGAAACTATTTCAGTCAAATGGTTAAGAAAGACAGTTGCCACACCGACAATCAAGTGACTGCCAAAGCAGTCACAAACCCGCATTTGCGTTGCTTACATGACTAACCAATTACACTTAATTGATACTACAGGGGTTGGTTCGTGAATCAGATATTAACTCATTCAATGTCCCACTATATTTTCCATGTGAGGAGGAAGTTAGGAACATCATTGAATATGAGAGATCATTTTCTCTTGAAAACATGAATGTTTTTAAAATAAATTGGGATCCCCAGGACACAGATTATATAAACACGAATGATTCCGATGAGCTTAGCCAAATTCATGCGAAAAACATGTCAAAACTGGTGAAATCAGTTTATGAACCGTTGTTGATTTTTCATTTTGGAAATTCAATCATTGACATGCTATTTAAGAAGCTTGAGAAGCATGTGGCCGAATATCTCTCAAAAAAGAAACCAAGAAATTTATTCATGACCATTTCAATGACCAAGAAATGAACAATTCAAGAGTTTGATTAAATTGGTATGTTGGTTATTATGTTCCAGTATTTATATATGTATTGTTGTCAATGCATACAACATGAACCGTTGTGTTTTGTTTTCCTATATTGATATATGTATTTGTGACAATTCTTATAAACCAAGTATTTTTTTTCTAATCGCAAATTTATTTACTCTTGTCGTCTGTGTGATTTGAACCCAAGACCTCTCCTTCCAAGGTGTATAAAGATATCGCCTTTGCCAAGTATTAATTGTCTATTTTGGTTCTACTTAAAGATTTATTGTTGGATTGGCTTCATGCTTTTTGACTTGTACGTCTTGCTTTCGTGTGGTTCTTTGTTTTGTGAGCCATGTGGTGTTTTGTGTTACACCTTTCTTTGTTACATTGTATATACTCTTAAAACTAAATCTCGGTAGTTCTCACATCAAAACCACCGCCTTCTTCTATATATAATACACTAGTGCTAATACACGTGAATTTCAAGAGGAAGAATAAATACGTTGTGAAATGATCAAAATAAGTTGATCCTTATGCGAAATACCATGGCAGACAACTTTTAATCAATCACTTCAGGTTTTTGAACCTTTAGAATAAATAATTTAGCACTTTTTGTTGACCACTTTAAGAAAACATTAATCACGTATTGAAATATCCTCATCTTTAATCAAAAATCACATCATCAAATAACACACCTGGTATAAAACAAATATATTCAACAAAATATTAATAATTAGATTTTTTACCCGTCGCGCGTTGCGGCGGCGAAAACGTGCGAAAAACCTAAGTAATTCAATTGCGATTTGTTTTATAATACAACGACAACCCAAACTAAAATACCGTAGACTCATGAATGTGTCAACAAATTACCCACGGCTCGGTACAATAGGTTCAGAACTTATGGTGCCCACCCACGAATAAAAAATGCCCCTTCCTTTTACTCGTGATTCGAACCCATTTTCATGCAACCATTTCCCTATTCCTTTTGTTCTACTACCACATTTCACTACCAAAAAAAAATAAAAATAAAAATAAAATGGTTTAGGAAGCCTTACACGATTAATAGAGTGAATTTTTTTGTGGGTTAATTGGGGTAACATTGATTTATGAATTGGAATGGCCAACCTGCTTTGAACATGGCACAAACTTCATTTAAAGCATCACAATGTGCACATGACAACTGTGTTCCCTCATATATAAGTAATACCTTTCCCGAAACGACATTCCAACGACTACGTCGGGCAGAACCACGACAGCCGTTACGGAACCCTAGATCAATCGGGCAGCGTATCTAATACGTAACCGGGGTTATGATACTTACAACGGGGCAGAACTTCGTTATTTAGGGGGTATTATACCCGAGAATAGCTTTAACTATGTAAATTTTCGAGAGAGAAAAGAAATTTGAACGGTTTATCGACTGAATCCTTCCTTGCTATTTATAGGGCTGATATTGGACTCCCTCGCGGCCTGCGTAAGCCGAAGGGTGATCCTTCGCGGCCCGCGACATAGGGTTGTAGGGCGTAGGCTTGCTGATTCGCCACTGACACGAGCCTGCCACGTGGCAGCTCAGGGTGTCGTTGCGTGGCAAGGCTGTCGCGCCCCGCGTAGCTCTTGGCCAACTCGTTCGCGACCCGCGAGCGAAGTAAAAATCTTGTTTTTATTTAATTTTTTTTAATAAAATAAAGGTATTCGGGGTCCGTTTTTGCATACGGGGTGTATTTTAGGACGTTTTGGGACATTCTAATTATTTTTAGGGCGTCAAAAAATTTAGGGGGTTTGTTATATCCTCACAACCTTGTTTTAGAACTCGTCCTTGAGGTCTACTGGAACAGGTGCGGGTATTTCCTTTGTATTTCCGATTCAAGCTCCCAACTATACTCTGGTCCTCTCTTGGAGTCCCACTTTACTTTGACCAGGACTAATCTCTTGTGCTTGAGGTTCTTGACTTTCCTGTCTTCAATCTGTAGAGGCTTTTCTACAAATTTAAGTTGTTCGTTTACCTCTATATCCTTAAGAGGTACTACCAGCGATTCATCGGCTAAACACTTCTTGAGATTAGATACATGAAATACATCATGTATTCCTGCCATTTCCTCTGGCAGTTGTAGCTGATAGGCTACAGGTCCTATTCTTCTAATAATCTTAAAAGGTCCAACATACCTGGGTCTTAGCTTTCCTCTTTTGATGAATCTTACCGCTCCTTTCCAAGGAGAGACTTTCAATAACACTTTATCTCCTACTTGAAATTCCAACGGTTTTCACCTGTTATCTGCATAGCTCTTTTGTCGATCACGTGCTGCTTTCAGTCGTTCCTTGACTTGAACAATTTTGTTTGTCGTTTCTTGTACTATCTCTGGTCCAGAGAGTTGTTTTTCTCCGATTTCTGCCCAACAGACTGGCGTTCGGCACTTTCGTCCATAAAGTGCTTCGAATGGTGCAACATTGATACTGGTGTGATAACTGTTATTATAAGAGAATTCAATTAATGGTAAGTGATCATCCCAATTACCTCCGAAATCAATTACACAAACTCTAAGCATGTCCTCCATTGTCTGAATTGTCCTTTCGCTTTGTCCGTCTGTTTGAGGATGATAAGCTGTGCTTAGATTCAACTTGGTTCCCATTGCTTTTTGGAAACCTGCCCAAAAATGAGAGGTAAAACGGCTATCCCTATCAGAAACAATTGATAAAGGAATTCCATGTAATGAAACTATTTTATTTACATACAACTTAGCTAACTGTTCCATACTGAAAGTTTCCTTTATTGGTAGGAAATGAGCTGACTTTGTTAGCCTATCTACAATCACCCATATTGTATCATTACCTTTTATTGTTTTGGGTAATTTGGTAACAAAATCCATTGTTATTAATTCCCATTTCCACACTGGCATTTCTAACTGCTGCAATAAACCTGAGGGTTTCTGATGTTCAGCTTTAACTTGTGAACAGGTTAAACATTTAGAAACATAAGCTGCTATATCCTTTTTCAATCCTATCCGCCAAAAATTCTTTCTTAAATCCTTATACATCTTATCACTTCCAGGATGCATCGTATACTTAGACTTAGACTTATGGGCTTCTTCTAATATATGGTGGCGTAGGTTTCCTAATTTAGGTATCCACATTCTCTTCTTATGGAATCTCCAAATTCTATCTGTTCCTTGTTCTAATTCCCTGATCATTCCTTTTAGTTTTTCCGTATCATCCTTGATTACTGATTCTTGTGCTTTTCTAATCTGTTCATTTAAATCTATCTGCAGATTTAATTTAAGAGAACGTACTCTTTTTGGCTTTTCATGATACTTTCGACTTAAAGCATCAGCTACCACATTAGCCTTTCCTGCATGATAATGGATGTTACAATCATAATCACTAAGAATCTCCATCCAGCGTCTTTGTCTCATATTCAACTCCTTTTGCCCAAAGACATACCTTAAACTCTTATGATCAGTGAAAATGGTAAACTTACTACCGTAAAGGTAATGTCTTCAAATTTTAAGGGCAAAAATTATAGCTCCTAATTCCAAATTATGGGTTGAATAATTCTCTTCATGATTCTTGAGAAGCATGTGGCCGAATATCTCTCAAAAAAGAAACTAAGAAATTTATTCATGACCATTTCAATGACCAAGAAATGAACAATTCAAGAGTTTGATTAAATTGGTATGTTGGTTATTATGTTCTAGTATTTATATATGTATTGTTGTCAATGCATACAACATGAACCGTTGTGTTTTATTTTCCTATATTGATATATGTATTTGTGACAATTCTTATAAACCAAGTATTTTTTTTTCTAACCGTAAATTTATTTACTCATGTCGTCTGTGTGATTTGAACCCAAGACCTCCCCTCCCAAGGTGTATAAAGGCATCGCCTTTGCCAAGTATTAATTGTCTATTTTGGTTCTACTTAAAGATTTATTGTTGGATTGGCTCATGCTTTTTGACTTGTACGTCTTGCTTTCGTGTGGTTCTTTGTTTTGTGAGCCATGTGGTGTTTTGTGTTACACCTTTCTTTGTTACATTGTATATACTCTTAAAACTAAACGTCGGTAGTTCTCACATCACAATCACCGCCTTCTTCTATATATAATACACTAGTGCTAATACACGTGAACTTCAAGAGGAAGAATAAATAATACGTTGTGAAATGATCAAAATAAGTTGATCCTTATGCGAAATACCATGGCAGACAACTTTTAATCAATCACTTCAGGTTTTTGAACCTTTGGAACAAATAATTTAGCACTTTTTGTTGACCACTTTAAGAAAACATTAATCACGTATTGAAATATCCTCATCTTTAATCAAAAATCACATCATCAAATAACACACCTGGTATAAAACAAATATATTCAACAACATATTAATAATTAGATTTTTTACCCGCCGCGCGTTGCGGCGGCGAAAACGTGCGAAAAACCTAAGTAATTCAATTGCGATTTGTTTTATAATACAACGACAACCCAAACTAAAATACCGTAGACTCATGAATGTGTCAACAAATTACCCACGGCTCGGTACAATAGGTTCAGAACTTATGGTGCCCACCCACGAATAAAAAACGCCCCTTCCTTTTACTCGTGATTCGAACCCATTTTCATGCAACCATTGCCCTATTCCTTTTGTTCTACTACCACATTTCACTACCAAAAAAAAAAAAATAATAATAATAAAAGGGTTTAGGAAGCCTTACACGATTAATAGAGTAAATTTTTTTGTGGGTTAATTGGGGTAACATTGATTTATGAATTGGAATGGTCAACCTGCTTTGAACATGGCACAAACTTCATTTAAAGCATCACAATGTGCACATGACAACTCTGTTCCCTCATATATAAGCATAATTAGCACTAAAATATTCACCAATTCTTTTTACCTTCACACAACATACCATACTTGTTTTACAGAACAACTCAATATTTTAATTAAACACTTTTCCTTTTAGAAATATACAATCGCTGTCAGTGATTATTGTTTTTTGAGACAGAATAGAGAGAAAGTCAATGCCTTCATTAGAATCTCAATGTTGATGCACTTCTAAATAGCCAAAAAAGCGGATTCCGGATAGCCAAACTGAATAGTGTTGGCCACTATGTGAATTCCAAAAACATAGATAAACCACAAACATCCTAAACCTCAGCTACCATAACAAAATTAGAGATTGGCTGCGTTTGTCGCAACCCCCGTCCCCTAATTACCCGGGAACGGGCGGCCGCGGCCAGTTTCAGTGGTATCGGTGTTTATCGTTTTGGCAGCGGAAATCACATCAGGACCGTAGTTAGGAAATATTTTATCAGAGTAAAATACCACATTTTCATAATATTAAATACGTGGGAATACTCCCAAGTTTTAAGTACATACATTTTCATAGAGATAAACCCTATTTTATTTAATAAAAACATCTCTTTATTTTAGGTAATTTTATGGCCACTTTTCCAAACCTTCAGTACTGTCCAGCTGGCTTCTATTTGGCTTTCACATTTTGTTACCTGAAACGCGTTTAAAATTATTTTGTCAGTGGGAAATACTGGTGAGTGAATCTCAGTTTAATCAAGTTTAGTAAAAACCATTGTACATTATTGAGGGCGGTCGCGTAATTACATTTGTTTCCATCTACTTTAATTACCACCCAGGGTACTGTCAACCCGACTTGTGGTCATGTTACTCCTCGCAAGGTAGTAAAAAATTTTGTATACAAAACCCCAACATACCGACGATAATTGTAGAATACAAATACTCAATAACTGTTTAATATATTATTAATTATGTAAGGTTTTGTAAAAACAGTTTCAAAAAAGGAGATTACTCACATTGCTGTCTTAGGTTTTCCTTTAGGGTTTTCTGTTGATTATCTATTAAATACACAAATGCACACGCATTAGTATAATAACCCAATATTTACATTAGTAATACCCTCCCCGAAACGACATTCCAACGACTACGTCGGGCAGAACCACGACAGCCGTTACGGAACCCTAGATCAATCGGGCAGCGTATCTAATACGTAACCGGGGTTATGATACTTACAACGGGGCAGAACTTCGTTAGGGGGGTATTATACCCGAGAATAGCTTTAACTATGTAAATTTTCGAGAGAGAAAAGAAATTTGAACGGTTTATCGACTGAATCCTTCGTTGCTATTTATAGGGCTGATATTGGACTCTCTCGCGGCCCGCGTAAGTCGAAGGGTGATCCTTCGCGGCCCGTGACATAGGGTTGTAGGGCGTAGGCTTGCTGATTCGCCAACTGTAGACCTGACACGAGCCTGCCATGTGGCAGCTCAGGGTGTCGTTGCGTGGCAAGGCTGTCGCGCCCCGTGTAGCTCTTGGCCAACTCGTTTGCGACCCGCGAGCGAAGTAAAAATCTTGTTTTTATTTAATTTTTTAATAAAATAAAGGTATTCGGGGTCCGTTTTCGCATACGGGGTGTATTTTAGGACGTTTTGGGACATTCTAATTATTTTTAGGGCGTCAAAAAATTTAGGGGGGTTGTTATATCCTCACAACCTTGTTTTAGAACTCGTCCTCGAGGTCTACTGGAGTAGGTGCGGGTATTTCCTTTGCATTTCCGATTCAAGCTCCCAACTATACTCTGGTCCTCTCTTGGAGTCCCACTTTACTTTGACCAGGACTAATCTCTTGTGCTTGAGGTTCTTGACTTTCCTGTCTTCAATCTGTAGAGGCTTTTCTACAAATTTAAGTTGTTCGTTTACCTCTATATCCTTAAGAGGTACTACCAGCGATTCTTCGGCTAAACACTTCTTGAGGTTAGATACATGAAATACATCATGTATTCCTGCTATTTCCTCTGGCAGTTGTAGCTGATAGGCTACAGGTCCTATTCTTCTAATAATCTTAAAAGGTCCAACATACCTGGGGCTTAGCTTTCCTCTTTTGATGAATCTTACCGCTCCTTTCCAAGGAGAGACTTTCAATAACACTTTATCTCCTACTTGAAATTCCAACGGTTTTCGCCTGTTATCTGCATAGCTCTTTTATCGATCACGTGCTGCTTTCAGTCGTTCCTTGACTTGAACAATTTTGTCTGTCGTTTCTTATACTATCCCTGGTCCAGAGAGTTGTTTTTCTCCGATTTCTGCCCAACAAACTGGCGTTCGACACTTTCGTCCATAAAGTGCTTCGAATGGTGCAGTATTGATACTGGTGTGATAACTGTTATTATAAGAGAATTCAATTAATGGTAAGTGATCGTCCCAATTACCTCCGAAATCAATTACACAAGCTCTAAGCATGTCCTCCATTGTCTGAATTATCCTTTCGCTTTGTCCGTCTGTTTAAGGATGATAAGTTGTGCTTAGATTCAACTTGGTTCCCATTGCTTTTTGGAAACTTGCCCAAAAATGAGAGGTAAAATGGCTATCCCTATCAGAAACAATTGATAAAGGAATTCCATGTAATGAAACTATTTTATTTACATACAGCTTAGCTAACTGTTCCATACTGAAAGTTTCCTTTATTGGTAGGAAATGAGATGACTTAGTTAGCCTATCTACAATCACCCATATTGTATCATTACCTTTTCTTGTTTTGGGTAATTTGGTAACAAAATCCATTGTTATTAATTCCCATTTCCACACTGGCATTTCTAACTGCTGCAATAAACCTGAGGGTTTCTGATGTTCAGCTTTAACTTGTGAACAGGTTAAACATTTAGAAACATAAGCTGCTATATCCTTTTTCATTCCTATCCGCCAAAAATTCTTTCTTAAATCCTTATACATCTTATCACTTCCAGGATGCATCGTATACTTAGACTTATGGGCTTCTTCTAATATATGGTGGTGTAGGTTTCCTAATTTAGGTATCCACATTCTCTTCTTAGGGAATCTCCAAATTCCATCTGTTCCTTGTTCTAATTCCCTGATCATTCCTTTTAGTTTTTCTGTATCATCCTTGATTACTGATTCTTGTGCTTTTCTAATCTGTTCATTTAAATCTATCTGCAGATTTAATTTAAGAGAACGTACTCTTTTTGGCTTTTCATGATACTTTCGACTTAAAGCATCAGCTACCACATTAGCCTTTCCTGCATGACACTGGATGTTACAATCATAATCACTAAGAATCTCCATCCAGCGTCTTTGTCTCATATTCAACTCCTTTTGCCCGAGGACATACCTTAAACTCTTATGATTAGTGAAAATGGTAAACTTACTACCCGTAAAGGTAATGTCTCCAAATTTTAAGGGCAAAAATTATAGCTCCTAATTCCAAATCATGGGTTGAATAATTCTCTACATGATTCTTAAGTTGCCTAGATGCATAAGCTATAACCTTTGACGTTGCATCAATACACATCCATAACCTGACTTAGAAGCGTCACGATAGACTACAAAGTCTTCAGTTCCTTCTGGTAACGCTAGTATGGGTGCGTTGGTTAGTCTTTGCTTAAGAATTCTAAAAGCTTCTTCCTGTTTTGGTCCCCATTCAAACTTAACAGATTTACAGGTTAGCTTAGTTATGGGAATGGCTATTCTAGAAAAATCTCGAATAAATCTTCTATAATAACCGGCCAATCCTAAGAAACTTCTAACCTCGGTTGGTGATTCAGGGGTTTTCCATTTGGTTATCGCCTCGATCTTGGTGGGATCCACATGAATTCCTTCATGATTAACTAGATGTCCAAGAAACTGTACCTGTTCTAATCAAAATTCACATTTTGAAAACTTAGCATAAAGCTTTTCTTTTCTTAATAGACTTAGAAGTGCGTGCAAATGCTTTGCATGTTCCTCTTTACTCTTAGAGTAAATGAGAATATCATCTATAAAGACAATTATGAATTTATCCAAATATGGCTTACATATTCGGTTCATCATGTCCATAAATGCAGCTGGGGCATTGGTTGAACCAAATCGCATGATAGTAAATTCATAATGGCCATACCTTGTTCTAAATGCGGTCTTAGGAATGTCCTCTTCCTGTACCTTTAATTGATAATATCCTGATCGTAAATCGATTTTAGAGAAAAATCGAGCTCCTTGCAATTGCTCGAACAGATCATCGATCCTTGGTAATGGATACCGATTCTTAATCGTGACTTTGTTCAATTCACGGTAATCAATGCACATACGCATAGATCCGTCTTTCTTTTTAACGAATAAAATCGGTGCTCCCCACGGCGATGAACTTGGTTGTATGAATCCTTTCTCCAACAATTCGTCTAACTGTTTCTTCAGTTCCTGCATTTCTGCAGGTGCCAAACGGTAAGGTGCTTTGGCAATTGGTGCTGTTCCTGGTAGCAGATGGATTCTGAATTCAACTTCCCTGTTCAGAGGTAGTCCTGGTAATTATTCTGGAAATACATCTGAAAACTGAGATACTACTGAAATATCTTTTAGTTCTTTTCCTTTAGTGTTAGTGATTATAGAAATCAAATACACTAATGATCCTTTTCTTATATAACTTGATGTTTTCATCACGGAGATGAATTTCGTGGATCTAGATGGCTTATCTCCTTTAATTGTGATCTTTTCACCCATTGGTGAATTTACTTGGTTTGACTTTTGATCACATAGAATACTGGCTTTGTTGGCTATGAACCAATCCATTCCTAATACAACATCAAATCCTACCAGATTCATTGGATAAAGGTTTGCAATAAATTTTTGATTTAAAAATTCTATTCTTGCTCCCTGCAAGATTTCCGAAATCTTAATAGTTTCCCCATTTGCTGTCTCTACTAGACATTCTTGTGGGAGTTTAGCTAATGGTTGATTGAGAAGTTTGCAAAATGAAGTATTAATAAAACTTTGGTTCGCACCAGAGTCAAATAATACTTTAGCAAAAACATCATTGACTATAAACGTACCGGCGATCACATCCGGAATCATCTTGGCTTCATCTGCCATCAGAACAAATGCTCTAGCATTTTTGGTAGTCTTATTTCCCATGGCTGGAACTCGTTTCGGACAGTTCGGCTTGATGTGACCTTTTTCTCCACGGTTGAAGCACATTACATTATTAGGTTTCCTCCTGCAATCTTCTTCCTTGTGCCCTGGTATCTTGCAGAAATTGCAGTAGGTGGAGCATTTTCTCGAATGCTTTTTCTTGCAAGCCTTGCAGTAGGGTGCATAGGTAGAACCTACATTTTTCCCACGGTTGGAATTTCCATAACAAAATTCTTGGGTAAGCCTTTGAGCTAGGTTTCTCCTCTGGTCTTCTTCTCGTGTACGAACTAATTCATCAGTCAAGGTATTCGCTAGTTCTACAGCTTCTTATATAGTTTGAGGTCTAGCTGCCTTGACTACATACCTAATCTCACTAATTAATCCCCAAATGTAACGGGAGATTAATACGGGTTCAGGTGATGCAAGGGTTGGTACTATTCTAGCATATTCAAAGAATAACGTAGTATAACCCTTACTATCTACTCCAGTCATCCTAAGGTTTAAGAACTTATTTGCTATCTGTTCTTTTTCATTGGGAGGGCAGAATTTTCTTTCCACCATGTTCTTAAATTCCTCCCATTCCATATTGAAAACCCTGTCACTTCCCCTAGACCGGAGGATAGTGTTCCACCATTCTAAGGCTGAGTTCTTAAACAGATTGGAAGCAAACATTATCTTATCCTCTTCCGCACACTTGCTTATTTTTAAGACAACCTCAGTCTTTTCTATCCAGCGTAGAGCTGCAATGGCCCCTTCATTGCCCGAGAATTCCATTGGTTTACAAGACCAGAATTCCTTATAAGAACAACCATAAGATATGGTTCTTCGCCTTTTGGGAATGGGCACTTGAAGTATGGGTCCATTGTTTACGCTGTGTTCAGGTTCAGTTGGTCGCTTAGTACCATTGTTACTTTTATTATCGGCTTCCCTAACTGTTTTGATAATATATGGCATTGCATCTATTATCCCTTGTGCCACTATGTGTTGGATGGCACTGTTATCCATTTGGTTTCCATTGTTATCGTTGTTCGGATTATCATTATTCGGGTTATTGTCGTTCTTGTTATTATCATTCTGGTTTTCCTGGTTCACTTCGTTGTCCATCTGAATTTTAAACATTTGCCAATTGTTAATATCACAAGATAATATGAAATACAACCAATCACACAACACGCATATTGATCAAAAACGTCGAACATTGCGACTTACTCTTTCTTATATAGTATGCATCCATATATTTTACAATACAACTAAAATTAAAATTACAATACTAGTAGGCATCCGTAGTTATGATCTAGATATATATATATATATATATATATATATATATATATTTCAAACATACACATATATTATATATATTATTATATTATTATTATTGTTACTACCACCACCATCACTGATATGGGTTCATCCAGAACTCCATATTGCGCTCGTCATACTTCCAGACGAGTCGCTCTCCAACCTGCCTCATCCTCTCGCTGCTTTCTAAAATCTCTTCTCCGAAGGTTCGGAGCTCTTGCACATTTTCTGCACTCATTGGGGGTGCAGGTGCTGGTACTGGGTTTGGGAACTGGGGCATGGGTTCCTGGTACGGATATGGATTCTCTAAAATTTCCCTATTTTATTCATCATTATCATAGTAGGGATCTAGAGGGTTCAAACCTGGGTAGGCTGCTAGATTCGGCATAGGTTCATCTTCTGGTATCGGGTAGCGCTGCTGGTAATCCCTATGTTCGTCTAACCACGGGTCGTAGTTTGGGTCTAAGGGATTGGGTGCTAGTATCCTAGGTATCTCTTTGTAACACCTCGAAAATTCATACCCAATAAAATAAAGACACGTGTCATGTGGGACAGACATGTCAGAAAACCGGATCGAATAAAGATTTATGGTAGGATTTGAAAAAGGGCGTCATGTTATTAAAAATACCTCTGAACGACCCAAGGGTGACATGTTATTAAAATACCTCTGAGCGGCCCAAGTTGTAAATCCCAAGATCCTTGAATCATTTCAATAAACATCTGTTATTAGCCGGTTGTTTTAAATAAATAAAATTCCATCTTATATGGAAAATTTAATTTTTAGAATATTGTTGTAAACATTTGAAAGATTGGATTCTTGTTTTAAGAAATTTAAACTTAATAAGAATGCATGTCCCTATGTTCCGACACTTTCAAAAACTTGACACAAGAGGCCAAATAGTGTAAGGGTATGCAAAGCATGCAAAGGTTGAGCAAGGGACCCTCCTACTGCAGTAAAAGCATGAAAATTCGGAGTCCATGAAGTTGCATGGTCAAGGCTTGAAATTTATAAAAATTTTTGGTTCTGGTCAGCGGTTACGGACCGTAAGGCCCTAGGCTTACGGTCCGCAAGGTGCATATCTGGGCGTATCTGACCAGGGTCGGTTACGGACCGCAACCGTTCAAGCATACGGTCCGCAAGAGGAGCATACGGACCGCAAGAGCTTTGTCTTACGGTCCGTAAGGCTGTCGCTGGCAACAGAAAATGGACAGCTGCCTGTTCAGCCAGTTGCACCGCCTTTCATGAGTGGTTTTCGAAATCAGGGACTTGCTAGGCAGTATTTAGCCACATAGGGGCACCTGGGATGATCTTGTAACTATCCTAGACTATCTTGGCTTGATCTTGTGGCACCTTGGTCACTATATAAAGGAGTGAAGGTTGCAACATTTGAATCATTCATTTACAACTCACTTGTAGCATTCTTGGAGCTTCTCTGGACAGCAAACAAGTTCCTCTTAAGTCCCTAATCCTATTTAGGACCTTTGTAAGTGATCCTAATCATTCATAATTAAGTTTAGCTTAGTTAATTAGCTAAAAGTCAAACCATCGTAATTAAGGTTTGACTTCGAGATTAGTCAATAATTACTCAGTCAAATCTCGAATTAAAAATACATATAAGTAGGTAATTATGTGGGTAACAAACCCTTAAAAGGTTATTTCCAGATTCCCACTCTAACCATGATAATTGTCGAGTCAAAGCTTACTTTAAAAAGTCAACAGAATGCTTAAATCCAAATTAACTCATAACTAGCAATGTAGGATACATGCAACCTGTTTGATCACTAATATAACTTGGTAACTAATGTAAGAACATGTCCCAACATGTTCAACTCGACAATTTTTTGTTTAGACCCGGTTTGGAACCGAAAGTCGCATAGTTTGACTTTCGCTTTGACTTTCAGTTCTGACCCGTTTTAGTCAAGTTTAGGATTGCCTTAGAGCTTCTTTTGGACCTAGTTACATGTTAGTATAACCCTCTGTGATTATACGGCTTGGTTCACTAGTTGTCTAATTATTATGCAAGTTTCCGTTAAATGCCATATGTTGACCATTATGCCCAAATATCCATAAAGTGTGATTTTTAAAAATATAAAAGGGTAGACATCTTAGTTACTGAATGATAAACTTGTACCTAAAATTTGACATCAGTTTGAGGTCTAGATTAAGAGTTATGCTCATTAGCGTAATTAGAAGCTTTCTTAGTAATTAAATAGCATAATTAGCATATAGCCTATCTAAACCCAAATTTTAATATCAAACTTTATACCAACTGATATATAATAATATTTTGGGATTTTTAGAGATTTTTATTTATTTTTAGGCTGAGCATAACTTAGAGTCCTAAGCCTAATTCGGTTATTGCCGGTTATACCCTTTTAGGCTATAAAATGAGTTTTATAAATCCTTTTGACCTCAAACCTTTTTCTACTGATTTATTATGTTAAATATAATATTTTGAGCCTTCTGGAATTATAAAAATATCAGCTTTTCTTTCAAAACCCGGTAATGGCTCCAAATCGCCTTTTTAGGCATTTTTACGATATAGTACGTATCAAAACTAGTTTACATATATAAGGGTTGATACCTACTGATATATTCAGTAAATTTCTACATTATAACAGTAAACTAAAGTTCCAAACTCAGATTTCCAGTTTTGACCTTTTAGGCTTATGTGGAATTACCAAAATACCCTTTCGGTGCATAGGATGGTTATAACTTATAAAATTCACATAAAAAATGATACCTTATTGTTGTAACATAGTAAATTAAGTATGTTTACTGATTTAATCTAATAAGTAACTCAGGTTACTAGTTTAACTCTTTTATACCCTTTAAATGACCAAAATGCCCTTATGAGGCATAATTTGAGTTAAAAATTATTTTGGGCATAATAGGAGATACCTTGTTGATATCCCAACATATTTAGTGCATATAATCTCAGGAAACTTGTATATGATTTATATGGTTACCCGTTACGTACTTTCGCGTTCGGATCGGCTTATGTAACTAGTTTACGCATATTAGCCGAAACAGGTCAAACCATATCATCGTTGTCTCAAAATCCAGATTGTGTTTAGTTTACCCATCTTATACAAGTCTCCAAACTTGTTGGGTCTAAATCACATTCCATTCCGGTTTTCGCCCTCCATGCGATTAAACCATAATTATTCTTTGAAACTAACCGGTCTAAGCTTAGGCTAAGTAAAAGACCCGTTAGGATTCTATTAGGTTATTATAAACCTTCGTTCCAGAATAGGAGACCCAGTAAAAGATACTTGCACTTGCTTGTTGTGGTTTGTACTTGCTCAGGTAAATACTTTTAACTTATTTTCCCTTATACGGGCTTGGGGTACGGTATATAAAATACCGCTTGGTCGGGCAATTGACCCTAACTCATTAGTAGTTGGGTATTATCAATGTGACCCGTTTAAAAATTGGTTTTGTTTGTTTTACGCCTTTGGGAGTTTAATCACCATGTCCCGGATATCCTTGGCATCATTCATGGAATGGCCACGACCTTGACACGCGGGTGTAGGCGTACACACGACAATGTGTCCATATTTATTAAGGTATAATCCGTTGGTTTCCCGCCACGGTTTTATACTATGTGGTGTGTCTATTAATCTTAAACCCGACACGAACTGGGCAGCTGAACGCATAACAGACATGTAATTCTTTTACAAGTTTAAAATTGATTAATTATCCCAAGTTATAAAAAGTTTTGTGCCATGTGCATTCAAATAAATTTTAAATGTTTTTAAAATGAGTCAGTTAAATTGTATTTACCAGTGTAAACTGACGTATTTTCCCCAAAAAGATTAAGTGCAGGTTCTACACGTAATAGGCTGGCTACTCCTTAGCATCGTTAGAGTCTCGCAAGCTTGGATGCCATTTATCTGTTGAACAATTCTCCTTTTTATGTTGATCCGCCTGTGGATCTATTTCAGCTACATTGTGATACTTGGATAGTACATTTTGTTTGGTTGAAATAAATCTATCTTTTTGCTTCCGCTGTGCATTATAATTTGTGTTGTTTGACTATGATGATATCAACTACGTCACGATACTCCCCCACCGGGCCCACCGGTGACACGTGGAAATTAGGGGTGTGACAGGTTGGTATCAGAGCCAACACTGAGTGATTAAACATTAGCCTTTTGTGTTTAATCTCAGTGCACAAATTGCACATTCCTCGAGTTCCGAGTCTAGACAAAGAACATAGGACAAATTCTGTTTTCGTTTTATTTTGCGTTGTCTTTTATTTTATATATCTTTGTTGTTATCATAATCTTGTATGAAGGTCAACCATGCCACCAAGGTTTTTGAGAGGACGAGCCAAGGGCCCAGTTACGGGCCATGATCATGAAGCCGGGCCTTCGCACCGGCGAACGCCATCGATCACCATGAGTACAAGCCCTCAGGAGCCGTGGAGGCTCTACGTCGAACCCGGGAGGCGGTCGGTCTCCCTCAGTTCCTCACCTTCGTATCAGCATTCTTTTGGGCCCCAATCAGAGAACGAGCCCAACAACCAACCACCTTCTTTTATACCATTGCAGTGGTCGAACTCGCACCATTCTTTTGGTGACCCTACCCCTGCTTTCCAAAGCCGGTTCAACCCGGCTAATTTTATTCAAGACCCCGTGGGTTTTAACCCACTAGGACCCGAGGATCATTTCTCGGGTGAAAATGACATGGACGAGGATACGTATCCCGTGGAGCCTACTACCGGACTCCGAACCACCCCATCAAAATCTCCGATGGGTCATCTTTTCATGGATCACCTTATTGTGGTCCTGACAGCTACCAGGCGAGGTTTAATCAGTGGGACTGGTATTTCACGCCCTTTGAACACTCGTCCCCATACCAGCAGCAGCAGCATGATCCTTCCGAGGATCACCGATTTGTGGCAGTCACTCCGCCACCACCACCACCAGTGGAACAGCAACCGCCTCCGGAGCCACCGAGGCGGAGAAGATCAAACGCACGGATGTCCGTGCGAGGAGGAGTCCGCATTAGCACTCCTCAGCCCTCGAGTGGCAGTCATTATCCGCCACTCCAAGAAGAAGAAGAAGACCAACAGATGGGGGGTCCATCGAACCCCATCCCAGAGATCAACTCTGCGCCTATGGCGCCACCAGTGGGTTTCGATAACCCAATACCTGCATACGCCGGTTTAGCGGCGTATAACCCCTTTGAGCAGCCGGCTCATACCCATTATGACTATGCCAATGTGGACCCATACCAAGAGGCGTGGGACTACAACGCTCGTCACCCAGAGGGACCCTATGGTGGTCTTTGGACCACTGGTTACCCAACTTATGGGTACCAGCGTCCGCCACCTCCTCAACCTCTGTATCAGCAGCCGCAGCCGCAGCTGATCCTGCCGGAGCGCCAGCAAGAGGTCCTCGATAGATTGGACCACTGTGAAGAGGAAATTCGAACGGTGCGGGAGAGCAACCGAGGCTTCTTCAAGGGTTTGTCGGACCTACTCAAAGGGAAGTCCTAGAGAAGGGGTCATTAAAGACCTTTGTTGGTTATTTGTTTAGTTGTAATCAGTCCCTGCGCGGACTTTTTGTTTCTGTACTCAGCCCCTGCGTGGGTTTGTCTTTTTCTGCCCCTGCGTGGGCATGTCTTTTAGTTGACCCCTGCGTGGGTTTATTTTTTTGTTTTTCGCCCCTGCGCGGGCATGTTATTTTTGTAGAAGTCCCGTTTAGGGCAAAATGTACTGTTTGAATCTTAATGAGGTGTATGATTTAAAAATTTTTCATTTCTGCTTATTAATTATTATGTGCATAATTATAAAATATAACATAAATGAAATTAACTTTTTATTAAGAGATCTACCATTATAATAAAATGGCAAAAATCTAAAAAGGACAAGACCTAGCCATATGTCATCTTAAGACAAGGCCAAAATGGCAGTTCCATAATTAAGATTTAGATCCAATTTAATATCTCAAATTAGGATTGCTCTGCGTTAATTATTAAAAGAATCTTGGGGGTAAAACCTAGCCACGTGTCATTGTAGACAGGGCCAAGACGGTAGAACCTGTCCAAAGGATTCCAAATTTTGTTAACATCTCTGAGTATGTTAACATTCTTGGCAAACTGTGAATCAGTAAAGTCACACAGGCCATCTTTTAAAAAGGGTTAAGTTAAATTCCCTTACTTATAAATAACCGCCCCTTAAAGGCGAAGTGCCTGTTGGTAATAATTAAATGTCCTCTGGGACTAAGGACAGTGGTAGCTTACGACTCCCTGTTAAGAAAAGGTGATGAACTGTGGTTCAAACCTAAATACCTGGATACTGTAAAGTCCTGGTTTATTATTAAATTAAATTGTCCTTGTGACTAGGCCTTATGTGCTATTATTTTATAACTTAGGGTAATAATAAAGATTCTAAAATTGTAGCAAATTAACCTAAATGGCAATTTAAAACCATGGTTAATAGAATATAAAATACTGTAAAAGCTTCTAAATAAAACCTTGCCCATTATTTCTATATGTAGCAATTGAAGCTACATGGCTGGGTCGGATGAAGTCAATAGTCATCCGGTGGAAAACCACGATAACGCTAGAATACAGTTAACTGGTGCGGAGCTGCAAGCATTAGTGGATAATGCTATCACAAAAGCTTTGGATAGACAGTACAGTGAGTCCTCTAGGACCCAAAGTAGAACCCTGTCTACACCACATTCTAAGCCTAAGACCCATTCTGAGGCTCACAGCAAACCACCACCTACCCCGCCTAAGTCTAAGAAGGATGACTCTAAGAAAGATGATAATCGACACTCATCAAATGAGAAAAGTGTTCACCCTAAAAAGATAGTGTTCGATGATGCACCTCGCGCCATGGGTTGCACATACAAGTACTTTGTTTCATGCAAGCCCCGAGATTTTACTGGGGAAAAGGGCGCTGTGGATTGCATGACCTGGCTGGATGAAATGGACAATGTTGTGGACATTAGTGGTTGTGCTGAAAGGAACACTGTAAAGTTTGTATCCCAGTCATTTAAGGGTGAAGCCCTAGCATGGTGGAGATCATTGATTCAAGCTTCGGGAAAGGTTCCATTGTATAACATGTCTTGGGAGCAATTTGTTGCTCTTATCAAAGAGAATTACTGCCCTCAGCATGAGGTTGAAAAGATAGAATCTGACTTCCTATCTCTGGTCATGAAGAACCTGGATTGCCAGGCTTATCTCACGAGCTTCAACACCATGTCAAGATTGGTTCCGTACCTTGTGACCCCGGAACCCAAAAGAATTGCATGTTTCATTGGGGGTTTAGCCCCAGAAATAAAAGCAAGCGTGAAAGCCTCTCGGCCCACTACATTTAGATCCGCAGCTGATATATCTCTGTCCCTCACACTGGATGCAGTGAGACAGAGATCACTGAGAAATACTGACGCGGAGAAAAGGAAACGTGAAGCTGATAATTCACGTCGGTCGAGCAAGAAGCACAGGGGAAACCATGACCGCAAGAAGGGGGTCTGAAGCTAAGAAGGGTGATTAACAATCGGGTGATAGGCCCAAGTGCAAGACTTGCAAAAAGCACCATTTCGGGAGGTGCAGGTTTGAGCAGAAGTCCCAATCCCAGCCTAAGGCGTGTGGGATTTGCAAGTCCTCTGAGCACAGGAGCCTTGAGTGCGAAAAGCTGAAGGATGCAACTTGCTATAGTTGCAATGAAAAGGGGCATATCAAGACCAACTGCCCAAAACTGACAAAGAAAGCTGAGGAATTGAAAAAGACCAACGCCAGGGTCTTTCAAATGAATGCTCAGGAGGCCATCCAGAACGACAACGTCATAACTGGTACGTTTCTCATTAATGATGTTTTCGCATGAGTATTGTTTGATTCTGGAGCAGATAAATCCTTTGCAGATAATAAGTTTTGTGAGTTGTTAAGATTACCTGTTAAAGCCTTAAGTGTGAAATATGAGGTGGAATTAGCTGATGGAACCATAGAAACAGTTTCGACTGTGTTAGATGGATGTGTTATATCCATTAGGAACCACTCTTTTCCCTTGTCCCTCCTTCCGTTTAAGTTAGCCGGTTTCGTTATAGTGATAGGTATGGATTGGTTATCGCATAACCAAGCCCAGATAGTGTGCAACAAGAAACAAGTGGTGATCAAGACTCCGTCTGGTGAACCACTTACCATTCAGGGGGATACTCAACATGGATTGCCTGAGCAAGTGGCTATGCTAAAGGCATCCAGATGTTTGAAGAAAGGTTGTGTCATTTATATGGCACAGGTAACCATTGGTGAGGAGAGACCCAAGATTGAAGATATTCCAGTCATCTATGACTACCCTGAAGTTTTCCCAGAAGAACTACCTGGTTTGCCACCAGATAGACAAGTAGAATTCAGAATTGACATCATTCCAGGAGCTGCACCTATTGCAAGAGCGCCTTATAGACTAGCACCAACATAAATGAAGGAATTGAGGACGTAGCTAGATGATCTGCTAGCCAAAGGTTTTATTAGACCTAGTTCATCTCCATGGGGAGCGCCAATCTTGTTCGTCAAGAAGAAAGATGGTTTGATGCGTTTGTTCATCGATTACCGTGAGCTTAATAAGGTTACCATAAAGAATAGGTATCCTCTGCCCAGGATCGACGATCTGTTCGATCAGCTTCAAGGAGCGAGCTACTTTTCCAAGATTGATCTAAGGTCAGGCTACCATCAATTGAAGGTCAAGGATGAAGATGTACACAAAACTGCGTTTAGGACTCGTTACGGTCATTACGAGTTCCTAGTGATGCCTTTTGGGCTCACTAACGCACCTGCCGCATTCATGGATCTCATGAATCGCGTCTGCAAGCCTTATCTAGATAAATTCGTCATCGTCTTTATCGACGATATTCTCATTTACTCGAAGAATCAAGCTGACCACGAGAAACATCTCCGTTGCATTCTGAAACTGCTACAACAAGAAAAGCTCTATGCCAAATTTTCTAAATGTGAGTTCTGGCTTCGAGAAGTCCAATTTCTTGGACATGTTGTGAGTGAGCGTGGTATCCAAGTAGATCCCGCTAAGGTTGAAGTTGTCATGAACTGGCAAGAGCCGAAGACGCCTACGGAGATTCGCAGTTTCTTAGGATTGGCAGGATACTACAGACGCTTTATCGAGAACTTCTCAAGAATTGCAGCACCCCTGACTTTGCTGACTCGCAAGAATAGCAAGTTCGATTGGGGGCCTAAGCAGCAAGAGTCATTCGATATTTTGAAGCAAAAGTTGAGCAATGCTCCTGTATTAACATTGCCTGAGGGGATCGATGAGTTTGTAGTCTGTTGTGATGCATCACACACCGGGATGGGTTGTGTGTTAATGCAGAAAGGCAAGGTCATTGCCTATGCTTCACGACAGCTAAAGGTGCACGAGAAGAATTACACCACCCATGACTTGGAGTTGGGTGCCGTTGTATTCGCACTTAAGCTTTGGAGGCATTATCTGTATGGAACTAAGTGTGTGATCTATTCTGATCACAAAAGCCTTCAGCATCTGTTCAACCAGAAGGATTTGAACATGAGGCAGTGACGCTGGATGGAAACTTTGAACGATTATGATTGTGAAATAAGATACCATCCAGGCAAGGCTAATGTAGTTGCAGATGCCTTGAGCAGAAAAGAAAGAGTAAAGCCGATGAGGATCAATGCCAAGAGCATTGAAATCAAGAATAGCTTGAATGAGAGGTTGTTAGCTGCACAGAAGGAAGCTGTGCTGGAAGCTAATTATCCTGAGGAAAAGCTAGGAGTGACTGAAGAGCAGTTATCCTATGGTAAAGACGGAATTTTAAGGTTAAATGGAAGGATATGGGTTCCTGTTTATGGAGGACTTCGGGACGTCATCCTTCAGGAAGCCCACAGCTCCAAATATTCCGTTCATCCTGGAGCCGATAAGATGTACCAGGATTTGAAGGCAAATTATTGGTGGATAGGCTTGAAGAAGTCTATAGCTGCCTATGTAGCTAAATGTCTGACATGTGCTCAAGTCAAGGCTGAGAACCAGAAGCCGTCAGGTTTGCTACAACAATCTGAAATTCCCACTTGGAAATGGGAAATGGTGACGATGGATTTCATCACCAAGTTGCCAAAGACGCAGAAAGGAAATGATACTATATGGGTCATAGTTGACAGACTGACTAAGTCAGCACATTTTCTACCCATTAAGGAGACTTACAGTTCGGACATGTTGGCCCAACTGTATGTTGATAAAATCGTATCCCTGCATGGGGTACCAGTATCTATTATCTCTGATAGGGATACTAGATACACATCTCATTTTTGGAAAAGTTTCCAACAGTCTCTGGGCACGCAATTAAATTTTAGTACGGGTTACCATCCTCAGACGGATGGGCAAAGTGAGCGTACCATCCAGACCTTGGAAGACATGCTTCGTGCATGTGTGATTGATTTAGGAGGTAGTTGGGATAGGCACCTACCCTTGGTCGAGTTCTCCTACAACAATAGCTATCATACCAGCATTCAGGCTGCGCCTTTTGAGGCATTATATGGTAGGAAGTGCAGAACACCCATCTGTTGGGCAGAAGTAGGAGACACTCAATTATCAGGTCCTGATTTAGCCTTTGAGACAACGGACAAGATTGTCCAGATCCGCGACCGCCTAAAAGCTGCCTGAGATAGGCAGAAGAGCTATGCTGATAAAAGGCGGAAACCTCTCAAGTTTGAGGTTGGCGATAAAGTTTTGCTGAATGTATCGCCCTGGAAAGGGGTGATGCGATTTGGTAAGAAAGGTAAGTTAAGCCCAAGGTATATAGGACCGTTCGAGATTATCGAATGTGTAGGATCAGTGGCTTATAAGTTAAACTTACCTGAAGAGCTCAGTGGTATTCACAATGTATTCCACATCTGCAATCTGAAGAAATGTCTAGCTGATGAATCGCTAGTCATACCACACACAGATGTGCTCATAGATGAGAGCCTGAAATTTGTGGAAAAACCTGTGTCGATTGAGGACCGACTTGTAAAGAAGCTTCGAAGGAAGCATGTGCCTATTGTCAAGGTCAAATGGGATGCCCGCAGAGGTCCCGATTATACGTGGGAGTTAGAGTCCACAATGAAAGAGAAATACCCTCAATTGTTTTCATAAATCTCGAGGTCGAGATTTCTTTTAAGGGGGTGAGGATGTAACACCTCGAAAATTCATACCCAATAAAATAAAGACACGTGTCATGTGGGACAGACGTGTCAGGAAACCGGATCGAATAAAGATTTATGGTAGGATTTGAAAAAGGGCGTCATGTTATTAAAAATACCTCTGAACGACCCAAGGGCGACATGTTATTAAAATACCTCTGAGCGGCCCAAGTTGTAAATCCCAAGATCCTTGAATCATTTCGATAAACATCTGTTATTAGCCGGTTGTTTTAAATAAATAAAATTCCATCTTATATGGAAAATTTGATTTTTAGAATATTGTTGTAAACATTTGAAAGATTGGATTCTTGTTTTAAGAAATTTAAACTTAATAAGAATGCATGTCCCTATGTTCCGACACTTTCAAAAACTTGACACAAGAGGCCAAATAGTGTAAGGGCATGCAAAGCATGCAAAGGTTGAGCAAGGGACCCTCCTTGTCACGGCCCCCGACCCGGTTTGACCCGTTTCAGGAGCCGCGGGACAGAAATCCCGTGATATTTATTTATGTGATTTTAGCAGCGGAATTCTTTAAACATCAGGATCGTTATAAAGCTAAAAACTTTTCCCGATTATTTTATTTCACAATTCGGACAGAAATCCCATGATATTTATTTATGTGGTTTTGTTTGTTTTACGCCTTTGGGAGTTTAATGACCATGTCCCGGATATCCTTGGCATCATTCATGAAATGGCCACGACCTTGACACGCAGGTGTAGGCGTACACCCGACAATGTGTCCATATTTATTAAGGTATAATCCGTTGGTTTCCCGCCGCGGTTTTATACTATGTGGTGTGTCTATTAATCTTAAACCCGATATGAACCGGGCGGCTGAACGCATAACAGACATGTAATTCTTTTACAAGTTTAAAATTGATTAATTATCCCAAGTTATAAAAAGTTTTGTGCCATGTGCATTCAAATAAATTTTAAATGTTTTTAAAATGATTCAGTTAAATTGTATTTACCAGTGTAAACTGACGTATTTTCCCCAAAAAAATTAAGTGCAGGTTCTACACGTAATAGGCTGGCTACTCCTTAGTATCGTTAGAGTCTCGCAAGCTTGGATGCCATTTATCTGTTGAACAATTCTCCTTTTTATGTTGATCCGCCTGTGGATCTATTTCAGCTACATTGTGATACTTGGATATTACATTTTGTTTGGTTGAAATAAATCTATCTTTTTGCTTCCGCTATGCATTATAATTTGTGTTGTTTGACTATGATGATATCAACTACGTCACGGTACTCCCCCACCGGGCCCACCGGTGACACATGGAAATTAGGGGTGTGACACTCTTCTGGGTTAAAATCATGCATTTGGATTTGATTTTCTGGGTTGTTTTCTATTTCCATTGGACAACCATCCGATCGGTGACCCACTCGATCCCCCTTTGCACTTTCCCTTTTGGGAAACCCTATAAATACCCTTAACTGTCACATCACTTGATGTGACAGCCTCTCAATCGATCCAGCCGCTCTCAAGCTTCTTTATCTCGATTTCTCGCGATTCTTGTAAGTTTTCAACCTAAATCTTGTACTTCCATGATCTACACGCACTTCTTCATCTTTTTCTCTTTTGAATCTTAACTTTTAACCGTGAAATCACTAGATTTAAGGTGTTCTAGGATGATGTCATCATGGAGTTCCTATGAACTTCATGTTTTGGCTTCAATCCACCAAAAATAACTTAGATCTAAACAATTTCCACATGAATAAACAAAGATCTTGCATAGATCTGAACATATTCAAGGTGAAAAGGATTGAAAGATGGTTTTCCAACTTTCTTTCAACTCTTTTACACTCAAAGCACTCAAAACCAATAGAATAAGAACTAGTTCTGATCTTCTACTCCTTCTTAGTGATGTATTGGTTCAAGATCTGCATTCTATCCAAGGGACAACCGATTTTGAGTTGAACATGAAACACCGTCTCGAACAGTTAACTGGTCAAACTAGGGTGGTCCCTGTCCGATCGGGTCACTTGAGTCTTGATGAGGTTTCTGTTGTTTAGCACGATATCAGACTGTCTCGAACAAAACACAAAACCTACAAAGCAATCAAGTGTCAAGACGATCAGGCCATTGGGACGGATTGCCACCCGATCGGATTGCCATCCGATCGGATTGCCATCCGATCGGACAACCGTCCGATCGGCTTACACTTGGATCAAACACTTAAACTTTTATTTGATTATTTAGAGTTCTGAACGTCGAACGAAATGCCGTCCGATCGGATTGCCATCCGATCGAACGACCACCCGACCATGTGATGTTTGAAATTTCAACACTTAACAATTTTCAACATGTTCAACGAACTATCAGTTCTAACGGATTGCCACCCGATCGGTAGACTATCCGATCGAGTGACAACACTGCTGTGAACTTGTTCTTTGAGAAGTGTCTCGCTGAACGGATCACCGTCCGATCGAGCCGCCGTTCGATCGACCGACCTGAAGGGTAGAGATACTTCTCTGTTTCCAAAATGCTACAACGAAAACTTCAAAGTACAAACCATCATGCACAAACACATCCTCACCAAACGAGATGACAATCCAATCGAATGGCCATCCGATCGGATGACCATCCGAACGGATTGTCATCCAATCGACTGGCCATCCAATCGGATTGCTATCCGATCGACTGGCCATCCGATCGGATTACCAACCTACACTTACCAACTTTGCACCGTTTTACGCGCTGCTTATCGTTTATGCTATCGTTAACTGTTCAGGCTAATCTCTCTCAGCGCTCCCTTCAATCCAAGAGCGTGTTTACTTGTTAAACACAATCTGTGAATATACTCGATCCCTTTTTGCTTTACACACTTTTGGGTGTTACATACGTTATCTATATTCAAATCACAATCGACACACAACGCAAATACTATTTATACGCTAACCGCTATTGCATGCTACGTGTTATTCGATGAATGCTTGTATGTTATGTTAACACAGTGATTGTTGCCTGACACCTTAGCAACGATAGTACTATAGTTTGGACTCAGCACCTGTCGTGGACAGGGGTTGTTAAGGGCTTTACTTCACGTGTCCCAGTGGGGATATGTGTTGCGCATTCTACAACTCGCAGTCATGTCTGTACATATTTCCCTGTCGATAACCTACTTGCCTCCACTTTATACATGTTCCATGCTGGTTATGCGTAAACTATTATCAAACTTGTATGCTCACCTTTACACTATGTGTATTGACCTTTATTTTAACATATGTGACAGGTGTTTAGGATGCTATTTGCTAGGATGTTTTCTATGTGGAACCGAGTTAGGAAGGGTCTAGAAACAAACAAACAATTTACTTTAATTTGAAATCTGAGTTGTCGGAACATGTTTATTGTTTTTGAGATATCGCTGTCTGTAATAACTTAATTTGCTTGATGGGTTATGGTATAGGACATAATATTTAAACTATCTCGTAATGTAGTTGTTATGGAATTTCTCTTGAACAATCTGTTTCGCTCAGTGCCGCGCCCCGATGATTCCGCCATCGGTTGGGGTGTGACAGATTGGTATCAGAGCCATAACTATAGGGAATTAGGCAAGACTCGACCTAGTCCGGGTTGATGTCTTAGAACGACCTAGTCTATAGTTTAAGTACCAACAGACCGACTTGTGCATACCCTTAGGGGTTTTGTACGAGCTTACTTGTTATATCTCGCTATTCTCGCTTACATTATACTATCACTGCACTCTAATTTTCAATGAGCGAGTGATTAGGTAGAGATTAGGTGCAAAAACCGCAAACTCTCGACTAAATCACTTGTTCGACTTGCATTTTCATATAAACACGAGAATTTGCGTTGAATCAGGAGTGAAATCCGTATTTTAACACAGATTTTCTTCCCTATTTTATCAAAACAGGAACGAAGTTGTTAAGTCAGGGGTGAGACTCGAGCCTTGATGACTTGTTTTGATCTTTATTTTGATTTTACAAAACTCCCACCAAAGTCTCGACGGACTCCAACGACTTAAAGTCACGCTGTAACTGGAAGGATGAGTGCCATTCGCCCAATTTCGAGGCGAGAGCACAGTCTCGAAGGCTAAAGTGTGTACCAAAAGTCCTTGTGAATAGTCGACCCACTTTGGGTAGTCGACGTCTATCAAGCCTTAGACAATCTATCCTTGATTTTTATGTGTTTCGATTCTGAGCTCGCAACTGCCGACTCTGATGTTCGTCACTTTTATGTGGATTTTATGTGATTTATGTCGTTTTATCTGTTTATGTGTTTCGACTTTTGGTGATTTATTCGCTTTTCACTTCTCGCTTGATCGACACACACGAATCGCACTACTCACCTACCTCAATACGCTAACAAATCGTTACTACTTGGGGGATGACTGTACGCTATGTTACTCGCTGTGTGCTCGCTAATCGCAATTGCTATTCTCAAACGCGCGCGCGGACTTTGAATGATAGGTTTCTGTATTCTGCCTGCTTCTATGTGCTTCTACGTGCCCCATGTGCCTTAGGTGTTTATGCGTTCTGTGATTCTGTGTTTATGTGCCTATGAGTTTATGTGTTACATGATTGTGTTCCTGAGCTTTAGTAGTATTAGGCGTGTGAGGTGAGATTCGATTTTATTGTGTTTGAGTCCTGTGGTGATGTCTGCTGCAGACAATGTCGTCATCTGGATCCCTTCATTCCCGAACCGCTCACCGAAATCAGAAAGACAAACGCCTTGCTGCCCTCGTCGCTAAACAGATAGCGAAGGTGATTCCTCAGATCGTTTGCGACCTACATGAGAATACCAGCAAGTCTTCTGAAGAGTCCAGGACTGATTCGCCAAAGCCTGTTTTTACCTTCAAGCAGTTCAAAGCTTGTGGTCCGAAAGAATTTACTTGCGAAGATGGCCCTACGACCCTGTTCCAATGGTTTGATTCGATCGAGGTCACCCTGCACCAGAGTGGCTGTCCTGATGATCTCCGCACTCTGAACGCCACCGGCGTCGTCCAGTCCCGCGCTTTAGACTGGTGGACGGCCGATATGAACAAACGCGGAAATGATGCATCTTACGGTTTGACGTGGGATGAGTTGAAGAACGTCATGTTGGAAGAGTTCTGCCCTCCCCATGAGCGCCAAAAGTTGGAGAACGAATTCTGGCATATCAAGCAGAAGGATGGTGACAATGCTGCTTTGACTGCTCGCTTCAAGCAGTTAAGCATAATCTGTCCGGACCAAGTTAAGACTCCCGAAATCACCATCAAGAAGTACATTCGTGCTCTGCCGGATTGTGTGGCTGATTTCGTTCAAGCTGCGAAGACGACGGTGATTGAAGAAACTTATCTGCTCACTGCTGATATCAATGATAAGAGAGTCAAGGCTGGTGTCTGGGATAAAGCTTCAAAGAACCTGCATCAAGCTACCACCGCTGCAACTGCTGAAACTGCCGCCGCTCCTGAGTCTTCAAAGTCCTCTCATCGCAAGAGGAAGAACAACAGCAACTCCAGCAACAAGAACTGTGCTGTCACTACCGCTGCTCCACTCCAAGCCGTACCAGCTCAGCAGTAGACTCAACACCGCCAAGTCACGACACCTGTTACCCAAGCACCGCCTGCTAAGCGTGCTTATACTGGTCCTCACCCTGCCTGCCCGACTTGTACCTATCATCACCCAGTGGGAATCGCTTGCAGATACTACGTGCATTGCAACATGTACGGCCACTTCATCGCCAACTGCCGTACAAGTCCTCGTCAAGCTACAGCTCTAGCTACTGCTCAACAAGCTCTACTTCCCGCTCCCCAAGGCCAGCAAGCGGCTCATGCACCCGCGATCCATGCTAGAGCTTGCTTCGCGTGTGGTGATGTAACAACCCGCACGTTCGTGCGTTGTTACTACTCGTTATACTCTTTACGCCTAGCACCAGAGATTCGGATCATAATGTACCCATATCGCATATATCGCTATATCGCAGTATTTTTGCAAAATATCGCATACGTTATCGCTCTCACATCACATTGTACTTGCTGACAACCATGAAGATGTCAAGTGAGGACCAATTCTACCCTCCTTGATAGCCGTAATGTGTTGCAGTGCAACTCAATACTCAAAAACGCACCCACGGGCACGCGTAACTCGATTATCGCAGGATTTGAAATATGGATATGTATATACGACCCAATGTGACTAATTATAATAAATATATGGAAATGAGGATGAAAATATGTACCCAAACTATCGCAACGCTTAACGATCGAAACGGAACTCCAAAACTCAGCTCACCGGAGGCGTTTGATCGAATGGCACTTCGATTGAATGGCCATCCGATCGGACAACCATCCGATCGGACAGTCATCCGATCGGACAGTCATCGGATCGGACAGCCATCCGATCGGACGGCCATCCGATCCGACACACTGCACCACCTCCTCTCCTCTCTTGCCTATAAATACCCCCACTCTCACATCAATTGCCTTGATGTGACAACTCCCACTCGACCTGCACGCTTTTGGGCTACTTTCTCTCGATTTCTCACGATTCTTGTAAGTTTACAACTCAAATCTTGTACTTCTATGATCTACACGCACTTCTTCATCATTTTCTCCTTTGAATCTTAATTTTAACCATGAAATCGATGGATTTGAGGAGTTCTAGGGTGATGTCATCATGAAGTTCTTATGAACTCCAAGTGTTGGCCTCATTCCACCACGAACAACTCAGATCCGAAGGATTTCCACAAGAATAAACAACATTTTCACACAGATCTACACATAATCATGAATAAAAGATTTAAAAGATGGTTTTCCAACTTTCTTTCAACTCTTTTACACTCAAAGCACTCAAGACCGATAGAATCGGAGCTTGTACCGACCTTCTACTCATTCTTAGTATCATGTTGGTTCAAGATCTGGTTTCTAACACAGAGACGACCGATTTCGGGTTAACCAAGAACGACCGTCACGAACTAGTAAACCGGTCAGATTTGGGTGATTCCTGTCCGATCGGGTCCCTTGGTTCGAGATAGGGTTTCTGTTGTTTAGCACGTCACAACACCGTCTCTATCAAAACCCCCAAAGACCTTCAAAATTTGTCAAGTGCCAAGGATGACTAGATCGTTTGGACGGATTGCCGTCCGATCGGACAGTCATCCGATCGGACAGGTAGTCATCCGAACGGACAGGACAATCATCCGACCGGACTGCCATCCGATCGGATTGCACCTTGGGTCCCACACTTGAATTTAATTTCAACAAATTGGAGTTGAACATTGAACGGACTACCACCCGACCATGTGGTGTTTAGACTTCAACACTTAAACAATTTTCAACATCTTCAATACAAACGGATTGCCACCCGATCGGACTACACTCCGGTCGTGTGACAAACTGCTGTGAACTCGTTCTCACTAAAGTGTCCACCAAACGGGTTATCGCCCGATCGAACAGCCGTTCGATCGACCGACCTGAAGGGTAGAGATACTTCTCTGTTTTCAAAATGCTCCAACGAAAACTTCAAAAGGCAAACCATCATACACAAACACATCTTTCATCCAATCGACCGACCACTCGATCGGATTGCCATCCGATCGGAGTACTGTCCGATCCATTGACACCTTGCTCAGTTTCACGCACAATTCAACGCTCACGCTATCGATCTGTAATCAGGGTAATCTTGGACGCGCTCCCTTCAATCCAGCCAAGTTGTGTTTGCTGGCCGAACACCGACTGTGAGTATACTCGAACCCCTTTTTATCGCATTTTGGGTGTAACATACGTTTCCATTAAATCGAATTTATCAAAACGAATTATTCAATCAAACTGTTTATCACTTGCGAATAACTTTTATGCATATTTACACGTGATGCTAGTTACATATGTGTTAGGACATATACTCGCGAGGTCCCGCCTTAACTAGTATAGTACTATAGCACCCGACGGGGTCTAGTTAGGATGAATAGCAATCGCAATCGCAGCTCGAGTGACTTAGCTGGTAGTATCAGTCTTGTATGCATGTATGTTGAGGTATCTCGTTTATGTATTTGGTAATTCGCAGCACTTTAACTAATTACGCTACACTATCAAAACTTGTATACTCGCCAATACTTTTGTATTGACGTTGTTTTTAAACTATGTTGCAGGTTTAGTCGCAGTCTACATCAAATCAAGCTAGGAAGTCTAGAAACTCACCTAAATTCTATGTTGTCGGATTTGTATTGTTCGAGAGGACAAGAAATCTGTGATAACTTATGTGAATGTATCGTTTATTAGAACGCATTAAATATTGTCGCAATATAGTTGTTATGGATTCTCTTGAGCAATCTGATTCGCCTAGTGTCGCGCCCCGATGATTCCGCCATCAGTTGGAGTGTGACAGATTGGTATCAGAGCCATAACTATAGGGAATTAGGCCAGACTCGACCTAGTCCGGGTCGATGTCTTAGAAATGACCTAGTCTATAGTCTAAGTACCAACGGGCCGACTCGTGCGGACTTAGTACTACAGCTTCACACGAAGAAGCCTTTCCTAAGGCTGAAATACTACTTAGCCTTTCCTAAGGCTGACACAATGCACACGTTTTCGAAAATACTCGCATAACGAAACTGAGTGTTCCAGTCGAGATCAGGCGTGAAAACCAAGAACTCTCGACAAGATCGCTCACTCAGCGCATTTTTCTAGCACGAGAACTTTCTGATGAGCTGGGAGTGACATCCATAACTCAACGAAAGTCTCTATTTCAAAATCGAGTGGAACTCCCGAATTTATTCGAAGAGCACAACCACAGTTAGGAGCAAAGTTATTAAGTCAGGGGTGAAACCCGTACCTTAATAAATCGTTCCACTCTCTAAAAAGGTTTTCGAAAAGCTCTCACCAAGGACTCGACCATAACGACGACTCGAGCCACGCGATGACCAGGAAAACAAATGCCATGAGCTGCATCTTAGTGGAAGCATAAGTCTTCTGGGTCAACGCGCGTGCACGAACTTGTTAGGTATAGTTGGGTTACCTTGGGTAGTCAAAGCGTTAACACCGAGGCACTCCGATTATTTTAACTAAGCCTACGACTCGCCGGTTTTATGCTTTAATGAACTTAATTATGCTTTATGTGTTTATTTCACGCCTTATCGACTTCTCCATTTATCAATTTTCGCTCCTTGTTTTACAAAACGCACAACTCGCACAGCCATCGCAATCTAAAATGAAAACTGAATGTTCGCAACAAAACTAATGTCTAATTACTCGCTTACACTCTCTCTCTCTCCCTCTCATCGCGTCCTCGCGTATTCTACACCGATATGTATGTGGGTAAGTATAAACTACAACTATTTATATGTTCAAAACAAATCATTGTGTAAGAACTTAGGAATCTCGTGTCTCCTATGTGGCTCCTATGTGAAATCTATTATATTACACGCTACAAGTTTTGATCGCGCTCAATCGCATCGCAAACTCAAAAATCATTATGATCGAATCTCACTCCAAATATCTCTCTGTCTAGATGCCTTCCAACGACTCTATGTAACACCACGTAAAAACGTGTCCAATTATATATAAACATGTGTCCTGAACTTTAAACATGTGGAAATTTCGTGAAGGACTTAAAATGTCAACATGCCCAAACTTGAGCCTCTGATTGACACTTCATGGATGATTTATTCTTAATCGAAAGGTTAATTGAATATAAGAAGCCATTTGTGTATATATATATGAAAAGATAAGGCTACGGGAATTAAACGTGTCAACATGTTAAGTTTACCTCTGAGTGACCTTTTTGAATATTTCCCGAAGGCTTTATGAATTATATTAGACACATTGATAAATGGCTATTAATTAGGGAAGTTAAACCTCGGCTATTAATAATAGTTCATACTTCAATTCAAGAATTTGAAGTTCATATGAAAAGCCGACAAACCTTCATGTTTTGGATAACTTCTTTAACTCCAAGGAAACACAATTACATGGCATTGTTAGTGGGTATTCAGAACTGGTCATATGGACTATTGCACTGAATTATGGTTCAAGATTCGGACAATTGAAATGCATGGTGAAGTATATGAAAATTTGAGAATTTTTGTCCTCTGGTCATCGATTACGGACCGTATGGCCCTAGGCTTACGGTCCGTAAAGTGGTAACTGGGCGTTGTAAATTAAGTTCGGTTACGGACCGCATACGTCTTGACTTACGGTCCGTAAGCTTGTCGCTGGGCAGAATTTTGGACAGATGTATGTTCTTGCCATTTAACCGACTCTAGGTAACTTGTTTCGAAACCATGGATCATTGGACGGTAAAAATAAACCACTAGGACACCTGGGGTGATCCTAGGGCCTTCCATAACAGCTGGGATTGATCCAAGAGTTTGTGAACAAGTATATAAAGGACCTTGAACAAGAACTCTCATACTTCACTTGCAACTTTTGCTAATCAACATCACCTGGAGCATTGCAAGGACTTGGAGAAGACTCTCAAGTGTAGAATAGATTGCTTGGACTTGTAGTAAGCCCTAATGACCTGATTAGTCCTTTTAATTAGCTTAATTACCTTAAAGTCAAACTTAGTATAAATTTAGTTTGACTTTCGTATTAATCACTCATGGTTTAGTATCTGATGAAATTGAAAGTGGTTATAGAACCACATTAGTATAGGTGATTAACCCTTAAAAGGGTGTCTCCTAATTATCTCGTTTGACCAGTTAATTGTCGGGTCAAAGTAGTTTGACAAAAAGTCAAACTGGACTGAAGTTGCAAATTTGATTAAAGTTAATAAACCAGAAGTTCTAAATTATATTTTAACTTTCTAATGACTTGGTAATTAATATTTAATCATGTATTATCAGTCCTAATCCGAAAATTAATAGTCTAAGGTCAGTTTATAACCGAAAGTCGCAAAAGCTTGACTTTTGCTTTGACTTTCAGTTCTGACCCGTTCAAGCTTAATTCTTCTACGTTTTAAGCTTCCATTAGGACCACATTACTTAGTAGTATAACCCTCTGGAGTTATATTGCATGGTGCTTAATAGTTTGAATTATATGCACTTGATCGTGATTATGCTTAATAATGCCTAAAACGCCCTTTTTGAATAAAACCGAGATTTTTAGCAATGTGAATGGACTAACACCTTTGCTACTGACATTTAGGCATGTCCCGAAAATTTGACATCAGTTTGAGGTCTAGAATAGGAGTTATGCTCAATAGCGTAATTAAGAAACTTTTTAGTAATTAAAAGGCGTAATTAGCAAAAGGCCTATCTAAACCCGATTTTTGACACCAAACATTTTACTTACTGATGTTAAATAATATTTTGGGATTTTTGGAGATTTTTATTTATTTTTAGGTTGAGCATAACATAGGATTATAGCTTAATTTCGGTTATTGTCGGTTTTACCCTTTTCTTACATAAAATGAGTTTTACATAACATTTTAGTACCAAACTTTTTGCTACTGATTTTATATGATAAATAGAACATTTTGAACCTTATAAACTGGTCAAAAACTCAGATTTCCTATTTTTACCCAAATAGCCCTTTAAATCGGTTTTTAAGCGTTTTTAGCACCTAGTATGGGTCAAAACCATATTTGGCTTATAAAACTCATTACCTACTGATGTTTTAAGCTAATATATGCAATAATACAGTAAGCTAAAGTTTTTAAACTCAGAAGTCTATTTTGACCTTTAAAAGCTTATGTAAAATTTCCAAAATGCCCTTTCGGTGCATAGTTGGTTATAAAAGGTATATTTCTCATATGTTAAGCATCCTACTGATGTAACCTATTAAAATACATGTTTTTACTAAATTAATCAGACCTGGAACTCAGTTTTATAAATAGACTCTTTTATGGGCATTAAAATTTCCAAAATGCCCTTATGGGACTTATTTTGGTTTAAATTGCTTTTTAGGCATGTATGCTAATATATTACTGATATATTAGCATATTTTGAGCATAATAATGATTAAGACCTGTATATAATTTATTTGGTTACCCGTTACGCATTTACGCGTTCGGATCGGTCTACGTGACTAGTTTACGTAAAATAACCGAAACGGGCTTAACCTTATCATTTGATTCTCATTTTCCAGAATGTATTTAGTTTACCCATATTATACAAGTATCCAAGCTTGTCGGGTCTAAATCACATTCTATTCCGGTCTCCGCTTAATCTAGCGTTTAGAACCGTAAGGTTTCCTTCTAGCTAGCCGGTCTAAGTCCTTGACTAATTAAAGACTCGTTAGCATCCTTATAGGCTAATTAAACCTTCTATATAGATTAATAGCTTCCGGTAAAAAGTGCCTTTCAAGAACCTTAGGAATATTACTGTTATCACCAGGTAAATACTTTTAACTTATTTTCCCTATACGGGCTTGGGATACGGTATATTAATACCGCTTGGTCGGGTATGGGATTATTTTGTCGGTTTGTGATTTAATAAATCTGCATAACCCGTTTTAATCTGTATTGTTTGATAACATAAATATTTGGGGGTTAACGACCGTGTCCTGGATATCCTCGGCTCATTTAAGTTATTAATGGCCACGACCTATGCACGGGGTGCAGGCATGCACCTGACAGATGCAAATGCTAAATATTAAATTACCCACAAGTTGGGGATAACTTCTTTGTGGGTTCTATAAGTGGTGAGTCAGTTAATCATGTCCGGCTTACAAACCGGCCCCATATGTATGACAAGCATGTAAAACTGTATACAAGATTTTAATAAAGATTGTCCCAAGTTATAAATGATTTGTGCCTTGTGCACCTAAATCAATTTTCTTAAATGTTTTCAAAATGAGTCAGTTAAATTGTATTTACCAGTGTAAACTGACTTATTTTCCTAAAAGATTGATTGACAGGTACTTCCCGAAATAGGCTGGAGCTATAGGGTGTTATAGAGGATCTTGCAAATCCAATAGATACCCGGAGTCTGTAGTTTTCGTTTCTTTGTACATTATGATCCGCCTGTGGATCTTATTACATTCCTGTCTGTACATTCATAAACTCGAACGCTCAGACGTTATGGTTTGTAATAGTTTATTTTACCCAGCCTTCCGCTGTGCTATATTATTGTGTGTTTTGACTATGATGATATCAACTACGTCACGATACTCCCCACCGGGCCCACCGGTAATACGTGGAATATTGGGGTGTGACACTCTACCTCGAGACGAATAGCTAGGAGAAGAGCCAAACGAAGCGCCAAGAAGAGGATTTCCTCGCTTGTGGCCAAGGAAGTGGCCAAGGTCATTCCTCAAATTGTCGCTCAAGTGCACTCTCTCAGCAACTCTCGAACCCCGGAAGACTCTAAGACGGAAGCGCCGCAATCTGCTTTCCTCTACAAACACTTCAAAGCCTGTGACCCGATGGAGTTCACGGGTGAAGGAGGTGTGTCCCAGCTACTCCAATGGTTCGATTCTATCGACGTTACCCTTCGTCAGAGTGGGTGTCCCGATGGTTTTCGTACTACTTGCGCTACTGGAGTATTTCAATCACGAGCACTCGACTGGTGGACCGCCGAACGTAACAAACGTGGGATTTCCGCGGCTAATGCTCTCTCTTGGAATGAGCTGAAAGAGCTCAGGAAGGAAGAGTACTGCCCGCCCCACGAAGTCTAGAAGCTAGAAGACGAATTTTGGGAAATCAAGCAAGTCAAAGGTAACAATGCTGGCTACACCGCAAGGTTCAAACAACTTAGCATAATTTGCCCAAGTCAAGTCAACACTTCAGAAAAAGCCATCACGAAGTACATTCGCGGCTTGCCTGAATGTGTGGGCGATTTTGTCGAAGCTGCAAGACCTGCTACCATCGAAGAAACCTACCGCTTGGCCGCATAAATCAACGGCAAACGAGTCTTGGACGGATTCTTCTCCAGGAATTCTGTCAAACAAGCGCATCAAGCGATCGTCATCGATTCATCCGACGATTCTTCCAACGATCCTACCGATGATTCTTCTAAAGATTCCTCTGATGATATCTCCAGCAAATCATCAGACGAATACGCCGATGACACTGCATCATCTCAGGAAGCTCAGCCCAGCCGTAAACGAAAGACCATGAGCCCAAATTCTTCAACAACTGGAACTGTCGCAACCAAAACCTCTCCAAGCAGCTCCAGTTCACTTGAAACACGCCTACAACGGAGCTCATCCCCTGTGTTTCACGTGTACGTATCATCACCCGCCAGAAGCTAACTGTCTCTATTGCGTAAATTGCAACTGGTACGGTCATCTTACGCAACACTGTCGCACGGGACCGCAACCTTGAGGAATTTCAGCAACAACCGCAGTCTCCGCGAAAGTACTCCATAGCAACGTTATTTTACTTCTAATATTGTTGTAATAATACAACTTATCGCCGTCAATTTCTTTTATGTGTGGACTTATCCTATCTGTTGACGCATGCGGATTCTATTTCTCTCTTATACTCGCGCACAATCTAATGCTAGCACTATGTACTAAATAATGTATTTTACCCCTACTATGCGTTCTTTAGATAAGGTACGATAAACGTGCAAGAATATAATTAATCACGGGTGCACACGGGATTATTTTGGTTAGTACACGGATATCGTAGTGAGTTTCAATGATGCCTCAACGTTCAGGGCATGGTTAAGCGTGGTGGATACGCCGCTGGTACTTCCTATATATAAGCGTCTTGACCATGTCTGACGAAGTGTGACACCTATTCACGGAGTGGAGGCGCATGGTTGAAACATGACGGTGTTTCGCCATGCCAACCGAAGTTTTGTGAAGACAGTGCCATGTGGAGTTGGAACGTGGACCTATTATACTATTGTGGTTATTTTCGACACGCTACACTACATCGCAAGGCGTAACAATCTCAATCGCAACTCAAGCGTGTGGTCGCAAGACTCTTAGTAAGTCAACACGCTCGCAATCGCATTTTCGCTGGAATCTATCTCGCAATCGCAATCGTTTATTATGTGTCTCGTGCTATCGCTTATTGTGTGATCGCAATCCCAATCGCTTATTATATGGATCGCTATCGCTTATGGTGTTTTCACTTAATCGCATATTGTATGTGTATCACTCCATCGCTTACCGCTTAGTGTGAATCGCTGCTGTGAATCGCGTATCGTGGATCGCTCGACGAGTACCGCTCATCGCTCGTCGTTCTTCGCCTTAACGCTTCTCGCACCTATCTCATCGCTTCGATATTCTTATCACTTATCGCTATTTGTGTTATCTGGGTTATCTGCGTTATGATTAGCACTCATGACCTCACTTCACGAGACGAAACAAATAGGGCTAAGGCATGGTGGTGTTTTAGCCGTATCAGCAGACTTCCGTGGAAAAAGGCCATGTGGGCTAATGTTAGTTAAAATTGTGGTGTCGTTCAATCTAATCGAATCGCATGTCTCCATCGCTTACAACGCATCAACTATCGCTTATCGCTCGACGGTTGTCGCTATCGCTCATCATTTTTCGCTTATCGCTTTTCGCCTGTCGCCGTCATCTTCGCTTCTTATGTTTGTGTTGTACTATCGAATTTTCGCGTACCGCTTATAATTTATCGCACTCGCTCGTATCGCTAAACTGAGTTCGAAAATGACTTCATCGCTCAGTTCGCCTTTCAAGACTCGATCCAACCCTTTTCCGTTTGGATGGAGTCATCGCAATTCTGTCTGTACTATGTCGACACGGATGACACTGCCTCACGAGACGGAAGCCATATGAATAAAACATGGTGGAGATGCCGCTGGTACTTCCTATATATAAGTGTTTTAGCCATATTGTAGAACTTTCGTGGGAAAGTGCCATGCGGGGCCTATCTTAAATTTAAATTTTAAATATTATTAAAAAGGCCTTGTTTACAATAGAGTTTAAACCAACTTTTCCTATAAATCTTTTTCCAAAACCTTTGTACAAAATGAGATTTTCCTGCAACACTGGTGTGGCAAACGACTTAAGTTAACGCCGTGTGGCGAGAAAATTTCGTAAAACGAATTTGGAACACTTTTAGATCTTTTCGTGACCTAACCAAAGCCCTTCTCATAGCGCTGGCGTGGATATCAACACAGTTAACGCCGCACCAAGAGAAGATTTTCATAAATAAGTTTTTCCTAATTAATCGACTTTTCGAAAATTTAAAACGGTTTGGAATCACATTCTTGTGTGTGTTATCGCCTTTGATCATACGAATTGTTTTAACTTGTCGCTCTCGCTTAGTCTTCGCAATGCTCTCGCGCGTTAATTCTAATCGATCGCTCGCTTACTTTGACGCTTTTAATCGCTACTCTCATTCACATCAACTCTCGCGACCCTTCTTGTGGATTAATTTCGGGACGAAATTTCCTAAAGCAGGGGAGACTGTAACAACCCGCACGTTCGTGCGTTGTTAGTACTCGTTATACTCGTTACGCCTAGCACCAGAGATTCGGATCATAATGTACCTATATCGCATATATCGCTATATCGTAGTATTTTCGCAAAATATCGCATACTTTATCGCTATCACATCACAATGTACTTGCTGAAAACCACGAAGATGTCAAGTGAGGACCAATTCTACCCTCCTTGATAGCCGTGATGTGTTGCAGTGCAACTCAATAATAAAAAACGCACCCGCAGGCACGCGTAACTCGATTATCGCAGGATTTGAAATATGGATATATATATACGACCCAATGTGACTAATTATAATAAATATATGGAAATGAGGATGAAAATATGTACCCAAACTATCGCAATGCTTAACGATCGAAACGGAACGCCAAAACTCAGCTCACGGAGGCGTTTGATCGAATGGCACTTCGATCGAATGGCCATCCGATCGGACAGTCATCCGATCGGACAGCCATCCGATCAGACGACCATCCAATCCGAGACACTGCACCACCTCCTCTCCTCTCTTGCCTATAAATACCCCCACTCTCACATCAATTGCCTTGATGTGACAACTCCCACTCGACCAGCACGCTTTTGGGCTACTTTCTCTCGATTTCTCGCGATTCTTGTAAGTTTACAACCCAAATCTTGTACTTCTATGATCTACATGCACTTCTTCATCATTTTCTCCTTTGAATCTTAATTTTAACCGTGAAATCGATGGATTTGAGGAGTTCTAGGGTGATGTCATCATGAAGTTCTTATGAACTTCAAGTGTTGGCCTCATTCCACCACGAACAACTCAGATCCGGAGGATTTCCACAAGAATAAACAACATTTTCACACAAATCTACACATAATCATGAATAAAAGATTTGAAAGATGGTTTTCCAACTTTCTTTCAACTCTTTTACACTCAAAGCACTCAAGACCGATAGAATCGGAGCTTGTACCGACCTTCTACTCATTCTTAGTATCGTGTTGGTTCAAGATCTGGTTTCTAACACGGAGACGACCGATTTTGGGATAACCAAGAACGACTGTCACGAACCAGTAAACCGGTCAGATTTGGGTGATTCCTGTCCGATCGGGTCCCCTGGTTCGAGATGGGGTTTCTGTTGTTTATCACGTCACAACACCGTCTCGACCAAAACCCCCAAAGACCTTCAAAATTTGTCAAGTGCCAAGGACGACTAGATCGTTTGGACGGATTGTCGTCCCATCGGACAGTCATCCGATCGGAAAGGTAGTCATCCGAACGGACAGGTAGTCATCCGAACGGACAAGCAGTCATCTGAACGGACAGGACAGTCATCCGATCGGACTGCCATCCAATCGGATTGCACCTTGGGTCCCACACTTGACTTTCAATAAATTGGAGTTGAACATTGAACGGATTACCACCCGACCATGTGGTGTTTAGACTTCAACACTTAAACAATTTTCAACATCTTCAATACAAACGGATTGCCGCCCGATCGGACTACACTCCGATCGTGTGACAAACTGCTGTGAACTCGTTCTCACTAAAGTGTCCACCAAACGGGTTATCGCCCGATCGAACAGCCGTTCGATCGACCGACCTGAAGGGTAGAGATACTTCTCTGTTTTCAAAATGCTCCAACGAAAACTTCAAAAGGCAAACCATCATACACAAACACATCTTTCATCCAATCGACCGACCAATCGATCGGATTGCCATCCGATTGGAGTACTGTCCGATCCATTGACACCTTGCTTAGTTTCACGCACAATTCAACGCTCACGCTATCGATCTGTAATCAAGGTAATCTCGGACGTGCTCCCTTCAATCCAGCCAAGTTGTGTTTGCTGGCCGAACACCGACTGTGAGTATACTCGAACCCCTTTTTATCGCATTTTGGGTGTAACATACGTTTCCATTAAATCGAATTTATCAAAACGAATTATTCAATCAAACTGTTTATCACTTGCGAATAACTGTTATGCATATTTACACGTGATGCTAGTTACATATGTGTTAGGACTTATACTCGCGAGGTCCCGCCTTAACAAGTATAGTACTATAGCACCCGACGGGGTCTAGTTAGGATGAATAGCAATCGCAATCGCAGCTCGAGTGACTTAGCTGGTAGTATCAGTCTTGTATGCATGTATGTTGAGGTATCTCGTTTATGTATTTGGTAATTTGCAGCACTTTAACTAATTACGCTACACCATTAAAACTTGTATACTCGCCAATAATTTTGTATTGACGTTGTTTTTAACGTATGTTGCAGGTTTAGTCGCAGTCCACATCAAATCAAGCTAGGAAGTCTTGAAACTCACCTAAATTCTATGTTGTCGGATTTGTATTGTTCTAGAGGACAAGAAATCTATGATAACTTATGTGAATGTATTGTTTATTAGTATGGGATAATGAACGCATTAAATACTGTCGCAATATAGTTGTTTTGGATTCTCTTGAGCAATCTGATTCGCCTAGTGCCACGCCCCGATGATTCCACCATCGGTTGGGATGTGACAGGTGATCCTAACCATTTCGCGAATATGTGCCCGAACCGAGTGGTGAAGCAAGAACCACAACAGCAGCAGCCCCAGCAACAGCAACAGCAACAAGCAGCTCGCGCCCGAACCTTCAACATCAATGCACGCCAGGCTCAGGCTGACAACAATGTGGTTAATGGTACGTTCCTTGTGAATGGTATTTACGCTTTGTGTTTGTTTGATACTGGAGCTGATAACTGTTTTGTGTCGTTTGAATTCGAAAGCTCGTTAATCGTAAGCGCTCCCATCTCCCCTCGACGTTCGATGTTGAAGTTGCCACCGGAAGAACCGTCGCTGTCAATTCTGTTCTTCGTGATTGTACTCTCGAACTCAACAATCACGTTTTCCCGATCGACCTTATTCCAATGCAGCTCGGTAGTTTTGATGTCATAGTAGGCATGGACTTTCTTCGTGAAAACCATGCTGAAGTTGCTTGCTTTGATAAGATGATTCGATTCTCGCTTGCTAATGGTGATCAACTTTGTGTGTATGGCGAAACTCCTTCGAAGGGTCTCAAACTCATGTCATGTGTCCAAGCTAGCTAGTATCTCCGCAAGGAATACAGAGCTTTCTTGGCTAACATTGTAGTAGCGGAGAAGGAAAAGAAAGTTAAGGAGGTAGGCCAGGTACCCGTTGTGTGTGAATTTCCAAATGTTTTCCCTGATGAACTTCCAGGATTGCCCCCGAGTCGTGATATCGACTTTTGTATCGACCTCATTCCTGGAGCAAACCCGTTGCTAGAGCTCCTTACCGACTCGCTCCGTCTAATATGCGTAAACTCTTGAGTCAGCTCCAAGAATTGCTTGATAAAGGCTTCATTTGCCCTAGCACCTCTCCTTGGGGCGCACCAGTCCTTTTCGTCAAAAAGAAGGATGGGTCGTTCCGGATGTGCATCGACTACAGGGAATTGAATAAGCTAACCATCAAGAATCGCTATCCCCTGCCTCGAATCGATGATTTGTTTGATTAGTTGCAAGGTGCTTCATGTTTCTTGAAGATCGATCTACGTTCAGGCTATCACCAGCTACGCATTCAAGAGGAGGATATACCCAAAACCGCCTTTCGCACTCGTTACGGCCACTATGAGTTCGTTGTTATGCCTTTTGGTTTAACCAACGCACCCGCGGTTTTCATGGATCTGATGAATCGCGTATGTAAACCGTTTCGTGTTCATCGATGATATCCTGATCTATTCCAAGTCAAAAACTGAACACGCGCAACATATACGTTTGGTTCTCGAGCTACTCCAGGGGAATCGACTCTATGCCAAGTTCTCTAAGTGTGAATTTTGGCTCAAGGAGGTTCAATTCCTCGGTCATATTTTCAATACTCAAGGTATTCTCGTCGACCCCGCGAAGATCGAACTGTTAAGAGTTGGGTTACGCCTAAGAACCCGTCTGAAGTCCGTTCTTTTCTTGGACTAGTGGGCTATTATCGCCGATTTATCGAAGGATTCTCTAAAATCGTTGTGCCACTTACTTCTCTCACGCATAAAGACAGATCCTTTGTTTGGGGAACTGAACAAGAGTCTGCCTTCCAAACTCTCAAGCATATGCTCTGCAATGCTCCCATCCTTGCTTTACCCGACAGAAACGATGACTTCGTTGTCTATTGTGATGCCTCGAACCTTGGTCTTGGTTGTGTTCTCATGCAACGGGACAATGTTATCGCTTACACGTCTCGTCAGCTCAAGATCCACGAGAAGAACTATACAACCCATGACCTCGAGCTAGGCGCAGTTGTTTTTGCGTTGAAGATTTGGCGGCACTACCTTTATGGTACAAAGTGTACGGTCTTCACCGACCATAGGAGCCTACAACACATCTTCAGCCAGAAAGAACTTAACATGCGTCAACGCCGATGGGTAGAACTTCTCAACGATTACGACTGTGAGATTCGTTACCATTCTGGCAAAGCAAATGTCGTTGCCGACGCCCTCAGCAGACGAAGCTATTTCCATAGCGTTCGTAATGTCCAAGCCCAGCATCATCTCGAAACTCTTATCCGCGAAGCCCAACATGCTAGTTTTACCGAACGCACTTTGAAGAAGGAAAGGATTCTCAACGATGGAGCCCAGCTAGTGAATAAGTCGAATGGGTTATTCCATTATCTAGACCGAATCTGGATCCCTAAGCGGACCGATTTACGACAGATTCTGATGGACGAAGCCCACAAGTCCCGATATTCTATTCATCCCGGTGCCGATTAAATGTACCAGGACCTTCGCTACAAGTACTGGTGGCCGGGCATGAAGAAAGATATCGCTTTATATGTTTCGAAGTGCCTGACTTGCTCGAAAGTCAAGGCCGAGCATCAAAGACCCTCTGGCTTGCTCGTCTAACCCGAGATCCCTATGTGGAAATGGGAGAGTATTGCTATGGACTTTATAACGAAACTTTCGCGCACGCCATCAGGTCACGACAGCATCTGGGTTGTCGTTGACCGTTTGACCAAATATGCTCATTTTCTGCCGATACGAGAAGACTACAAGGTAGAAAAATTAGCCCGGATCTACACCAATGAGATCATTATTCGACATGGGACGCCTCGCGACATCATCTCTGACCGTGATGCTCAGTCTACCTCGCGTCTTTGGGAAACGTTTCAATCTGCTCTCGGTACTATGCTTAATCTAAGTACCTCTTTTCATCCTCAAACTGACGGTCAGACTGAAAGAACGATTCGTACCCTTGAAGACATGCTCCGTTTATGTGTCATAGATTTCGATGGTAATTGGGACGCATGCTTAGCTTTAGTCGAATTCTCGTACAATAACAGTTATCATTCTAGCATTCAAGTGGCACCGTTTGAGGCATTATACGGAAGAAAATGTCGATCGCCCATTGTATGGCATGAGATCGGTGACTCACAAATAACCGGTCCTGAGCTATTCCAAGAAACGACTGACAAAATCCTCCAAATTCGAGACAACCTGCTGAAAGCTCGGAGTCGTCAGAAAAGTTACGCCAATAGACGACACAAGCCCCTTGAATTTGACGTTGGCGACCATGTACTCCTAAAGGTATCACCTTGGAAGGGTGTGGTTAGATTCGACAAGAAAGGAAAGCTCGCGCCTCGATATGTTGGACCCTTTAAGATTCTAGAAAGGATCGGAAAAGTGGCCTACAGACTCGAACTACCGGAGGAACTTAGCAACGTCCACCCGACTTTTCACGTGTCGAACCTCAAAAAGTGCCTGGTTGAGCATGAATTGTACGTACCACTTGAGGATCTTCAAGTGAACGAAACATTACACTTCGTGGAGAAGCCTGTCGAGATCATGGACCGCCAAACCAAGCAGCTCAGACGCTCGCGCATTCCCATTGTGAAGGTCCGATGGGAAGGCAAACGAGGCGCCGAGTTCACTTGGGAACTCAAAAGCGACATGAAGGCGAAGTACCCGCAGTTGTTTGTTACGGCTAAAGCCTAATTTCGGGACAAAATTCCCTCAACTAGGGGAGGCTGTAACACCCCGTGTTTCGAAAGTCAAAGTCAAAGTCAAGATTGGAGTCAAAGGAAGAAAAGATTGCTAATTGCAATCTGTCACTCCTTGGTCAACTACTGTTTTGACTTCTTTAACTTGTAGATAATCTATTTATTTTATCGCATTAGTTGTATTATGTGGAGTACTTGATTATAATCAAGGTTTAATCGCTATTTTATTGCTTTATCGCTTACCGCATCGCAATCGCATTCGCAACCCGAATTATGCGTTCTGTATATCGTTTTACGTGTGTGTGCTATTTATGTGTTACTTGTGCATGTTTATTTATGTATATGTTATGGTGTTTAATCTAAACGCAATCGCAACGCTATCGTAATCGAATAGGAGACGCTAAACGCAAGTTATTTAGGACGATTGTTTGTTAGATATAGTAGTTGGGATTAATGGGAAACTCTATCGCATCGCAAAACTCAACGCACGAAATGAAACGCCGAAACTCAATCGTCGGAGCCACTCGATCGAGTGACTGCTCGGTCGGATGGTCAACCGATCAGATTGCCATCCGATCGGATTGCCACCCGATCAGACAGCCATCTGATCGGTGACCCACTCGATCCCCTTGCACTTTCCTTTTTGGGAAACCCTATAAATACCCTCAACTGTGACATCACTTGATGTGACAGCCTCTTACTCGACCCAGCCGCTCTCAAGCTTCTTTCTCTCGATTTCTCGCGATTTTTGTAAGTTATCAACCTAAATCTTGTACTTCCATGATCTACACGCACTCCTTCATCCTTTTCTCTTTTGAATCTTAACTTTTAACTGTGAAATCACTAGATTTAAGGTGTTTTAGGATGATGTCATCATGGAGTTCTTATGAACTTCATGTTTTGGCTTCAATCCACCAAAAACAACTTAGATATGAACGATTTCCACATGAATAAACAAAGATCTTGCATAGATCTGAACATATTCAAGGTGAAAAGGATTGAAAGATGGTTTTCCAACTTTCTTTCAACTCTTTTACACTCAATGCACTCAAAACCAATAGAATAAGAACTAGTTCTGATCTTCTACTACTTCTTAGTGATGTATTGGTTCAAGATCTGCATTCTATCAAGGGACAACCGATTTCGGGTTGAACATTAAACACCGTCTCAAACAGTTAACTGGTCGGACTAGGGTGGTCCCTGTCCGATTGGGTCACTTGAGTCTTGACGAGGTTTCTGTTGTTTAGCACGATATCACATTGTCTTGAACAAAACGCAAAACCTACAAAGCAATCAAGTGTCAAGACGATCAGGCCATTGGGACGAATTGCCGTCCGATCGGATTGCCATCCGATCGGACAGCCGTCCGATCGGCTTACACTTGGATCAAACACTTAAACTATTATTTGATTATTCAGAGTTCTGAACGTCGAACGACCACCCGACCATGTGATGTTTGAAACTTCAACACTTAACAATTTTCAACATGCTCAATGCACTATCAGTTCTAACGGATTGCCACCTGATCGGTAGACTATCCGATCGAGTGACAACACTGTTGTGAACTTGTTCTCTGAGAAAAATCTCGCCGAAGGATCGCCGTCCGATCGAGCCGTCGTTCGATCGACCGGCCTGAAGGGTAGAGATACTTCTCTATTTTCAAAATGCTACAACGAAAACTTCAAAGTACAAACCATCATGCACAAACACATCCTCACCAAACGAGATGACAATCCAATCGAATGGCCATCCGATCGGATGACCATCCGATCGGATGACCATCCGAACGGATTGTCATCTGATCGACTGGCCATCCGATCGGATTACCAAGCGACGCTTACCAACTTTTTACCATTTTACGCGTCGTTTATGCTATCATTAACTGTTCAGGCTAATCTCTCTCAGCGCTCCCTTCAATACAAGAGCGTGTTTACTTGTTAAACACAATCTGTGAGTATACTCGATCCCTTTTTGCTTTACGCACTTTTGGGTGTTACACACGTTATCTATATTCAAATCACAATCGACACACAACGCAAACACTATTTATACGCTAACCGTTATTGCATGCTAAGTGTTATTCGATGAATGATTGTATGTTATGTTAACACAGTGATTGTTGCCTGACACCTTAGCAACGATAGTACTATAGTTTGGACTTAGCACCTGTCGTGGACAGGGGTTGTTAAGGGCTTTACTTCACCTGTCCCAGTGGGGATATGTGTTGCGCATTCTACAACTCGCAGTCACGTCTGTGCATATTTCCCTGTCGATAACCTACTTGCCTTCACTTTATACATGTTCCATGTTGGTTATACGTAAACTATTTCGAACTCTATTACTATTATCAAACTTGTATGCTCACCTTTACACTATGTGTATTGACCTTTATTTTAACGTAAGTGACATGTGTTTAGGATGCTATTTGCTAGGATGCTTGCTATGTGGAACCGAGTTAGGAAGGGTCTAGAAACAAACAAACAATTTACTTTTATTTGAAATCTGAGTTGTCGGAACATGTTTATTGTTTTTGAGATATCGCTGTCTGTAATAACTTAATTTGCTTGATGGGTTATGGTATGGGACATAATATTTAAACTATTTGGTAATGTAGTTGTTATGGAATTTCTCTTGAACAATCTGTTTCGCTCAGTGCCGCGCCCCGATGATTCCGCCATCGGTTGGGGTGTGACAATACTGGTGAGTGAATCTCAGTTTAATCAAGTTTAGTAAAAACCATTGTACAATATTGAGGGCGGTCGCGCAATTACATTTGTTTCCATCTACATTAATTACCACCCACGGTACTGTCAACCCGACTTGTGGTCATGTTACTCCTCGCAAGGTAGTAACAAATTTTGTATACAAAACCCCAACATACCGACGATAATTGTAGAATACAAATACTCAATAACTGTTTAATATATTATTAATTATGTGAAAACAGTTTGCAAAAAGGAGATTACTCATATTGCTGTCTTAGGTTTTCCTTTAGGGTTTTCTGGTGATTATCTATTAAATACACAAATGCACACGCATTAGTATAATAACCCAATATTTACATTAGTAATACCCTCCCCGAGACCGCATTCCAATGACTACGTCGGGCAGAACCACGACAGCCGTTACGGAACCCTAGATCAATCGGGCAGCGTATCTAATACGTAACCGGGGTTATGATACTTACAACGGGGCAAAACTTCGTTATTTAGGGGGGTATTATACCCGAGAATAGCTTTAACTATGTAAATTTTCGAGAGAGAAAATAAATTTGAACAGTTTGTCGACTGAATCCTTCGTTGCTATTTATAGGGCTGATATTGGACTCCCTCGCGGCACGCGTAAGCCGAAGGGTGATCCTTCGCGGCCCGCGACATAGGGTTGTAGTGCGTAGGCTTGCTGATTCGCCAACTGTAGACCTGATACGAGCCTGCCACGTGGCAGCTCAGGGTGTCGTTGCGTGGCAAGGCTGTCACGCCCCGCGTAGCTCTTGGCCAACTCGTTCGAGGCCCGCGAGCGAAGTAAAAATCTTGTTTTTATTTAATTTTTTAATAAAATAAAGGTATTCGGGGTCCTTTTTCGCATACGTGGTGTATTTTAGGACGTTTTGGGACATTCTAATTATTTTTAGGTTGTAACGCTCTGCTTATTTGTACTTTCCATTGATAGCAGTCTTGTTTGTACTTCCATTCTTGGAAACCTTGTGCTAATATTGCAAATACGTGAAACCTGTGAATAATGCGTTATGTGAACGAAATATTGTTCAAAGATTCTTGATTCGTTACTGACCGACACTTGATGCTCGTTAAAATAATTAATAATGAGAGTGGAAGTCTCGTAAAAATGAATAACCGTTTAATGAATTTTTCCTAATTTAAATATGCTCATAAAATATGGTAATTTTGTAAATTAAATGTTTATTTTCTAATAATCCAGTTAGTCCCGTCAGATTTTAAGGTTAAGAAATAACCTAGTTAAAATTTCTTAAACAATTGTTTAAATAAACTAAATGATTAAGATTTTATAATTAACTTAGTTAGTTTAAGTATAAGGTAATAATATAACATGGTTAGTTAAATTACAGGGGTAAGTTATATAATAAATGAGAGTATAGGGTTTTAAGTAAGAAAAAAAATAAAACAAAAAGGATGCTAATGCCAGGACTCGAACCCGGGTCAGCCACCCCAAACACGCACACACTAGCCAGTTGAGCTGCGGCTCCACATCGAAAGAGAACTGGCCCCCATTTAATTTAAACAGTCCCTCCGCCAGGCAACTTCAGCGCGCAAAGACCTTCCAGCTGCGTTTTTTGAGCGGGATTTGGCCTTTTTTTGAGTTTAAAACATGCTTTAACATTAATTACCTCACCTAAACTTAACCTAAACCTTTCCCTATAAATACACACCTTATCCAAGCCATTTACACTTTCACAACTCTCTAGTCTCTCCAAAATCACTCTCAAGTTCTCACAAAATTCTGAAATTCGGGCAGATTCATACCTCCATACAAAAGTGAGCATAACTTGCTCAAAACTCAACCAAATCACTTGATTCTTCTTTCTAATTGCTTGGATAATCTTTGGGTTTGATTCCTTGATTTCTCCTTGGAGAAATCAGACCTGGAAATGCCCTAAAAATGTCCATAAACTTTCTGTTGTGTTTTAAACTTTCTTAAACTCTTGTATACATCAAACAAACTTGTGTTCGTATGCTCCTAATCCATTGTATGATTAGTAAAGCCAAACCAAGGTTGTTTTACACTTAATATGAGTGTCTAAACACTCTAAACTTTCTGTTTTAATCGAGTTCTTAACTCACAAGTGGTGTCAAGTCTTGAGCTTGAAGTTAGTGTGACTACTTGTTTAGCCTAGGCTAACCTACATACAAGTCCACACATCACTTGATGTTTTACTTAGTTTAGTTGTATCATTTCTTGTACATATTCAAGAGGTCCTCAAATGGAAGATTCGTCTTCCTACCTCCTTCATGACCTAAGTGTTAACATAATATACGAGGTACCAAAGTGGAGGATTTCACCTCCTACCTCCTACTTGACTTATATGACATCAAGAGGTACCAAAGTGGAAGGTTCAACCTCCCGCCTCCTACATGACTAACTATACTATTATGAATATATTATGACTATAATAAAACCGAACCCTTGATAGTGATTATATAATCATCTACCAAGATACTAAGTTTATCATTATGTGTATAGTTCCTTGTCACGATTCTAATAGGTCTTGAACCTATGAAATCACATACAATCCATAAGGATTACTATAGTGTCAAAGACAAGTGCTAATACCATAGAGATTATTTTCATAATACTTACTTTGTTATTCTTTGAATCTTAATCCCGAATCTCGACCCTAACCATACCTTGAACCTTAACCCTTATACATTCGTCTACACTTGGATAATCGGAAGAAATTGCAAATATCGTGAGTATACTCGATCCCTTTTTCCCCTTTACACTTTGGGATGCAACATGTATACCTATTCAAAACAACTTTTATGCTTAAACAAAACATACTCAATCTATGAACGTGACATGAAACTATTGTGAATATTTGCTATGCTTGTATGCTCTATGAACGATTTGGAACGTTATATGCTCATTAACTTTGCTAGTCCACCTTAACAATTATAGCGCTATAGGATTAACGACCCGCCCGTAAACTTGAGGTAATGTCATGAGCATGTTGCGTTTCCTTGGTTTGATATGTTAGACACATGCCATATTTATCGTTTATCTTGAATCGCATGCTTGCTATGAGGAATTTTTTAAAACTTATCTTTTGTTATGTACGTATCAAACTTGTATACTCGCCTTTGCTTTTGCATTGAATTGTATTTTAAACATGTTACAGGTTGAGGATGATGATGCCATGAAAAGAAGTAGCGTTGATGCCTAGATACACATATAGACGTTTAGGTTTAATATGTTGTATCAATTTTGCTTATGTTGTTATGTACTTCTTTGAACTTGATGTATTTGAATTTCTTGTAACGTTGACAATTTACTTTATGAAATGAAATCGGTTTATTAAATATTGTCACAAATAGCGTTATGAAGTCTCTTGCAATCTTCACACTTCGTCTCATCCCGATGTTTCCGCCATTGGTTGGGGTGTGACATAGGGCGTCGAAAAATTTAGGAGGGTTGTTATAGCGTTGACCTTACCTGACTTTCATGCTAGTTCTTGCTCCAGCATGAAAGTTCCATTTTAGGGAAGGACGACGTACTATGATACTGATCTTTTTTGCTTTCTTTTTCTTTTTCACTTTTCTACAACCTCTACTCGTACGCTGGAATTTTATCATCATGGTTCTTTTATTGGTTTTCTACACTTATCTAGGCAAGGTCACATCCTGTCGTCATAGCTTGCCCCCCATTGCTTCGTACGAGACAGAAAATAAAAAATGGCAAGATTCCCTGATTTGGTCATCCTTCATCTACCAAAGCGAAAATGAACCACCTATCAACTCTTACTTACTGTGAGGGTTTCCGGTGTTCTAGATTCAATTTTCCTATTGCTGATCCAAATCTTGTACTTGTGAACTGCAGTTGAGACAAGTTTAGGAGGCCTTTTTCGCTTCTTCGTCAAGCTTTCGAGCAGCTCTTTCAACTGCCGCCTAATCCCCCTCAAGAACCGAGAGCCGCCCAGCCCCTGGACAACCGGAGGGAGCTTGCTTATAGAAAGAAGATAGGCCGATCAAACAAAAAGAACGCGCAAAGGTCTTTACAAATGAAACAACACAACTTTGAATGGATCAAACAGATTAAATATGGTAAGATAATGAAACCATTATTTGATTAGGGTACAACCACTTAAGCACAATTTACAACCATACATGCATACAAAAGAGATTGAATTTGGTAAGGTAATGAAACCATTATTATTTGATTAAGGTACAACCACTTAAGCACAACTTACAACCTATATTTGATTAAGGTACAACCATTTAAGCATAACTTACAACCAAATATGCACACAAATGTTTCAAATTAATTGTATCTAAACCTACCCAATTTGCCATGAATAGCTTCTTTGAATGTCAGATACGCCTGTCCAGCATCTAACGTCACCTATTTGGTCAGTGTTGAGACCTATAGCCACAGTTCTCACCCCCGTGTCTGAATGCACAAAAGAAAAAAAATTGCTACATTCCAAGATTGTTAACATAAAATATCTAAACAATTAATTCTAGACAAAGGAGCACCAATAAATTCTCCCTGGTGCCACTGTTGTTCGTGTCGATCACTTTTTATAATTGCTTCAACTCACCAATCTCCTCTTATGATAGCCTTTCTGCAATAACATGGATAACAGTTTGATCAAGTAATTTATGTGCAATTATAGAAAATCTGTTTGATAAAACAAATGGTGCATGAAAGGTAAAGGAAAACTATATTATATTAAATGGTATACGTAAAGCCATCTTCTCAAGTTTCATCATGGTTGAGAAGTGCTTGAGGCGTGATATAGCTGCAGAGTCTAGGGGCTTGTATGGAGCAACTCTATCATCTACAATCCATGGATGACCTGGTAAAAGTATGATAATTAATCTTACTTAATATGAACAAAAGAGTTAACAAAATCTATTGCAACATTACAACTCACACAGGACTTGATGGGCAGTAATTGTTTGTTCTGATCTCTTCTCAAGCATCTTTTGTATCATATATCAAATATTTTGCACTTTCTGAAATATGCGGCCATGGTTTAGAATCAAAATCAAGTTTTCACCCGAAAATCAAGTTTTATTTTATCACATACGATCAACCAAAAGGTTACACTTGATTCACAGTCCTCGGACAATTCCAATTCAAATACTTGCACTTGTGGTGTAATTTTTTATTTTTCTTAAACTTTGAAAAGGACAAACGCAATTCATACCGACACGGCAACTACACTACACACAAACTCAAAATTCGCCAAAAACAACTTTGTAGAACACAAAAAACAAAAATAACAACCCTTTACATATTAATGACCACAAAATCCATACCTTACACAAAGCATAAAGCATTGTAGACCATCAAGTTAGCAAATCAACACTGAAGGCAAACCCAACAACAAAAACAACACAGAAACCTGAAAGTAAAAAATACAAATATCATTAGTGATTAACAAATGAAAAAAAAAAACAAATACTCTTATAAAAAAATTAAATAAAACCAACAATTTGACAACCAAAAATGCACTAATGCAGTAATCAAAACAACAAATGGTACAATTCATAAAACAAACTATAAATTGAGAAACAAAATAAGAACACACATACCTCCAACAAATCCTACAGTAGAAAAAAACCTGCAAAAACCTTATAAACTTAGCCAAAACAAAATTAACAACAAATTACCAATTACTTTTATATGATTTTCGTAACTTCTGTAAAACGGCAAACTGGTGGAAAGTGCAAGCTATTTTCATACCTTCTGAAACATGCAATAGAATCGAACCTTACTTGAGTTTGGCCGGAACTGTACCAGAAGACATCACGGAACCCTAATCTTTGTCTCCACCGTCACTTCTCAACAAAAGAAACACCATCGTCTTGCCGGCCATCACTACCACCGTCACTTCTCAACAAAAGAAACACCATCGTCTTCATCATGGCCAGCCATCACTACCGCTGTCGGCTCCTTCGTTGGAGAAGGGGGAGAACCCCAGAGGAATGGATAAGGACATGAGAGACAAGACAGAAGGGGGTTTTAAGAAAAGGAAGAGGACTTGTGTCATAACACCAAACATATACAAAACAGCAAACTTAAGGAACAACAACAAAGAGCACAGATAAGCAAGTCAGCAAAGAGTACAACACCATATTGCATAAACATGTTGGAAATTATAGTTATACAAGGAGTTAGAAGGCACCATTAGTTATGAGCCTCCCAAACGGTACATCATTATTAGTGATACAACCAGAACAGAATTACCTAAAAACATTGAAGCTACGCCATTAATTCCAAGTCATGCTCCTGTCCTTTCCTGGTGTTTAACCCAGACAAAGCCCATCGCCTTAGCTCCTTCCACGACATTAGCTAAATTCACATTTTTTCTGTTGAAAATAATGTACAATATTCCTTATTCAAGGCAAATTGCATAGGTAGTGTATGATTCAAGTTGTTCCATGACACATTGAGGTAATTTAGTTGGTTGTTATGAGTGATGATGAAATTAAATTATCACCAACAATGGAGTTACTTACATATAGCATTAATATTCAATAATACTATTATTATTTAATTAATAAGGTTCCAATGGTGTTCAGGTGATATGAAAACAACTAAATTCACATATGCAGATTTCAGTTACAATAGCTTATGGCATACCTGAAAGTGTACAATATTCCTTATTTAAGGCAAGTTTCTTTGAGGGTAACCCTAATCTTGGTGACAATGTTTGAATCATCATCGTTGACATCCACCATAAAACCCTAGCCATCAGAGACAAAAGACTGTGATAAACATACCTGCTTATAAACCGATCGATTGCAAAACCCATAAACTCAGAGAAAGACGGCACGACGGAGGCGCCGAGACCAAACTCTTCCGACATACCTTCTTATAACACATCAATAAACATGCTTATCTGCCGATACCGAAGGGAGGCACGACGGAGACGCGGATGGCAGACTCTTCCAACAGCTAGAGGAACACCGACGAAATCAGAGCACTACCATCGTGTTAGCTTTATTCTCCGGAGCAGATTAGCGGACCCACCTTCACCATCTCCATCACTTTTCTCTTTCTCTGTCTATAATTAATAGCTACATGTATAGATTTACACGAATTATGCTCAGAGATGATATAATAACATAAAGAGATTAACTTACAGAATATTTGATGAGATTAGGGTTTGGTTTGATGAAAGAGGTGAAGGTTGTTTTAGATTTGGGGATCTGCTGCAAGTTTGTGGTATGGTGGCAGAGCTGAAGATGAAAGAAGAGTGATACAGAGATCCTGGTTAAGACAGTAGTGGACACGTGGTACAGAGCAACAACGTGGCAGGGCAAAAACAAAATACAACAAAAATACCCACATGTACACTTCATATATGCACAAAACACACTTTAAGCATGAAGTACAACCAACTTTTGCACAAATGTGTTGCAAATTTATAATATATAATGGTTAAGTTGAGCTAAACTGATAGAGAGATGGTCCAATGTATAATCTTAATCGAAGACATTTAAGGCTAAAACAATCATTAAATACACAAAGTTCATATTTTAGAATATCAGGGTCAACTCTATCCACTTCTTATGAGAAAAAAGAACTCTAATACCCTCGAGTTACGTTAACTATAACGCCTTATCATGTTGTAAATCAGAGCATTATGATCCATACCAGATAACTAATAGATGGCCGACGAAGATAACTTGAATACAATTACTAAGGGAGTGTGGGGCATCAAGCGGGTAGGCCGCTGCGGGTTCTTTGCCGTTAGGCAACACCGGCGTCACCTATGCGGGTTGCCCTACAGCTTATTTTCATGGGCTTTGTTTTCCGCTTGAAACAAAAACAAAAAACGATCATTGGAGTTTATGATGGTAAAAAAAGGACCGTTGAGGTTTTTTTTAAATAATTATTATTGAAAACATTATACCCCCCCCCCTAATTCACCATTTTACACAAACCTTCTACTATTTTTATTTATATCTTCACAGTTTTTACTCAAAACTTCACATTTTCAATGAATAATTTCTCAAACGATGGTCTCAGTGTATTTTTACCGTACGACGATTTCGAAGATGATTTTTGTCAAACGATAGTAACGAGAAATTTAAAAATAAAAAATATCATTGACCAAGCTGAAGTGGAAAATTCTAACTTCACTCCTAATGCCTAGGGGTGTAAACGAGCCGGGCCGAGCCCGACTAGGCTTAAGCTCGGCTCGTCATATTTTTATGAAGCTCGAGCTCGGCTCGCAAGTAAAACCCAAAGCTCGGGCTCGGCTCGAGGAGCCCGAGCTATTTCGAGAACAACCTCAAGCAAGCTAAAAGTTCGGCTCGAGTTCGTTTCAATATCATTGAAATGAGCCAAAGCTCGACTCGCCAATATTATCATCATTACTATATTATATATATAGGGATAGAATCGTGTGAGGAGTACTAGGCTAATTGAGAAACTTGAGAAGTATTCTGAACCACACATTTTTTCTAAACTTTCTGTAATATACACATATGTATATAGTCTATTTTAAACTATACATATATGTATATTACGAAAAGCTTAGAAAAAATGTGTGGTCCAGAATGTTTCTCAAGTTTCTCAAATATGGTGGAATTCTCTTAGGATCCCTACCCTACATATATAAAGTAAAATTTTGTTTGGGTTCGTTTAGTCTTGCTAGCCTAGACGAGCTTTATATATCAGGCTGACATGCTCGATCTCGAGCATGATAACTAAACAAGCTCTATTTTAGATTTTTTTTTTTTGAGAAAGGCGAATTTTATAAAAAAAGCACAAGCAAGAGGCTTTGTGCAGCACAGTACAGAAACAAAGAGCAGTAAATTAAAACAGAACATGATCCAGCCAAACAAAATTACACCGGAAAATCAGAAAATTTAAAGCCTCGCCATTTTCCCAGCTGAGATCTGTGTAACCTGCTCTAGATTTCGCCCAGTAATATGAGTCAGCCTTTATATCCCCGATCAGTTTTGCCAGCTGCGGTTGCCGAACCTTGAAAATCCGATCGTTTCTCGCCTTCCAAATATTCCAGCATGTCGCAGCGATAACCATCCCAACCGCCTTTTTGTACCCTTTTGAACCTTCTCGGCTGAAACTAGTTCCAGCAACTGCACAATGCTAGTAAAATAACGAGGGAATGGAATCTTAAGCCACCGTAGAATTACGGTCCAAACGCTTTGAGCGAAATCACAGGAGATGAGAAGATGGTTCGAGCTTTCATAACCTTCATTATAAATTGCGCAGCCATGATGTGGAAGTGATATTCCTCGAGCCACCAATGCATCTCTAGCTGGGATACAATCCAAAACAACCCGCCAAAGGAAACAATTTACCTTCTTCGGAATCCAATGAAGCCAAGAGAGCAGTTTTGTTTTTGGAATGGTGTTTATGTGGTCGAGTTCAGCTCTTAAACATTGGACAGTGTAATCGTCGCTGCTAGAACCCGTTTTCCACAACCAACGATCAGGACCAGACCCAAGCCCAGCAGAGCTAAGCATCCTGGAACAGAGTGACCAGCTAACCATGTGTTCCGGTAGAGAAAGAGGTGTCGAGCTACCCCAGTACCATTCCACTGATTCATGATTTTGTTTGTACCGCTGCTGGACATAACATCTTTTGTCAGATTCCAAGGCGAATAGGCTCGGGAATTCGTCTCTGAGGGGCTTGTTTCCCACCCAAGTATCAAGCCAGAAGAGCGTTATGTCCCCTACCCCTAGGCTTGGCACAATCCTCGCTTTCACGTCTACTGCCGGTTGTTGCGTTACCCTTCCCAAATTGACAATGGACTTCCAAACCCCGGCGATCGAGCTTTTGACCGGAATAGTGGCATGACATCTGACCCCGCAATGAAGTGTCGTGATCAATCTGGCCCAAAGTGATAAATTCTCATTCTTGTACCTAAGGCACCATTTGACCATCAAGGCCTTGTTTGTGGAGGCGATACTTCCGATACCCAACCCCCCCTCATTCTTAGCCGCAACAACCTTGAACCATGGCACCCAACTGATTCTGTTTTTCTCTAGGCAGCCACCCCAAAGGAATTTGCGACGTATTTTTTCCAAGTACTTGGTTACACAGAGTGGTGCACAAAATAGCGAGAAGTAGTATGTTGGGAGATTACCTAGGACCGCTTCGATGAGAGTTACTCGGCCGCCGAAAGATAACGTCCTAGCCTTCCATAGTGTGAGTTTGTTTTCGAACCTTTCAATTATTGGCTTCCAATTCCTTGCGAGACCCATGTTGGCACCAACCGGGAGACCAAGGTAATTGAAGGGAAATGATCCCGATTTGCAATTAAGAATCGATGCCATGTTATTTAACTCAGTACTAGATACTCCCACCCCATAAAAGAGGCTTTTGCTGAAGTTAACTTTAAGACCGGAGGCGAGATGGAAGCATCTTAATAATCTAGCAAGATTATTAAAATTTGATAAGAACCAATCACCGATAAAAAGCACATCATCGGCGTAAAGGAGATGTGACACCGTTGGACCATCATTAGGCGTTTTTACACCGTTAAAAATTCCTTCCATATTAGCATTGACCATGGCTACATGTAATGCCTCCATGGCAAGGATGCATAGTAACGGAGCAAGCGGATCACCTTGGCGTATCCCCTTTTGAACCTCAAATTCACAAGTAGGTGATCCGTTGACTAGAATGGACGTTTTAGTTGAGGATAATATGCCCGAAACCCATTTACGCCATAATACGGGGAAGCCCATTTGTTGCATGACGGAGTCAAGGAAGTCCCAGCTAAGAGAGTCGAAGGCTTTTTCGAAGTCCACTTTAAAGAGTAACATTTTTTTCTTATATTTCTTTCCCCAAGATACCAGTTCATTTATAATCAGTGGCCCTTCTAAAATACTCCTCCCTTCAATGTAGGCCGTTTGGGTATCGCTTACCAAATCGTTGATCACTTTTTTGAGTCTATTGGCGAGAATTTTTTAGACAACTTTCAAGATACAACCTATAAGACTGATGGGACGAAAATCCTTTATGAGTTGAGGGTTATCCACTTTTGGCATAAGGGTTATAAAAGTGGAGTTGCAGCCCCGGCTAAGAGAGCCGTGCACGTAAAAGTAATCCAGGAGAACGATGAAGTCGGTCTCAAGAATCTCCAAAAAGTGTTTTATGAAACCGAAGGTAAAGCCATCGGGTCCCGGTGTTTTGTCTCCGCCGCATTCCCAGACGGCTTTTTTGATTTCTTCAATAGAGAACCGCTTTACCAAAGACGATGTTTGAGACTGTGATAAGACCTTGAAGCCACTATTTGAGAAAGTCGGTCTTTTTAGATCCTCTTCCCTAAACAAGTCAGCAAAATATTCTTTTATATTAGCTTTAAGATCAACAGGTTGCGAAACCCAAATCCCATTGAAGATAAGTCCATTAATTCTATTGTGTTATGGTGACCTTTGATAACACCATGAAAAAATGAAGAATTTTCATCTCCATCCACCAACCATTTAACCTTTGCACGTTGCTTTAGATCCTCATGACGGGCGTCTTCAATTTCTTTTAATCGTTCAACCCACAACTCCCTATTTTCCACCTCGGTCTCATTTAACTCGCTGAATTCAGCTTTTAGGTCTTGTGCTTCCACTTTTTTTGACAGCTCCGAATAAACCTCGCAATGCTTAGCCTTAACCCCCATACTTCACTGCTTTAAAGCCAATTTTATGGCTTTTAGCCTTGCAGCTAGCAGTTTATCCGGTGGACCAAACGGAACGATACCGGCGTGAGCTTTTTTTTACAATATCAGACAAATCCTCTTCTTTCAGCCATGAGTTGAAAAAACGAAAAGGAGGTGGACCGAAATTTACCTTTGAACATGTTAACAACAATGGTCGATGATCAGAACGGAACCTAGGTAGGCCAGTAAGTGTCGCCGACGGCCATTTGGCAAGGAAGGAATGGCAAACAAGAACTCTATCGATTTTGCTAAGTCGCTTGCCGTCGTCCGATCGGTAAGTGAACGAGCAGCCAAGCATGGCATATTCACATAAAGCGGAGGTGCGGATGAAATGATTGAAGTCTTCGGCCGCTTGAGGATTAAATCTCGAATTCTTCCTTTCTAATGGTTCCCGAACACAATTGAAATCACCCAGAAGGATCCACAGGCCGCTGGACGACGACATGAGATCACTGAGGGTTGACCAGAGGTTCCTTTTCAGAGTAACGTCTTGTGGAGCATAAACGTTTACGATATTAATTTCGCCGTCCCCATTTTTCAATTCCCCCAAGGTAGCCAGGAAAAACCTACTGGATATCGACCCTTTACGAATGAAAACATCCGGATCCCAAATATTTAAGAGGCCTCCCGATATGCCTGCTGCATCAACAAAATCTGATTCAAAAGGAGAGTTCCCCCAAAAAGAATTTACCTGGAGGTTTGTCGAGTCTGAGAATTGTGTCTCCTGTAATGCAATGAAGCCAACATTGTTTATTCTTCTTAGTTCTCTAATGTGTTCCGATTTCATCGGATCACCTGCCCCCCTTATGTTTGCGGATAAGTAATTCATTGATGACCACTTGACACCAGATTGCAGACAACATGATGCTTCAATTTGTCATATGTTCCCAACATATTAAAACCCAACCATTCGCCGATCTCTTTAGTTCGTCTCGTTTCTAAATTTGTGCCTTCCGAATTAAGCGATGACTCCGAGTTTACTGAGTGAGAGGAATGGTCATTCGAGCAATCGTCAACACCACTATCGAGTTTACCTTTCTGTTTGGAACGGTCTACCGTTCTAGGAACCCATAATGCATCCTTCATCCTGACCGATGGAAAACGGAATTTCTGTTTACGAGGATGTCCTTTCTCGCCAGCCGTTAGAAAGACCTGATAGGGGATGTGATTTGAGGAAGAGGGGGGCGATTAAGGTCAATTGGGTGGTCTGCCTGTTTCTCCGAGTTAAGCAGATCCATAATATTAAACGGGTCGGGTGAAGCCTGATTAGTAGTGTGTGATGAAACGGGTATGGGAGAGTTGGGCTTGGAAGGTGGAGTCTTTAAAATGCAGCCATCCTCGTGAACAATTCATTGAGGCCCATAACAGAATTAGTGACCCATAAGCTGGCAGGCATGAAACGGGGTGGAGGTGGGGGCGTATCGTACGGGCGCGGGGACGAATTGTTAACACAATTAAGTGGAACCCCTTTTTTGGAACGGTCATAATTGGAGAGAGAATTGCTCGGGGATTGTGAAGCTGCCGACTTGTCAGGATCTACCATAATTGCCTCCCCATTTTTTTGCATGCATGAGGAAAACTCTTCCTCTTCCCTCCCTTTTGATTTGGACTTAGTCCCTTCAGTTTCTTTCGCCGGATTTTTCTCCGATGTCCCCTCCGGATATTTAACAGTGAAATTCGGCACGATGTATTCTTTTTCTTTAGAAATCCAAACTGAGTAATGGTTATCATCCCAATTGAACGTGAATTTACTATTTATTCTTCCGACATCCATAGTAAGTATGCATAGATTACCGACTGATAGATCGAAGTCGTCAGATGAAGTCGTTGAGGGTGATATGACTCTACCTTTTAACCCTCCGATCTGATTAAATACCGTCAAGTCCCGAAGCTGTAGGGGAACACCTCTGATGGAAATCCAAGCTAACCTTTCAAATGGTAAATGTTGACCTGCCCATTGCTCAAGAGACGAGAACCATATAGACCACAAACCATCTTTACCATTGAGAAATTCAAGAGCCAGGTCTAAACTGGGGAAGTTCAGTAGAACTCTTAAACCACCGAGATATTACAGGGAGAAGCCATTCAAATAGGATGATTCAAGTTGTGCCCCTAAATGTTTCAGATCATACGGATTTCTAATATGACCAATGAGTGATTTAGATCTCCAGTTTCTTGATGCTTCGCTTTCTTGGAAGTGAAGTTCTGGTGAATACTCCTGAGCTGCCACGTCCATCAACGTGATGACAGCGTCTGGCTGTTTACCGGTATCGGCATCTTTAGCCGGAGCCGGGTCAGCCCCCTTGTGGATGGACGTTCCAATATTGTAGTCTTTCCTAGTACCATTGTTAAGCTCATTCCTACCGAAATTGTTAGCATGCCCCCGGATCTGTTGCAGCTTACCTTAACTGGATATAGGTCTTCCATTTTTTAACACCTTTTCGAATTTCGCCAGCTACACGAAGATCTTGCGTCTGTCAATTTTCATCGTACCCAGCTCGTTCTAAAATGAAATAGCGTCCCTTACCCCTGTGAACCTGATGAAACCAAAAGTGTTGCCAAACTTATCTTTTTTCCTTGGAACATAAGCGTCGGACATGGAACCGAAATCAGCGAATACATCCCAAAGGAGAAAGCTGGAACAGTCATCTGGTAGATTGCTAATGAAGAATGTGGTTTCCTTGCTATTCCTCGGTAGCCCCGCCGGAGGTTTTCTGACGTCGTCTTTAATGAGTCTTCTGCCTTTGTACTTAGCTATGTGCCAGTTGTCTTCACCTTCATGCCTCCAGTAATCTTCCTGATTCCGGTGATCATAGTAACCCCAACCCCTCCACCATTGTGAGAGTTTCTGATTCCGGTGTTCGTAATCGCGGCGCTTTAAAAGGTTAATAGGATTCGTACCAATCTAGCTCAACTATCAAGATAGCCGCGATCGATAACAGACCTAGTAAGCAATCAAGGGCCAGATAGAACTTGCCGGAAAAAAAGAGAGATGAAATAGGAATCCGAAAATACAGCGAATGGATGAAGCAGAAAAATCGATTAGAAAGAGAAGTTATATCAAGATTCACGGTAGTGTGTGGACCGATTAAACCTTGCCCTCTAAGCAACGTTAATCTTCATCGTCGAGCCGCCTTTGCCGGAGTTGAGAGAGATCTCCGTATGTACAGAACAGATGTGGGTTCAAACGAATTAAATACCTCTTGTCTAGGGTTTAAGGAAGCGATTTGTTGAATTAGCGGCAGCCTTGTACTGTACTCACTCACTCAATCGTCTTCTAAGATTTGGGGCTCCATCAACCTAACTGAACCCACTGTCGTTGCGTTTGTATTATTACTCATGTAAGTGGAACATCTCTCTCTATTTTAGATACGAGTTCAAACGCATTAAGACTCAACTCATTCAAACTTTTAACCGAACCTATAACTAATAGCTCTCGAGCCTTTAGGCTTCTTTACACCTCTAGTGCGAAACCGATATTCATGCACTTGAGTTTCTGTTGACAAAATAGTTGCATTCTGTTTCCGGTTACCGAAGCAGCCGTTAACCAGTCAACGTTAACTTCCTCATCTTCTCTACAATATCCTCATCGAAGTTTTAACCTACACGTGTCCACCATTTGTTGATCTGCAAAACCCTCGTTCCCAGTACCTATCGCGCCGCCTCTTTACCCTTCGATTTTTCCTATAAATCAATTCACTCACTCCCCATCACTCATCAGAAGATCGCCGTCAACTCACCGGTGAACTATCTCCGGCACCACCGGATATGTTCGATCCCCTTTTTGGTAACTCACGTGAGCCCCCAATTTTGTGTTTTCAGTCGGAAAGTTAGTAACTTTCACACGCAAATGGATAGCATTAGGGTTTCCCACGAGTTTCTTCATTAGGGTTTCTAATTTTATCTTGTTTTGATCAGTTTTGTGGCTGTTAATTGATTGTAGGTAAGGTGTTTGATGAAATGCCTCAATAGGGTTATTAGGACTAGTGTTGTTTTATTTGTTTGTAGAATGGTTTTGGTCATTGGTGGGTGTTAATTAGATTGATCTGATAGTGTAGATAAGGTGTTTGATGAAATGACTCAACAGGGTTAATAGGATTAGTGTTGTTTTATTTGTTTGTAGCATAGTTTTACTCTTACAGCTGCCTGATCTGTTTAAGTTGAGTGTAACGATAAAGTGGCGAAGATGAGTCTGCGTGCGACCGAGGATGATTCGGGAACGGAGATTCATCTCCCGGCTGACATTGATTGGGAGATGTTAGATAAGTCCAAGTTCTTTGTCCTCGGTGCCGCCTTGTTCTCGGGTGTTTCGGGGATGTTGTATCCGATTGTGGTGCTGAAAACGCAGAAACAAGTGCTTGCGAAAGACATGCCTTGCGTTAAGCTAGCGGTTTCGATTCTACGACATGAAGGTTGTAGGGGGTTTTATAGAGGTTTCGGGACATCGTTGATGGGTACCATTCCAGCTAGAGCTCTTTACATGGGGGCATTGGAGATGACCAAGAGCAACGTCGGTTGTGTTACAGTGAGCATGGGGTTTTCAGAGGCGAAAGCAGCCGCTATAGCTAATGCTGCAGCGGGGTTGAGTGCAGCTATGGCTGCACAGTTGGTTTGGACGCCTATCGATGTTGTGAGCCAGCGGCTAATGGTTCAAGGTGGAAACACCGCCCACACCGGCGCAGTTAGATACAATGGCGGTATTGATGCGTTTAGGAAAATCATCCAGACCGATGGTGTTCGTGGGTTATACCGGGGGTTCGGGATTTCAATCCTGACGTACGCCCCGTCTAACGCTGTGTGGTGGGCGGCTTATTCCATGGCTCATAGGGCGGTTTGGGGCGGTATCAGTTGTTACTATTTAAAAAAAGAGGGAAACGGTGGGGTTGGGTTTACACCAGATTCTAAGACTGTAGTGGCGGTGCAGGGGGTGAGTGCCGCCATGGCTAGTGGGTTTTCAGCGTTGGTTACAATGCCGTTGGATACAATCAAGACGAGACTACAAGTTTTAGACGGTGAAGGAAGTAACGGGAAGCCGAGTATCGGGCAAACGGTTAAAAATTTGGTGAAAGAAGGTGGATTGAGTGCTTGTTACAGAGGATTAGGCCCGAGATTGGCCTCAACGTCTATGTCAGCAATTACGATGATCACCACCTACGAGTACCTCAAGAAGCTTTCGACGAAGGATCAAGATTGCCATGCGGGTTGAGGAGTTTCTTCGATAGAGGTAAAGAAACACCACCTTTGATGACTTAATTTGATTTAGAACAAAGGTTTAAAGTCAAAGAGATAAAGTAAAACATGAATAAGAGGAAAAGGATTATGTTTGATCTTTGTTTAAAGCATGTTTATCGCGTCTTGTTGGTTAGGTTGGTGATATACAAATGTAAATACTGTAAATATTGTTATCAAGGTTGATGTTAATGGTCAATAATCTAATCCTCTTTTTGTATGAAACATACGCGCGTGCGCACACACACATTTATATACATACATACACATACATATGACTGTAAATATCCCTAGAATTTACAGGATCAAGACCAACGAAGTCAACTATGGCCTCCACGTAGACGGTTATGCTTCTGAGACAAAAGCGAGATGGTTCCGTGCTGCTCCATGGCTCGCGCCGGATAGGGTTAGGCGAAATTGGCATACTTGTTGCCATTATCTATAGTTTTATTTTATACATGAATGAATGTTAAAATAACCTTTTTGAATGGTGTTGACATAGATGAAGAAGTCTATAATAAGAGATGTTTTTGCCACTTCACTTTTGACTTAAATTGCGCTTTTTACAAGGAAACTTCTGAGTTGTATATTTTTTATATTTTTTAAATTATTGCAAGTGCAAGATTATATGGTATTTTATTTGTACGATAAACCAATCTACTCTTAAATACTCTTATATCAGGCCTAGGCCTGCACCTCGCAGGATTTGAACTGTCCATTTCATTATTAGGGTTGAAACACATTATCACAACATCATGTCCCTTAGATAAAATTCATGTTCAAAAGAAAAAAAATGTTTTCACGTGGCCTTTAGTAGATGCTACATGAAATAGCAATCGTCTTTTTGAATCACAGACTATAGAAGTCGGGGCATTCGGTGTATAATCTCGACAAAATCAATATGTATAGACACGAATGCAATATGTATATCATTGTAAAATGTGGTTTACGTTATGATGACTTTATAAGAATCTTTGAATCTTTTTAAGCAAAACAGGCAAAAATATTATATCGTCGTAAAGAATCTCCATGTTTCTCAAACACATACTAGCTCATAGAAAAAGTTTTATATAAAAGATTCTTTTAACAAGCAACTATGGAAATTTACAACATTTTATTTAAATAGTATTTTGTAGAGATCTTTAAGAACAACATAACCACCCATGTTTTCTCGGGCTAAAAACGCCAATTGACATTTTTTTTAAATTAAAAGGTCGTCATTAACGTTATCATGTGTCATCTCCCTATTGGTTGAAGTGCCGTCCTTTTGTTTTGTGCTTAAAAGCATTTGAAAATCCTTGTTTGTGTTGCCATGTATCATTTCCCCACTGGCTAAAGTGTAGCGTGTTCACGTATATCTCCATTTGCAATGTCACGTGTCATTATGTATTTATTGAGTTAAGATTCATGAGTATATGTATAATAACTTAAATTTGGTTAAATAGTTGTTTTTAAAAACTCGTCAAGATTATTTGCGAAAAAAAAAACTTGATGAAAATGACCATATAATTATACCTTTGGTTTAATGATCTATACCATCCTGGTTTATGCAATATATCTAAACCTTTTGTTGTATTCATAGTACACCCTTTTTAATAGGCACGTGCCCCTGTTGATGCCATTGTATTCATGCCCCCTACCCACTTTTTTCTTTACCACTTATTTGTTTTACACATCACCCACTTTGTTTTAATTTATTTTAATTTATTTTCTATTTTTATTTAAACATTATTTTAATTAAGTGGTTGGTTAAACCAATATACCATAGTGGCATAGGGAATGTATAGTTTAGTTAAAAATTACCTGTACACTTTCATAGTTATTCCACTACACATTGTAAAATAATTTGTTAATTAACATTTACTATTTGTGTTATGTGTAGCAAATACCGTAAATCATCTGACTAATTATGGGTTTCTTGTTTTAAAATAAGGAATGAATATAAGAAAAGAGGCAAAACAACTGAGACTCAAGAGTAAAAAGATTACAAGTAGCAATAAAAGTTGCTTTCCTATCAAAATTATCTAAAACAACAAAATTGCAGGCCACAAGGAACAACCATCACCTTATATTTCTTAAACGACCTAACGCATATTAAACAGCTGCACGGGCCATTTTTGCTTTTGACCATCAAACCCAATAGCCGTAACCTCCAGTGAAATATCAATGCTACGATGTTCAACACCCCGTGCAATACTAATACGTGCCCCAATTTTGACTGCAGGGTTGACTTCACTGCCCACCATTGCACGACTCTTGGTGGTCAACATCTTGGATGATAATGAAATCGGTTCATTAAGAGTTAGTAAAGTTTGTGCCCAATGTGTTGGAGGGGTGTATGGTGACGTTGATAAAACCGTAGGGGCTTCTTTGCAAAACCTGCTTGTGAATGACGTCTCGAACCATAGGACTACTCCGTAACACTTGGTTGTGGTTGATTCGACACCTGTTGAATTTGATGACTTTTGTTCTAGTTGAACAGATGCAGTGAAATCGACTTCGTCGGGTTTCATTGTTGCCAAATCAAACGCCTGGTACCAAACAAATAACAGAAATCAATTTAACATTAACTCACTTTAACGAAACTAAAGGAATAATTTTACATTAGTTAGCACGACTATAAAACCGTGACGAAACGCTGTTTCAAAAAATAAAAACTACACACTTTTTCTACCAATTAACATTTAACCGTATCCTTAACCACTAGCTTTGGTTATGGATTTTCCTTAACCATAACCATAACCATAACCGAACTTCGATTCGGTTGATCGGCTATGAGACTCGGTTATGGTTCGGTTTCGGTTAATAAACCGATCTATGTTTGAAATAAAATTTTAACTTAATGAACATATAAGACAATGATTGTCTCAATTACAATCGTTTTTATGAATAAAAAATAACAAAAAAAAGCATACACGTGCATAAAACGAGTCAAATTTTATACAATAATTATTTTTTGAACATCTTAAAACTAATTATATAACATAAAAGCTTCCGTATATGTTTTCTATGTACATAGAGTTTGGTTTCTTGAACATGTATATTTTAAATATAGATATATTTTAAAAGCACACTTAATTCATTTCGGTTCCGTATGGTTATGGGACACCTTTAACCATATCCATAACCGACTTATTGGTTAATCAAATAGCATTATCCATAACCGTTAATATCGGTTAATACGGTTCGGTGGCGGTTAATTTCGGTTAAAGGTCAAGGTTTGCTCACCCCTAATCTCTAATATTATTATCAACAATAGAATATAAAATTTAACCAACCTGGAGAAGTGCGGTATTCGTCACCAAATTATTTCCATCCACCACATCGACAATAGGAATATGAGCAGCATCTTTAACCAACTCATTACCGATAGAAGACATGTTAAAACCGTACACATTTTCCCAAAATGGGATACTGGTTGCACCTTTTCCAAATCCAGCAACAAACTAAAATATAATGAGAAAAAGAAAACACTTAATACCTTCATAAAATGAAAATTTCATAAGATTAAGGGGGCGTTTGGATGTACGTTTTGGACGTGATTATGTGATATTGACTAAGCAAAATAAAAAATCGGTTAAAAACGCATATTTAAACACCCCCTAAGAAGTTTAGGGTTACAAACCATGGTAGCTGTATCGGGAAGAATGGCACCACCGGGCTTTAACCAATGGTCACGTGCAACAAGCACCGAACTGAGCATCGACTCGTAAAGTAGGCAGTACCCCATCCACTCACTGACTAACACATCGACACTTTTGGGCTTAATTTGTCCAGATTCAATAAGATCTTCAACCATGCTATTAATAACTTTAACTACTCCGTTTTCCTGTTTGGTACTTCCATTTGTAACTTCATTCCACAACAGACCATTATCCTTTGCAATCTGCAGATTTTAAAGCATGACGACACGCTCCGTGTTAGAGGTGAAAATATCGACCCACTTACCTCTACATGGGTTGATTTGGATTGTAAATAATACTTATCTAATATGAAAAACGAACGAGTTACCTGAGAGGCAACTGTAGCCATTTTACCACTTGCTTCAACCGCATTTACCATTGAGGCCCCTCCTTGTGCTGCAAATAGACTAATAAAAAAATAAACAAAATAAGTTACCATTTTGTCGCCTCGTCTATAACATATACACACGTATCTTGACATAATATATAATTTTATTCGAACAGAGATCTATATGCTACATAGTGAATAGCGATAAATAGCAGGCGCTATTTTATAAATAGCGATACACTAGAAATTAAAAAAAAATGTTTAAATGTATATTATATCAAAATACCCTGGTATATACGCTATCTTACATGTATTAACAAAAACCTAAAATCCAGCTATTTTATAGCTATATTTAATTGCTATATATATTAAAAAAACAAAAAGAAAATAAAGGCTACAGACCATATAGCGAGCATGGACCTATACGCCACGCTATTCGCTATAGCGACCGTAGCGATCACTATTGACGACTATGCACGTAACAACTGAAGAAAGACGAATTGCGGAGATATAAACATTATTCAAAGTTCTACGGGAAAGAAGAAACTCACCTTAGTATCCCGGTGCCACAACCGACATCCAAAACAACAGCACCCTTAATAAGAGAAGGATTGTCTACAATAGCTTGTCTATAAGCATCTGTCCTTACCTATATTACACAACAGATTATCTATGAATTTCACACAGAAACAGTAATCCATCAAGTTATAGACAGATAATAAAAATTAGTAAAAACGTAAAAAAATACCTTATCACTAATCATCTCTTTGTGTATACCAAATGAGCTATACGAGCCAAAATAGTCCTTATTCACAATCATAATATCACGGTTCGCTGCCTTCACAAAAGAATTACTTGATCTTTTATCATCCGAGCTCTCCCCGTTAGTTGCAGAAACAGAAGTACCCCCTTTCACTTCATTCTCTTTGCAGGATTTAAGAAGATTAAGATCAGAAGCATATGATTCCAGATCAGTTTCGTCATCAATGCTCATCTTTTCGAAACCATCGATATTTCTGACTGTGTCATCATCATCGTCAACTTCTTCATCTTCATCAAAACTATACAAAAGATTATCTTCTTCCATATACGGTTTAAGATACATGTCATTGTCCCATGGAAGATTACTGTTTTCAAAACCCGATGGTTCATGTAAATGATCTTGTAGCGCTTGCCTAGACTTGCAGGTACTTCCACAGCTCCAACATTGATTATTTGCCACCTGGTAAATCACTAAATGAATGAACACAGCCACACAAATGAATCCGAACCTGACAACAGCCCCGGAACATTTGAGACGGGTATTCGGGGTATGGACCGGGTATGGGATAAAAATTCAAAATTTCATGGGCATGGTATGAGCTTATATCCAGCTCGATTACCTTAAAACATACATACCCATTTACCTGAACATAGTTGTTAATAGCGCTCATAGCGAGCGCTATAGCGAATAGCGTAGCGAAGTGCTCATTCATCGCTACCTGATTTTGGCACCTCCATAGCGAGTAAATAGCGGGATTTCAGTTTTTTTTCATATAAATAGTGATAAAATATGCGTACACACTATACAATAGCTGGATTTTAGGTTTTTTTGTTAAATATACGTATAGAAACACAGTATTTGGGTAAAATATACATACACGACATCTTAAAATTTTTCTTCTAGTGTATCGCTAAACATAAAATAGCTATCGCTCCGTAGCGTATAGGTTGCTTGTCGCTATTGTCCGTTATTCGCTATTAACAACTATGTACATGAACCATATTGGTAAACATTTTCTTTTGCATTTTGATATTCTTTTTTCCTTGGTAATAAAATAATTCACTAAATCACTAACTTCTAGTGTTTATATTTCTAATTTTTCTTGAATAACATTTTATAAAAATTAAAATAGTAAGGAATGTACTTGGGAATCCCAATGGGTAAGTTAACAAACTAACGGGAATACTCAATACCCAACAAGTAATTACCCAACACATACCCGACAGGTAATGGGGCGGGTATAATACACGGTTTTAAAATCGGGTATGAGACTAGAATTTCCAACAGTTAGTGTCTAACCTGAGATCTAACATAGTTGATGAGCTTAAAACAACCATAGAAATCCAACTTGAATGTAGTCTTGATGGTTTTAAAATCAAAACTATGGCTTGAAAAGCAATGGTCAAAGAGTGAACCACTTGATTTAAATCTATTCTCACAGAACAAACAGAGCAATTGCAGGTCATCTTCTTCCCCTTCTTCTCCATCAGCAGTCCAATCATCCCAATTCTGTTCTTCTTCTTCTTCTTCAACATCATCATCATCATCAATGTCTTGTATGTTGTTCAACTCTTCTTCATTGTCTTCCATTGCTGTGTCAAGATTCTTGTAGAGTGGACCCACCATTGTTTTGATAGGTTAAACTGAGTTGAAATCAAAGCTGTTAACTTTATACCAATATCTTTAAATTAGGGAAACATGAATATATGTTGCATAGAAAACAGAGAGAGAGAGAGAGTAAGATGATTACCGATATGAATGTATGAAATCAAGAACGATGACGGCAAACAAACAACAGACAGAAGAAGCAAGGGTTTTAGATTAGGGTTTTGATATCGTTAAGGTGACTGGTGGTTAAACCCGTTAATCTGGGTCGGGTTTACCCGGTTCGACGGATTTCTTTGATTTGGTTTTGTTTTAAGACCGTTCAAGGTCATGTGACAGTCACGCTAGTAGAAAGCGTGGTAGAAAAGGCGTGGTAGAAAAGGCGTGGTAGAAAAAGCAAGGGGTGGGAGGTAAACAGTTTTTAAAAAAACCATTTTAAAAACAGTTATTTTTAACTGAACCGGTTATTTTTGTATGGGAAAAAAAAACAGTTTTTAAAATGGTTTTTTAACCGGTTTTTCACGATGGGAACCCAAACTGGTATAACCAGTTCAGTTTTTTAAAACCGGTTTCGAAGATCAAGATTCCTAACCAGTATACTAACCGGTGGTTCATTTCGGGTTGGAACTGTTTTTTTTAACCGGTTAAAAAAACCGGTTTCAGTTTTTTTCCGGGTTCGGTCCTAAAACCTGTTTTTTTTACACCTCTAGTGGGAGGGGTGTGAAAGTGGTGTTTAAATAATAATAATAATAATAATAATAATGATAATAATAATAATAATAAATAAATAAATAAATAAATAAATAAAAATAAACATCAACCAATCAAAACAAACCTAAACTACACCCACCAATCAAGAGTCTCCACATCACCAAACCAAAGCACCCCACGCCAGTGAAAATTGTGCCACCCCACCCACCACGCCGCCCTCCACGTCACAAGCGGGCTGGTGTGTCCAGTGTGGAGTAGCTTCCACGCCCATTCCGTATGGGCTAAAAGAATTACAAAATAGTCAATCTTTTGTATGGGTCATCTACTCATCTTATAATCATATTAAACAATTTCATACCATATTCATAAGATAAGTTAATCTACTACATTTATGGATCGACTTTCACGTATCATTCCTTGGTTCTTGGTTTTTGAGAAGTGACAAAACTAGAACTTTTTAGTCAGGTTTCATCATAAAGTTTTCTTCTCTACCGACTACAACTGCACGATACAACTCCTAATAAAAATACCTTCATGCTTTATATATAAAGATTCAAATTTCTTCTCTACCGAATACAACTACATGATACAACTCCTAATAAAAACACCTTCATGCTTTGTGTATAAAGATTCAACAAATTTTGATCACTGGAGTCAATTGACCATCTTAACCTCTAGTCCTGTCGATGTTCTTGGAATAGCACTCATCCTCTTAACCTCTAGTTCTGTCCATGTTCTTGAAATAGCACTCATCAGTTATAATAAGCGTGTTATAAGTTATTTATATGTGAGGAGCCTTGGGGTTGAAACTATCTCCCGTATTTACTTCCTTAGTTCATTCTATGGCACCCAAGGTTTTTCCGAACTCGCATATACGGTATCAACATAAAAATTTGGTCATTGATGTTCTAATGCTCAAAATTAAGGTATCTGAATTATGAATAGATGATTCACATAACTAAAAAGTGACACGTGTTATGAACCATACTAGCCCACCATGGCCCAACCTAATAGCCCGTTCAAGGAGCCCAACAAGCGAAGCATGTCTGTTGGATGGCGAAGAAATCATCGCAGAATATAAAGCATCTTTGTCACGCTAATAAAGATTAGTGTCGCATCTTTGTCACGCTGTGTTGACACCGATCTCTGGAGCTCATACTTCATGTGTCCAGATGGGTGATCTGTCTGACTTCGAACGTGTGTTTTGTCAGATCTGTAGCTCGTGGCTTCCGGCGTGTTAATTTATCTAATTGTTGATGAATTTGTCGATCTCGCAAGAATGGAAGAATCCGAATAATTCATCTAAAAACACATTTTTGGATTGCTTATTTAAAAGTAAGCAGGTAACAAGCTGTTTATTGAACCTGTTGTATAAAGTGAGAAAATGGTAACACAAAACAATGTTCACTTCATACCAAGTTGTTAAAGTTTAATATTATGGAGAACAATAATGAATGATCCTGACACATCATACATATCCCAACCTTTCGGAGGAAATAAATCGTCAAAATTGTGTTCTAAACAAAAATGATAATCACCTTCTACAAATCATTGAATTTCTATGTAGATACAACCTGGATAATCTTGTAAATGGGAGAGATCTTACAAACTTTTTCTGGCGATGCTGTCTTTTAACAGCTTCGTGTTTCAAATTGTTCAAATCAATGTCTTGTTCAACTTTCTGAAAAGTTTCGGGGATGTGAGTGGCGTTTCTTGTAAATAACGCGATGAAGAAGCCCTCCTTGTCCTCCACAGGATCAGTTCGGAGAAGATGTTGTGCTGTGATACGAATACAAAAACCATAAAAATTAGAAAGCAGGATGTTACATAATATCATAATGTTGAAACATGTCATTATATGGTATAGGAATTAGGAAAGTGTTGACCCGTTAACACTTTTTTGTCCATTTTTTAATATATTATATGATTAAAACAAAAGTGTAACAGGACTTACATCCTTCAACAACTGGGAGACCACGACGGGCCCACTGCGGAAACGGAGTTGAAAGTTGAAAACCGTAAGATGCAGCAACAGGTAGGACTGATTTGACGACATCTTCATTCTCAATTTGGTGAACGGAACATGTGCTGTACACTACTCTCTCAACTGACGGAACTAATTAATAAAAAATTATAGATATTACACACAAGAAAATGAACTTTTTTACACAGATTATCAGTCAGTTTGCATCAAATTTTAACTTACAAGACAATGCATGAATTAGAGCCTTCTTCTGGAAAGCAGCAAGTTTAACGAGTCGGCTTTCATCGCCACCTTCCAACATAAAAAGATCAAAAGAGAGTAGATTTTAAATTGATACTTGAGAAAAAAAAAATCTAATTGCTAAAATGGTGTAACGCTAGAAATTTACCGGAAGTATGTGATGGGAGAAGATAATCCAATCTATCAGCAACGGTCCCGGAACCAGAACATGAAGGGTCTAACAGTATAGCACGAACCTGTCAAGTGGGCAACAAAAAGCGGATAAAAAACCGATAGATGATGCATATAAAACCAAAATAAGTGAGAGTAAACAAAAAGTCAATTGTTCATTTCATCCTTCTTGAAGGAAACTTCAAATGTACTTAATACTGAGTAAAATGTCATTTTTGTCCCTAAGGTTTGGTCAGTTTTGCGACTTTCGTCCAAAGGTTTGTTTTCTCGCATCTGGATCTAAAAGGTTTGAAATCTTGCCATTTTCATTCGGCTCGTTAACTCCATCCATTTTTCTTCGTTAAGTAAAGAGGTATTTCCGTCTTTTTTGTTAACTTAAAAGGGCAATTCGGTATTTTCACTTTATGTACAAACATTTAGCATAATGTACAAGTATTTAAAAACCGAATTGCCCTTTTAAGATAACAAAAAAGACGAAAATACCCCTGACTTCACGGAGAAAAATGGATGAAGTTAACGAGCCAAATGAAAATGGCAAGATTTCAAACCTTTTGGACCCAGATGCGAAAAAACAAACCTTTAGACGAAAGTCGCAAAACTGACCAAACCTCAGAGGGACGAAAATAGCAATTTACTCTAAGATAAATGAAAAATCGAAAGTAACTTCACATGTTTCTAATAATAAATTTGAAAAATCAATACATACCTTAGAATACGACTGATCTTCAGGATTCAAGTTCAAGAAATTTTCATGCAAAACTTCCACGTCTATATCTCACGTCAAGGTCTATCAAACCACATACAGACAAATACTACATACACATGCAACTATAAGGATACTAGTAGCACCCGCAAGCTTAGCGGTGTGTTCCAACCGTTTAACTCGATCTTTATTGAGTTCACAAGCAACGATTTTTCCCTCTCCTTTCATAAGAGCGGCAACATGTACTGTTTTATTTCCAGGAGCAGCACATGCATCAATAACCTAAACACGAAATTATATTAATGATTTGAAGATTAATGAAATTAGAAAAAAAAAATTCATAGGTTTGTTAAAACGTATATAATTTAATAAATTACTAACCTCCCATCCTGGTTTAGGACCAAGGGCGACAGCTACCATAGAGCTTGCCTTACCCTAAACATAGTAAAATATATCCGTGATTTAATGCAATCATAAATCACAAGTAAATAAGAATTAAAAGAATCTTTATGTAAGTTTTGGGGAGAAAGTAGATGATATATATTGTTAATAATAGAGTAAAATGCCATTTTCGTCCCTGAGGTTTGGCCAGTTTTGCGACTTTCGTCCAAAGGTTTGTTTTTCCGCACCCGGATCCAAAAGGTTTGAAATCTTGCCATTTTCATTCGGCTCGTTAACTCCATCCATTTTTCTTCGTTAAGTCAGAGGTATTTCCGTCTTTTTTGTTAACTTAAAGGGCATTTTGGTCTTTTTCACTTTATGTAAAAAGAACGAATACCCCCCGAAAACAACCGAATTGCTCTTTAAGTTAACAAAAGAGATGGAAATACCCCTAAGTTAACAGAGAAAATGGATGGAGTTAACAAGCCGGATGAAAATGGAAAATTTTCAAACCTTTTGGATCCAGATGCGGAAAAACAAACCTTTGGACGAAAGTCGCAAAACCTGCCAAACCTCATGGACGAAAATGGCATTTTACTCTATTATTAACGATATAACCCATGATGAGAAACTGTGAAATCTTACTTGCATAAACACGCTCCCATCAGTGACCAAAGGATGACTGTGCAAATCGGTACTTGGTGGGAGTACTAATAAATCGGGAATCATGTCATCCTTCTGAACCTATAAAAATATATAATAATAAAAAGAATTAAGCAGGCAAGATAACAAGAAAATAAGATAATGATGATTGGATATACATTGCTAAGTAATATTTATATGTTTGATAGGTTACCACATTCTCTTTTCCTAGTTCAAACATAGCAGTTTCAACATCCATTTTCAGAGTATTAACACGGACATAGCGCGGTTTTTTAACATCTGTAGCGTGAATCATAAATCGCATGTCATGAACATTGAAGCACATAAAATTAGATAGAATTTTAGTAGGAACAAAAATACTTATAAGTTTTAACACTAACCATAAATCTGATATTGAGCCATTAAATCCTCTATACGTTTTGCTCCCTTTTTCACTAAAATCTTTGCAAGAGCAGACTGTAACGGACCTTTCCTGAGGATAAGGTACTTTTCTGGATCGCCAGTTAGAGATGCATCCTATGAAAAAGTGTCACAATAATCAGTTTAGAGAAAATAATTATTCGGCAACATATTCTACTCTAATCATCATAGAAAAGTAAACGCAATACGATAATCAACTGCAAAAGCTGGAAAAAAAAAAAAAAAAAAAAAACATTAACAAAGGGTCATATCACCTGTCCAAAAAGGATGTCATAGGTAATTATGTACATCAACTCCGCTTGCCTCTGTCACCAAAAAAATAATTAATTAGTTGATACCAACGTCAAAGAACAGATCTCTTGATATTGGGTGACGAAACCGGTCACTCAGGTTACAAAAAAAAAATTCTTAGCTGTCCAATATCACCTTCAAACATCACAGTAACTAAAATTAAGTAAAAAAACAAAGAAAAAAAGTTATACGCCGTCATTTTCTGCTTATATCAATGAGGGAGAGACTCATAAGAAAGAAAGTTAAACAATAAAGAAACAACAACGAACACGTTCAGACTAATAGTTATACGCTCACTATGGCATTAAGATAACATATGATTCAGTAACTTTACCTTCCATTTGCTGTTTAATACATTAGCAATCTCCATTACATCCTTGATGATCGGAAGATCTGTGAATATGAAAACAAGAGAGAAAATAAATATATAACGAAACCAGGAGGAAGGATCAAATACAAAACACTCTTAACCTAGAAAGTGTAGGAAACCGGGTCAAACGAACTCTGATTGACCTCATTCCAGTGGCGTTGGAACCGTCTCGTCGAATCCTATTCAAATATATATAGGGTTTAGAGTTTAAGTTTTAGGGTTTAGCATTAGTGTTGAGGGTTTAGCTTTTAGGTGTTAGGGTTTCTAGTTAAGTTTTTTTTTTTTTTTTTTTTTTTTTTGAACGGCAAATTTCTTTTATTCCCCGCCTTCTGTGGGACTTGAACCCAAGACCTCCCCCTCTCCCAAACTATTTAAAGGCTTTGCCTTTGCCAATGGACCACCACCCCATTGGTTTCTGGTTAAGTTTTGACGAGCTATTTCCAACATTGCTGGAATGAGCTCAATCGGAGTTCGTTTGACCCAGCTTCCTACACTTCCTAGGTTAAGGACATTTTGTAACGGATCTTTACCCACTAAACCAGTCATCAAACATGTATATTAATTTTTATTGTTGGAAAATATCTTGTAATATCAGGGTACACATGACTACCACATAGTTTCATTTGAGCTAAATAACTATCCAACCTTCTATACTCTGCATTTGCCTATAGTACAACCAAGTTTCAATCTTTAAACTTCAAAGGTTCATATTTCTAGATAAAAATCAGTAAAAATTCAATTTTCAATATAAACAAAATTACAAAATCACCATAATCCTAATTCCTAAAGCCAATTCTAGATAAAAATCAGTAAAAAATTAATTTTTAATATAAACAAAATTATAAAATCACCATAATCCTAATTCCTAAACCCAAGCTACAATTTTGAGGGTAAAAATATAAACTTTCTATCAACTAGAAACTGTACTTCTAATTAAATCTAATCTGTAGTCATTATAAAGAAGAAAATATATAAAAACGAAATATAACTGAACTGACATTTTAGGGTTTGACAGACTAGAGCAAATGTGGCTTTCTTGTTCCTGATGGTGGGACTGTAAACTAGGGTTTTAATTGAACCAACTGCTCTACGGTTAGCGTCTCCTTGCAATACACTCTTCAACACCTTAGCCGCCTCTCGGCGCGCGAAGTATGCGGACCGTTCGACGTTACTCTCGCGCCGGCTCTTCGCCGCCGGCTTCGTAGGCTGCGCCGGCTTCTTATGCACCATGGTTTACTGTTCTACCGTTGCAGTTTGTGAAACTGCATACTTGAAGTTGAAAACAGAACTGATGAAGGTGGATTTGTTGTCCGGGTCGGGTAGGTCACGTAGCCGGCTCGGGTAAAAAAAACAAAAAATAAAAAAACTACGAGTCGGCTCGAACGTTTTGCAAACTGAGTTCGGGCTTGACTTTTCAGCTCGATAAAATAAACGAGTCGCTCGATAAAATAAACGAGTCGGGCCAAGCAAAGTTGGCTCGTTTAAGTTCGTGTCGAGCTCAACCTGGATCCGGTTGACTTGACTCGATTACAGCCTTAGTTTCGCCCTGTATATACAAAGAATAAATAAAATAACCATAATTGTGGCCATGTGGCCTATTCAAATGCAAGAGGTTCAGGGGGGATCGAGGGCATGGGCGGACCCACATGATGCGGGTCGCGGTCCACGTATCCCAATGTTTTTTAAAAAAATAGTAGAATCGGTATGTTAAAATTTTCAAGGATCTCGTAAAATAAATTAGTTGGACCCCATAGTATTAAAAGTAAAGATAGTATGGTGGTAAATCTCCTTGTTTTCCAATAAGTAGGTCTAAGTTCAAGTCTTACATCTCTGGTTTTTAGTTAATTTTTTCCATAAAAATTAAACTAGTGTTTTAAAACACCACAACCATCCATTGATCCTCTAATTTGCTTTTTTAAAATGATAAATATAATGTCTTCGAATGATTTTATTTCACATTTGATTATCAAATAAGACTTTCAACATATAGTGATGTTAAAAAAAAGCTTAAACAAAATTTTGAAGTTATGTGTAGTAGTTGTGTTGTTTAGGTAGCTATTGGTTTCAAGCAACTTATTAATCACCACAATTTGATAACTGATTCTTAAAAATGGTTCTTAATAATGTAGTGGTTTCATGTCCACTAAATGCTTCTACATTTTTTCCTAGCCCGAGCCGACCCGACCCGACTACGATGACTGACTCGAAAATTTTAATGTTTGGTTATGAAAAATTCTAACACAAAAAATGTACCCCAATAAAAAAAATCCTGGGTCAGCCACTGATCAAGGGTGTTTTTGGGGCTTCCCATGAACCCTATTGATTTGGAAAATATTAGTGGAAACCTATACAATTTAGAAAAAAATAGTGAGAATAGTGAATATCCATAAAAAAAAGACCTTGAAAAAAAAATTCTTGAATCCGTCATTAAAGAGGTTGTGTTTTGTAGTGGACCAACATCGCATACTAGCCCAAAGACACTGTCCAAAAAAATGGATTATGTATATATCGTTAATGTTAATTAATATAATGCATAGCAACCCCTCCCCCTCTCCCACACACACACCACACACCACACACTCTCCCTCTCCCTTCCCCTCTCTCTCTATCTCTCTAAATAACCAATGTTAAATGGCTGGTTCTAAAACAACCACAACTATAAACATTAACCTTGAACCATACCGTGTACATTTTTAAAGGCGAACCAATGGACTAATTTCGTTTTGAACGTTTCAACCAATTTCAACTAGGGGTGTTCAAAAAAATTCGGATCCGAAATGAAATCTGAAATATCCGAAAATCCATATCCGAAATTTCGGATATCCAAAGATTCGGATATCCGAAAAGCGGATAATCCGAATTTTCGGATTCGGATATGAATTTCAAAATTTTCGGATAATCCGATTATCCGATATCCGAAAACTAATTATTTTTTCATAAATATATATATATATGTATATATAGTATATGAGCATTATATTTAGTTTGAAGTATTGTAAAAATTAGTAAAAAAGTAGTAAATAATTGTATTCGTGTGAATTTATGATTGTTTTTAGTTTTAAATGTTGAAAATTTAGAAAATCGAATTTAAGTTTAGTTTTAATCTATACATGAAACATATTTTTTGATTTTTTTTTATAAATTCGGATATCCGTTTGGATATCCGAATCCGTATCCGAAATTTTAGATATCCGAAAATCGGATATCCGATATTTCAGATACGAATTCGGATATCAATATTCACTATCCGAAATTTTCAGATATCCGGTTTTCGGATATCCGAAAACCGGATAATCCGATCTTGAACACCCCTAATTTCAACTATTTATGAACGTGACTATCATTGAGGGTTGGGATGGGAGGAGGTAAATTCATATGGTAGCTATGGTATATACCATATAGCACTTTAGGAATCCATTGGGAATAGCACAGTGGTGTTGGTGAGTTTAGACAGAGCTTAGGATAGGAGAGGTCAGGGGTTCAATCCCCATAGTGTGCAATGTTAGCCATTCAAAAAAATAATATAGCACTTTAGGAACACCAAACTTTCAATAAATGATTTAAACACATTAAACTTTGGGGGGGGGGTAGTGCACGGTCCTCCCAACCGCCGGAGTGATCTCACTCCGGGAGCCGCTACCCGACCAAGCTAGCTCCGTGGTGACTTCCCCATGTCGAGTTCTTACCCTGGGCGACATATGCCACTCCCAAGACTCGAACCCGGTACCTCTGAGAAGAGGTGGGTGTCGGTGGCCAACTGGGCTACCCCAGTTGGTTTAAACACATTAAACTTTCAATAAATGATTAAACACATTAACCTTGAACCAAATTTTCTCTCATATTATTATTGGTTTCTAAACAATTTATGTAATCAATAATATAAAAGCCCTCATAATATTCTATCATATTATTGGTTTCAAAATGCACTCCATAATGAACACCAATGGGAGAGAATTTCATAATACAAAACTTCTTTGACAAGACAATTAACAAATCTGAACCATTTAAGTTGTTGATTAAGGGTTTATTTTTTTCAAAATTATACTGTTAATAGAAAAAACCATCAAACAATTTTTTTCATAAATTTTCTTATATTTTGTTTTATTTACCTATACGTGTGTAGGTTATACATAAGAGAACAATAAAAATGTGGAAATTGATGGTGTGTTTTCGGTTCAGTTGGTTTTTATCTGGGTCACTCCTTTTTCAGATCAATTTTGCGACTTTTTTGCCTCTCTCCGGAATTAAAGGGTAGACAAACGCCGTGGACGACGGACGGTGGTAGATGAATATTGAATAACCCGTTTGTTACCTGCCTTGACCCATTCCGGCCCGTTGGTAAACTTGCCTCAACCATTCTAACCCGCTCTTCAAGATCATGACATTGTTAGGTGTCCACTTTGACAGGTCCTTTACATTTGACACACCCAAAGGAACCCAAAAGCAAAAAAAAAAAAAAAAAAAAAAAAAAAACCCAAACCTACCCGGAATGGGAGTTCGGGTTGTGATTGCCATTCGTATCTTTCATGCACGAGATACAAGTGTTTATAAGGTTTTCACGGTTTCTTACTTATTGGTTTCATTCTTGCATGTAAAACCAACTTTCATAAATATACGCATAAGTGCATATTCTTAAGGAATAAATTAATAAATAATAATGTTAAATGACTAGATCCAAGTACCAAAGTGTCGACCATAACCTAAAACAACCGCACCGTTAAACATTAACCTTGAACCATACCGTGTATATTTCAAAAGGCGAACCAACCGACTAATTTCGTATTGAACGTTTCAACATTGAGGGCTAGGAGGAGGTGAATAATTTACATGGTAGCTATGGTAAGGAACACCAAACTTGTGTATATAATGATATATGGTCATAACGCGAAGAAACCAAAACCAATAACAATAATGATAAAATGTTCACCTATATCACCTAAAACAAGACTGGCATAACCTTCAGGAGCGGAACTAGGTGAAGCTCAGGGTGGACGGGCCGCGGGCGCACCTCTTGAAAAAAAAAAATTTGTATTTTTTAGGCAAAAAACTCAACCACACCCTCTGAAAATATGCTTGAACCATTCATCTGCACCCCCAACAAATAATCCCTGGGTGTGCCAATGATAACTTTTGAAATGTTTTTACTAAGTTAACACCACAAACATGTGTTGTGTTAGTGGCAGTAACCAACTCAATCCTCTAAGTTAACAGGTACATTATTTCTTGGTACCTATAGCTTAGAGACAGGGCCAGCTCAAGGGGGAGTGAAATAAAGCAAGAGTTTTAGGCCTTCATTTTTCTAGGGCCTCAAGTTCTAAGAAAATATATTATATTTTGGTAATTTTGGCTTTGAAATTGTTAACATTGAGGTTTATGATCTATAATTATGCGTATACAAAGATGATATATGAATAATAGATTTATAGCAATTTTTTTCGTTTACAAAAAGGGCCCCAATTTTACTATCCGCTTTAGGCCTATAAAAAATTAAAAATTTTTGAGCCGGCCCTGCTGCTGAGAGATCTACCCCTAGAGTTGTTCAAAAGTATCATTGTGGACCAGCTGAAAAGCCCTTTTGATACGGCTCTAAACTACTATGCCCCGCATAGGAAAACTAATAAAATATGATAAATTTGTATAAACTGTTATTATGGCGATTGAATGAGTGATATGACTATGTGTATAGGCAGTCAGGGAAACGATACGGGCAAACAAGAGAAAATAGCAAACCTGTAAAGACTAAAGATTGTTATGTTGGTGATTGCACGTGTAATTGCTTGTTTTATACAAGTGCATGCAGTAGAACAGAATTATTTGAACAATATTGTATGTTCTATCTCAATACTCAATGTCAGGATTAAGATTATGATCAAATACAAAGGATCCTAAGTGTAAGAAGGATTTATAGAGTGATAAGTGTCCAATAACCTAAAAAAACCCCACTACAAAAAAAAAAAAAAAAACCCCTTAAACATCCACCACCACCAAAAACCTAACCCCCCCCACATCACCCACCCCCAAAAAATAAATAAATAAATAAATAAATAAAATAAAAAAATATTTTTTTTGTTTGCCGAGGGGGTGGGGTTTAGGTTTTTGGGTGGAGGTGGGTGTTTATTCTTTTTTAGATTTTTTTAGGTTTTTTTTAGGTTTTTTTTTGGAGTGGGGGGGGGGGGGGTTAGGTTTTTTTTTTAGGTTTTTGAGGGGTGGGGGGGTTAGGTTTTTTGGGGTTTTTTTTGGTGAGGTATAGTTTTTTTTTTTTTTTTTTTTTTTGGCCTGGGGGGGGGGGGGGGGAGGGAGGGGTTAGGTTTTTGGGTGGTGGTGGGGTGGGGTGGGGGTGGGTGTTTAGGTTTTTGGTGGTGATGTAGTGGGTTTAGTTTTAGCTTATTGGACACTTGTCATTCTATAAATCCTTCTTACACTTCTTACAATTAGAACCCTTTATAGAATAACTTGACCCCTCAATCTCAAACAGGAATTGATGAAAGTGGATTTCGGGTAGGTCACGTAGCCAGCTCGGGTAAAAAAAAAAAAAATAAAAAAAACTACGAGTTGGCTCGAACGTTTTACAAACTGAGTTCGAGCTCAACTTTTCAGCTCGATAAAATATACGAGTCGGTCAAAGCAAAGTTGGCACGTTTAAGTTCGCGTCGAGCTCAACCTGGCTCCGCTTGACTTGACTCGATTACAGCCTTAGTTTCCTCCATGTATATACAAAGAAGAATAAATAAAATAACCATAGTTGTGGCCATGTGGCCTATTCAAATGCAAGAGGTTCAGGGGGGATCGAGGGTGTTTTGGGGGCTTCCCGTGAACCCTGTTGCTTTGGAAAAAATGAAAAAAATTAGTAGAAAGATGTACAATTTAGAAAAAAATAGTGAGAATAGTGAATATCCACTAAAAATAACCCTTGAAAAATAATTCTTGAATCCATCATTGAAGAGGTCGTGTTTTGTAGTGGACCAACATCGCATACTAGCCCAAAGACACTGGACACTGTTCAAAAAATGGATTTTGTATATATTGTTAATGTTAATGTTAATGTTAATTAATTGTTAATGTTAATGTTAATGTTAATGTTAATGTTAATGTTAATGTTAATGTTAATGTTAATGTTAATTAATGTTAATTGTTAATGTTAATGATAATGTTATGTTAAGAGTTAATTACACAAATGGGTCCTGTGGTTTATAGCTAGTTTCGTCTTTAGGTACTAACTTTTTTTTTGTAACAGGTTTATGTTCTATTGTTTCAATTTTGTAACACCTTTGGGTATTAACACCAAAAAATGACTAAAATACCCCTGCATTTTTTTTAAGTTTATCAATGTAACACATTTTAGTATTAACACCTAATTTTATTTAAGTTTAAATCAATTTTACAAAATCTATTTATTTTTTTTATTTTCATCTTTTTATTATATCTCTTAATTAACATAAAATCTATTTATTTTTTTTATTTTCATATTTTTATTAAATTTCTTATTTAACATAAAATCTACTAGTTACACCAGTATTTTTTTAAATAGATTTTTTTAAATAAAATCTACTAGCTATATAGTTTTATGTAAATTAAATTTCTTACTCGTTTTAATGCAATGGCGTACCAAGGTTACGTGCGATGATGTCGAATTAGTATTTGGTATGAAATAAGATTTCAATGATATCGAATTCGATTTCATATATCGAATTCTATTTCAATTATTATGCAAATTTACATTTTTGATTTTTTTAATTCAACGATTTTTAGTCTATGGTATCAATTTTTAGTATATGCAATGGTTTTTATTATATGGTATCTCTTTTTTCAATGCATCGAATTAGTATATGGTATCGAACCAGGTTACGTTTGATTTTTGGATCAATTATGGTTGGGTATGTTGCTACATCAAATTATATATTATTATTATTATTATTGGATCAATTAGGGCGAATCCATTGATTCTGAATAACTTTATCATATTACTACCACTTTATTCGTAAATAAAGTCAAAGAGACCTTATAATTATTTTTTGGCATCTTGCCTTGATAGTAATTTATCGGTATTTTTTTTTAATTTATCTGAATGACGGAATTTTGTATATGCAGTGCGGTGTATGATGGATTTTAAATTTTTATGTTAAAAGTAGTTGTGAAATAATATATATATAATTCGATGTAGCGACATACCCAACCATAATTGTGAAATAATTCGATATCATTGAAATCTTATTCCATACCAAATACTAATTCGACATCATCGCACAAAACCTTGGTACGTCATTGCATTAAAACGGGTAAGAAATTTAATTTACATAAAACTATATAGCTAGTAGATTTTATTTAAAAAATCTATTTAAAAAAATACTGGTGTAACTAGTAGATTTTATGTTAAATAAGAAATTTAATAAAAATATGAAAATAAAAAAAATAAATAGATTTTATGTTAATTAAGAGATATAATAAAAAGATGGAAATAAAAAAAAATTATTTTAAACTTAAATAAAATTAGGTGTTAGTACCCAAATGTGTTACATTGATAAACTTAAAAAAATGCAGGGGTATTTTAGTCATTTTTGGTGTTAATACCCAAAGGTGTTACAAAATTGAAACCATAGAGCCTAAACCTGTTACAAAAAAAAAAAGTTAGTATCTAAAGGCGAAACTAGCTATAAACCACAAGACCCCCCATTTGTGTAATTAACTCTTATGTTAATATAATGCATAATAACAACCCCCCTCTCTAAATAACTAATGTTAAATGACTAGTTCTAAGTACCAAAATGTCCAGCATAGCCTAAAACAACCACACCTATAAACATTAATCTTGAACCATACGGTGTACATTTTTAAAGGCGAACTAACAGCCCCTAATTTCATTTTGAACGTTTCAACCAATTTCAACTGTTTATGAACGTGACTATCATTGAGGGTTGGGAGGAGGTAAAATCATATAGTAGCTATGGTATATACTATATAGCACTTTAGGAACGCCAAACTTTCAATAAATGATTAAACACATGTATCTCAACAAAAAATTATCACAACCATTAGAGAAGTGTTCTACCAAAATAAAATATTTGTTTCGCATGTTTGTACACAATAACAAAACACATGATGATAATAATGGTAGCATCAATAATACTCATACATGGTATACTAGATTAGAAATCGCGTGATAGATTTCGGAACTTAGTTTACACAACAAAATATGTTGATGCACATCTTAAGAAGGTCCCAATATATAACTTGCACGAAGATGCATTGACAATACAAATAATTAAGAAGACTTAAAACATTTGCAACATAGTACTAAATTACTAAAAAGTAGTTGCTCAAAGCCTAAGAGTCAAATCAAGTTGGCTAGTGTCTTCTTCATGAACATACTCGTGCTTATAACCATTAGCACTGAAACTTCCAACATGGTTAACCTCCATCATGACAGGTGGTTGCACATGTCTACTGTGGCTTGGGCCACTAGAACCAGCCAACTTCTTCGCTACGTTTCTTTCTAATCTATGAGCATTTTGGTGGCCTCCAAGTGCTTGTGGGGTGTAGTATTTTCGACTGCAGTACCTGCACGGGAAAACTCGTTGTTTAGGGCACAAAGACGACGACGAAGATGAACTGAAAGCGTTTTCTGTAAGGTTTAGACTGAGGAAACTCATGGCTGAAGAAGATTTAAGGAGTTATTTGGTGTATTGTGCATGATAATTAGGAGAGGGTTTGTGTTGCATTTTATAAGGAGTTAAAAGCAGCCCTCATAATTGTGTTGCTAACCAATTTGTGGAATCAATAATGTTGATGCAACAAACACGGGACCAAGGATGGTAGCTGGACTGGTCAGGCAAAAGGGCTGAAAGGTTTGATTTTGCCTAACGCAGGTCGCGGGGTCCCTCCACGTTTGCAAAACGTGGAAGGAGGTTCACTAGTATATTTGAGTTATTTGCTTTGAAGTTCTTTCTCCAAGATTGACTCGGATCAAGAAAAGAAAGCAAATAGAATGAATGAGATGAATCTGATGAAGAGTTATTTGGAAGTGACAAGAACTCTTCAAATGACAAGAGATTAAGGAATCTCTCTGCTTTTCGGAATGTCCTTGAAGTGTTATTGAGCTGTCTTCTTATAGTGGAAGACACTTCTCGAAATGGTATGGACTATACTAGTGAGACCTGTTTGCTTATGGAGGGTTTCCCCTTTTGGGGTTCAAGGCTTTGGACCCCTGGTTAATAGGGTGTGCCTGTACAGACCTGCTCTGACTTTGTGAGTTGGTGAGCGTGAGTTGGTGAGATGAGTTGGTGGACATGACTAGTTACTGTTCCTCGATTCACTCATTATGCAGCTTTTCATCCGATGAACCTTTCAACCTTTTAAGCTCTTTGCATATTAATGGTTTTATTTGTCTTTGGGCTACCCCCGTCGTCAGCCCCCCAAGTCAGAGGTTTTTGGGGTATTAGGCTCAAAGACTTCTGACTTTTATGCATGTCTTTTAAAGGCTTCAAGGGTTCGTTGTTTGGAGGCTTGAAGGGTTTGAGGCGGTTACTTTTTTGAATTTTGAAATTTAATCGATTTGACAGTTGATTGGACATGTGTCAGGCGGCGGATTGGCAGAGATTTTTATTTTTATCTTTAATACCCTTACTTTACTCTTATATTCATTTTTACAATTACAAAACTTCATCATTTTCCCTTCAATCATTCATAGTTTTTCCTCCCTCAGGTTAGTTTTCTTCTCCGTTTTCACTTTTACTTTTTTCGATCATGGGTGCCCTTAAGGATTTAGCGAGGTCATTTTCTCGGTTGACACAAGAGGAGGTAGACCTGTTTTGCCTTGAATATGGTATCGATAAACAGTTTAATCCGACCGCCCCTGCTTGCGATGCTTCCGTTAACAAACCGATTCCTGGTTTTATTGCTTTGTATTGTCGGCATTTTGAGTGGTCTAATCTTCGTTACCCTTTTTCGTTTTTTGTTCTAAATTTGCTTGAATATTATCGAGTGTCTTTTGGGCAAGTACATCCGAAAGGAATGGCTAGGGTTTTGCACTTTGAAGTGCTGTGTCGTGCTTTAGGTTATGATCCTTCATTGTTGCTCTTTCGGAGGTTCTTCCGGTTAGCCAAAAATGGTGATTGGTTTACTTTTGAGAACACAAAGGTTGATACTTGTCTTGTTTCATCCATGGTTACAACCCTTGGATCATGGAAGAATACGTTTTTCTGGGTTTCTGAATCCATTATTCCTTTCAAAATGGTGTGGAGGCATCCGGATGCTGTTCTCAACGATCCGGAGCCTTCCGAGTCTGAATTGAATGATGCCTTTCTTTCAGCCATTTGGGGGTGCCCTTCGAGGGTTCGCCCTTTTCCCGAACATTTGTTAGTGCTTTTAGGGGTTAGTAATATTTGGGCAAAAGTTGATCGGGATCCGGTGTTGATGAGAAATGGCCTTGGTATGCATTTTTTCCCTTATACCTTTTCATCTTACTTTGTTTGTGACTTATTTTCTTTATTTGTTTTTTGGCAGTTATGTCTGCTTTGGACTTCATCAAGAGTGACGATACGTCCGATGTGGTTTTTGAAGATGCTCCGACTGTTCCGGGTGAAAATGTTGTTGTGAGGACCTCTGAGCAGAGGTTTGAGGGTTCAGGTTATGTCAGTGTTGCAAATGCGAAGGGTTTTACCAAGTCCAATGTTCCCAAGCCTTCAACTCGCCGGTTATCTCATCGTTTACTGAAAGCTGCTCCTCAATCCACTTCCACTGAGCCAGTGGATTTGAGTGATGATATCGAGGCTTCTGAGGATCAGGCTGAAGTGGAGGTTGAGAAGGAGAAGGAATTAGTTGTGCGTGGTAAGAAGGTTCGAGGGAAGAAGGGTGTTGCTACCCCTGTTCAAGAATCGTCGAGCAGAGACGTTGAAGGGTTGAACCCTGAGGGCACTTATGTGCCTACTTGGTTGGTTAAGAATGATGACACTTTTAAGGATGCTGCTGTTTGTGAAGATGCTCTTAGTCATCTTGCTCCTCCTTCCGTTCGTGAAGCTATTGCTGAGATGGATGATGACACTATGTTATCTCGCATGGTTTTAACTACTTGCAACCTTGCAGCCATGCTTCCCCAAGGGATTACACGCTTTCGCCAAAGGATGCGGGAGTATGAGGATTTTTCTAAAAAGAAAGACAAAATGAAATCCTCCCTTGCATCGATGAAGAAGGAAGTGGCTGGGTTTGCAGAGAAGGAGGCAGCTTGGAAGAAGGAGATTGAGGATCTGAAGAAGATGCATGCCATTGAGATGGGTGACCTGAGGAAAAGTTTTGAAGCAAATTTGTTGAAATTGAAGGCTGACCGAGAGGCCTTATCTGTCCAGCAGAAGGCTTTTCGTGAAGAAAAGGAGGGGTTGAAGGCTTCCGTTGGTCAGGTGACTGCGGATAATCAGTGGTTGATCGAGCATGGGTTTCAGCAGATTGTGACTTATCTTTTGCACTCTAAGGAATTTAACTCTGCCCTTGGTGATGTTTACACAAAGCTGCTGAACCTGGGGAAGCATCAAGGCCTTACTGCTGGCTATAAACTTCATGAATCTGGGCAACCTTTGGAGAAATCACCCATGTTTCGCCCTGAGGCTTCTGATGTCTTCAAGGCTTCTGTTGAGCAGATGGAGAGGCTAACCTACCCCTTTATTCATGAGGTATCCTCTTGTTTTGGTAAGCCTTTGTCTGTTTTACAGGGGTTGAAGCCTGAGGGGTTAAATGAGAAGGTTTGTGCTGAGGTTTTGGGTTCCTTGTCAAAGAAGAGGTCTTACTCCGGGGACAGTGATGATACCCTTTCGAGTCTGCCTGAAACCTCGAAAGATGCTGGTTTGGAAACCTCTGCAGTTGGTGGTGAAGAAGTTGTGAAGGTGAAGAAGACAAAGAAAGCTAAAAAGTCTAAGGGTGAAGGTTCCAAGCCCTCTGATAACTGACATTTATTCGTAGCTTTCTTAGCAAACATTTTATGTTTTGTAATGTTTTAAACAATGTTTAGGTTTTGGGGACCCTTAAGGTTCCCATGGTTGGTTGGTTGGGCCTATATGGCTGTTGAACATTAGTTTTATTTGCAAGTCACTAGGGCTTGCTTTAACTGTCTTATGAAGGTCTTTTATGGCCTTTCTAACTTATGACATGATGTTTGTCGTTGATGTTTTTGTTGGTTCCATTTGCTTGGTTTTGTTTTGTGGGGTTTCAACCCTTCAGGCTTTTTGTACAGTTGCTGGTGGGTTGAAGCCTTTAACCTTTCAAGCTCGGTACATGTTGGTTGATCTTTGGGTAGCTTCTGATTTGGTTTGTATGTTTGGTTGATAGGCTTGTTTGTTTTTATTTTCTTGCCTTGTCTTTGTTTACTTTGTCTTTATGTTTTTTACACTTTAAAGGGTTCAGTGCTGCAGTCACTTTGCCTTAGTGTTTATCATCAAGACGTAGTATCTATCCTTTTCTTTTATTTCGTTGTGATTTGTTTGGTTTCGTAAGTCTGATTATTGGGTACATTTTTTAGACTTAAGGAACGATTGGTGTAGGCTGTTCAAACCTGTCTATGAGACACTATGGTTTTTCTTTGATAAGTCTCATGGAGTTGTATTGATTTAGGAACTCACCCCTTATATAGGTCCATTCAACCCTTGAACCTATTGAGCGATATGGCCTGGGAGCTCATCCCCTTACATGGCCCTTGCCATGGAGTTTTTTGCTAGGTTCTCAACCTGATATTAGGATAGAAAGACAAGTTTGATAAAGTAACTTCATTCATTCAAGCAACATTTGCTTTTACAAAAGGTTTTTGTTTTGCCACAAACCAAACTTTCTAAACATAGAATTTTCTTAAAGTTTTTCCGTTCCAGTGCCTTGGGAGCCTTTTGCCTTCTAGATCTCCCAGCTTGTAGGATCCACCCTTGTGTGCTTCGAGGATGGTGTATGGCCCCTCCCATTTTGGGCCTAATTTTCCTTGGTTTTCCTTTTTGCTGGCCTCATTGTTTCTGAGAACTAGGTCTCCTGGCTTGAATCGTTCGTTCTTGACCTTTTTGTTGTAATATGCTTCCATCTTTTGCTTGTATTTGGCCTCTTGTATTGCTGCTTGATCCCGGGCCTCTTCTAAGAGTTGTAAGTTCAACATGGTCTCTTGTGTGTTTACCTCGGGATCCATGTTGACAATTCGTTGGGTTACAACTCCTATTTCAGCGGGGATTACGGCTTCGGATCCGAATACCAAGCTATAAGGTGTTTTTCTGTGACTTGCTTTTTCTGTTGTTCTGATTGCCCATAAAACGCTAGGCAATTCTTCCAGCCAATTACTTTCATATCTCCCCAATCTTGTCTTGATGCCTTCCACTATGCTTCTGTTGGTCCTTTCAACCTGACCGTTTGATTGCGGGTAAGCCACTGAGCTGAAGATTTGGTTGATCCTGTACTCTTTGCACCAAAGGCTGAAGGGTTTCTCAGCGAATTGTTTCCCATTATCGGTCACAATTACCCCTGGCAGCCCATAGCGGCATATGATGTTCTCCCATACAAAGTCTATGATTTGCTTTCCTGTGATTTTGGCAAGGGGTTTGACCTCTGGCCATTTGCTGAAGTAATCAATTGCTACCAACAGGAATTTTACTCCCCCTTTGCTTGGAGGGAATGGTCCAACTATGTCCATTCCCCATTTATGGAATGGCCATGCTGAAGTTATGGGGACCAAGTCATGTTTTGGACTTTTTGGTATTGGGGAGTGGATTTGGCAGGCATCGCATTTCTTCAATTGCTCGACGGTATCCCGATGCATTGAAGGCCAGAAGTATCCCAAGTTCATGAGTTTTGCAACCACCGACCTAGCTCCGAAATGAGCTCCACATATTCCTTCATGCACTTCTTTAACCAAATACTTGCTTTGTTCAGGGCCCACACACCTTAGCAATGGTGCAAGGTATCCTTTTTTTATAGAGGATTTCTCCTTGCAACACATATTGTCTTGCTTTGATCTTTACCCTTTCAGCTTCTATTTGATCACTTGGTAGTTCGTTGTTTTGAAGGAATTTCTTTATGGGAGTCATCCAATTTGGATCTTCCTCGGTGACCACATCTTGTACTTCTAATTCGTCAATTGAACGAGCCTTCAACACTTCAACCAACACCTTTTTTGTGAGGTGGGCGAATGTGAGGGACGCTAACTTGCTTAAGGCGTCAGCCTTTTTGTTTTGGGATCTTGGAATCTGTTTGATGTTGCATGCCTGGAAGGTGTTCATTAATTCCTTTGATTTTTCTTTGTACCTTCTCATGTTGGGCTCCTTGGCGACATAGCTGTCATTGACTTGGCTTGATACTAGTAGCGAATCAGTGAACACTTCAAGCTTTTTGACTTTCATTTCTTTGGCTAGCCGGAGGCCAGCGATCAGTGCTTCGTATTCAGCCTCGTTATTAGTGGTCTGAAAGTTGAAACGAAGAGCATATGTGAATTCTAGCCCCTCAGGGTTGATTAGGATTACACCAGCTCCTGACCCTTCAACGCTTGAAGCCCCGTCGGTGAACAGTTTCCAGGCTTCAGGGTTGGAGGGTTCAGTGGTTGTGGTGTTTACTTCTTCAGTCTTTTGGCTTGGGACTTCTACTAGGAAGTCAGCCAAAACTTGAGCTTTGATTGCTTTTCGTGGGACATAGGTGATGTTATGTTCACCTAGTTCCACTACCCATTTTGCCAATCTTCCTGAGTTTTCAGGCTTTTCAAGCACGTTCTTGACAGGTTGGTCAGTGACCACTTGTATAGGATGTGCTTGAAAGTATCTTCTAAGCCTTCTGGCTGTTTGGACCAAGGCTAGGGCTAGTTTTTCAAGGGGAGGATATTTGGTTTCAGCTAGTTTTAAAGTTTTGCTGAAAAAATAGACGGGTACCTGAGCCTTGTCCCTTTCAATGGTGAGGACTGCACTGATGGCTTCGTCGGCAACTGAGAGGTACACCGATATGAGCTCCCCGGTTTCAGGTGCTGCAATATCTGGCAGTGAAGCAAGGTGCTGCTTCATTTGATTGAAAGCTTTCTCAGCCTCCTCGGTCCATCTGAAATCTTTCTTATCTGAACAATTCTTGAGCGTTTTGTAGAACGGTAGGGACCTTTCGGCCAGTTTTGAGGTAAAACGCTTCAAGGCTGCAAGCTTCCCATTCAAGCTTTCAACCTCCTTCTTGGTTCTTGGTGGTTTAGCTTCGAGAACAGCTTTTACTTTGTTGGGGTTGGCCTTGATGCTTTGTTTTCCAACAATATGACCCAGGAATTTTCCTTCATCAAATCCGAACGAACATTTTTCCGGGTTAAGCTTCATGTTGATCTTTCTAAGATTCTTGAAGGTTTCTTGGATGTCATCAAGCATCTGGTACTCCGTTTTGCTTTTGATTACCAGGTCATCGACATACGCTTCCATGTTTCTTCCAATTTGGCTTTCGAAGGCTTTATCGACGAGTCGTTGGTAAGTGGCTCCTGCGTTCTTGAGACCAAAAGGCATTTTTTGGTAACAGAAAATGCCCTTGTCTGTGTGGAAAGCCGTTTTTTCTTCATCCTCTTCTTTCATGAGGATCTGGTGATAGCCTTTGTATGCATCAAGGAAGCATTTGAACGGGTATCCCGTGAGGGAATCAACCTTAAGGTCAATTTCTGGGAGCGGGTAGCAATCTTTAGGACAAGCTTTGTTAAGATCCTTGAAATCTATACACATTCTCCAAGAGTTGTCGGGTTTTCGGACCATGACAGGATTAGCAATCCATGATTGATACTTAACCTCTCGGAGGATGCCAGCTGATACAAGCTTTTCAACCTCTTGGCAAGCTGCCAGGCTTCTTTCAGGTGCCAAACTTCTTTTCTTTTGAACCACTGGCTTGACATTCGGTGGTATTCTTAGCTCATGTTCAGCAATGCTTCGAGGGATCCCGGTCATGTCTTCGGGAGACCAGGCGAACACATCGCTGTGATGTTTTAGCAGCTTTTCAAGGTATGAAAGAGTATCTTGAGAGAGGTTGGGATTGACCCTTATCCGCTGTTCGGGGTACTTAGGGTTGATGACTAACCCCTGCTTGTCTTTCTCGTCATTAGAACTTTCTCCTTCGATCAGGTAAGCTTCCTGAGAGGGTTGAAGGGTTGCAATCCCTCTCTCGGTTGGAAACTTGACAGTGCCATGGCCAACAGACACAGCCATGTAAAATGCACATTGTCCGGGCCTCCCTATGATTACGTCGTAGTTGGAAGGGATGTTGATAACCACGAATGTTAGTGATCGGGTTCTTTCCTTTGATCCCTCTTTAAGACAAACATCAAGGGTTATTTGCCCCAAAGGCTTCAGGGTTATGTCAGCGATACCCTTTATGGAGGTCCCGGAGGGTTGAAGCCTTGAACGCTCCTCATTGCTTAGTTGATTGAAAAACTTCTCGAACATGATTTCAGTGGCTGCTCCCGTGTCTATGTATGCTTTGCATGTTTGTAAGGTACCCACGATGGCTTCAACCACAAGGGGACCAGGGAGCGGGTCCTTCCTTGTTGGGGGGAAGCAAACACACTGAAGTTCCCAATCCTCCAACCGTCGCTTCTTGTAAGGGACCTTTTCGTCAGAACATACCATGTTTACTTCCTTCCCTTTGTTTTCGGCCATCTTGTCTCGAACTCCCTTGACCAAATGGGCAAGTTCCCCTGACTTGACAGCTTCTTCAATTCTCTTTTTCAGCTGGAAGCAATCGTTGGTGTGATGTCCCTTTTCTTCATGGAATTCACAGAACTGAGTGGAGTTCTCGTTTTTCCGACTTTTGGGAAGAGGCCTGGGAGGTCTGAAGTTTTGCTTGACCTCTTCCGTTGCCAGGATTTCTTGAGGGGTTTTGGTGAGAGGAGTGAAACTCATACTCTTATCCCTGCTTGGAGGGTTTCGCCCTTCAACCCTTCGAGGGTCTGAACCCTTTGAGCGTCTGTCGTAAGAATTAAAGTTTCCTCTCTTTCTGGCTGGGCTGCTGCTTCGCCAACCGGAACCCCTTTTCCTTTGTTCCTTGATATCAACAGCTTCTTCTCCTCGGATGTGAGCCTCAGCTCTTTCAAGGGCTTCTTCCAAGGTTTTGGGTAGAGATTTGTTGAAATCTCGTGTGAGATACTTGGAGGTTATGGCGTTCATAAAACCGGCAACCCTCATTTTCTCATCAGCCCCCACGTAGGTTAGCCCTTCTTTCTTGTACCGTTCAATGAATGCTCGTAGGCTTTCATCATCTCGTTGTTTTATTTGGAAGATTACAGTCGCGTCTTTAACGTATCTCCTTTGTTGGGAGAAGTTTGCCAGGAAGCCTCTGCTGAGGTCATCAAAGCTTCGAATGCTTTGAGCAGGTAGGTCGTTGAACCAAATTCTGGCGGACCCAATGAGGGTTTGCATGAACATTAGGCAACATTCAGCATTCGACCATTTTTCTATTCGAGCAGCACCAGTAAAGATTTGAAGATGATCTTCGGGGTCTTCGGTCCCATCATATGTTTTGATGTGGGCAGGCATTTTGATTTTTGACTGGAAGTCATAATCAGCTATCTGTCTTGAAAAGCATGAAAGGTTGCTTGGCTTGTAAGGTTTAGCCAAGTCCTCTTCAGGTCTCGTGCCTCCGTTGTTATTATTGCCTTGGTTTCCCTGGGTGGCCAGCACTTGATTGATGAAGTGCTGCCAAGGGAAGTGGGCCATCATCTGAGACATCATATTGGGCACGAAATTGAAACCTTGAAGGCTTCCAGGACCAACCGAGCAATTTACCCCAAGAGGGGTGCTGGCAACAGCACTTCGTGCTAAAGGGAGCACGGACAGGGCTTGCTCCCATGTGGTATTCAGAGAAGTGGGACAACTGGTCACCGGGGATTGTAGGAGTTGGTCGAGTGTTAACTCGTGTCCCAGAGGGGTACCACTAACAGTTGGTTGGGAAGAGAGAATGGGATGAACAGTGGGGTTCGTCACAGTGGACAGATAAGGGTGCAGGTTTGAAGGGTTGCTAGGACCGGCTTCACTTCTTGTAACGAAGGGTGGTAGAGGTGGTCCAGGAGATAACGTTGGCTCAGGCTCGTCGTAATCTAGACGAATCCTTACACCCTTTTCCCTTTCTCTGTTCACATGTTGGTTAAGAAGTGATCTCAGCTCAAGGAAGTTATGAGCGACCCCCTCGGGGGTAAGTTCAACGCGTGTCGGAGTGTCAGACACACCAACGTTGGGAGACGGAGCTCCAGATCTGGATGGGGTTGGTGTGTTAAAGGTGAGGAACTCGGGTGTACTCCCCGGAGTTGAAAAAGGCGTTGTTATTGTTGTGTGAGCTTGACCACTTCCCGGGGTAGAGGTGTTAGGGATCTGGTTGACCTCTCCCGGAGATCCACTTTCTGACATAGTGGTTTGGAATGGAAGGAGCTACACGTACCAGGTCTCTTTTGAGGAGAAACAGCGGCGTAGCCCCACGGTGGGCGCCAACTTGTTGATGCAACAAACACGGGACCAAGGATGGTAGCTGGACTGGTCAGGCAAAAGGGCTGAAAGGTTTGATTTTGCCTAACGCAGGTCGCGGGGTCCCTCCACGTTTGCAAAACGTGGAAGGAGGTTCACTAGTATATTTGAGTTATTTGCTTTGAAGTTCTTTCTCCAAGATTGACTCGGATCAAGAAAAGAAAGCAAATAGAATGAATGAGATGAATCTGATGAAGAGTTATTTGGAAGTGACAAGAACTCTTCAAATGACAAGAGATTAAGGAATCTCTCTGCTTTTCGGAATGTCCTTGAAGTGTTATTGAGCTGTCTTCTTATAGTGGAAGACACTTCTCGAAATGGTATGGACTATACTAGTGAGACCTGTTTGCTTATGGAGGGTTTCCCCTTTTGGGGTTCAAGGCTTTGGACCCCTGGTTAATAGGGTGTGCCTGTACAGACCTGCTCTGACTTTGTGAGTTGGTGAGCGTGAGTTGGTGAGATGAGTTGGTGGACATGACTAGTTACTGTTCCTCGATTCACTCATTATGCAGCTTTTCATCCGATGAACCTTTCAACCTTTTAAGCTCTTTGCATATTAATGGTTTTATTTGTCTTTGGGCTACCCCCGTCGTCAAATAATATGAAAGCTCTCACAATATATTGGTTAATAAAGGCACTCCCATAACGAACATCCATGGGAGAGAATTTCATAATACAAAACTTCTTTGACAAGACAATTAACAAATTTGAACCATTTAAGTTATTGATGAAGGGTTTATTTTACGCCCCGCTTGCGGTATACGCATATAATGTATATATGTGTGGGTCATCGGGGGCAAAAGTGAAAGTGCACTAATTTTAACGTTATATTACTAATTTCGTGAAAATAACGTTAAAAGCTGAGGACGGTTAATCATGCATCATGTGGTGGTGTTGATAGCTGAAAGACAAAAGGTTACATGCACTGATCGGTCTTTGTCCCGATTGCTGAGTGTTATGTGTCTTATGTCCAAGGCTTGATGCAAAACTACTATCGAGCCGGGGGTCTCACTGGAAACAGTCTCTCTATTCCTATGGGTAGAGGTAAGGCTATCTACATCTTACCCTCCTCATATCCTAACTTTGCTTTACTATTGGTGAAATTTACCGAAGATGAAGGGTTTATTTCTTTTCAAATTATACTCTTTAACATACACACGTGTAGTGTGTAGCAATGGCGAAGGTTAGTTGGTGCCCGGGGGTGCACCCGCCCACCCCAATGTTTCGGTTAGAAGGGTATAGGTTCCGATTTTTCGTCCGAAATTTTTAAAATTTATATAGGATCGCCTCCCCCTAATTATTTTTCCTAAATATTTATACAATATATAAATTAAAGTAAAGTTTGTTACCACTTTGTATATCCTAAATATTTATAGTTTTATACAATATATAAATTAAAGCATGGTTAGAAAAGTCGCTAGGCGCTCCTTAGTCGGTCGACCGGGGAGTTGAGAGTACTCGGTATAGGCGGAGAATACTCGGGGAGTACTCGGACATGTTAAATTATAAAGAAATTACTTTTTGGAGATTAAATATATGTCAAATAACATAAATTTACTAATATTTATAACAAAATAGGTGAAAATGATATTCATTCTTTAATATGTAGGCATAGAAATTATGTTTTATTATTATTTAAGTCAAACTAGGCCCAAGTTGACCTACTAGATCCGATTTTGGTCGTCGTTGGCCGCGTTTGACCGACTCCGAGTAATTAGGCGGAGTCAAAGAAAGTCGCCTTGGTCGTGGTTGGCCGCGTTTGACCGAATCCGAGTAATTAGGCGGAGTCAAAGAAAGTCGCCTCGGCATACTACCTTGTAGCGACTACTCGGAGAGTATTCGGCCTTGTAACCTTGTTTTACAACCATGAATTAAAGTAAAGTTTGTTACCACTTTGTATATAAGTGATGGGTAGTTTTGTAAATATATTTTAACTCTTATTTGTTTAACCCTAGATTACACATTACATAATAAACTTAATCGCAATTTTTTATGTGTAACAACGGGTCCTTTGAATGAAAGAATTTTTTTTGTTTTATTTGGAACTATTATTATTTGACTTGACTCGAATCAATAGCCGACCCGACCCGAAATATAATGATAGGAAAAAAATTTGGGTCCCATCATTTTACGCCCCCTTGAAACTTTTGGTCAAGCTCCACCACTGGTGTGTATGTCATATTAATAGAAAACCCATCAAATAGGGCTGTAAACGAATCGAACGAACACGAACAAGGTCTTGTTCGTGTTCGTTCGTTAAGGAAATAAATGTGTTCACGAACGGTTCATGAACACTTACCGAACGAGATTTTATGTTCATGTTCGTTCATTAAGGAAATGAGCGTGTTCGCGAACGGTTCACGAACACAAACGAACACAAATAAATTTGGCGAACGCGACGAAGGATAAAGATAGATGGCCCAGAGAGTAGCACTCGAACTTGAATCCCTTATCGTGGAAGGGACGTTGATCGTATTCGCCGATGTAAATAATGGAAATGAAAGGGAAATTATGCATAGACAAGATGAAAGTGGGTTTCCTAGTTTAATTGTTAGGGTAATAAAATAAATAAAAGTTTAAGTACAAATAAAATATAAGAACGTACAAAGATCTTCAATTAAAACACAAACATACGAATATAAACGAACGTAAATCAACGAATGTTCACGAACACGTTCACGAACACCTTACCGAACGTTCACGAACACAATCGAACGAACGGGACCTCTGTTCGTGTTCGTTCATTTAACTAATCGAACGAAATTTATTGTTCATGTTCGTTTGTTTATTAAACGAACGAACATAAACGAACTTCCCGCCGAACGGTTCACGAACTGTTCGCTGAACGTTCAGTTCGTTTACAGCCCTACCATCAAACATTTTTTTCATAAATTTCTGAGTTAAATGCCTGGTTGGTCCCTGTGGTTTACAAAAATTGCAGACTTGGTCCTAAGGCTTTAATAATTACAGAGTTGGTCCTGGTGGTTGTAATTTTTGCACTTGGGTGGTCCTTATCACTAACTTCTGTTAACTTTCTCAGCTAAGTTTGTATAAAATGACCATATTACCCCTGAGCAATTAAAAAATATAAACATGGGTCCACCCATGAAAACACGTGGCACAATCCCCACCGTTCCTTAGTCAGTCAACAGTTCCTCTCCGATCATTATATCTGCACAATTCCTTTCTCCATTTCTCTCTCAAGAAATTCTCCTCCAACGTATAACATGAAGATGATTGGACAACAACTCAATCAACAATCGACAGCCTATCGCCGGAAAAGAAAAGAACATTATCGGAAATTTACAGGAGTGGTTCAACTTAACTGTATGCTTTCGCCGGAAAAGAAAAGAACATTATCGGAAACCTAAAATGGACTTACAGGAAAGATAAACGCTAAATCAACAACATGAATGGCTTCGCCGGAAAAAGATAATCGACTAACCGGAAACTAAAACCTAGGTTTACTTGTCTGAACGGCTTCGCCGGAAAATACTGATGCTAAACAGAATACAAAACACATGAATTACCAAATGAATGAAAATTAAATTCAAATTCCACTGTATTCCCATGAATTCAATACAGAGGCCACTAACCCCAAATGAATGAAAATTAATTAGATCTCATGCTCGCTTCAGTTATCGAATAAAACAGAGAATCATGTAGCCTTCAAGGTAAATAATATTCAAAATGTTATGATTGAAATGTGGGATATTTTTGTTGATCTGAGATGGGTTCGTGGCCTCTGTATTGAAATGTGGGATATTTTATGCTCTGTTTGGGGACCGTGATTACGGGGAAAAGTGGTGGGTTTACAGTGGAGGTGGAGGAGGTGGGTTGAAAGTGACGGCAGAGGTGGTGGGTTGAAGGTGACCGTGGTGGTGGGTTTACGGTGAAGATGGAAATGGTGGCGGTCGGTTGAAGGTGACGATGGAGGTGGTGGTGGGTTGAAGGTGGAGGTGATGGTGATGGTGGTGGGTGGTGAAATGAGGAAGAAGATGAGAGGTGGACCCTATTGTTTTTTTTAATATTTTCTAAATGTTTTTGTTTTTTAGTTCAAGGGTAATATTGTCATTTAATACATACTTAACTGAGAAATCTAACCTAGGTTAATGATAAGGACCAAACGAGTGCAAAAATTACAAGCACTGGGACCAAGTGTGTAATTATTAAACCACTAGGACCAACTCTGCAATATTTGCAAACCACAGGGACCAACCAAGCATTTAACTCTAAATCTATACATATAATAAAAGAAACTAAATAAGGGACACATGTCAATCATTGAGGCCATATATACTTCTATTTTCCCGTAAATTCCTATGATTTTATGGATAATCCTAAAATCTATCTTTAAAAAAGTTAATCCTAAAATCTTAAAATAATTAATTTACATATTAGTAACAACTTTTCAAATTTTCAATTAGTTACATATCAATAAAATAATTTCAAAACTGAAAAGTTACATAGTTAATTCCCAAACTAATTAGCTAATAATTATATATGCGGAGGAAGTTGATAAATATGACGAATGTGATCTTGAAATTGTATACAAGCACTTCTTTTTGACTTTTTTTTTTTTTGGTGTTTTTGAATTTTGAATATTTTTACCCCCCAATAACGCTTACAACCACCTAACTTTTTAAAGATTTTATAATTAGGTTTTACGTGTTTATTTTTATGTACGTATCAATATAAATTCAGGTTGATTTACGCTTTGACGTTAGCATTATTTTTATGTTCGTTTTCAGTTGGTATATCTTTTGATGTATTTTTTTCGGGTCAAATATAATACATCTTCGTTAAACGATATAAATTCGAGGTACTTTGCATCTCAACGCCGTAGCAACGCGCTACGTTTCCATTTAAATTTTGTTATATATATTGCATTAGAATTCTAAAAGAAAAGATATTTGTTTATACCTAAGTCACAACTAACTATAGTAATTACTATTAGACATCTTATCTTATCTATACAATATAATAAAAGAAACCAATGTCTGACACATGTCATTCACTGGAGCCCTCTAATTTTCTGTTTTCCCGCATTTTTTTCATACTTATCTTATACTAATTAAGTAATAAATTAATATTATTTCTCTTCATTTATCCCAACTTATTTTTTTTTTCAAATTCAAACAATATGATAGGTATCACTTTTACTTTACGAAAAAAAATATTTTGGATTATATCTAATAATATGTAAGTATGTTATTGAAATATGTATCACAATATAATTATGACTATGGATGCATGTATAGTTAAAATTGTCTAAGTACTTTTAACTTTTTTCTATATATAATATCAGATAATCTATTTTCTATAAATAATGTATATTAGATTATATCTAAATCTAATATTTAGAGTTAATTGCCCAGATGGTCCCTGTGGTTTTACATTTTTTCATATTTAGTCCCCACCTTTTGAAAATAGCAGGTATTATTTTTTTCTTAATCATTTCTTTTATTTTTCCATTAATTAATAGCCTTTTATTTTATTTTTCCACTTATCTCTTATGTTTCATGCTTTGATCTAACCACATGTAATACATAAGCTTGTAACCTAATAATTAAAAACGAACAAAGTAAAATGTTATACCACGTGTAATACACAAGTGTTTAACCTAATAATAAATAAAAAAAGTAGAATGTTATAATAAGTAAATAGTACATTGAAATTCATTTTTTAAAACATATCTTAACGAATGTATGTGTTATGCGATTACATTATATTTATTCAACATGTGTAATACACGTATTTATTCAACCGTGTAATACACGGGTTTTCTAAAGATGTAACTTTTTTATACTTACAATATAAAATTATGTGTATAATAATTTTAAACAAAAATATTAGATAAGAATAAATATTTAGATAAGGATAAACATTTGTTTTTATTTTGATCATATTAAATAATAATAATAATAATAATAATAATAATAATAATAATAATAATTTTAAACAAAAAAAATAGATAAGAATATAAACTTTTTTATTATGATCATATTAAATAATAATAATAATAATTTTAAACAAAAAATTAGTTAAGAATACATATTTAACAAAGTAAAATGTTATAATAAGTAAATAGTACATTAAAGTTCATTTTGAAAAGATAAATCCTGACTATTTATTATATATTTATTATATAAAATTATATTTATGCAACCCGTGTAATACACGGGGTTTTAACCTAATATATTTATATAGCTTAATCGTATTAGAATTTGAATATCGTTAAACAATACCAAATTTTCAAATCAAAGTTCATATCAAATATTTGTAAATTTTTATCATAATTACAATTAGTATTAGTATGCACAATATATTAATCAAATACAATATAATCGATAAATACAACTTAGTAAATATAATCAACCTAAACGTATATTTTTATGTATACTAATGGACAAATCCAAAGCCTATAAGAGAACAATTAAACTAGGCGGATAAACATTAACTCAAAACTTAAATATACATTTTGGTATCATCAATCTCCAACTTCAAATCTTTATATTATCTTCTTTTTAGTATCTAATTAAAATTAACTCAATATATATTTTCGTATGCATACTAATTTGTATGCAACTGAGGTGATAAACAATTGAGATAAATATAATTTTTTTTATTTAATATATGAAATTTTATTTTTTCAACCCGCGTAATAAACAAAATTTTTAAGATATGTTGTTTTACTATTTAGTACATAAAATTACATTCATTTAACCCGTGTAATACACGGGGTTCTAACCTAGTTTCTTATATTTTGTTTTATTTACCTATACATCATGTATAGGTTATACGTAAAAGAACAATCAAGCTAATTTATTCGCTTTTTTTTGGAAGATAGAATCATAGAAGTGAGAAATAATAACACTTGTATATTCTCTTTTATATATATACACGGAATCCCATTTTTTGGAATCCCATTTTTTTAGAACGAGTTAAAGGAGTTGGCATTATTAGTGGAGAGGAAGCAATAAATTGGGGTTTGTCGGGACCAATGCTACGAGCTTCCGGAATAGAATGGAATCTTCGTAAAGTTGATCATTATGAATAAAAACTTCATTTTTGTTTGCTTGTTCTCCTAACATGTAATAAAGTGATTCCCGTATCATCATCATCATACTCAATAAATCCCACCAATAGCAAAGCTAAGGTAGGTCTGAGGAGAATAAGATGTAAACAGCCTTACCTCTACCCCGTAGGAATAGAGAGACTGCTTCCAATGAGACCCCCCGACTCGATAGTAGTTTTGCATTAAGCCTTGGACACAAGGCACATAACACTCAACAATCGGGACAAATGCCTATTAGTGCATGTACCCTTTTGTCTTTCGGCTATCAACACCACCACATGATTCATGATTAACCATCCCCCCCTTTTAACGTTATTGTTACGAAATTAGTAAAATAACGTTAGAATTAATGCATTTTCACTTTTGCCCCCCAAGCGTCCACACACATATAAACATTATATGTGCACACCGCAGCGGGGCGTAAAAGTGATTCCCATATGTGTGTGAGAAATATATACTTGAGTGCATGTAAAATAAGAAACTCTTGAAATCAACCGACAAAATAGCCCATTCCGACTCATTGGTAAACTTACCTCAACCCATTTTGACCCGCTCTTCGAGATCATGATATTGTTAGGTGTCCACTATGACCGGTCCTTTACATTTGACATACCCAAAGGAAGCCCAAAAACGAAAAAGTGCACCCAAACCTACTAGGAATGAGAGTTCGGTTTGTGATTGCCACCCTTACCTTTCATGCACTATAAGCGTTTATAAGGTTTTCATGGTTTTTTACTTATTGGTTTCATTCTTGCATGTAAACCAACTTGCATGTAAAACCAACTTCCATAAATATACGCATAACTACATATTCCTAATGAATAAATTAATAAATAACTAATGTTAAATGACCGATTGACCTGTTCCAAGTACCAAGGTATCGACCATACCCTAAAACATCACACCGTTAAACATTAACCTTGAACCCATACCGTGTACATTTCAAAAGGCGAACCCACCGACTAGTTTCGTTTTAAACCTTTCGAACAATTTCAACTCTTTATGAACGTGACTATCATTGAGGGTTGTGAGGAGGTGAATTTATAAGGTAGCTATGGTAAGGAACACCAAACTTTTATAACTAATTAAACACATCAAACTCAGTATCTCAATATAAACTATCACAACCATTAGAGAAGTGTTCTACAAAAATAAAATATGTGTTTTGCATGTTTTGTACACATTAACAACACACATGATGATAATAATGGTAGCATTAATAATACTCATACATGGTATACTAGATTAGAAATTGTGTGATCATAATTTGTTTGCAAATGATCTCAACTTGAAACTCCCTTACACAGTTACACTCTTTTTTTAGGTTTTCTTTTGCCTGGTACTTGATGGGAAGTCATGTATACTTGATCCGACAAAATCGTAAAAAAGTACATTGATTGATGAATCACATGACGGAGAGATAAATGTACCATCTTATATTGTGGTACACCATCCCATGCAGTGGCGGACCCAGGATTTTTTTTCATTGGGGTCCTTTTTTTTTCATTGGGATTCCCATGGATAGAATGCCGTTTTCTTTGGGACACAGTATGAGACGGAATTCTTACTAACGTAACATTGTTTAGCTATATATAACGATGCATGGTCATACCACGAACAAAAATAATAACAATAATAATAAAGGGTGCTTCTATATCACCTAAGACAAGAGTGTCATAACTTTTGAAATGTTTACCAAGTTAACACCACAAACTTGTGTTGTGTTGGTGGCAGTAACCAACTTAATCCTCTAAGCTAACAGGTACATTATTTCTTGGTAATGTTACAGAGTTCTAAACCGTTAACCAAATTGTGTGTCAAGCATTTGTAAGGAACATAAGTACTGATGAACAGAATAAGATTCTTGGCAGTAGATAGTTTCATCTGATCCACTCGGTCAATGTACTCGCCCGGCTGTAGAGACAAAGTTATCGAATTCATATCATCAGTTTAAAAAATATCAAGATTATGACAAAAACCAAAGGCATGAATCGAGAATAAACTGTAACTAAAAGGTGACAAAATGAGTAGGCTGGGTAACGGGTCAAAAATGAGTACTTTTTTTCTTTTTGAAGGTTGAAACAAATTTAAATCGGTTGGTTTGACCCAACACACTTTTTGTATAAATTTTAAATTATTTACGAAAATTACAGTATTTCAACGTAATCCAATTGTAGGATTCAAATAACTGTAGTTACACTACAAACGACTTTCGACCCAATACCCTTTTACCTGTTTTTAGTTTAACACGTTAGATAAAGTCATAAAACATCTCCCACCAAGACAATATACAACCACCACTGAGCAACAGAAGCCTAACCAACTTTTCAAGTAAGTATATCTTTGTTTTACCTATGGCTGAGGGATCTATCACTTGAGTTGTTCAAAGGTGACATCATGGACCAGGTGAAAAGCCATTTTGATATGGCTCTAAACTACTATGCTTAGTACAGGCAAACTAACAAAATATGTTAATCTTGTATAAGCTGTTAGTGTGGCGATTGAATGAGTGATATGACTATATGTATATGGACAGTCAGGTGCACAATATGGGCAAACAAGAGAAAATGGCAAACCTGTAAAGACTAAAGATTGTTATGTTGGTGATTGCACGTGTAATTGCTTGTTTTATACAAGTGTATGCAGTAGAACAGAGTTATTTAAACAATATTGTATGTTCTATATCAAAACTCAATCCCAAACATCCCCGAAAATATTTTTTTGTAACTCAAAAAGTTTACATGCATCAAGGCATGAAGAACAAAGTTATACACTTATACTTGAACTTGCACTTGCATCTATACTCTATTTTCTTATTGCTTAAACTTAAAGTCCTAGGAGATACTTAACTTGTTTTGAGAACAATAAAGTTTGATTGCTTAATTATATACATATGATGAAGGATTTTGGTCTCAAAATTGCTAGGATGTTTATTCATGATGAATACAAGACAAAATCATGTTGAAAAACTCTTATTGTTGAACTTCATCAGATATATGCCCCCTTTATTAAACTAAGATCCCATGTAGCGTTTAACTAACGAAATTTTGGTGTCCTTACATCAAGATTTCATTAATAACTGGAGGAGAAACATTGATGATATAACTTTATCACAACATGGATCTTCTAACCATTTCATTTATATTTTTGATAGAGTTAAATGCCCGGATAGTCCCTGTGATTTGTCGTTTTTTCATTTTTAGTCCCTAACTTTCTAAAATTACAGCTATAGTCCCCAACTTTTTCAATTTCGTTCCTGGATAGTCCCTGGCGCGGATGGAGGTTAGTATTTTCAGTTAAGTGGGTGTGAAATGACTTAAATACCCTTACTATTAAAAAATAACATTTAAATCAATAACCACCTTCAATCCAAACACAACTCTTCTTCCTCATATTAGATTCGTCTTCAATCCAAACACACCTTTTCTTCTTCCAATTTGACTTTTTTAGGTCAACCATATTGCTTATTAATCTCAACATGTAAACTTATTATGTTACAAATTATAAACACACTTTCAAAAGATTAATTCCTAAATTACAATTATTCAAATACAAAAGCTACAAAATTAGGTCAAAATAGGCAAAAATCCCCACTGCAACTTCTAATTTTCAGAGCATTTGAACACGATTCTTTGTTAACTCCTTTCTCAAAGAACAATTAAGAATTAACTGGTAAAAAAATCCCCACTGCAACTTCTAATTTTCAGAACATGATCGTTCATATCCTACATCCTACGACAAATAGATAGGCGATGAATACAGCCACATAACGGCTACTCTAAAGGTTCACGACACCCCTTTATCATTTTCTAATCTATTTGATAAGCTGGTTGATTATGAGAGGTCGTTGAAAGAGATGGAACACACTCCGGCCATCACAACAGTTAACTATACCCGTCGTCTCGTTCATCAAATGATCACAGATCTGGTCGGAACCGTTGCTAGAATCGTTTCTTCTTTCTTCAAAACAATGTAAACTTATTAATTGGATTTTGTACGAAATCACGAAGTGAATCAGAAAGATGGAGAAGAAGAGGAGGTGTGTTTGGATTGAAGATGAATCTGAATACGAATACGAGGAAGAAGAGGGAGGTGTGTTTGGATTGAGGGTGGTTATTGATTTAAATGTTATTTTAATAGTAAGGGTATTTAGGTCATTTCACACCCATTTAACTTTAAAAGACTAACCTTCATCCGCGCCAGGGACTATCCGGGAACGAAATTGAAAAAGTTGAGGACTATAGCTGTAATTTTAGAAAGTTAGGGACTAAAGGTGAAAAAATGGCAAACCACAGGGACTATCCACGCATTTAACTCTTTTTGATAAATGGAAGATCTTAGTGACTCACCTAATTTATGCTAAAGTAAAAAAGAAAATATGAAGAGAAATTTTAATGATGTAACTGATTGCATTTTAGGTTTTTGTGTCATTAAATCAATGTATATTGATCCACCAATCTCCACACTTTTATCAAAGCCAGTCAATCAGATCCTACAGGTTTAAGAAAGCAAACTTTGAAACAAACATTTTCAATAGATTACTAACTGTCTGGAGCAAGATACACTATAAGAAACTTCATTAAACACTTCCAAAATAGAACTTACCACTTGATGTAAAAAACAAGCATGACTATTTAGAGCTAGAAGCAGGTATTCTACTCAGCCCTTCAGCTTCCAAAAAGCGGCTCAAATTTTTGTCTTCCAGATGTTTCTGCAACATAACACCGAAAAAAATATAAAGAGAGTGATAGAAAGTATGAAACTAAGGTGGTGTTTGTTTTTCTGAAAAAGATATGCGCAGGCTCTTCTGTCTGCGCTGCGCAGACCACGCGCAGACATTGCCATCTGCAAACTATTTGTTTTTCCAAAGACGTTTCAGTAAAAAACGTCTGTGAGAGCTCTTCTTGGTGCAGACTTGGCCCAGTCACTTTTAAGATCTTCTAAGGTCTGCAGAGGGTTAAACACCACTACCACCCACCACCACCACCCACCACCCACCACCCACCGTCCACGTCCACCACCACCGTCCGTACACCACCACCAATTTATTTTAGAAGTCTACATACGTTAAAAAAAACAACCTTTTTCTTACAGACTGCAGAGGTTAGGTCCACCTCTTCTACAGATGTCTGCAGATGTGGTCCGCAGACTGCAGACATTTTACCTCTTAAAAAACAAACGGCACCTAACAGTTAACACGTGTGTAGGTAGCCATCTCTACATGTATGCCTTTCTGGTCTTCTAAGTTCTAACTAGAGGGGTGTCCACTTTGAAACCAAAAATATGTTGAGAACTACAAGAACTGTATAAAACACTTGTACGTGGTGCTTTGAATGTGATACATACGACAGTTACGTAACCGCCACGCATTCTCTCTCCCACTACTTTGATTATCTTCCATGGCTCTATGCACTATGCACAAGTGCATTATGCAGTTCTCACAGTTCTCAACATATTGTTAGTTCTGAAAAGAATGCGTTCCATTCAAACTATTCCCGTTACTATGGTACAAAAGACGCGCTTGTATGCTGAATATAGAAAAAACCATGTTCATACAGAACTAAAAGCAGGCTATTTCTTCTTGAAGTGTTCATGATTCCATACCAAACAACATATATACATGAAAGATTAACTAAAGTGCTGCAGGCATCAATATTGTTGAGAAAATAACTTCAGAAACAATGATTACAAGATAACATTAACAAATTAAAGGAAATAACTTTAAATTCATGTGAAATAACTTACAGATAAACATTCTTTATATTTCTCCCACTCAGAAACACATTCTTCTTTATCCCAATGACCCTTCAAGAACTTCTCTGAATACCACCTGAATACACATCAAAATCCGAACTTTTTTCAGGGTTTTTTGACAACAAGTGAAGGGAATTAGGTTAAGGAAGAAGAACCTGTTGAAACAGTTATGGTAAGCAGTTCTGAGATCGGCGCAAGGAGATGTGTTGGTTGATGAAGAAGATGAATTTCGTCTTATGAATCCCATGTAAACTGTTAAAAGAGTGGTGAAGATTGAAAAAGAAATTTAGGGTCTAACTGTAACATACATGGCGAAAGGGGGGTGGGGTGGGGTGGGGTGATTTGGGGTGAAAATATGAAATTGATGTGCCTCTTTCTACACAAGTAATGAATAAATGTTGAAGAAACAAGATTTAATCAATTTCTTGTATTGGATTTGAATTCTTTTCAAGATTTTTTTTTTTTTTTTTTTGTAAGACGAATGAGGACAAGAGTTATGTGTTATGTGGTTATTTTTAATAAATCATGATGCGTTTTTAAGTGAAAAGGGTAATATCAGAAGGAGGATTGACGTTTTGTGCAAAAACGAACCGGGTTTTGTGAGAGAGGAAGGAGGCGCGTTTTTAGAGATGGGGAGAAATCGATGTACTTGTCCTTTTTCTAAGAGGATTCACATCCTATCCCCTAAATCATGTGAAAGAGGTTTTCATATTATAAAAAATAGTTGGAAGTGATTGTGAGAGGAGATTTTACTGTTCATACGTATATTTGAGGGGACATTGTTATAATTTTTTAATATATTTTGAAGGTGGTTGTGAGTGGAGGAGAGAGAAAATGTAATGATAAAAGTATAAAATTTATTAATTAATAGAGAAAAGAAAGAAAATGTAGTTGTTTTTAGTGTAATTATAGGGTAGAAAATGATGGATATGATGTGAATAATGTTGAGAAACAAGATTTAATTTCAATTTCTTGTCTTGGATTTGAAATCTTTTTTCAAGAATGTTTTTTTTTTTTTTTTTTTTTTTTTTTTTTTTTTTTTGCAACTTTTTAGGGTAGATGAACAAGGACATGTGTTATGTGATGGGATTCTTTTTAATAAATCATGAAACAGATTTTGACGTTTTTAAGTAGAGAGGTTATGATGTGAAAAAGAGAGGGAGGATTGATGTTTTTGTGTAAACACGTCTACAACTGGGTTATGTGAGAGAGGAAAGGAGAGATGACGTTTTTTAGTTGGTTTTGATTATGAGAGGGGTAGAGTCTGTTGAGCGTAAGCAGATGCTTACGTGGCTACGTTTTTTAGACGCGTTATTGTAGGGATGGATTGATGTTTTTGTGCAAAAACGTTCAGGACCGGTTTATGTGAGAGGGAGGAGAGAGGATGCGTTTATAGAGTTGGTTTTGGCTATGAGACGGGCAAAGCATGAAGAGGGTGAGCATATGCTTACGTGGCCGCGTTTTTTAGCTACACTATTCACTATTGTGGGTGCTTTAGGATTGTTATATTCATGGGATATTACTCATGTAGCTATGAGTGTGTATATATCTTTACTCGTGTATCAAGTTTTTTGTTCTTTAAAATAAATATATCATAATTTTCTCATCAAAATTAACTTATAGATTCAATAGGAAGCAAGGTTAAACTGACCAACCTATCTAATTGTTTCTTTAACATACTAACTACTAACCCAGTTAACGACATCCTAACTGGACCCCGTTCAAAAAAAATGAACTATAACAATTTTCCAGAATAACACAAGACAGAAGTCACATAACATTAATCAAGATTATAGCAACTACCAAAGACCATCTCCTGCCAAAAGCTCACACAATAATAATAAAGATAATAATAATAGTCAGAAATATCCAGAAAAATCTAGAAACTGCCACAAGAGAAGACAAGTTCTTGACTTGCCAACCTGGGCAAAACATAACACACAGCCCTAGTTCTCAGATGCTTGCTAGTTTCATTTCACCCCTCACTTGGGCTTTTTTATACACTACTGTACACTTTATATTATAATGTTTTTTTTTTTTTCCAGAGTTCTTTTTACCAAATCCAGACTGACCTAATGTAAGTGGTCAATACTGCCCTCAAATCTTGATTTGGTAGAATTTAGTTCAAGGAAAGGGGCTAATGGCAAATGTAGAGTAGCTGTAGGAGTTCACTTTCATGGGCAACAACTTGATTGTAATAAACAAGTTATGCCGCTAATCCCATTAGCTAATTACGGCAGCATTGAGTCGTCAACTGCTGTCAGCATCGGTATGTCGCTTTCTTTGTTTGCTGCTTTTGCTGTGTATTCCATCTTCAGCTCACCTGCTGTTATGTCAAAATACGGTTTTTATTGTATTAGAGAAATCGCAAAGGGTGAAACAGTCTTTTAGGCAAATGCATACAAGACGGTACTCATCTGAGAGCGGGTAGCTCATGGGCAAAGGTAGCAAAATTGGTGGGTCGGTTTAGTAACAAGTCGGGTTGACATCAAACGTTTTTTGTTCAAAAAGTCCGTGTCTTTTGCAAACAAGAACTTTGTTAAATAATAGAGTAAAATGCCATTTTCGTCCCTGAGGTTTGGCCAGTTTTGCGACGTTGGTCCAAAGGTTTGTTTTTCCGCATCTGGATCCAAAAGGTTAACGAGCTTATGAAAATGGCAAGATTTTAAACCTTTTGGATCCAGATGCGAAAAAACAAACCTTTGGACGAAAGTCGCAAAACTGACCAAACCTCAAGAACGAAAATGGCATTTTACTCCAAATAATATTACAGAAACTATATCATTTAGAAATGCATCATTTAACTGATAAATACAAGTATTTGAGTAAAATGATTTAAGAGGTTTTACGTATTAAAGATACACATTGCATGACTTTCGACCCGTTTGACCTGATCTATTTCCCTTTAGCTAACTTTTTTTCGTTTTATACATTTATATAGGTCAAAATTGCTACCTCTATATAAGAATTTAAGAATTTAATTTTCAACATAAGTTGGTATTTGCTTACCATATAAGGAATCACTGGATGCACTCCGCATGAGATCTAGTCAAAGTTTTAACAAAAATTAGTAATGATATTAATATATATATAAACAATAATTAATAATTAATTCGTCCCCTTGCAGATTTTCTAGTTCCACCACAGCCAACTAACTTACCAGGATTATCACGCAGTGCCTTTACAGCATCAAAGTTCTTGTACGTATAGCCCACAAAATTCAAGTCCTTAGGATTCAACTGCTGCTGTATAATAATATTGACAATACAAATATTACAACAGAACCGTTAACCGCTATGATGAGTATAAAGAAGTATTATACAACTTTGCATTACAAAGAAAGAAAGGCGAACCTTTCGTGAGGGTCCTGAACCAGTTCTTCCTGAAGTTGGAGGGTTCAACTGAAGTAAAGTTCAAAAACTTAGCCCGAATTGAACTGACAAATGTTAATGACTTTAAACGTAGTAATGTATTTTTGTAAATACCTCGTCAAACTTCATGAAATTTTGGGTGTCTAGTTCCCCGTTGACTTCGGGTTTGAAAGCTGCTTCCATTTCATATAATTTATCCCACACGACATCCTTGAACCACGGGTGTGCCTGAGACAAACAAACACAGTTTAGTAAAAACATTAAACAAACATAAGTACAATATAAGTTTAAGGGGGTGGTATGGATGCGTGCTTCGAAACTGATTATGTGATATCGAATAACCAGCTCAGGTTGGTGAAGTAAATTTGACGATATATATACACACACATACACATACACACGCACATGCACGCGCGCGCACACACATATGCGTGTACTAGGTTAGAAACCCATGTATTACATAGGTTGAATAAAGGAATTATTAAATAGTTAGTAAAATTAATATTTAGGAATTATAAAAACTTTTTTCAATTAGCTTTTTAAAGAATTTAAAAATAAGATATAGAATACAAAGAGGTGAAATAAGAGAAACATGAAAAAGAATCTTGGGTGCTAAGAATTGTGATCAAATAACGTGTGTTTGTGTGTATCATAGTTATTAAAGGCGCTAGGCGCACTAAAGGCTCGTAAGCCTCGCCTGGGGCCTAGGCGCAAGGCGCAATAAAGGCAAGGGTTTGAGGAAAAAAAAGCGCACAATGAAAGAAAGTTTAAAATATTTAGGTATTGTTTGTTTTTTAAGAGGTAAAATGTCGGACCACATCTGCAGACGTTTGTAGAAGAAGAGGTGGACCAAACCTCTGCAGTCTGCAAGAAGAAGGTTGTTTGTTTTTTAACGTATGCAGACTTCTAAAATAAACTGGTGATGATGTATGGTGGTGGACGGTGGTGGTGATGGACAATGGTGGTGGGTGGTGGTGTTTAACTCTCTGCAGGCCTTAGAAGATCTTAGAAGTGCCTGGGCCAAGTCTGCACCAAGAAGAGCTCGTGCAGACGTTTTTTAATGAAACGTCTTCGGAAAAACAAACAGTCTGCAGATAGCAATGTATGCGAGTGGTCTGCGCAACGCAGACAGAAGAGCCTGCGCAATCTTTTTTAGAAAAACAAACACCACCTTAATGTAATAGAGAATTAATACTATTCTTCAAATAAAATAAACTAAAGCTATTACATGACATTTAATATCATCTGTTTGGTACCAAAAGTTCTAAAATATTAGTGTAGAAAAGTAGTTTTCTGTTTTCCTTAGATAAAAGTAGTAATCTGGCTAAAATCTTGCCGGAATTTAGAGAATTTAGCCGGTCCGGAATCTAGGAATCTTGCCGAAATTTGTGCATAACCATCACCTGGAGAATTAAAGCGCAATGGCCTCGCCTAGCTTGGAAAATGAGCCTAGGCGCAAGAGGCGATGGCTTTTAACAACTATGGTGTGTATTAGAGAAAAGCGAAGAGACGTTATGTTAAATGAGATTAGAATTCTCTCAAGTCATATTTTGTTGCCGCTAGTTTGAGATTTAATATTCCAAACATTAATAACTAATTACGGTGAATTGAAGTGGCAGGCATCAAGTAAAATATAGTTACATACCTTTATTTGGTCAGGCCCGCATGTACCGAGCCTATGTTCAACATCACAAAGCAACCTGTAAATGAGATCCTTTGCTTCTGGTGACAACATTGTGTCTTCTGGAAATCTAAGATGATTCTTCCAATGAACAATCTGACATTCAACAACAGTATATGCATAAATCTCTGATACATATTATAAGAGAAAATAAAATAAATAATTATATGTGATACCTTCCTGCATGTGGTTATTGGATCATCTGCGTAAAACGGAGGATATCCAACAAGCATTTCATACATTATTGCACCTAAAGACCACCTGCATGAAGGACAATAATAATAATAAGAGACAAGAGTCGTTAATTTTTGTAATAAAATTAATATATTGTATATATAATAAGCACATATCACACTAACCAGTCACACTCCATTCCGTATCCTTTCTTCAACAGCACTTCAGGAGCAATATAATCCGGTGTGCCCACCGTTGAAAACGCCTTTTTACATAAAATAAAATAAAAAAAAATCAACTAAAATGAACAAAAAAACAATGGCAAAGGTGTAAATAGAAACAAACCAGTTTTCTCCTATTCATCTGCCAATGCTGAAGCTGTTCATGGGCACTTTTCCATCTATGTCCGTTTTCAGCATCGGGAAAGCCATCAATGTCCATCGGTTCTCGTATATTTTCATCAACCATGGCTTCGTTTTCGTTTAACGTAGATAACGTTCTACAATCAAGTGGCTTGCACAGGCCAAAATCCGAAAGCTTCATGTGACCGTTTTTGTCCAGTAGAAGGTTGTCCGGTTTTATGTCTCTGTGAATGTAGTTATGTTTGTGAATGGACTCGATAGCCAAAACACTTTGAGCTATATAAAACTTAGCAACGTCTTCTTTCAATGTGTCTTCTCTCATTAGTAACGTCATCATGTCACCACCGGGTAGGTATTCCATAATGAGGTACAAATACTCGGTGTCTTGAAACGAGTAGTATAGTTTCACTATGCAGTGGCTTGCCACTTCTGCAAGCAAGTTTCTCTCAGCCCTAACATGTTCCACCTGTAAAATAAATATGAAATTTGCTAAATAACAATAAAGAAAAGGGATAAGAAGCTATACAGTTAATGCGGTAAAGATCGGATATCGGTCAAAGACCGATATTTGAGATATCGTTTATCGCGGTGGGATATCAGTAATTTTAAATAATGTAGAATTTATTTATTTAGAAATTTAACACTAACAACGGTAGCAAGTAGGAGCTGATTAAGACTTAAAACACTAACAATTAACAATTAAGACTTAAAACACTAATAGCAACAATAAGAAGAAAGACGAATGGTAGAACTAAGAAGAAAGGTACTGATATCGGGAAAATCGGTGATATATCGGTCACATGTCAGTCCAATATCGGTCAAATATGGGTTAATATCGCCGACAATATTGATACCGATATTTTGCACTGATATCTCACCAGGGGACCGATAACCTATATATCAACGATATATCGGCGAAATTAACTGCATAGATAAGAAGTTTGACTAGTCAACGAGAAGATATATCTACCTGTCCTCTAACAAGCATTTCTGATTTCTTTAGTTTCTTCATTGCATAAATATTGCCAGATTTCTTCTCCCGGCATAGTCGTACCTGAATATTAAATTGGTAGAAAGTGCATTTCATTATTTTAACTTCTAAATGACCGAAATTTCAAAAAATACTAATGCGATTCATCATATAATTGTTTTGCGTGTATTTCTAACCTCTCCAAAGGCGCCTCTTCCAATGATGGTCAACAGTTCGAAATCGTCAACGCATATTTTGTTCCGTTTAAGTCGCATAAACTCGGTTTCCTTTCTCTCTAAATCCTTAATCAGATTAATCTGTTCCTCTTTCGGCACATCCGAAGAAGCCAACTTCCTCTCCAAAACCCATCGCCTGCAAAATATAATAGTTTATCAAGACGAATTTCCACTCATATCGAAAATATTCTTACTGTTTGTTACCATCATTTGGTAACTTTCGTAACAACATAATTTTAAAACATCATCATCATCATACTCAGTATATCCCACCAACAGCAAAGCTAAGGTAGGGTCTGAGCAGGGTAAGATGTAGACAGCCTTACCTCTACCCCGTAGGAATAGAGAGGCTGCTTCCAGTGAGACCCCCGGCTCGATAGTATTTTTGCATCAAGCCTTGGACATAAGGCACATAACACTCAGCAATTGAGACAAACGCCGATTAGTGCATGTACTCCCTTGTCTTTCAGCTATCAACGTCACCACATGATGCATGATTAACAATCCCACTCTTTTAACGTTATTTTCACGAAATTAGTAAAATAACGTTAAAATTAGTGCACTTTCACTTTTGTCCACCAAGCCCCTACACATATATACATTTTAAAACCGTCTACTTAATAAACGCTAAGTACTCAGAGTTCAAAGTGACTAGAAAATTGGCACACCAATGTGAATCATCTACAAAACCCACCACCAAATAAGCCAAACATCACAACTTTTAGCAACACATATACATAATACATTACCAGTCTGGTACACTCACCAATAATCCATACCCATATGATTATATTGTATCTTTAAACAATTAAACTCCAAGATCAACTAGTGATGTCGGGCTGTCGGCGATACAAACCGGGTGTCCAACAAACACTCTCAACTACCATTTCAAGCTAATTAAGAAACTTCAAACCGAAAAATCCAAGAAACCCACAAAACATTCCAAATCAACAACATGCATCATCTCAAAAGCCAAGTTAAAATTCCAATTTAATCAATTTAGTTAATTAACCTACTAAATTAAGATCAATTCAATCTCCACCAAATTTTCAGCAACCAAAGTGTAGATCTCACAACACAATAAATGCAGAAAACAATAAGGTACTAAACCTAAAATCAAAAATTCAAGATTCACCAATTAAACACAAAACAATAAACAAAATGCATAGTACACGAATCCCATGTAAAGGGTGTTGAAATCAAGACTTTGATTCTCATAAAAATCAAAACTTTATGAAAAAAAATGTGACCTTTCTTTGCGTTCTTGAATGTTCTTCATCTGGGTCTTGTAGTGATTCTCTATGAATTGTTTAGCAGCAGCCACTTTCTCCATGGTCAAACTTGAGCCTTGAACTTCATCATCTCCCCCTTTCACTCCTTGTTCCATTGTTTTTTTGAATCTGGGTGTTGTTTGTTTGTGAAATTTGAGAGCTAAAATGGAAACCTCAAGAAGCCCTTTTTGGTATGGTTTACCTCATCAGCAGGAGGAGGAGCATCAAGTAAGGTGTAGTGTATGTATAGGTGATGTGTGTATGTATGTATGTATGTAAATGTGACTGTAGGGTTTTAATCTGGTGTGTAAAGGGGTATGCAAAGCCCAAAAACTAGATCGGCTATTTGTATGACAGCTGTGTTGATCTGTCTAATCTTGATATTAGGTTTCTCTTTCTTGTCTTCTTTGACTCCATTAATAAGAATGGTCAAACGCCACCGTCTTTTCTTGTTTTCTTTTTTACTCAAAGATTATGTAGTTCATGTTATTCTGTAAAATGGTTAATTTATTGGGGGGTGGGGGTTTGGAGATTGGTTATTAAAAGTTTAAAATAATTGGTAGTGTTTGTTTATTTGTATAGAAGTAAAATGCTTGGATAGTCTTTGTGGTTTTGTAAGGTACTTTTTGTAAGTAACACAGGTATTTATTGCGGGTGTATCGGTGATATAGGTTGTTGGTTTTTGATGGTTTCATTCGTTTGGATATTAAAGAGAAAAGGCTAGGGTAATTTGGAACACCACCCCTAGTAATTTGGGTAAAAATGAGGTGGTTTAATATGATTGGGTGTTTTGATTCGGGTAGTTTTGGGTATCTGGGTTATGCCCCCTCCACCCTTAGGTCAGTACCGGTTTGGTTTGTTGCTTAAAAAGACATTGACACGTATATCATATCAATCAAAAACCAGGTTTGGTGTCGATGTTGTTCAATCGAAATCGGTTCGGCTCATCACGATAGAGACACTTGTATAGTTTAAAATACCAAACAAATAATCTGTTATGAATACAACTTCGTTTTCAACAAAATTTATCTCATAATGTTTTGGGGAAAAAAAGTTAAACACAAATACGTATTCAACAGCAACAGTCGTATCCAGTACAATCCCACTCATAGCCAAACTATTCGTAGGGTCTGGGAATGTGGGATGTGTACAGACCTTACCTCTATCATGAGGGATAGAGATACTGCTTCTAATGAGACCCCTAGCTCCAAATTCATATCCAGACAAAAGAATCAAATAAACCATGCATAAACATATAAACACATAAAAAGTTTTAAGGATATTCTTACTAAGCTACCAAACATAAGAAATGGTGAAAAGATATAACAGGTACAGATAACACATCAAATAAACACACATGCAAGTTATAATATTCACAAGCCATTGAAACAGACTAAAGAATCTAAGCTCTTAAATCGAGAAAGCAATACAAAATTGTATCATCCTCCTAAGAATCCTTAACCTTAATCCTACGTCTCCACAAACTCTTACCCTCGACTATGTCCTCACAAAGGTGCAAGTCTAGCAAATTCTACGTAATCCAATTCTCCCAAGTCAATTTCGACATGCCTCTACTCCTCCTCCCCTCAACATTGAGAGTTTCCACGGTTCTGACCGTGGCCGTCACCTGCCTCATCCTGACATGTCCAAACCATCTCAACCTCTCCTCCCTTATCTTATAAGATATACTAGACACCCTTAATCTTAACCGAAAAACCTCGTTTCTTATCTTGTCCAGCCTAGTGTGCCCACACATCCACCTCAACATCCTCATCTCAGCTACCTTTAACTTTATGCATATGTGTCTTCTTGATGTCCTAACAATATGTTCCATTAACCTGTCTAACTGCCACCCTTTAAATCTTCCGCTTTAATTTAGTTGGAAACCTCTTGTCGCACAATACCCATGTGACTAATCTCCACCTACACCATCCAACATAAACACGGTGAGCTATGTCGCTATCTATCTCCCAATCCCTTTGGACAAATGATCATAATTACTTAAACTTAGTTGTCCGGGAACGACTTGGCCCTTAATGGTAATCTGAGTGTCCTCGTTTATGCCTGCACCACTGAAATCACAGTTAAGGTACTCGTTCTTAGAGCGACTAATGCTTAAACATTCGCCCTCAAAAGTTGCCCGCCACTCCTCTAATCTCACATTCAGACTTTGTTTATTCTCTATAACTAACACGATACCATCCGCAAAAAGCAGGCACCACAAAACCGTCTCTTGATCGACTTTGAACTCATCCAGGATAACCACAAAAAGAAACTGGCTCAAAGCATACCCTTGGTAAAGGCCTATCTCTACAGGGAAGAAATCAGTATCCCTTACCGGTGCACGAATGCTAGTTTAATTCCTGAGATACGTATATTTAGTTATGTATATATATTTCCCAAAAAACCTCTCTATCTTCTAAACTATTCCAAATCAATCTATGTGGCACGTTGTGATATTCCTTTTCAACGTCAATGTACACCATATGTAGATCCATATTCTTCTCCCTATACTATTCCATCAATCTCCTATAACGTGTATTGCTTCCGTAGTTGATCGCCCTTTCATGAAACCAAATTGATCTACCTTAACCTGAGTTTCCTTTCTAAGTCTAGTCTAGATTACCCTCTCCCATAATTTCATAGTATGGCATAGCAATTTAATCCTCTATAACTCCCACAACATTGAACATCTCATTTGTAAAAGCTAATGAACACAAGTTATTAGAGAAAAATCAAATTAAATAGAAAATAAATGAGTTAAAGACATATATTATTTATAGTATAATGAGTAAGGCTAAAAGTTCATAAAATCGGTTGATCTAACATGTAAACACGAAAAGCATCAACCTTCATCTTTACTATTACTATTACTATGTATTATACTGTAACAACCATCACAAAGAACATAACGGATCATAACCGAAACCCCGAACGTGTGCCACGAGAACCAGCACGAAAAACGAGGGAAACCATGTTTAAGTCTCGTCGTGCTACGCGATGGTGTTAGTAAGTTCTGGTCGCGTGACGCGACACCCCTATATTCGACGGAGGACATGTGGTAGCCACATGGCATACCTACCTGATGAGTCTTTACACCTAAGCTCTAGTTAGCATGGTCGCGCTACGCGACGGTGTTGGACCAAGTTGGTCGCGTGACGCGAGGTGGTCAATTTTCGGCTATAAAAGGGACGTGAATCTGCATTCAGAATCTGCTCACAAACTTTCTTTCTTTCACTTTCTCTCTCACTCTGTACTACTCTGCTGTTATACCCGATACCTTGAAACCCTAAACTCTGCTCCGTAGTAAGTGTTTTAACCCTGATCACTGGTACGATGCCCTGTCCGATCAATCTGAAACCCATCAACGTATGTCAAAGTGCTACCTGGATAAGGCTATACTTTGTTAACTATGTTGGGGTTATGATCTCGTGATTAGCGTTAAAAGTTGAATTGGGTTAATACACCAATACGTGTTGCATTGTGTATTTACTAGGAACCCAAGCTTAATACCAGGAGGCTATAGTAATAAACCCTAAATCTACAAAGTGAGTCATTCTATTTTTATCAAATGTTTTCAAAACCCCAAATGTTTTTCAGTTATACTTACAGTGATTAAGTTTTTGTATTCTGAAATTACTGCCGATATGTGGGGTTTTGTATACACTACTTGATCATCTTCCCTATTGGACATAGAGTTAGCCAATTAGTGATATGACCACAATCATAGGAACTGTCACCGAGTGACAAATACTGATTTAAGTAATTGAAAGATATAAACAAATGTAAAAACTCTTAATGTTGTAAATTATAACAATGTGTCTTTTTATACAAATGAATGAACTCACCAGTATTTTTCGCTGGTAAAATGTTTTTAAACGCGTTTCAGGTAACTCACTGTGAAAGTAAAAGAAGCATGCTATGAAGTATTGAAGGCTTAAATAAAGTGAGTATGTTACCAGAATAAAGAAAATAAATTATGTTTTGTGAAAATAGGGTTTATACCTATAAAAACTTTTGTTTGTAATATGGGTTTTATCCCAGTTTTTTAATATTAAACTTTGGTGTTTTACAACTCTGAAATTTTCCTAAGTACGGTCCTGAATGAATTTTTCCGCTACGAATTAAATAAACACCGGTACCACTGCTTTTATCTGCTCATGACTCCCGCCCAACGTGAGGTCAGGGATTGTGAGATGTATGTTTGTGTTTATTGCTTTGGTTATGTCACTAATATATAGGGTGTTTATGCAGCCATATATCTCACTTTGTTTATCATTTCATTAGATAAAAAAATTACATCACATAAAAATGTATTATGTGGTTCTTAGTTCTGAATTTAGAGTTTTTTTTTTTTTTTTTTTGGATAAGTGAGCATTGCCCGGCAAATATATTCCAAAAAAAAACGTGTTACAGGTTTTAAGGGGGCATACCCCCCGAGACTCCTAAAAGAGGACACCCCAAAACAAGCTTTGGGAACCTCACAAACGAGAAAAATATATAAAATCCGACTAGGCTATCTATAAAAGATCGGCCTAGCAGGAAAAAATATAGATCTACCACTAAAATTCAGAACTAAACTAAACAAGAACATGAATTTAGAGTTGATAAACGTATTAGGTGGTTCTTAGTTCTAAATTTAGAGTTGTTTTCTAGTTTGTTGTTTGTGTGTATCTAATGATATGATATAAAAAAGAAATTATTCAAAAAGCTTAGTTTTTTTGTTGGGTTAAATATCTAAGATTCATATCTAGTGGTCTTGGCATCTAGATTAGAAAATTGTTTTTTTTCTTTTACGTAAGAAAACCGAATATTCATTTTGAATAATGCTATCATCAAAAGTTGGATAGAAATATTGTTTTTACATGTTAAATGAATGTTACTTGCCGTCCAAAAAAAAGTGTATCATGTATGTTACTTACCCTTGATTAACCTATAATTTGGGGTTGTGATCAAAGATCAAATCATCCTAAACAAAATCTCAATGATTCACAACTATTGACCAGATTAAGAATATATTTGATCTGGTCATTGGTCATTGGTCAAGGTTCTCTCACCATGTGTCACATTCAAACACATATCCCTCGTCATCACTAAACTACTTTTTAGTCTAAAGACTTTCCAATATTCTTCAAGTGTAGTTTACAAACCTATAGTTTAAATGTTTTGTAAATGTAGAATAGTTTGTAATAATATAAGGGTGTGTTTGTTATAAAGAATTTGAAAGTATTAAATAATATACGTTGTGTGGATATAAGTAGGGGTGTAAATGAGTCGTGTTGCTCTTGAGCTACTCCAGATCGACTCGTAAAAAGCTTAAAAATCAAGCTTAAACAAGCTCCGGCCCGAATTTAAATTATTGGAGCCCATTTAATAAACGAGCTCAAGGCCCGGTTTTACATAATGGGCTTAATTATGCTCCCGAGCCTATACGACCATATGAATATAGTAACTTTTAACTATATATGATAAATATTTTAGTTGTATAGACGAATAATTGTATACATGTATATATGAAATAATTAAATGTTTATAAACACTCGAGCCCGAGCCAATGTTAAAATCTATAGTTTATTAATTTCGAGGTGAGCTTGAGTTTTAGACATAGAGATCAAAAGACCCGAGATCGAGTTTAGGCAAACAAAGACTTTGGCTCATTTATACCTTATACAGTCTAACAAAACTTAAAGATTAGAGCGCAATCACATGTCAAGGGTTTTGAGCAACGCACATCTCCCATCGGGTTTCAAGCTCGTTTGGTATAGTATTCTTACCATGGGAGCTCAATTCAAGAATGGTTACTCGAATTATTAGTATGATATGTTTTCAGCAACCTAAACTCGTTTAACTTGTCGGCAGCTATTTAATTGCTTTTACGCTTTGGTTTTTGATGAACCATTTACCTTAGACCATCCACATTAACAAAGCTAAAAAACGCTTAAAACATGCTAAGTCACATGTCACATTAGAAAAAGTCCATTCTTTAAAAACATTCAAAACTCACCAAGTACGTCTAAAATATTGCTACATCATCACCACTTTTATTTCATTTTATAACCACTCATCTTGATTTCTATATATTTAATAATTTAAAGTACAATGGCCCCACCATTATCCATTTTTCTCTAGTTTTTAGCCAAAAACTACATAAAAAAACAAAGGTAAAAAACGAGTTTCACAATAGAGAAAACTGAATGACATGAAAAACAAGAAAAAATGGATACCAAAAAATGCCTTATTGGTCATGCTCTTATAAACGAAGTGATCATGACCTCTATAATATTTTTTATCAAATGGAGGTTGATAGTTTCTTTCCAAATTCCATGTACGTAGTCCTACGTTATTTTTTTTTATGGTCACTTTTATTTATAAAATACTACTTGTTAAGATCTTACACAGAGGATGACTCATTATCTTAACACACGTGAGATAATCTAAAATGGACAACAACATAAAAATAGCTACAGTAGTAGCAAGATACAAACCAAACTTTACAATATAATATAGTTATTTTCTTATTTTTATGATCACTTTTATTTATAAAATACTACTTGTTAAGATCTTACATAGGAAATGACTCATTGTCTTAACACACGTAGAATGATCTAAAATGGACAACAACGTAAAAATAGCTACAATAGTAGCAAGATACAAACCAAACTTTACAATTTAATATATATTAATTAATAATATGAAAGAATAATGTGTCCTAGTATATTTGAAATACAACACTACTTATTCTAAAAGATGGTCTGGATGATATTTAAATGGGAAATTTACAAAACTAGTCACTAACCAAAACTACTTTTAAAACTAGCCATCTTCCACGTTCTTGAAGCGACGCATCATGCACGAGATGTGTCTTTGGAGCCACGTCACTGAAACCCAATAAAAAATGGACACGTAGCGCTTTTCAAAAGTTGCATAATCCCAAACGCATCAGGAGAACCCCCAGACACATGAGGAGAACCCACAGACGCATGAGGTGGACCCACAGACGCATCCCTTGCATGATGCGTCACTCCGAGAACGTGTGAAGTGGCTAGTTTTGAAAGTGGTTTTGGTCAATGACTAGTTTTATAATTTTCCCTATTTAAATTGGCCCGAGTTCGGCTTAAACTTTTAACAAGCTAGCCAACTTTATTGTCTCCAATTCTATCGGTGAGGGTTCCCGACGTCGCTGGCTTTTGGGGAAACAAGAAGTTTGGTATGGAGAGTGTTGATTCGGCCGGTTTTTCAGAAGGGCTGATTTGTTTGTGGGATTTGTCTGTGTTCCATATGACTAGTGTAACTAAGAACAGGAATTATTTACTTATCAGGGGTAGGATTGCGGGGAGTGGATCCGTGCTTAATATTTTAAACGTGTACGCTCCTCAGAGTGTCGTGGCCAAAAAGCTCCTGTGGGATGAGCTGGTTTAGGTGATTTCTGAGTTTGATGGTTTTTGGGTTGTAACAGGTGATTTTAATGTTGTTCGGAACTGTGAAGAAAAAAAAGAATTGTGCGTTTAAACAGTCTTGTGCTGATAATTTTAACAATTTTATTTTTGACGCTGGCTTAATTGAGTACAATATGAGCGGTAGGAAATTTACATGCTCTTCGGCAAACGGAAGAAAGCTGAGCAAATTGGATGGATTCCTTGTCAATCCAGGTTTTTTCAATTCATGGCCAGAAGCGAGTGTAGAGGTGTTCTCGACTTTCTTGTCCGATCATAGCCCAATCATTTTGAAGTCCGTTTCAGTTAATTTTGGGGCGAGGCCATTTCGGATCTTTGACTCGTGGTTTGACAGACCAGGTGTCACACCCCAACCGATAGCGGAAACATCGGAGTGAGACGAAATAGATTACTCGAGACATCATAACTCTAATAATTGTGACAAGTATTTAAATAGTAAATTTCATTTCATTTCTAAAGAATCAATTACAAGAATTTGAAGTAAATACAACATCATGAATAATGAAATACAATGCAATAAGAATACAAATTAAAGTGTGTATCTAAGCATCCTATTAGATTCTATGCATCACCAACATCATCGCTAACCCTGCAACATGTTTTAAAAAGCATAGTTCAATACAAAGGTATTGGCAAGTACACTAGTTTTAGACTCGTGGCATGTGTATAAAAGTATTTTCAATCCAACATAGCATTTGGTATACAAGGTCAAACGATCATGCATAACAATATGTCAACTCTAGTGTCCACTAGTATTTAGCATCCCTCGTCACAAAAGCAACGAGACCGTTATAGAATAAAGACTTAACAAAACCCCGTCGGGTGGTGTGCTACTCCTATAGCGCTATAATTGTTTAAGCCGAGTTAACAAGTAGTATGTATTCTAGCATGAACTTAAGCATAACAAGGCATGTATACGGATCGAATGAATAAAAGCATGTTTGTGAATTGTGCGGTTTAACAAGTAAAACATGTTGCACCCAAAGTGTATTAAAAAGGGAAATGGGTCAAGTGTACTCACAAATTTGCTAAGTCTTTCGATTATCCGAGTATTGACGAGTTAATGAGATTTAGTGTATGAATGGGTTTGGATTGAAGATTAAGGGATGTGTAGATTTAGAATTTGAAGTATAACAAGGTAAGTATACACGAAAATAATCATCTAGACTTAGTACTCGTTCTTGACACTACAAAACCCATAGGGGTTAGAATGATTTCATAGGTTTAATACCCATTAGAATCGTAACAAGTTACTAGGTCTTAGATAATGTAATCTAGTACTTTGACGAATGAACACAAATTCATCATCAAAGGTTCGAATACTTTGATAGTATATATAAGTATTATATAGATTATGTAATATATCAATAAGTCCAATAGTTCAAGCATGAGGTAGGAGGATAAATCCTCCATTTAGGAACCTCTTTATTGTCATAGAAATCATGTAGGAGGTAAGAAGGAATGTCTTCCATTTAGGCACCTCTAAGTGTTCACCACTACACTTGATGTAAGAACATACAAGGAGGGTCATGAACTACAAGTAATACAAGAATACTAAACACTAATCTATAAGAAATCATCAAGCAATGTGTGGATTTTTATGTAGGACAACCCAAGTTAATCCTAAATCACACCTACATCAAGTCTTGAACTTGAACATCACTTGTGGGTTAAACCCTTGAACAAAACAGAAAGTTTTTGAGGATTAATCCTCTGATTTTGAATGTCTCAACCTATTTTTTAAGCCTAACTAACCATAGATGTGGTTATAAGCATAAGGACATAGGTTTGAGATGAGTTTCCTCAAGTTTACACAAGTTTAGCAAAGATTAAATGAAAATAGAAATGAACAGCCTACTTTGGAGCCTTTTTGGCGACGTTCTAAGCTCTGGTTTTCCAGGGAAAACCTCTGGAAACGTAGCTAAGATCAATCCAAAGAAGTAGGAAAAAGAATCGAGTGAATCGGATAAGAAATGAGTGAGATATGCTTGTTTTTGTATGAGAGTTGCAATCTGCTCGAACTTCCGAATTTGGAGCTGATTGAAGGTGTTTGAGAGTGATCTTGAGGTGTTTAAAAAGTGAAAATAGCTTGGACAACACCCGGGTCTTATAGGGAAGGATTAGGGTTGGGTTTGGTGAAGAATTAAATGCATTAGGGGCAAGTTTAAACTCAAAAATCACCAAATCCCGCTTAAAATAGCGAGCTGAACCACTGTTCTGCAGATTAGTGGCCGTGGCGGCCCATGGAGGAATTCTCCTCCACCCGTCGCGGGTGGCGACGCGACGCCATGCAGCCGAGAAAAAGTTGGATTTTTACCACTTTTGACCCCTAGACTTTGGTATATTGATGTTTTAAGTTGTTTTCAATGTGTTTTAAGTATGGGAAACATATTTAAAGGTTTGTAATGTAACTATATCATGAAGCTAATATAAAACGAGTATAAACAAGTATGAATGTCGAGAATAAGTATCGAATTTCATTATGATCCAAGTCTCAGATTCTACAACGATTACAATGAAGGAATGATTTATAAGAATACGAAGTTTCCAAGAAATAGAATTTCAAGCAGTGTTGTAACACCTCGCAAAATCATGTCCAATATAATATCGACACGTGTCATGGACTTTAAACGAGTAACAAATTGATTACGAGGGACTAAAGTTGATAAACAAAGAAAGTATGTGTGTAGAAGGATTCAAAGTATCAACATTTGATCATTTTGCCTTTCAACAACCCTACACGATGTTTATACCCTTAAACGAATGAATCATGAATCGTATAAAACCGTTTGTGGAAGAAAGTGAAAGTTTACAAGACGCAAGGGTTAAATGTGTCAACATGTTTAAATTATATCTCTGAGTGACCTTTTAAGAACCCGAAGCTTTGTAACGATTAATTATGCTCCCGAGAATAAGTGATAAAAATTTCACAAGGTTTCAATATCGTATGAGGAAAATACGTTAACTTTCGTAATTAAGGGGTTAAAAGCGTCAACAAGGCAAAACTTATGTTTTTGGTTATCATTTAACGAAACCGGACCTGACGGTGTTTGGTTATATCTCATGGATCACAAGAATAAAAGTTAAATGGGTTAAATGTGCTTAAAATGAAAGAAATTACGCTTTAGAAGGTCCAGGGGGTGAAAATGTCAACAATTGAAACTTACTAATCTGGTTACCTACATGCTGGCGTCACGCCACCACCATCACCTTCTGCCGTCGCGTGATGCGACGACCTGATCTGGGCAGATTCTCTGCACAGCTGCATGTACAGCAGGTTGCACCGCCTTTGCATGCCTTGTTTTCGATTTCAGGGGCTGAGCCAACAGTATTTCATGCATAGGGACACCTGGAATCATCAGAAATCAGTTGTAGACTTGTGTGGAGTGATCTTGTGAAGTAATTTTGACTATATAAGCACTTGTTATTGCACTTGTTCATTTGCACTCTCAATTTCTCATTCAAACTCATTCTCTGGAACTTCCTGGAGCTCAAGCAATTTTTCTTAAGTTCCTATTTCATGTTAAGGACCATTGTAAGTGTTCTTAACCTCCTAAGTTCAAGTTTTATTAGTTTAATGACCAAAAGTCAAAGCCATCGTAATTAAGCTTTGACTTAGTGATTAATCACTAATGGTCCAGCTATTAATCGAGTTGAAAGTGGCTATGAGTTGGTAATTATGTGGGTAATAAACCCTTAATAGGGCACCCCCTGATTATCACTCTAACTTGGTCAATTGTCGGGTCAAACTTAATATTAAAAAGTCAACAGAAGCTATTTTTGTAAATAAATTCATAATTAGCAATATAGAAGCTATGGAACCTGTTTTAACACTAAAATAACTTGGTAATTAATGTAAGAACATGTCTAAGCATGTTCAACCCAACAGTTCTGAGTTTAGGCTCGGTTCGGAACCGAAAGTCGCAAAAGAAGACTTTTGCTTTGACTTTCAGTTCTGACCCGATTTAGCTTAGTTTAGATATGCCTTAAGGTTTCTATAGGACCATATTATAAGTTAGTAAAACCCTCTGTGGTTATACTATATGGTTCCTTATTTATCCGATTCATTTGCATGTTTCCGTTAATTGCTTAAAGGTTGACCATTATGACCATTTGTCATTAAAACAAGATTTTTAAAAATGTGAGAGGGCAAAAAGCTTTATTACTGATTTATAAACGTGTCCTAAAAATTTGACATCAGTTTGAGGTCTAAATTAGGAGTTATGCTCAATAGCGTAAATTGAAAGCTTTTTATTTATTTAAACGGTATTTTAGCATAAAGCCTACTTAAACCCAAATTTCGACGCCAAACTTTTTACCCACTGATGTAATATAATATTTTGGTATTTTTGAAGATTTTTATTTATTTTTAAACTCATCATAACATAGGGTTCTTGCTTTGATTCGGTAATTGACGGTTATACCCTTTTTGCTAATAAAATGAGTTTTACATAACATTTTGATACCAAACCTTTTGCTACTGATTTTATATGTTAAATAAAATATTTTAGGCCTTCTGGACTGATAAAAATCTCAGCTTTCCTTATATAACCTAAAAATCGCTTAAAACCGACTTTTTACGCGTTTTAAACGCATAGTATGGATTAAAACTATTTTTAACATATAAGACTTAATACCTACTGATGTTTTAAGTAAGTTTTATACTTTAACAGTAAGCAAAAGTTTTGAACTCAGATTTCCAAATTTGACCTTTAAAGCTTATGTGAAATTACCAAAATGCCCCTACGGTGCATAGTTTGGTTATAAATGATAAATTTCACATATATGCAAATACCCTACTGTTATGACTTGCAAGAATAAATATTTTTACTGATAATTTCAGACCAGAACCTCAGATTAATATTTAATCTCTTTTATAACCTTTAAAATGACCAAAATACCCCTACGGGGCTTAATTTGAGTTTAAATCCGTTTTGGGCATAATGGAAGGTATCCTCCTGATATCACAACATATTTGTGACAACCTGTATTTCAGAACCCTTCTTTGTGTTTTATTAAAAACTTGTATGAGTAATACGTGACTAGTTGACGTGTTTGATTGTAATAGAATATTACGTTCTGTATGCTATGTGTTATGCGATATGGAAATTAGAATGTGAAATTGTGTCCGATCGCACAAGCCCTTTTGGGCCGCACACCGTGTCTCTTTTCTCACACTCTTCTCGGCTCACTATACTTGGACTCGAGACCATGAGGGCAGCCCAATGCTGGGTTCGGCCCACTCATCTTATACACCTACACTTAGTTAGTATTGGGGTTTAATTCCTCATATTTTACAAAAACACCAACACACACAAACCCTAAGCTTTCTCTCTCCCTCTCACCCTTGTGCGACGGCAAACATCCCCTTTCCATCGAAGCTTTGTGATTCGGATCAATCCTTGTTCTCGTCTCTAACCGGTTAGTGTTATATCATTGTTTGGTTTTGCATATGATTGATGTTTTTTGATCGAGTAAATAGGTATTAGTTGATATGCTTGATGTTAAAGTGTTATGCTTGAAAAATATATGATGAAACTGTTTGTGGACCGATTTGGAAATGTGCATTATCAAAACTGTTAAGAGAAACCATATGGTTGATCTAGGTCGTGTAGGACCGATTGCATGATTTAGATTTGGAGCCTAATAGATGTAATCGGCTGTTATGATTTAATAAAGTTTGCATGATGGTTAGGGTTGAATGTTAGTATTAGAATTCACTAATCTGATGATCCGGTTGAATGCTTGGTTATTATTCTTGATTAAATTACAATTAGGGTGGTTGAATATACATGATTGTTTGAATATACATGATTGCTGAATTAATTGTTATTTGATCTGATTTGAAATTGCCAAACTTGTTAGCAATTGTTACGGATGTAAATGAGCTGCAAATAAGGAAGTCTGTTACGCACCTAGTCTCGACAAGGGTTGCGAGTCGAGAACTCTCAGTCTCGACTCAAGACCGCACCTCACTCACACAAAAACAACATGACTCGAGACCATGGTTGCGGGCCTTGTTGCGACTCGAGACCATCTAGTCTCGACTAGTGCATGCATGATCAGAGATCCCTTGGTTGCGACTCGAGATCTTTAGGCCAACAACTCAAGACCGTACAGTCTCGACTCGAGACCACCAGCTCACACATCTGTTATGGGCTTGCACATTATCACAGGCCCAAGAGTTTGAGCCGCATACTTGGGCTTTGTTTGTTTACGTGATGCTACTGTTGAACTCATATGTACTGTTAACTGCCATGATTATACGTGTAAGCCATGATCAATACTTGTATGCAACTTGTTAGTATACGTGTAGAAAACCATACGTGCATTATTTAAACCTAGACCCGACTGTATGGTAACCATGTTAGGACGTGGTTGACCACAAGTGGCTCAAGTGACCTTTTGCTTATCTGCCGAGCAAACCAAGGTGAGTTCACACTCTTACCAAGGCATGGGATTCCCGGTGGGTTGGGAATGGGATTGAATGATTACTCGTACCTTCGTGGCTACTGGTTTACGTACCACTGTCCTCGGGTTGGGAAGGACACCTGTAGATACAACTAGATTAGAACACATGGGAAGCCCCCACTAATCTTCGCAAACATGCCTGGGAGGCCGCGATACGAGTACTAATCTTCGCAAACATGTCTGGGAGACCGCGATACAAATACAGATACAACTAGTCTAGGACACATGGGAAACCCCCACCAATCTTCGCACACATGTCTGGGAGACCGCGATACAAACTAATACGATATAAGTTCTACCAAACGAGTATCTGCTTTACGAAACGAATACTATAACTAAACAACCAACTGTGAACTCGCTCAACTTTGTTGTTGACTTTCTGTTACATGCCTTGCAGGACGTTAGGTACTCATGGAGCTTGCACTGGGAGGCGCAGTCGTTGTGGGACATGGACAGTGGATGCCATGTTAAAACAATATAACACTTTAAACTTATTACTTATGTTTGGGTTTTCACAATTATGCTTCCGTTAAACATTTAATATGCTTTGTTTTGAACACCTTTCATATTGTTTGGTTGAATTACATTTATTACTTATTATGTTCAATATGATTGGTGGCTTGATCCTGGTCAGTCACGCCTCCAAGCGGTAGTACTCCGCGTGTGGATTTTGGGGGTGTGACAATATTTAAGGCATATTAACTTACAAAACCTGTTCATGACTCATTTGTTTACCCGTTATGCATTTTTCGCGTTCGGAGCGGTTTATGTAACTAGTTTGCATAAATTTACCGAAACGGGTCGAACCTTATTATTTTTATCTCAAAATGCAGAATGTGTTTAGTTTACCCATATTATACAAGTCTACAAACTTGTCGGGTCTAAATCACATTCTAATCCGGTCTTCGCTTAATCTTGCATTTTGAACCGTATACCTTTCTTTAAAACTAACCGGTCTAAGTTTAAACTTAAGTAAGACCCGTTAGGAATCTAATAGGTTATTAAAACCTTCGTTCCAGATTTAGGAGTCCAGTAAAAGATACTTGCACTTGCTGATTGATATACATATTTGCTCAGGTAAATACTTTTAACTTATTTTCCCTTATACAGGCTTGGGGTACGGTATATAAAATACCGCTTGGTCGGGTATTGAATTTTTAATCATATGAAGGTTAAATCATTGAGATAACCCGTTTAATATGTTTTGTTTGTTCTAAGCCTTTGGGGGGTTAATGACCATGTCCTGGATATCCGCATCTCATTCATTGAAATGGCCACGACTTAAGCACGGGGTGTAGGCATACACCCGCCGGTGCGTATGTAAAATAATATGCCCGCTTGTTCGAGAATAACTCGCCGTGGGTTTATTTATGTGGTGTGTCTATTAATCTTTAACCCGGTATTCAGCTCGGGCCACTGAACATATAATGAACATGTAATTCTTTTACAAGTTTATTTTTAAATAATTACCCCAAGTTATAAGAGATTATTTGTGCCTTGTGCATTCAAATCAATTTTCTTAAACATTTTCAAAAGTGTCAGTTAATTGTATTTACCAGTGTAAACTGACGTATTTTCCAAAAGGCTAAAGTGCAGGTACTAGGCGAAATAGGCTGGCTATTCTTGAGTGAATAAATAAGAGTCTTGCAAGCCTTGTCACTTAAAATCTGTTGAACAATTATCTTCTTTTGTTTTGATCCGCCTCTGGATCCTTTTTACATTTCATTTGTAATACTTATGTTACTTTTCATTCGGTTTGTAATATTATTACTTTTAGACTTCCACTGTGCATTAAACTGTGATTATTGACTATGATGATATCAACTACGTCACGATACTCCCCACCGGGCCCACCGGTAATACGTGGAAATATCGGGGTGTGACAGGTTGGTATCAGAGCCAACATTGAGGGAATTAAACACTAGCCTTTTGTGTTTAATCTCAATGACAAAGTTGCACATTCCTTGACTTCCGAGTCTAGGCAAAGGACTTAGGACTTAGGACTAATCCTAATCTTTTATTTTATCCTTTATTGTTTTCTTGGTTGTTTCTTTGTTGTTTTGACAGGAACAAGAAATGCCACCACGATTCAGAAGAGGAGGACGAGGCAAGGCGCCATTCACCAGCCATGATCATGAAGCCGGCCCATCTCACCGGCGAACGCCTTCAGTGACGATGAGCACGAGTCCCCAATAAGATTGGAGGACATACTTAGAGCCTGCGAGGCGTTCTATCTCGCTAAGCTCCTCACCTTCGTACCATGATTCCTTCGGACTCCATCAAGGCAACGAGTCCGATCATTCTCGCCACTCCTACCTTCCATTGCAGCGGTCGGGTTCACGCCGCGCCTTTGAAGACCCGACCCCATTCTTCCAGAGCCAGTTCAACCCGGCAAACCAGGTGCAAGAACCAGTGGGTTTTAACCCATTGGGACCAGAAGATCACTTCTCCGGTGATAAAAACATGGATATGGATGATGACCCCGATCCGGAGATGCCGCCAAGTGGGACGCCGACGCATCCCATAGAGATTTCAGATGGATCGTCCTTTCACGGTTCACCTTACCGAGGCCCAGACAGCTATGAGGCAAGGTTTGCCTCATACCCTTGGGAGTTTACTCCCCCTTTTAACCCAGCACCTCCACAGCAGCAACAGGATCCCTCCGAGGATTCACGCATCCAGGTGTTTACGCCACCGCCGCCGCCAGAGCAGCAGCCTCCTCTGGAGCCACCAAAGCGGAGAAGATCAGGAGCACAGATGTCCGTGCGAGGGGGATTCCACTTCAGCACCCCTCAACACTCTAGTGGCTGCCATTACCCGTCACTATATGAAGACCCGCAGATGGGTGGGCCTTCGAACCAAGTTTCCGAGGTGGAATCTGCGCCAATCGCACCATGACGGGTGGTCCGTAGGATAACCCTTAAATTAGCTAAATGGGCGCACAACTCATGCTTTACTCGGTTAATTGTAGGAACTTGGTAACTACAGTGCATTTGTATTTTCAGGTGTTAAAGTGCTTAAAGAATGGATATTATGAAGCTGGGATGGAAGCTTGAAGTTGGCGGAAACAAGATTGGAGAAATCAAGACGCGACAAAGAAAACAAGAAGTTGAACATGAGTTGTCGCCGTAGCCTACGGCTTCTGCCGTAGGTTGCGTCACCCTATGTTGCCCAAAATGACCGCCGTAAGACAGGTCCTGCTTGCCGTAAAGGATCACTAAGCACCATAACCTACGACACCAGCCGTAGGCTACGGCGCTTTATGCTGAATCGCCGACTTGCTGATCGCCGTAAGCTACAGCGGGCACCGTAGCTTACGGCGCCGTGTGTCCCCAAAACATAACTCCCACATTTATTGATCATTTTCATGAAGTTTTAAGGGACTTATCATTACCATTTCGGTTACACAACACTTGAGAGACGAAATTGGCTGCACTTGGAGAGTTTGGAGAGCTTGGATACAATCTTTAATCTAGAGTTTTTATGTTTTTGATTTCTATGAACATTGAAGCTTGTATGATGATGTTGATTCAAGCCATGAGTGGCTAAACACTTTGTGACTATCTTTGGTTGAAGGTTTGCATCAGACTTTATGTTTACTTCCTTATTTCTAGAATAAAAATCTTTATCTTCATTGAATTGCTTGTTATGGTGTGTGATTTATTGTTAGTAAATTGTTGATTCTTATGTTAAACTAATTAGAAACCGTACATTCTTGGTGTCGTTGGCAATCGAGATATCATGGGTATAGTTAGGCTTTGGTAAGGGTTCATTGATCATCGGGTAACAACCTCACGTTCTAGGAATCTGAGTACTTAGTTCCCTTTCATCACTGCAATTAATCATACATGAACTATGTCTATGTAGTTCTTTCTAGTGGAATGATAGCGTAAATGTCAAAGCAAACCGGAAACTAAAGATGGTCATTTGTCTCTAATTTGTTTACAACCAACATTTTCATTTTTGCAATTAGAATAGTAATCTTAGTTTTTCAAATAAAATCAATCAATTCAGCTCTTGAATTTACTTTTACTTGCATTTAGTTTAATTTTAGTTAACATAGTTAAACTTCAAATAACACATATTCCACAAACTCCGTGTGTTTGATACCCACTTGCCACTAACTATTTAGTAGTAATTGGATTAAATTTGATTGTGACCACGACATCACGTTAAATTTTGGCGCCGTTGCTGGGGAGTAGTGCGCAACGTGTGTTATTTGTGATCTCTTTTAGTCGTTATTTGTCTAGTTTACGCGGGGTGTGTTAGTGTGCAGGTATTTACAGGTGCATGCGTACTAGAAGCTCTCACAAGCTATCACCATTGGCATTTGATCCAGAGATTGAACGCACTTTGAGAGGAAACAGAATCTTGTTAAGAGAAAACAAAATTAGCGGTTCACCAACAACACCAACTACGCCAATTACACTACTTAGATACATGGATCCACCGCCACCACCACCCACTATGGGTGAGCTTATACCACCTTTCATACCATCATCAACTCAACCTTCACCAAATACCACCATGCCTAACACTACTACCGACCCTACTCCACCACATGATGTTACACCAACCAATACTACACAACCCATTACCACCCAAGATGAACCTACACTCACTTTTAATCCTTCTACTACAATTTCACCATTCACCCATTTCTTCCTAGGTGTGGGTCAGTCATCTTCAACGTATTCAATACCACCAAATTCAACCATTGTTCATGCTACTTCTACATTTAGACCATCGAACTAGTCGGGTTTTCAATATTCAACTCTTCCATTTGGGCAATCTTCGGGTATAGGAGGAGATGGATATGATGAAGGGTATGAAGATTTTGAGGGTTATGATGAAGATGGATATGCATATGGGGGGTGATGGAGATCAAGGGGAGTTTACTTATGCACAAGGTCAAACTCAAGGAATACCAAGTGTTGGTGGGATTCCTCAACAACAAATTATACCACAACATATTCGGCCAAGGCCACAAGGGCCCCAAGTGCAACGTCCTATACCATTGCAACAAGTTCGTCCACAAAATGCACAACCACAATTCCAAAGGCCAATTCAACACCCACCGATGCCACAACATCAATTTCAACCACACGTACCTCAAGGGCCTATGCAAAGACCAATGGGTCCTATTCGTCCAAGGGGTCGATTGGGTGTACCAAGAAGACATATTTGAGAACATGCGAGAGGCATTGAAGCGCATTTTAGGCCGGTAATCACTCACAACCCTTCACCGGTAGTTATTCCTTACAATAATCAAGGGAGGTCATTTGAAGTGAGAACCAATTCGTTACAAAGCTTGCCAAAATATAAGGGTCTAGTAACGGAGGAGCCTTATTTTCATTTGGAGGCTTACGACTCGATTTGCAACACTCTTAGGAGTCAAGGATTTTCCGCCGACGATGTCAAATTGGTACTATTCCAATTTTCTTTGGAAGACAAGGCCAAGAAGTGGTTTTACACTCTACCTTCAGCATCTATCTATACATGGGCGGAGATGCAACAAATCTTTTTAGATGAATTTTATACCGCTCAAAAGACGAATGATGCTAGAAAAGGGTTGAGAAGCTTTCAACAACAATAAGGTGAGATGTTTCATGAGGCCTTTGAACGTTTTAATATGATGATAAAGAATTGTCCTCATCATGGGATTGAGCTTTGGGAATTAATGAATGCTTTCCATGAGGGGTTAAGTGCCGAAGATGCTCGCGATTTAATGTCCATCACAAATGGTACTTTTGGTACAAACTACGAGCATGACGATTGCGAGTTTTTGGAGCAAATGGCAATTACATCAAAAAGAAAAGCTCAAGCTTCAAGGAGAGTACGACCGGCCATTACTCGAACTCAAGTGCATGCGGTAGACGATGGTAATGTTCAAACTTCAAACCAAATTTATGATGTTTGTGCTATTTGTAATGAAATAGGACATGCGGCTGAAAATTACCAAGGAGGTGAAGGGCAATATGAAGAAGTTCATGCTGTGCAAGGTCAAGGAGGGGGTGGTAGAAATTACAATATGAATTCTAACACTTACCACCCCGGTTTGAGAAATCACCCAAATTTTCGGTACGGGAATCCCTCAAATCAAGCTAACCCGAATTTTCAAGGAAGTCAAGGTAACTTTGGTTCGCGCCAACCTTACAACAATCAAAGTGGATACCGAGGTGGGAACAATCAAGGATACCAAAGACAATATCAAACGGGACAAGAACAACGGGGGTCTTCGGGTGGAAATGAGATGATGGAAATGTTAAAGGGCACGTAAGCGGAGATGCAAAAGAGAAATCAAATGGATGACGCGCGCATACAAAAGGATGAGGCTCGTGACAAAGCAATTCAAACTTTGACCACCCAAATGGGTCAACTCGCAACCGAAGTGGCGGACTTGAAAAAAAATAAAGGTCAATTACCAAGCGACACTAAGGTAAACCCGTCTCATAATACTTCTAGAGGTAACAATGTTAATATTTATCTGTAAGTGTTTTGAGAAGTGGGAAAGAGTACAAAACCAATCCTTCACCGGATTTGGTTGATGGGGTGGTTGAGGACATAACGGGTCAAGAGAGTGAGGAAGAAAATGAAACACCTAATAATTCTTCTAAAAAACCCAATTTTGAAAAACCCGAAATTAATAAAGAAAAAGAAAATAAAAATGAGGATGGGGGATCTAGTCAAGTACCATTTCCCTCGGCTTTATTAGATCCGGGTAGGAAAAATTTTATTTCAAAACGGGGTCCTCAAAAGGAAGAAATATGGGAGGTGTTTAAACAAGTCAAAATTAATCTTCCTCAATAAAGCCGGTACCCGCTTACGCCAAGTTCTTAAAAGAATTATGTACTCAAAAGAGGCAACAAAAAGTGCCTAAATTGGTTGACTTGACGGAAGGGGTAAGTGCGGTTTTGAAAGGAGATCTTCCTCCTAAGCTACAAGATCCGGGAACGCCTCTTATCAATATTCAAGTAGGAAATTTTCAAACTGCAAGGGCGTTACTAGATCTTGGGGCCGGAATAAGTATCTTACCAGGGGGGGTTATATGACCAATACGACTTTGGTCCATTGAAACGGGTCGAGACAACGGTGGTATTAGCCGATTTGTCTCATAAACTTCCTCGGGGTATTGTACGGGATGTGATAGTTAAAGTTGATGAATTTTATTATCCCGTTGATTTTCTTGTGTTAGATTACTCATCCGCGGACCCAATTCAACAACAAAATGTTATATTGGGTCGGCCGTTTTTGAACACCGCACATGCCGTTATTGATTGTCGATATGGTACGGTCGACATGACATTCGGTAATAGAAAAATGAGATTAATTGTTTTTACTAACGGTGCTAGTGTTTTTGGTGATGAGTGTTTTCTAGCAGATTTTATAGATGGATACGACCCGAAGGAGTATGAAGAAGAGATATTGGAGTCGTGTGTTTGTGATGTGTCTTTGCAGGTTCATGCATGTGCGTTGGAAGTGGAAGAGAAGGAGCAAGAGGCTCTCGCGGTAAAAGAAGGAAGACTGCCATGGACCCACTAAACGGAGACTTTACCGGTGGGAATTGATTCGGGTACAAAACCTTCATTGGAATGTCCACCAAATGTGGAATTGAAAGAGCTACAGAAACATTTAAAATATGCATTTTTGGGGGAGAATGACACCTTACCGGTAATCATTGCTTCTAATTTGGCAGTAGCTCAAGAAGAGGAATTGTTGCGGGTTTTGAAGGCTAATAAGGCGGCAATTGGATGGACGATAGCCAACTTGAAAGGTATTAGTCCATCCATTGTAATGCATAAAATCATTACAAGTGAAGATGCGAAGCCAACCCGTGAAACACAAAGAAGGTTAAACCCGAATTTGAGAGAAGTGGTCAAGAAAGAAGTGATAAAGTGGTTGGATGCAGGGATCATCTATCCCATTTCGGACAGTGCATGGGTAAGTCTGACTCAGGTAGTGCCTAAAAAGGCCGGTATTCAGGTAATTAAGGATGAACAAGGCGAGCAAATTGCCACCCGACCGGTCACTGGGTGGCGAGTTTGCATCGATTATAGAAAACTAAACGCCGCTACCTCCAAGGACCATTTCCCGTTACCCTTCATTGACCAAATAATTGAAAAACTTTCGGGTCAAAATACTATTGTTTTCTGGATGGGTACTCGGGTTATAACCAAATTACTATTCACCCGGACGACCAACACAAAACCACGTTTACATGTCCATATGGTACATTAGCTTTTCGGCGAATGCCATTTGGACTATGTAACGCCCCAGCCACATTCCAAAGATGTATGATGAGTATATTTTCGGACATGGTCGGGGAGTCTCTTGAAGTGTTTATGGATGATTTTTCCATCTTTGGCCCAAGTTTTGACTCTTGTCTTGACGAATTAGAAAAAGTTTTAAAAAGGTGTGTTGAGACAAACTTGGTGCTAAGTTGGGAAAAAAGTCATTTTATGGTTCAAGAGGGTATTGTGTTGGAGTATGTGATATCGGACCGAGGAATGGAGGTAGACAAAGCAAAGATTTGGGCAATTTCATCTCTACCCCCACCAAAGAATGTTAAGGGGGTGAGATCATTTTTGGGACACGCGGGGTTTTTTAGAAGATTCATTAAAGGTTTTAGTGTAATTACAAAACCTTTATGTAATTTGTTATTAAAAGATGTTCCATTTGATTTTACTGACGAATGTTTGCAAGCGTTTCGTGTTTTGAAGGAACAGTTGGTGAAAGCTCCTATCTTGCAACCACCGGATTGGTTGAAGCCATTTGAGATTATGTGTGATGCTAGCGACACGACCATTGGAGCGGTTTTGGGTCAAAGAGTTGATAAGAAGCCGCTGGTAATCTATTATGCAAGTAAAACTTTGTCCGAGGCGCAACTGAATTACACCACAACTAAGAAAGAATTATTAGCGGTGGTGTATGCCTTGGACAAGTTTAGATCCTACATTTGGGGGAGCAAGGTGATCGTGTATTCGGATCATAGCGCGGTCTGATATTTGATGGAAAAGAAGGATGCAAAGCCCTGGTTGATTCGTTGGGTGCTTTGTTGCAAGAGTTCGATCTAGAGATTCGGGACAAAAATGGTTGTGAAAATGTTGTTGCGGATCATTTGTCTCGAATCCCATTGGAAGGTGTTGATGACCCGAGCAAGATTAATGAGCGGTTTCCTGACGAACAATTGTTAGCCGTTTCTACTTTCGTTGCACCTTGGTATGCCCATTACGTGAACTATTTGGCCAAGGGTGCAATTCCAAATCATTGGACAAAGAAGAGAAGACAACAATTTTTAAGTCAAGTAAAACAATACATTTGGGACGAACCAGATTTGTTTAAAATTAGGCCCGATCAAGTGATAAGAAGGTGTGTTCCCGAAACCAAAGTGTTAGAGATTTTGACCCTTGCTCATTCGTCGGCATGTGGAGGGCATTTTAGTGGGAACAAGACGGGTTACCGGGTGTTGTCATGTGGGTTTTATTGGCCCACAATTTTCAAGGATTCTTGTGAGTTTGCCTGGAATTGCATAAATTATCAAAAAGTTGGAAGCATATCAAAGAGGGATGAAATGCCTTTACAACCAATTTTGGTGGTTGAGGTATTTGATGTTTGGGGAATAGATTTCATGGGTCCTTTTCCCAATTTGAACGGGTTCTTGTACATATTGGTTGCGGTTGATTATGTTACAAAGTGGATAGAAGCTATCGCTACAAGAACCAACGATCATTCCGTTGTATGTAAGTTTGTGCAATCCAACATCTTCGCTCAATTCGGTGTACCAAGGGTGATAATAAGTGATGGCAGTTCACATTTTAAGAATTTTAATTTCGGGAAATTGCTAAAAATATACAATGTGAACCACCGAGTGGCTACACCGTACCATCCGCAAACAAGTGGACAAGTTGAAGTGTTTAACCGTCAAATTAAAGAGATCCTCATGAAGACGGTACGAACGGATAGAAAAGATTGGTCAAGTAAACTTGACGATGCGTTGTGGGCATATCAGACGGCCTACAAAACTCCAATTGGTACCACCCCTTATCGGATGGTGTATGGAAAGGGGTGCCATCTACCAATGGAGTTAGCATATCGAGCGCATTGGGCCATCAAAACTGTTAATGCGGATTATGATGAAGCGGGTCGAGTGAGGAAGCTTCAACTAAGCGAAATTGAGGAGATTAGAGATGAAGCCTATGAATGTGCATCCGCATACAAAAGACAAACTAAAGAAAGTTCATGATGAAAAGTTAAGAAAGAAGAACTTCGAAGTGGGTCATAAGGTGTGGTTGTATAATTCAAGGTTGAAAATGTTCGTGGGCAAACTCAAGAGCAAATGGATGGGTCCTTACGTCATTCGAAGAGTTGGAAGATTTGGAGATGTCGATATCCAAGATGAGCAAACCAATCAGCAACAAACGGTGAATGGGCATCGGCTCAAACCGTATTTGGAAGGCAACGACATCAACAATCTTGAGCTTGACAAAGTGGGTTACATTCTACGCCCATTGGATGACGAGGAAGCATGAGAGGCCTGACGTGATGTCGTGGGTCACGCAAATTTAATCCCCAAAACAACTATATAGTGGTAAAAGGGTATCGAACTCAGGGAGTATGTGGAAGGTGTGTCGATTGTATAGCTTTGTACTTAAACTAATATTAAACTAAATTGCAGAAATTAAAATTCAAGAGTTTGGATTGTTGTTTTAGAAAACTAAATTAAAAACTAATTCAAATCAAATGTTGGTTGTAAAACAGATTAGGAGAGAACAATGATCACCTTAGGTTTCAGTTTCTTAAAACAGTTGTGTGTAATTCCAACTAGAAAGAGTTACATAGACATAACTCGTGTATAAGTGATTGAAGTGATAAAAGGGGACAAAGTACTCGGATTATATAAACGCGAGGTTGTTTCCCGATGACCAATTAATCAATAACCAACCCTAACCCTTCCCGTGATATCTCGATTGCCAACGGCACCAAGAACGTACGATTAAGACTAGAAATTGCAATATTGATTAACAAGTTACAAGCAATCAAACATACACCATGATATTCAAGCAACGCAAGTTATCATTCTAGAAATTCAAAAATAAAACACACAAAAGTTCAAGAAACCTTCACCTAAGATGATCACCGAAGAGTTTAGCCGGACATGGCTTGGTGAATCATCATCATAATCAAACCAATGTTCATACGAATCGAAAATACAAACCGGATGATACGAATTGTTCAAAACCCAAGTAAGCAGCCAAAATTCGCCCCCAAGATGATCCAAAACCGTCCAATGATGAGAAATCTGAAAAGATCCCATCAAACTAACTTAAATGTGGCAGTTACAAGTTTTCTCGCAGACTCCACCGTAAATTACGGCATCACCGTAATTTACGGTGAACACAAAAGTTTTATGGTGATTCTCTACTGATTTACGGTGAGCATATAATGAAATCCAGGTCCACCGTAAATTACGGTAGGACCGTAATTTACGGTGGTGAGCTGATTTATCTTCTTTGTTTTGTCTCTTGTTCCATGCTCGACCCGTTCATCACCAAAGTCTCCAAAACTGCACTTAATCCATCTTTTAGCCCCCGAAATGCACCTGAAACATAAGCAACAGTAGTTATCTAATTCAAGATAATTACACGATTAATGGAAGGATTATTTCATCTTTTAACATGCTTAAGGGTTGTCCAATGGACCACCCGTCACATCCCCACACTTAACCGTTGCTTGTCCCAAGCAACTCATCAAAACGATTTCAAAACAAGTGATCAAATTAAACCAAGCAAAACATGCAATCTTTTTACCAACCCCTTTTTAACACCCAAGCAATGCACCCCTCTCAAATTCTCTCCTCTCGGCTACAAGTGAAAACTAGCAAAGATAAGCTAGACACACACTAGGCAAACGGGTGGATGCACAATCATAAGCTTGTACCTAAATCGATCATTCTCCTAAAATGGGTCAAACATGAATGCAAATCAAAGGGACTTCAAGGTTGTAACGCGGCTAGGTGTATAGGTAGGAAATGGAATATATATGATGTAGCGAAAATTCGACCCGGTCTTTTTATTACAAACATAAACAAACAAACAAACCAACTTAACTACTATATACAAGACAATTAAACTTCTCTTTTTTCATTATTTTTCTCTCTTTTTTTTTCAAGCAAACAACCATACAATAAAGCATTAACCATATCTACTTCAAACAAGCAAACTACTAATACTATCACTTAACACTATAAGACCGGGTCAAATTTGGGTCAATTTTTAAGTAAGTGGCTAGGGGGAACAAATGATAAGCTTCAAAGGCACAAAATGGGCAACTAAATGTCCAAACCCCCGCCCCTCTCACTACCATGCTCATATATATAACTTATGAGGTCCAACCCCCCAAATCCCACACTCGCTCACACCAACGACGAGGCTACCTAAATGCCCTTATCCTTTCTACATTCATGTCTAACTAAGGACTCAAATCGCATTCAAGCACAAGTTCTAATGCACCCCCACCCGTAGCCACTCTCATCAAAGACAATCATTATTTATGTACAAGTGTGGCTACAACTCTCACCAAGAATGAAAAAGGTATCAAGGGTTGCCGGTGCATCAACTTGGGGTTAAGTTAGGGCGTTCAACTTCTCACATCGTTTCGCTTGGCTCAAAATTTTTCAAAAACTCCAAAAATTCCCCCCATCCCCACACTTGGGATACATTGACCCCAATGTATGGCTTTGGGATGCTTTGATCACTAACTCAATCAACATCAACAAAAGCTTGTTTACTCAAACCCCAAATTTCTTTTTGTATTTTTCATTTTATATTTTTTTTATGCTTTTCTTTTTTTTAACACACAACACCACCAACAAGCACCAACCCAACCAACGACACAATCATACACCACCCAACCGCCCAACCATAAACAAAATAAAATAAAACTATGCACAAATTATACAAAAGAGAGAGCACCACCTGACTAATAGTAGCGCGGTCCTGGAGGTCCAAAAATGGATGACATCATGTCATTCCATTCTCCGAATCCAAACGCGCCGCTGCTACTCCCTCCTTGTTGTTGGGCTCCCTCTTGCTGCCTCGGGTCAAGCCATTGAGAATGGTGAAGTGGTGGAGTCGGATATGAGATGCTACCATCATAAGGCGGTAATGAGGCATAGTCCACATGTTGTGGATCCTCAACAACCGGCCTTCCGGCATGCCAATCCGCATGCATCCTCCTCTCCTGATCATCATGGTATCTATTATTAGTGTCCACTTCTCTAGAGTATGCGAAGGTACGGTTCCATGCCTCGTGGCGATCGAAGCTATGTTTTAACGACCGCTCTATACTTGCGCTATTCCTCGTGTTTTGATCATACAACGTCCTTTCCGACCCCGACCAGGTATCAAAAATAGATGTCGGAGGACGTTGACTTTCAATCACCTCTTGCATTGTACCACTATACGCCCACCCCGGCTCATAAGATTGTTGCGCATAGTCATAGAACATACCACCGTGACCTCCACCATGACCCCCTTGACCCACATTCAAGTTCACCCCACCTTGCGGTTGCTCCTCATAATCTTCATCCCCGCTTGGGATCTCTGCTTCACTCTCGGGTTCATCCTCTTCACCCGGTAACAAATCCCTTGCATTCGCCTTAAGAGCTCTCCACCTTTGGCCTTGCGACTTTAACTTGTGATAACGCTCCGTCTGAGTATACGTCCAAACACTCCCCAACTTATCCAACATGAAAGGTTGGTGCCTTTTTGTTGCTCCCCGATCTTCCGATGTTATCGCCTTCTGTTGTTTCATTAATCCCGTAATTATTCGACAATAAGGGACGATGTCTCTTCCATACTTATTTCGGCAGATCCATAAGTGGTGCATGATAAGGTAACTATCGGGAAACGTGGAGCCCCATGCATCAACGAATAAAGAACGGGTACCTCCGGAAACCTCACCTGTTCTTTGTCTCCCCTTCGTGGAATGACATTGAGAAGACAGATTGTATGCAACAGTTTAGCTTCTATCTTCAAATTCTTCCGGTATAGAATACCACTGTATTTACCGGGTAAGAATAATGCTGCTAACATGTCATTCCATCGAACATGTTTCTCCGGGTTAAGCAAGAGGTCATCGAGAGTGGGAACCATGTACTCACGAGCCGGGAGACTGTCATACTTCCCGAGCTTCTTTAACGTGTCGAATGACATCTCCACCGGTACCCCGTGCACCTTGCCAATCAACTTCATCTGTGACGGCTTGTTAAAATTATGACATTTCAAGGTCGCCATCCATTCTTGTATTTCTGTCATAAATAGGTTACTCTTGTCTTTGTCGAAGCATTTAGGCGCCCCTTCCCAACCTAGCGCCCGAAACTTATCAAACACCCCAAACTGTTGAAACTCCACTTCCCGAACCTCTCGTTCACAAATGAAAGCGGCTGCCTTGTTCTTCAACTTATTCATGCAATCATGGTAGAGTGTCGGTTGCCATTCCTCTGCTTGATCATCTAATGGACCCGAATTCCACACCGGCTTTTCACTCGGATCCAATTCCATCTCTTCTTCGCCTTCACTTTCGCTTTCACTAGTACGACCCATATATTGCCTTTTTCGCGGTGGTTGTTCCTTTTGTTTGCCTTTGCCTTTCGATGAAGACGAACTTGATCCCGCTTGTTCTTTTGTCTTAGCCATTTCCTACACGCATGAGACAAGCAACAAAAGCAAACACAAAATTAAATCCTCTTTTCCAAAACATCCCCACACTTGCTTGTTATCATGGTTGTAGATGTTAGTGAACAAAAGTATCTCAAAATTTTTTCAAAAATTGGGCATGGTGTCTCTACAATGTAGAACATCCCAAAAGTTCACTACTTTAACCACAAATCCTACATCTACAACCAAAACCATGTTCAAATAATCGATTTCATAATCATATCTAAGAACAAGCAAGTGGGCATGAACAAGTAACCTAAAACACCTTACTTTTCACAATGTAGCACCAAAATATAACAAAATCAGCTTTCATACCTTTGTTTGAAGATGCACAAGTGCTTGTGAAACTAAAACTCCAAAAACCCCCAAATAATCTCGAACTAGGGTTTGGGATTCGGACCCAAAAACCGTGTTTTCCCCTAAATCTCTCGTCAAAATCAACAAGCTTGTGAAAAATTAGCCAAGTTAGACTAAAATTTCACTTGTTTTGGACAAAAATTGAAGGAATTATGAAAGATTGAAGGTAGAAGAACTATGGAGGTTGTGGTGGGTCTTGAGAAGAAGAAAATGATGGTGATGGAAGAATGTAGAATGACAAGAATGTGTGTGGCTGGGATTAACTCACGTGAAGTTGTGTTTTGTTTAGTTTTGTTTTGCTTTGTTTGGTTTTGTTGTGGTGTTGTGTTTGTGTTTTGGCAGGTTATTACGTTTCAATCCTCGTGGATGCAATGATTCAAGTGTGGGGATGTTTGGCAACATCCCCATTGAGATATCAGCGAATCCAAGAGATGTTTATGAACCGGTCCGATTACCGCAGCTGCATCACTACCAACACTGCTGATTTACTAATCAGGTTGTGTCTTGTTCTCATTTTGTGCACCTTTGTATATATTCATGTTTAAGTTTACGGTTGGGCGGATGGGTGGTGTTTAATGTGTTTGATGTGTTTATGGATTGTGAAAGTTGGTGGTGTTATTAGTTATATATATAAAAAAAAACAAAAAGAAATTTGTGGTTTGAGTTGAACAGCTTTTGGGTGATGTTAAAGAGTTAAGCGATCAAATCTTCCCAAAACCGTACATTGGGGTCAATGTATCCCAAGTGTGGGGATGGGGAGAAATTTTGAGGTTTTTGAAAATTTTTAAATCAAGCTAAATAATGTGAGAATTTGAACACCGTGGATTAACCCCAAATGATGCACCGGCAACCCTTAATATCCTTTGTTCTTGGTGAGAGTTGAAGCCACACATGTAAATAAATAATACTTGTCTTGATGAGAGTGGCAACGGGTAGGGGTGCATAAGAACTTGTGCCTTAATACGGTTTGAGTCCTTAGTTGAATGTGAATGTAAAAAGGATAAGGGCAACTTGGTAGCCTCGTCTTGGTGAGTGCGAGTGTGGGATTTGGGGGGTTGGACCTCATTAATTATATATATGAGTATGGTTGCAAGAGGGGCGGGGGTTTGGACATTTAGTTGCCCATTTTGTGCCTAAAAGCCGATCATTTGTTACCCCTTAGCTAGTTTCCCAAAAATTTACCCGACTTAACCCGGTCTTATAGTGTTAGTAGTTGTTTTAGTAGTGTGTAGATATGTTATAGTGTTATGTTGAATATTTGATTGAAAAAAAAAAGAGAAAAAAGAAAAAAAAAGAAAAAAAAAGAGAAAAAAAAGCAATGAAAAAAAAAAGAAAAAAAGTGATGTTGAGTTGTCTTGTAAATAGAAGTTATGTCATGTTTATTGTTTGTTTCATTGTGTAATAAAAGACCGGGTTAAGTCCTTCGCTACTACATATATATTCCATTTCCTACCCGTACACCTAGCCACGTTACAACCTTAAAGCCCTTTGATTTGCATTCATGTTTGGCACTTGTTAGGAGAAGGACCGATTTAGGTACAAGCCTATAGTTGTGAACCACCCGTTTGCCTTTTGTGTGTCTAGCTCATAGTTGCTAGTGCTTACTTGTTGCCGAGATGAGAGACATAGCGAGGGGTGCAATGGTTGGGTGTTAAAAAGGGGTTAGTAAAAGGATTGTTAGTTTTTGCTTGGTTTACATTGATCGCTTGTTTTGAAAATGATTTGTAATGGGTTGCTTGGGGCAAGCAACGGTTAAGTGTGGGGATGTGATGGGTGGTCCATGGGACAACCCTTAAGTGTGTTAAAAGACGAGTGAATCCCTCATTTGATCATGTAATTGTCTTGAATTAGATAACTACGGTTGCTTGTGTTTCAGGTACATTTAGAGCTTAAAAGTATGGAAATAAAGCTTCGAATAGACACGACTGGATTGTAGATTGAAAGACGGAGAATAAATGAAAAAAATAAAATTTTGGAATTGAAGAATTAAGAAGATAACATGATAGAGAATGAAATTACGAGAACGTAGGCGAAAACGGTGAAGAAAACGGAGTTGAAACGAGAAAGTTATGAAGAAAACAAAAATTGATTGCTGAAGCCTACCGTAACTTACGGTGGTACCGTAATTTACGGTAGACTCTGACAAAAATTGATGCCGTAACTCAGTTTAACTCCACCGTAAACCATTTTAAGCCACCGTAACTTACGGTGGTACCCTAATTTGCGGTGGAGGCCAGCGTGAAACATGTAACTCCCTCATTTAAGGTTGTTTATGGTGCCTTTTCATCATCTAATCATTCCCATTCGTTTTGTAACTCCTAAGGGGCGAATTTGGGGGTGTTCTAAGGTGTTCTTGAGTGATCTAAACATGAAGACTTTGTTTTTGATTCCAATGGACAAAGGTTCGATTGTGATGATGGTTCATAACACTATGAGCGGCTAGGTTTGCTTGGTGATCGTCTCGGATGTAAGGTTTTATTTGTGACAATTATGTTTGTTCTTTAATTTCTGGAATATTAGACTGTGCATGTGTTGTTAGTTTATTATGGTGTTTGATTGGTTGTTTGTAAATTGTTGATGTATGTTTGATCATAGTTCTAAACCATACGTTCTTGGTGCCGTTGGCAATCGAGATATCATGGGAGGGATTAGGGTTGGATATGTGTTGATTGGTCATCAGGTAACAACCTCGCGTTCTAGGAATCCGAGTACTTAGTTCCCTTTCATCACAAACAATTGATCTTACATGAGCCATGTCTATGTGGTTCTTTCCAGTTGAACATGAACGTTAGTTGTCCCTTAAAACCTGAAACTCGGGATGATCACTATCCTCTTATCTTGTTACAAAACTTAACCTTGATTTGTAATCTAATTTAGTTTAATTTAGTTAATTAAAACCAATCAACCCAAACATTGAAATTTATTTTTCTTTCAATTTAGTTTACTTTAGTGAAGTTAGACATACATCGAGATAGCACATATTCCACAAACTCCCTGTATTCGATACCCACTTACCGCTAGCTAATTAGTTGTTATTTGGATTAAATTTGTGTGTACTACGACAACACGTCAAAATGGCGCCGTTGCCGGGGAGCTAGTGCGCTTAGTGTTATATCTTTTATTTGATTTTTTTTATTTATTTTTTTTTCAGTACTACTTTTAGTTTGTTACTTGTGCAGCAACTATGGAATGGGATTATGATGTTGAAGCATGCTCATGTTACGGGAGTCACAATCACTGGGCTCAAGATTGTCCACGTTCTTACCACCCGGATCATGGCTCCAGAGGATATCAAAATTACAATCAATCCGATAAAGGCGGTAACGAGCAGAATCGAAACGCAATTGAGGAAGATAAGATTTTAGAGTTATTCAAAACCCTCCTGAAGCATGTAGAGGAACTCACCCAGTCTCTCAAGGAACAGCAAAATATTAATGAATCACTTAACCAGCGAATTGAACAACTAACTAATCAGTTTGACAATTTTGCAGAAAGAAAAGCTACAGTTAGCCTGGTTGAGGATGCTGGATCAGAGACAGATAGAGATCCAGGGGAACCGCTCATCCCAATTCAACTTGGGGATCTCAAGACAGATAACGCTTCATTGAATTTTGGAGTTAGTATGAGTGTTCTTCCCGGGTATATTTATGACAGGTATGATTTGGGCCCATTGCAACAGGTTAATGATCCTATGGTTTTAGCTGAATACTCACGAGGAAGGCCCCGAGGGATTTTGAAGGGATTGACTGTAAAGGTAGGTGACTTTTATTATCCTGAAGATTTTGTTGTCTTAGATCCATATACAGAGAAGGAACAACTGAGGGTGATACTTGGCAGACCATTCTTGGCCACTGCAGATGCTCAGATCTGTTGCTGGAAAGGTACAGTTGATATGACATACGGGAGCCGTAAGCTTTCTATTGACTTTCTTTCACATTCTTTTGATTATTCATTTATAAATACTTGTTCATGGGATTTTGTTACTAACACGAGTTATTCTCGAGTGTGTGACGATGGCCCGAAAGAGAGTGTTGCTATGATTGACAGGTCTAAAGATGACAAGATCGTGAAGGATAAAGAGGCCAAGTCACCTTGGTGGCTCAAATTGAGAATTAAAAAGCAATTAGCCAAGCGAAAAAAGATGCCACCAAAGGAAGCAACCAAATCCAAGAAGAATCCCATAGAGACACGTACGGGCGAGTTATTATATTCTTTCGATGATACAGATCTAGATAACCCGGATCATTGGGATGCCATAAGAGATGATGGATGGATGTGGGATGATAACCATGTGTTTCATACACAGGGGATACTATATGAACCACCATGAGCTTAACCAGATACGGTCTGGCTGAAGACTATAAACTTAGCGCTCTCGGGAGGCAGCCCGAGGATGTAGAGTAGTGTATTTTTTTTGTTTTTCTGTTTTGTGTGATTATTGTTGCAGGTTACCAGGTTAATAATTTCTACGGATGCAATGGTCCAAGTGTGGGGATGTTTGGTGAAATCCCAATACGTCCTAGTTGCAGTGGCGGACAATGCACGGATTAGAGTACTTGTTGGACACGACCGCGAATGAAATGCTATACGGTCGTGGTGGAACATGACACATGAGGCTTCTATGCTTTAAACCAGGGGAGTCTATTCCACTTTTATTATTTCATTTCTATTCGTGTTTTTTTTGGTGGTGTTAAACTCTATCTGTTAGGGAATGGGTTTTAGTTATTTATGTTAGGGATTGGCCGCTCATGGGGTTGTTGGTTGGTATTCCCCAATTTGTTATAAATTGCGCCATACATTGGGGACAATGTATCCCAAGTGTGGGGATGCGGTAACTCGGGAGAGGGTTGGTAGGATTGTTGATCTTAAAAGCTTGAAGGGTTGAATTTGTGCTAAAATTGAAAATTTTTGTTTCTCAAGTATGCTTGAACTACATGAAAACCAACATTTTCAATCGCTAATGGATTCCTACTAATATTAAACGAACTTAGATCCCTAGTCATAGTTGTCCCTTTAAGTTTCATGAGAGTATTTCTGACAAGTTTTAGAGAATAGTTGAGAAGAGATATCTAACTAGGGGTAACATGCTTTAGGAATTACACATGCTATATGTCGGTAACCCATATTCCTTTTGTTCGGTGAGATATTTAAGCCTACTAGAATTATAGTTGAATTGCAATTCATGTTCATTTGCTGAGAGTAGGCCATATGTTTCTTTGTGTTAGAACTTGTGTGGTTTGATACGTGCCGAGACTGTGGTTTAGCGTATACACATAGATGATAAAGGCATTAGGACCCCTTCATTGTGTTATTTGTTGATGTTGATTTCACCCACCGTAGTTAACCATGTTGAGCCTTTTATCCTTCGTTTGCTACACCTTGTTTGACCCGTTTGATTACCAACCATGAATAACAAGTGTGTATATGTTATGAAAAAAATAGAAAAAAAAAGAGAAAAAAAAAGAAAAGCAAAAAATTAATTGTTATGTTCGTGTTGAATAAATGGATCGAAAATACCCAAAGTGTTAGTATTATTGTGAATAAGTTGTCATGGTTTGGTATGTTCATTTGTGCTCGTCAAATAAATATAAAAAAGCCAAAAATATTTCCTTACTTTTACCTTTAACCCAAAACCCAAAAGTCCTTTTGATGTGTGTTACGTTATTTGATACAGTGGAGGTATGCTTGCTATACAAGCTTATGATTGCAAAGTAGCATATTTGGTTTTTAGCGAAATATATACTAGCACACTACACGCTAATCTTGATTAAACCGAGAGGAGTGCTCATTGTGAGGGGCGTGTGGCATGTGTGTATCATAAGCATGTTAGTTTTAGTTAGGCAAATCTTAAGTGTTTTAATTGCGCATCAACTATTTGTCAGATTGTCAACCTCGATTGTGTTAGTCTATGGGATGGGTATGACTTGGGATCTTAAATTGTTAATTCGGTGAAGGAATTTGGCGGTGATTTGTTAATAAGGTGAGTAACGTTTGTAATGGTTGCTTGAGGACAATCAAGGTTAAGTGTGGGGATGTGATGGAGGGTGTGAAACACGAGCCTTAAGTGTGTTATAATAAGTGTTTTATTGTGTTTTAAGTAATTATGCGCGTCGAATGTGATAACTACGAGTTCTTGTGGTTTTACAGGTTAACTGTCTAAATCGGTGAAGTTAGAGGATTTGGCGATAAAGCGGAACAAGCGAGGATGATAATGAAGACACACGATGCTATTCGGGAGCCGTTTCGAGTCAAAAGGTAGTTTGGAGGTTTAAGAAACACAAAGGAATTGCCAAACAACCCATGTTGGGAAATCATCATTCCCCCATCCCCACACTTGGGATACATTGACCCCAATGTATGGCTTTGGGAGGCTTTGATCACTAACTCAATCAACATCAACAAAAGCTTGTTTACTCAATGTATGTTTCTTTGTGTTAGAACTTGTGTGGTTTGATACGTGCCGAGACTGTGGTTTAGCGTATACACATAGATGATAAAGGCATTAGGATCCCTTCATTGTGTTATTTGTTGATGTTGATTTCACCCACCGTAGTTAACCATGTTGAGCCTTTTATCCTTCGTTTGCTACACCTTGTTTGACCCGTTTGATTACCAACCATGAATAACAAGTGTGTATATGTTATGAAAAAAAAATAGAAAAAAAAAGAAAAAAAAGATATAACACTAAGCGCACTAGCTCCCCGGCAACGGGCAATACGAGGAAGTCCATGCGGTTCAAGGTCAAGGTCAAGGTCAAGGAGGAGGTGGTAGGAACTACAACAACATGAACTCTAATACCTACCACCCCGGGTTGAGGAACCACCCGAATTTTAGATATGGGAACCCTTCAAATCAAGCAAACCCGAATTTCAAGGTAGCCAAGGTAACTTTGGTTCACGCCAATCTTACAATAACCAAGGTGGATACCGAGGCGGAAATAACCAAGGTTATCAAAAGCAATACCAAACGGGTCAAGAACAAGGGGGGTCTTCGGGTGGAAACGAGGTGATGGAGATGCTAAAGAGCATGCAATTGGAGATGCAAAAACGGAACCAACTTGACGAAGTGCGAATGCAAAAGGATGAGGTTCGTGATAAAAGCATCCAATCACTAACAACCCAAATGGGTCAATTAGCAACCGATGTGGCGGAATTGAAGAAGGGTAAGGGTCAACTTCCAAGCGACACTAAGGTAAACCCTTCACATGGTTCGTCACGAGGTAATGTTAATATTAATCATGTTAGTGTTTTAAGAAGTGGGAAAGAATTTAAAGCCAATTTGTCACCCGAATTGGTTGAGGGGGTAGTTGAGGATGTCTTGAGAAGAAGAAAATGATGGTGATGGAAGAATGTAGAATGACAAGAATGTGTGTGGCTGGGATTAACTCACGTGAAGTTGTGTTTTTATGTTTTTTTATATACAAGCGGACCCCAAACGTCGGACACAAAAAAAACTCCGCACCGTAAATTACGGTCTCACCGTAATTTACGGTGAGACCTGGACATGTGTTCTTCGCCGTAAGTCAGTAGACTTCTACAGTAAAACTTCAAAATTTCTTAACTCCACCGTAAATTACGGTATGACCGTAATTTACGGTAAAAACTGAACCTGAAATCTCACCGTAATTCAGTAGAGTTTTACCGTAATGCCCAAAATATTTTAACAACCACCGTAAATTACGGCCATACCGTAATTTACGGTGGTTGTTAAAATATTTTGGGCATTACGGTAAAACTCTACTGAATTACGGTGAGATTTCAGGTTCAGTTTTTACCGTAAATTACGGTCATACCGTAATTTACGGTGGAGTTAAGAAATTTTGAAGTTTTACGGTACAAGTCTACTGACTTACGGTGGGTGAAATCAACATCAACAAATAACACAATGAAGGGATCCTAATTCCTTTATCATCTATGTGTATACGCTAAACCACAGTCTCGGCACGTATCAAACCACACAAGTTCTAACACAAAGAAACATACATTGGGGTCAATGTGATGGGTGGTCCATGGGACAACCCTTAAGTGTGTTAAAAGACGAGTGAATCCCTCATTTGATCATGTAATTGTCTTGAATTAGATAACTACGGTTGCTTGTGTTTCAGATACATTTAGAGCTTAAAAGTATGGAAATAAAGCTTCGAATAGACACGACTGGATTGTAGATTGAAAGACGGAGAATAAATGAAAAAAATAAAATTTTGGAATTGAAGAATTAAGAAGATAACATAATAGAGGATGAAATTACGAGAACGTAGGCGAAAACGGTGAAGAAAACGGAGTTGAAACGAGAAAGTTATGAAGAAAAAAAAAATTGATTGCTGAAGCCTACCGTAACTTACGGTGGTACCGTAATTTACGGTAGACTCTGACAAAAATTGATGCCGTAACTCAGTTTAACTCCACCGTAAACCATTTTAAGCCACCGTAACTTACGGTGGTACCCTAATTTACGGTGGAGGCCAGCGTGAAACATGTAACTCCCTCATTTAAGGTTGTTTATGGTGCCTTTTCATCATCTAATCATTCCCATTCGTTTTGTAACTCCTAAGGGGCGAATTTGGGGGTGTTCTAAGGTGTTCTTGAGTGATCTAAACATGAAGACTTTGTTTTTGATTCCAATGGACAAAGGTTCGATTGTGATGATGGTTCATAACACTATGAGCGGCTAGGTTTGCTTGGTGATCGTCTCGGATGTAAGGTTTTATTTGTGAAAATTATGTTTGTTCTTTAATTTCTGGAATATTAGACTGTGCATGTGTTGTTAGTTTATTATGGTGTTTGATTGGTTGTTTGTAAATTGTTGATGTATGTTTGATCATAGTTATAAACCATACGTTCTTGGTGTCGTTGGCAATCGAGATATCATGGGAGGGATTAGGGTTGGATATGTGTTGATTGGTCATCGGGTAACAACCTCACGTTCTAGGAATCCGAGTACTTAGTTCCCTTTCATCACAAACAATTGATCTTACATGAGCCATGTCTATGTGGTTCTTTCCAGTTGAACATGAACGTTAGTTGTCCCTTAAAACCTGAAACTCGGGATGATCACTATCCTCTTATCTTGTTACAAAACTTAACCTTGATTTGTAATCTAATTTAGTTTAATTTAGTTAATTAAAACCAATCAACCCAAACATTGAAATTTATTTTTCTTTCAATTTAGTTTACTTTAGTGAAGTTAGACATACATCGAGATAGCACATATTCCACAAACTCCCTGTATTCGATACCCACTTACCGCTAGCTAATTAGTTGTTATTTGGATTAAATTTGTGTGTACTACGACAACACGTCAAATTTTGGCGCCGTTGCCAGGGAGTAGTGCGCAACGTGTGTTATTTTTGTTCTTGTTTTGAGTTTGTTATTTTTCTGGTTTACGCTGGGTGTGTTAGTGTGCAGGTATTGACAGGTGCATGCGTACTAGGAGCTCTCACAAGCTATCACCACTAGTGTTTGATCCAGAAATCGAGCGAACTTTGCGAGCAAACAGAATTTTGCTAAGGGAAAATACAATCAGCAGTTCACCAACAACACCAATTACACCGATTACACCACTTCGATACATGGATCCACCACCACCACCACCCACTACGGGTGAATCCACCTCATCATTTATACCAACATCCACTCAACCTTCACCAAATACCACCATTCCACCAAATACTACCGAACCCACCATAATTCAAAATGTTACACCAACCAACACCACACAACCCATTGCTACCCAAGAAGAACCAACCATCACATTTAACCCTTCCACTACTATACCACCATTATCCCATTTCTTCCCCGGCAACGGCGCCAAAATTTGACGTGATGTCGTGGGCCACGCAAATTTAATCCCCAAAACAACTATAGATAGTGGTAAAAGGGTATCGAACTCAGGGAGTATGTGGAAGGTGTGTCGATTGTATAGCTTTGTACTTAAACTAAAACTAAATTGCAGAAATTAAAATTCAAGAGTTTGGATTGTTGTTTTAGAAAACTAAATTAAAAACTAATTCAAATCAAATGTTGGTTGTAAAACAGATTAGGAGAGAACAATGATCACCTTAGGTTTCAGTTTCTTAAAACAGTTGTGTGTAATTCCAACTAGAAAGAGTTACATAGACATAACTCGTGTATAAGTGATTGAAGTGATAAAAGGGGACAAAGTACTCGGATTATATAAACGCGAGGTTGTTTCCCGATGACCAATTAATCAATAACCAACCCTAACCCTTCCCGTGATATCTCGATTGCCAACAGCACCAAGAACGTACGATTAAGACTAGAAATTGCAATATCGATTAACAAGTTACAAGCAATCAAACATACACCATGATATTCAAGCAACGCAAGTTATCATTCTAGAAATTCAGAAATAAAACACACAAAAGTTCAAGAAACCTTCACCTAAGATGATCACCGAAGAGTTTAGCCGGACATGGCTTGGTGAATCATCATCATAATCAAACCAATGTTCATACGAATCGAAAATACAAACCGGATGATACGAATTGTTCAAAACCCAAGTAAGCAGCCAAAATTCGCCCCCAAGATGATCCAAAACCGTCCAATGATGAGAAATCTGAAAAGACCCCATCAAACTAACTTAAATGTGGCAGTTACAAGTTTTCTCGCAGACTCCACCGTAAATTACGGCATCACCCTAATTTACGGTGAACACAAAAGTTTTATGGTGATTCTCTACTGATTTACGGTGAGCATATAATGAAATCCAGGTCCACCGTAAATTACGGTAGGACCGTAATTTACGGTGGTGAGCTGATTTATCTTCTTTGTTTTGTCTCTTGTTCCATGCTCGACCCGTTCATCACCAAAGTCTCCAAAACTGCACTTAATCCATCTTTTAGCCCCCGAAATGCACCTGAAACATAAGCAACAGTAGTTATCTAATTCAAGATATTACACGATTAAGTGAAGGATTATTTCATCTTTTAACATGCTTAAGGGTTGTCCAATGGACCACCCGTCAAGGCCCAGGTTTGGATATGTAAATATTTAGTTTAGTTTATTTTGTTTTAAATAAAGTCTCGTTTAAAACTTGTGTCTGAAACAAGTGTGGGGAAATCCGTACAAATATCCCAAATATAGTGTTGAGGACAACACGGGTTTTTAACGGGGGGGGGGGGGGGGAGGTATAATTTTTATGTTTTTCAAAAATTATAAAAAACAACAAAAATTAAAAATTTAGAAAAGCTAAAAAAACAAACAAGCATCAAACATAAATTTTTTTGTACAATGAAGCTACGGTGGGGGCGTAGCTCACGGCGGCTGTAAAACAAAAACATACCCCACGCCACATACCTACTGTCTTACGGCAGTTTTATTTGACCAGATGTCGCCGTAACCTACGGCAAGTGTCGTAGGCTACGACACTGAGTTAGGTGCCTGGCGACGTATGGGGTCCCTGTCAACGATGTATATATAAAAAAAACCGAAAAACATATAATAATAATAATAACAACAATAATAATAATAATAATAATAATAATAAAACGAATTTAATTTTAATAAAATTCATTAATTCCACATCTATTCATTCTCATCATCGATCCCTATCCACTATCCATCTTCTTCTCCATCTTTCTTCTTCTCCAAAGAACCCTAAGCTTCATAACCATAAACCTTCATATTTTTCTCATATTTCATCCAAATCAAGTGATTTTTGAGTCTATTTTAACCTAAATTTCATGAATATTCTGATTGTGGGTAAAGATTTGGAAGAAAACCACGCTATCTTGATTGAATCACAAACCCTAGGCCGAAAATTTTGAGGTTTTTTGTGGGTTTTTGCTTAAGATTGAAGTATTTGTTATTCTCATCCTCTACAACGCCGAGGTATGCAACTTTCTTTCATTCTTTGAAGTACATTGCGGTTTGTAAGTTTTCAATTTTGTTTTTGCTTACACACTTGCTTATAGATGATAGATGATAGGATGTTTGTTGAACCACTGAATGTTTGGGTATAAATGTATTTGATGTTTAGTGAAAATTTTTGGAAAATTCTGATTTGTAGAGACATCATGCCGAATTTTTGTTTGAAAGGATAAATTTTTGGTTTTTGTACATTTATACCCATAACGCAAGTGTGGGGAAATTTGTGAAGTTGAACTTATTTGGTTTTTGTGTTTGGTTTATGAATGTGTGTAGGTATGGTGAGAACAAAGGATAAAGCAGGTACAAGTTGGTCTAAACAACCTCAAGGGGAAGAAGAACAACCAAAGAGGAGGAGGTTGACACGGGTTGGTGACCCGGATTCGGAGGAAGATGCTCCTCCAAGGGGTCGAAAACCGGATTGGACATCCGGTTCATTATTAGATCAACCCGCAGAATGGAGAGAGGACTTGTTTCACGAGCAAATGAACAAGTTGAAGCAAATGAAGGAGGCGTTTATTTGTGAGAAGGAGATCCGGGAAGCTGATTTTGGGCCGTTCGGGATAACGGCTAAGTTTAAGGCATTGGGTTGGGAGGCGGCCTTAAGTGCTATAATAATGAAGTGAAGAAGATGTATGATGCTCGGATTCAAGAGTGGATGGCCACACTTGAATGTCACCCGTTTAAGGCTCCAAACAAGATGAAGCTTATCGGATGGTGTAACGGGGTGAAGGTCGAGATGTCTTATGATTCCTTGCGCCGAATAGCAAAATTTGATAACCAACCATCTAATCAATATATCTACCCAAGCCTTGAAGATCTCTACCATGAGCCTGACAAGCATCCCCAATGGCAACAAATGTTGGATTACCTTTTCCTTCCGAGTACTACACACGGGAAACTGTTTAGAAGAAACTTGAGAATGGAAGCAAAGTTGTTGTTGGTTTTGTGTACACACAATGTCATCCCGCGGCGGGGTGATAAGATGGAGGTTCGATTTCAAGAGGTGCCGATCTTGTACATGTTAATGTGCGGTTCACCCATGGTTCCCTTCAGATTCTTAGTGTTGAACAACATTTGGCTGAGTCGCAATAGTGGAGAAAGAAAAATTGTACCCCATTGCCGATTGATCACGGCATTGTTGAAAAAATATGGGGCAATCGAAGATGGGGAAAAAGGTTCATACAAGAGGTTTAAGCCGTTTGATATAAAGAATTTGGGACCAGGATGGGAGTACAAAGAATCAGAAAGGTACCATAAGTTGAAGATGGATGGGAGACGGTGGAGAGTTTTGAAAGTGGATGCGAGGCCACTACGACCGGGCGAGGCTAATCAGCCCGAAACGACTGATGAAGAGGTTAGTGGTGACGATGACTACCGTGAAGACACGTTCATGGTTGATGCTCCGATGGGGGGCGCTGGCCCAGGTGGAGTTCAGGGAGCAGGAGTACAGTCAGGATATTTGGGTAGTGCTTTCGACTATGCACAACAGCCCTATGATCCTTATTGGGCTCATTCGGGGAATATGGGCCAGATTATTGAGCAGAGGCGACCACCCACTTTTGGTGAATGGACTGAACCCAATCAAATGCTCTTCGATCAACAGACGTTTATGGGGGCTAGCGTGGAGAGAGCTCTTAAACAGAGCTATGACAGAAATGAGCAATGGAATCGAGCTCATATGTATGCCCACTAAGAAGAGATGAATAATCGCTACTTAGACGACCGCCAGAGACGTTTACATGATCAGTGGCATGCAGGCCAACCACTTGTAGTGGATCCGCCAGTTGTGGGTTATACCACATTGCCGCCATATGACGGTAGTGTGTCGTATCCCACCCTACCATTGCACCATTCTCAATGGGTGGATCCACACACCATGAGTTATCAACAGGCGAGTCAAGGTGGTGATCAAGGCAGTAGCAGCAATAGCGGAGCATTTGGGTTTGGCAAATGGAATGATATGATGACATCCGTTTTCAGGCCTCCACAGCCAAAGTACTACTAGCCAGGTCGTATCTCGCTCCTTTATATATTTGTGTATATTTTCATCTCGTATGTTTATGTTTATGGTTGGGAGGTCGGGTGGTGTTTAGATGTTGATGTGATTTATGGGATGTGATAGTGGTGGTGTGTTTGAATTTTCATAAAAAATAAAAAAATAAAAAAAGAAATTTGGGATTTGAGAGTATTAGCGAAAGCTAATGTTTTTGGGTAAAAGCGATCTTTCCCTCAAAACCATACATTGGGACAATGTATCCCAAGTGTGGGGATGGGGGGGGGGGGTTTGGAGAAATTTTAAAAAATTGTGAAATCAAGCGAAAATTGCCAAAATTTGAACACTTGATATTGTTCCACTTGACATACCGACACCCATTTCTAGTCCTTTCTTGGTGAGAGTTTGAGCCACATATGAATATTATAGATATTTCTTTGTTTTGAGTGGCGGTGTGTGTATTGTGTTAATAGAACTTGTGTATGAATTCTTGTTAAAATCCTAGAGTTTGCATGCTTTTGAAAATGATAGGGGACTTTTAGGTAGCCTCGTCTAGACGTGTGAGAGTGTGGGATTGGTGGGCTGGACCTCATACTTTACATATATGAGCTTGGTATTGTGAGGGGTGGGGGTTTGGTCTTTAGAAAGCCATGTTTGAGCCTTATACAATTTGGTTGTGACCCAAACTTACTTCCTACAAAACTTTACCTTTTGAGATAACCCAGTTTAGGAGATTTAGTATGTAGTGTTGATGTTCTTGTATATATTGTTGAGTTTTATGTGTTATAAAAAAAGAAAAAAAAAAGAGAAAAATATGAGAAAAATACAAAAAGGAAGTGTTTAGTTGCAATAGTAGTTGAGAATGTTGAAGAAGTTGTGTATATATTGGGTGTTTGCTTTGTTTAGTAGTAGAAATAAAAACCGGGTTAAATCAATTAGATCTTGCATATATATCCCACCATTTTCCTACCTTTGCACCTAGCCCCGTTACAACCCGTAAGTCCTTTTGATTCATAAGCATGCTAGGTATTTGATAGGAGGAGACTTGATTTTTATACAAGCTTATTGTCGCACAAACACACACACGCATTGAGTGGTTTAGCATTATGTGCTAATATTTCTTGTCACCGAGAGTTTTTGTGAGGGGTGTGTCTTGTGATATGATGGAAAGTTAGTAAAAGGACGGTACATTTTAGCTTGGTTTGCATGAGTGATCGCTTGAAGTTTGAAATGGTTTTTGAATGAGTTGCTTGGGACAAGCAACGGGTAAGCGTGGGGATGTGACGGGTGGTCCGTAGGACAACCCTTAAATTAGCTAAATAGGTGCACAACTCATGCTTTACTCGGTTAATTGTGGGAACTTGGTAACTACGGTGCATTTGTATTTTCAGGTGTTAAAGTGCTTAAAGAATGGATATTATGAAACTGGGATGGAAGCTTGAAGTTGGCGGAAACAAGATTGGAGAAATCAAGACGCGACAAAGAAAACAAGAAGTTGAACAAGAGTTGTCGTCGTAGCCTACGGCTTCTGCCGAAGGTTATGGCACTCTATGTTGCCCAAAATGACCGCCGTAAGACAGGTCCTGCTTGCCGTAAAGGATCACTAAGCACCGTAACCTACGGCGCCAGCCGTAGGCTACGGCGCTTTATGCTGAATCGCCGACTTGCTGACCGCCGTAAGCTACGGCGGGCACCGTAGCATACGGCGCCGTGTGTCCCCAAAACATAACTCCCACATTTATTGATCATTTTCATGAAGTTTTAAGGGACTTATCATTACCATTTCGGTTACACAACACTTGAGAGACGAAATTGGTTGCACTTGGAGAGTTTGGAGAGCTTGGAAACAATCTTTAATCTAGAGTTTTTATGTTTTTTATTTCTATGAACATTGAAGCTTGTATGATGATGTTGATTCAAGCCATGAGTGGCTAAACACTTTGTGACTATCTTTGGTTTAAGATTTGCATGAGACTTTGTGTTTACTTCCTTATTTCTAGAATAACAATCTTTATCTTCATTGAATTGCTTGTGATGGTGTGTGATTGATTGTTAGTAAATTGTTGATTCTTATGTTAAACTAATTAGAAACCGTACATTCTTGGTGTCGTTGGCAATCGAGATATCATGGGTATAGTTAGGCTTGGGTAAGGGTTCATTGATCATCGGGTAACAACCTCACGTTCTAGGAATCTGAGTACTTAGTTTCCTTTCATCACTGCAATTAATCATACATGAACTATGTCTATGTAGTTCTTTCTAGTGGAATGATAGCGTAAATATCAAAGCAAACCGGAAACTAAAGATGGTCATTTGTCTCTAATTTGTTTACAACCAACATTTTCATTTTTGCAATTAGAATGGTAATCTTAGTTTTTCAAATCAAATCAATCAATCCAACTCTTGAATTTACTTTTACTTGCATTTAGTTTAATTTTAGTTAACATAGTTAAACTTCAAATAACACATATTCCACAAACTCCCTGTGTTCGATACCCACTTGCCACTAACTATTTAGTAGTAATTGGATTAAATTTGATTGTGACCACGACATCACGTCACACCACCGCCATCACACATGGGTTATGATAACCCGATTCCTTCATACGCCGGTGCAGCGGCGTATAACCCTTTTGAGCAGCCAGCCCATACTGGCTACAACTACGCCGAAGTTGACCCATACCTTGTAGCGGCGAACTACAATGCTCTTCATCCTGAGGGGCCCTATGGAATCCCATATCAGACTGGGTACCCGGCCTTTGGGTACCAATACCCGCCACCTCCTCAACCTCCGCATCATCTGCAGCCGCAACTGCCGCAGATCCAACCACCGCAGCAGCAGGAGATTCTTCAAAGGTTGAGCCAGGTGGAGCGTGAGGTTCAAGAGGAGCGTAGAAGCCACCGGGGATTTCTTAAGGGTTTGGCAAGTTTAATCAAGGGGAAGAACAGAAGGGATCATTGAGATTCCTTATTTGTTTGTTTGTTTTTCTTTAATTTTCAAGTAAGTCCCTGTGTGGACATCTATTTATGTACCTAGTCCCTGCGAGGACTTGTATTTTCAGTTTAGCCCCTGCGTGGTCAAGTTATTTATGTTAAAGTCCCGTTTAGGGCAATCATGTACTCTTTTAAATTTTAGTGGAATGTTTGAATTTAAAATTTCGTTTTGTCATTATATGCATAAATATGATATATGAAATAAATTAAAAATATCATTCCTTTTATAAGATCTGCCATTATTAAACAAAATCTTAAAGACAAAACCTAGCCCATGTGTCATTTTAAGACAAGGCCATGATGGTAGTTCCTTATTAAGATTCAGATCCTTGTTAACGTCTAAAAACATGTTAACACTCCTGGCAAATGTGATTTGATAAAATCGCATAAGTCATCCTTATATTGGATCCTTCCAATTCCTTTTTTCATAATTATCATTTAATCATCCATTAGTGATGAAGTGCCTACGGGCCATAATTAATGTCCTTTGAGACTAAAAACAGTTGTAGTCTACGACTCCCTGTCAAGAAAAGGTAATGAACTATGATTCAAGCCTTAATGCCTCGATCCTATAAGATCATGGCTTATAATTTAAATTTGTCCTTGTGACTTGGTCTTTTGAGCCATTATTATATTTTAATAAATTTAACTAAGGATAATCATAATGAAAATCCTGAATGAATATGCTTAATAAATTAACCAATATGGTTTAATAATACCAAGGTTAACAAATCATCAAGAATGATAATACTGTTATAAACTTCTAAATAAATCATTATCATTATTTTATGTAGCAATCAAGCTACATGGCAAAGTCTGAAGAAGTCAACAGTCACCCAAGGGAAAATCATGATACTACCAGGATCAATGTAACCGGTGCAGAACTCCAAGCATTAATTGATAATGCTGTTACCAAAGCCATGGATAGGAAGTTTAATGAATCAAGCGGTACTCGGAGCAAGACCCTATCAGCACCTCATTCTAAATGACACTCTAAGACTCATTCTGAGGCTCATAGTAAGCCACATTCTAAACATCATGAGTCAAAGAAGGATGATGCTCAACACTCCTCAAATCAGCATAGTGTTCCGTCCAAGAAGATTGTATTCAATCATGAACCACATGTTAAAACCTGCTCCTATAAGTATTTCGTCTCCTGCAAGCCCAGGGATTTCACTGGGGAAAAGGAGCCATTGATTGCATGACGTGGCTAGATGAGTCGGATACAGTGGTTGATATTAGTGGATGCGCAGAGTAAGATATTGTAAAGTATGTTTCACAATCTTACAAAGGTGAAGCTCTAGCTTGGTGGAGGTCTTTGATCCAAGCTACTGGAAAGATTCCGTTATACAACTTAACATGGGCTCAGTTTGTTGCTTTGATTAAAGAGAATTTCTGCCCTCAACATGAAGTTGAGAAGATTGAGACTGACTTTTTGACATTGGTTATGAAAAATTTAGACTGTCAGGCATATCTCACAAGTTTTAACACCATGTCTCGATTGGTTCCTTACTTGGTGACACCGGAACCAAAGCGTATAGCCCGTTTCATTGGGGATTTAGCCCCGGAGATCAAAGCTAGTGTGAAAGCATCTCGACCTACTACCTTTAGGTCTGTAGCTGATTTGTCATTGTCTCTTACCCTTGATGCGGTCAGGCAGAGATCTCTTAGGCATTCTGATGAGGGGAAGAGGAAACGTGAGGATGATAACTCACACCGTTCGGATAAGAAACGTAAAGGGAACTCGGATCACAAGAAGAGTTCAGGTTTTAGGAAAGATGACCAACAGTCGGGTGAGAATCCCAAATGCATGACCTGCAAGAAACGTCATCCGGGAAAGTGCAGGTATGAATCAAAATCCCAATCGCAGCCTAGGGCTTGTGGGATTTGTAAGTCTAGTGAGCATAAGACGTTAGATTGTAAAAAGATAAAGGATGCAACTTGTTACAGCTGTAACGAGAAGGGGCATATCAAGTCTAACTGCCCAAAGTATGCCAAGAAACCTGAAGAAGGTAAGAAGACCAATGCTAGGGTCTTTCAGATGAACGCTCAAGAAGCAATCCAGAATGATAACGTGATAACAAGTACCTTTCTTATTAATGATGTTTATGCAAGGGTATTATTTGCTTCGGGTGCAGATAAGTCGTTTGTTGATGATAAATTTTGTAAATTGTTAAATCTACCTGTTAGAACCCTAAGCATAAAATATGAAGTAGAATTGGCTGATGGTACCATAGAAACTGCTTCAACTGTGTTAGATGGATGTTTTATATCCATTAGGAACCACTCTTTTCCGTTATCTTTGCTCCCTTTGGAATTAGCTGGTTTTGACATAGTGATAGGCATGGATTGGTTATCTCATAACCAAGCCCAGATTGTTTGTGACAAGAAACAAGTGGTTATCAAGACTCCCTATGGTGAGCCACTTACCATACAAGGAGATACTCAGTATGGGTTGCCTAAACAAGTGTCTATGATTAAGGCGTCAAGGTGTTTGAAGAAGGGTTGTGTCATTTACATGGCACAGGTGACTATTGATGAACCAAAGCCCAAGGTTGAAGACATTCCCATCATTTCTGAATATCCAGAAGTATTCCCTGAAGAACTACCTGGATTACCTCTAGATAGACAAGTGGAGTTCAGAATCGACATTATTTCTGGAGCAGCGCCAGTTGCAAGAGCACCTTACAGATTAGCACCAACTGAAATGAAGGAATTGAGAACTCAACTGGATGATTTATTGACAAAGGGATTTATTAGACCTAGCTCATCTCCCTGGGGAGCACCAATTCTGTTTGTGAAGAAAAAGGATGGATCCATGCGTTTATGCATTGATTATCACGAGCTAAACAAGGTCACGATCAAGAATAGATATCCATTGCCCAGGATCGACGATCTGTTCGATCAACTGCAAGGGGCAAGTTACTTTTCCAAGATCGACTTAAGGTCATGATATCACCAGCTGAAGGTTAGAGAAGAAGATGTGCACAAGACTGCATTTAGGACTCGTTATGGTCATTACGAGTTCTTGGTGATGCCTTTCGGGCTCACTAATGCACCGGCAACATTCATGGATCTCATGAATCACGTTTGCAAACATTACTTGGATAAGTTTGTCATCGTCTTCATTGATGACATTCTTATTTATTCAAAGAATCAGGCTGACCATGAGAAGCACCTTCGTTGTATTCTTAAACTTCTTCAGCATGAGAAGCTCTATGCCAAGTTTTCGAAATGTGAGTTCTGGCTTCGTGAAGTCCAATTCCTTGGACATGTGGTTAGTGAGCGTGGTATCTAGGTGGATCCCGCTAAGATTGAAGCTATCATGAATTGGCAAGAACCAAAGACGCCCACAGAGATTCGTAGTTTCTTGGGTTTGGCAGGATATTATAGGCGTTTTATCGAAAATTTCTCAAGGATTGCTGCACCCCTAACTTCACTGACTCGCAAGAATATCAAGTTTGACGGGGGTCCTAAGAAATAAGAATCCTTTGATATTCTTAAGCAGAAGCTAAGCAATGCACCTGTGTTGACATTGCCTGAAGGGATTGAAGAATTTGTGGTTTATTGTGATGCATCGCACACAGGTATGGGATGTGTGCTTATACAGAAGGGCAAAGTTATTGCCTATGCTTCTCGACAATTAAAGGTGCATGAAAAGAATTACACCACCCACGATTTGGAATTGGGTGCCGTTGTGTTTGCACTAAAACTGTGGAGGCATTATTTATATGGTACCAAGTGTGTGATCTATTTTGATCACAAAAGCCTTCAACGCCTGTTTAATCCGAATGATCTGAACATGAGACAGCGTCGATGGATGGAGACACCGAATGATTATGGTTGTGAAATCCGATATCATCCAGGTAAGGCGAATGTGGTCGCCGATGCTTTGAGCAGAAAGGAAAGGGTTAAGCCCATTAGAATCAAAGCCAAGAGCATTGAATTGAAGAACAATTTAAATGAAAGGTTGTTAGCCGCACAAAAGGAAGCTGTGCTGGAAGCTAATTATCCTAATGAAAAGTTGGGAATAACTGTTGAACAGTTATTATATGGCAAGGATGGAATCTTAAGATTGAATGGACGAATATGGGTTCCAAGTATTCTGTTCATCCTGGAAGTGAAAAGATGTACCAGGACTTAAAGGCAAATTTCTAGTGGATAGGTTTGAAGAAATCTATAGCCACTTATGTGGCCAAATGTTTGACGTGCGCGCAAGTTAAAGCAAAACACCAGAAGCCGTCAGGTTTGCTACAACAGCCTAAACTTCCCACCTGGAAGTGGGAAATGGTAACTATGGATTTTATCACTAAGTTACCGAAAACATAGCGAGGAAATGATACTATTTGGGTTATAGTAGATAGACTGACCAAGTCAGCCCACTTCTTACCTATTAAGGAAACACACAGCTCGGATAAGTTAGCTCAGCTGTATGTGGACGAGATTGTATCTCTTCACGGAGTGCCAGTGTCTATCATCTCTGATAGGGATACAAGATATACATCGCATTTTTGGAAAAGCTTTCAGCAGTCCCTAGGCACTCGATTAAACTTCAGCACATCATATCATCCTCAGACGGATGGTCAAAGCGAGCGTACTATTCAAATGCTGGAGGATATGTTAAGAGCTTGTGTTATTGATTTAGGTGGAAGTTGGGATGATCATCTCCCATTGATTGAATTTTCATACAATAATAGTTATCATTTAAGTATTCAAGCTGCACCTTTTGAAGCTTTGTATGGAAGAAAATGCAGGATGCCAGTTTGCTGGGCGGAAGTTGGAGATGTCCAACTAACAGGACCTGATAGTCCTGGAGACGACATATAAGATTGTGCAGATACGTGATCGTCTCAAAGCTGCCAGGGATAGGCAGAAAAGCTACGCAGATAAAAGGCGTAAACCTCTGAAATTCGAGGTAGGTGACAAAGTGCTACTTAAGGTATCACCCTGGAAAGGGGTAATGCGTTTTGGCAAGAAAGGCAAGTTAAGCCCAAGACATATAGGACCGTTCGAGATCATCGAATGTGTCGGAATAGTGGCTTACAAGTTAAACCTGCCCAAAGAACTTACTGGAATCCATAATGTGTTCCACATTTGCAACTTAAAGAAGTGTCTAGCTTATGAATCGCTAGCCATGTCACATAAGGATGTGCATATTGATGAGAGCTTAAAGTTTGTTGAAAAACCTTTGTCGATTGAGGATCGACAGGTTTGCACGTACCAATTGTGAAGGTTAAATGGGATGCCCGAAAAGGTCCCGAATATACGTGGGAGGTTGAATCCACAATGAAACAGAAGTACCCTCATTTATTTCAGTAAATCTCGAGGTCGAGATTTCTTTTAAGGGGGTGAGGATGTAACACCTCGCAAAATCATGTCCAATATAATATCGATACGTGTCATGGACTTTAAACAAGTAATAAATTGATTACGAGGGACTAATGTTGACAAACAAAGAAAGTATGTGTGTAGAAGGATTCAAAGTATCAACATTTGATCATGTTTCCTTTCAACAACCCTACACGATGTTTATACCCTTAAACGAATGAATCATGAATCGTATGAAACCGTTTGTGGAAGAAAGTGAAAGTTTACAAGACGCAAGGGTTAAATGTGTCAACATGTTTAAATTATACCTCTGAGTGACCTTTTAACAAACCCGAAGCTTTGAAACGATTAATTATGCTCACGAGAATAAGTGATAAAAATTTCACAAGGTTTCGATATAGTATGAGGAAAATACGTTAACTTTCGTAATTAAGGGGTTAAAAGCGTCAACAAGGCAAAACTTATGATTTCGGTTATCATTTAACAAAACCGGACCTAACGGTGTTTGGTTATATCTCATGGATCACAAGAATAAAAGTTAAATGGGTTAAATGTGCTTAAAATAAAAGAAATTACGCTTTAGAAGGTCCAGGGGGTGAAAATGTCAACAATTGAAACTTGCTGATCTGGTTACCTACATTCTGGCGTCACGCCACCACCATCACCTTCTGCCGTCGCGCGATGCGACGACCTGATCTGGGCAGATTCTCTACACAGCTGCATGTACAGCAGGTTGCACCGCCTTTGCATGCCTTGTTTTCGATTTCAGGGGCTGAGCCAACAAGATTTCATGCATAGGGACACCTGGAATCATCAGAAATCAGTTGTAGACTTGTGTGGAGTGATCTTGTGAAGTAATTTTGGCTATATAAGCACTTGTTGTTGCACTTGTTCATTTACACTCTCAATTTCTCATTCAAACTCATTCTCTGGAACTTCCTGGAGCTCAAGCAAGTTTTCTTAAGTTCCTATTTCGTGTAAAGGACCATTGTAAGTGTGCTTAACCTCCTAAGTTCAAGTTTTATTAGTTTAATGACCAAAAGTCAAAGCCATCGTAATTAAGCTTTGACTTAGTGATTAATCACTAATGGTCCAGCCATTAATCGAATTGAAAGTGGCTATGAGTTGGTAACTATGTGGGTAATAAACCCTTAATAGGGCACCCCCTGATTATCACTCTAACTTGGTCAATTGTCGGGTCAAACTTAATATTAAAAAGTCAACAGAAGCTATTTTTGCAAATAAATTCATAATTAGCAATATAGAAGCTATGGAACCTGTTTTAACACTAAAATAACTTGGTAATTAATGTAAGAACATGTCTAAGCATGTTCAACCCGACAATTCTGAGTTTAGGCTCGGTTCGGAACCGAAAGTCGCAAAAGAAGATTTTTGCTTTGACTTTCAGTTCTGACCCGATTTAGCTTAGTTTAGATATGCCTTAAGGTTCCTATAGGACCATATTATAAGTTATTAAAACCCTCTCAGGTTATACTACATTGTTCCTTATTTATCCGATTCATTTGCATGTTTCCGTCAATTGCTTAAAGGTTGACTGTTATGCCCTTTTGTCATTAAAACAAGATTTTTGAAAATGTGAGAGGACAAAAACCTTTATTACTGATTTATAAACATGTCCTAAAAATTTGACATCAGTTTGAGGTCTAAATTAGGAGTTATGCTCAATAGCGTAAATTGAAAGCTTTTTATTTATTTAAACGGTATTTTAGCATAAAGCCTACTTAAATCCAAATTTTGACGCCAAACTTTTTACCCACTGATGTAATATAATATTTTGGTATTTTTGAAGATTTTTATTTATTTTTAAACTGATCATAACATAGGGTTCTTGCTTTGATTCCGTAATTGACGGTTATACCCTTTTTGCTAATAAAATGAGTTTTACATAACATTTTGATACCAAACCTTTTGATACTGATTTTATATGTTAAATAAATATTTTAGGCCTTCTGGACTGATAAAAATCTCAGCTTTTCTTATATAACCTGAAAATCGCTTAAAACCGACTTTTTACGCGTTTTAAACGGATAGTATGGATTAAAACTATTTTTAACATATAAGACTTAATACCTACTGATGTTTTAAATAAGTTTTTAAACTTAACAGTAAGCAAAAGTTTTGAACTCAGATTTCCAAATTTGACCTTTAAAGCTTATGTGAAATTACCAAAATGCCCCTACGGTGCATAGTTTGGTTATAAATGATAAATTTCACATATATGCAAATACCCTACTGTTATGACTTGCAAGAATAAATATTTTTACTGATCATTTCAGACCAGAACCTCAGATTAGTATTTAATCTCTTTTATAACCTTTAAAATGACCAAAATACCCCTACGGGGCTTAATTTGAGTTTAAATCCGTTTTGGGCATAATGGAAGGTATCTGTCACAACCCCCGACCCCACCCTGGGAGCGGGAGCCGTGAGTCAGTTTCGGTGGTATCGGGTATTGTCTAATTTGGCAGCGGAAATTTTTCATTAGGACCGTAGTTAGGAAATATTTTATCAGAGTAAACCACCACATTTTATAACATTAAACACATGGGTAAAACCCAAGTTTGTAGTACACACATTTTCATAGGAATAATCCTATTTTTTTTTAATAAAAACATCTATTTTATTTTAGGTAACTTTATTGCCACTTTTCCAAGCCTTAAGTGCTCTCCAGCTGGCTTTTATTGGCTTCACACTAAGTTACCTAAAACACGTGTTTAAAACATTTTATCAGCAGGAAATACTGGTGAGTGAATCCCAGTTTAATCAAGTTTAACTAAAACCAATTTGTAGTATTAAGGGCGCATCCGCAATTACATTTGTTTCCAAGAATTAACAATTAACATCAGTGGTGCTGTCATACACAACTTGTGGAATGTTACCACGCTAGTAACAAATTTTGTATACAAAACCCCAACATACCCACTATAATTGTATTCTTACAAATACCCAATAACTGCTTAATGTATAATTAATTAAGTGAGGTTTTGTAAAAACATTTAACAAAAAGAGGATTACTCACATTGTTATTATAGGGCTTTCCTTTGTGACATCCTGGTTATAATCTAATTAAACAATGCACACGTGTTAGTATAATAACCCATTTTAACATTAGTAATACTCTCCCCGAGACCGCATTCCAACGACTACGTCGGGCAGAACCACGACAGCCGTTACGGAACCCTAGATCAATCGGGCAGAGTATCTAATACGTATCCAGGGGTTATGATACTTACAACGAGGCAGATCTTCCCTAATTAGGAAGTATAATACCCGCGTATTATGCCTATTATCAGAAATTGTGATTGAGAAATGAAAATGGGACGAACAGACTGAAGATCCAAGGCCATCTATTTATAGTTGTTGATTCTGGCTTTGTCGCGGCCCGCGTAACATAGGGGCAGTGCTTACGCGACTCGCGTTGACCCCATGTCAACGTGTAGCTTGTCCGGGTCACTATGTAGCCTCGCCACGATGATGACACGTGTCATCACCGGGCTGCGCCACTATTCTGATCTCACGCGGCCCACGTAAGTGTAAGCTAAGGCTTACGCGGCCCGTCTAAACTTATAAATCAACGAATTCAGGTTCTAGCCCTTATACCGCCCGCGTAAAGGTTTGGGGTGGGTCTACGCGGCCCGCCTCAACTTAATTTTTCTTGTTTTTCATTTATTTTTAATGCTATATTGTATTTTGGGCTCAGTTTTCACATACGGGGTGTATTTTAGGAAGTGTAGGGTATCAGGGGTGTTTTAGGTGGGTTGTTATATTTTGGGTATCACTCCTGGGTTATTTAATAAAATATATAGTGCACTCATATTAAGTATAGTAACCCAATTCTACTTTATCCCTACGTCACGAGACAGAACCCCAACGAATTTAGGCAGAGCCTTGATATACGTTACAGGGCCCTACGTCACTTGGACAGGGTATCAGTGATCAGGGGTTACAACACTTAAAACGGGAGAGGGCTTTATTATTATTATGGGGTGTAATACTAAGAGAAAAATATTATATATATATATATATATATATATATATAGGGTAGGGTTCCAGCGTGAACAACCTCCCAAGAGTGAACTGCGTGAACAGATATGGACCCTTAATTTCCTTTTTAGTTGTTAAGGGTAGGATTGTAATTATATAAAAAATTAGATTTAAATCATTATTTAATAATTGAATTAAGTTACATCTTTCCTAATTTAAATTCATTATCCACATTATGTTTATTTATTAATAAGATAATTATCAAAACAAACAACAAATCACCAGATTTCGATTTTAATTTTTATTTCAGATTTCATCACCAGAATTCAAATTTTGATTTTTAAGATCCACGTAACCTTCATATTTCAACGGTATACACATGTGTACTTGGATATAAATAGAACAGTACACATGTGTATTCAGCATCGTACATATGTGTACAGTAATTCACATGTGTACATCAACATTCAATACAAAAAAAAATTCCGAGATATCACAAAAACAGACGATATACACATGTGTACATCGCATTAAAAAGAGGGCAAAATCAGAATACACATGTGTATATCGCATTTAAACAAATAATTATTTTAATAATTGAATTAAGTTACATCTTTCCTAATCCTTGATTTGATTTGTGAGAGATTTATGCAATCAATTTAAGAGGATAATTGATTACTTGATTTGTGAGAGATTTCTGCAATCAATTTAAGATTGAAATTACACATATACCCTTTTTGTATTTAATTAAATGGAAAAAATTAACCAAATAATTACCATCATGCCACTCACTTTAATCTCAAGATCATAAAAATCAAGGGCCCAGATCAGTTCACGCAGTTCACTCTTGAGATTTTGTTCACGTTTGAACCTAATCCTATATATATATATATATATATATATATATATATATGTTGAGATCGAGTAGGATGAAAGAATACAGAAATGGGCAAATGTATAGATAGCCTACCATTCTATTTATAGTTATAACAGCTTTGGCTTCACGCAAATTTTGCCACGTACTACGTACATTAATGTAAAGTTTGAATTCCTTTTTTTCTTCTTTATCTTACACGTATGCCTACCATTCATATTCATAATTCTATTGTTTAGTCTTTTATTTTAAATATTAATTTATATATTATAATTAATTCAACTGCTTCATTTATTTGGCGTGTATAACTTCTAAAATATAATGTTTTACAAAACAATGGATATGTCATTTAGAACGAGAATAATTTTATCTACATTTTGAACCAAGTTTCATTAAAAATAGAGTAGGTTCAAATATAATGTATTTTTATAATTTAATTATTAAATGGTTCATACGCTTGCCCAAAATACCTCATATTTCCATTGGTCAACTTACCCATGATGCATTCTTTTAATAACATAAGTATTTATATATTTATATAAATAAAATTTTGGGAATGTTACATCCTCCCCACCTTGTTTTAAATATCGTCCTCGAGATTCCCTGAAATATGGATGAATACTTTTTAGTTAGTTTAGTTTCAAGATATATTCTTGTCTTTGCTTTGAATTTTACTTTGACCAGAAATATTCTCTATTCTTTGAGATTCTTTCTTTTAATGGATTTAAATTCTTCATTTACTTCTATAATTTTGAAGAGGTACAACTAAAGATTTATCAGTTAGGTATGTATTCCTGTCATTTCAAATAAATTTAAGGGTTCCGAATGGTAAATCTTAGTAGAATTATAGGAAAAAGAGTTCTTGTAAGTATATCTAGTTGTGGTTACTCTTATCTTCTCAAGAGCTCTTAATAAAGGTAAAACGACTCTCTATAAGTTTTTAGATGTTTTGTGTCTTAGCACAACTTTTGGTTACAGGCTTCCAAATGCATGAATAATCACAAAGGGGAAATCTTATACTTTCCATGGCGTCCCAACTTATAAGGTTCATGTCGTTCATCTTGTCGCACGAGTTTCGAGACTGATGATCAAATGAAATAGTGTTTGATATCGGAATTATAGACGTATACGAGAGATTCCTGATTAAATCTAAAATTATCATTGACACACCTGTTCGTGATTTATCCCCAATTGTCAATCATTATGGTCTTTGGATTTCCTCGTAGATATACATATCATATATTTCACATACTGTAATATACACACCATTCATCAGGTCAATGTATTTAACAGATTCATATTTCCAAAAACAGGTCAGACATCAAGTCATGGTACTATTTAGGGAATTCCATTATCATAACATATACCCCATCTCACCTGGTTTTGCTGGAGAGGTACCCCCATCTTACCCGGACAAGCTGGAGAATTTACCAGTCTTGTCGGATAGGTAATTATCATTGTATTTCCCTTAAATAGAATTTCTCTCAATTCATGATTTTAAAAAGCGCATCATTTATTTTGACTTGTATCAAGAAACAAGGAAATTAGTATTCTCATGATGAATCATATTCTAGAACCGAGTAGTATCAACAAACAAGAAATAACAGTGGCCAGGTGTTATTGCTTATTTATCATACTTGCACTCTTCTAGTCATCATCCTCACGGAATCCCAATAACCATCACACTTTTATCTATGCAAGTAATTGGCTTATCTCAAAGCTTTATACTAAGGCGTTTTTCTTAGATTCAAGTCTAAATACTGTCCTGGTTGTTACTAGTGAATATCAATATCCTAACTCTTTCATTTAAGCATAGATATTATTATGGTTGTGGCTTTCTTTTGTTTAAAAATGGAGTTTTGACAAAAATATCGTTGTCTCCATTGACTCTATGGTTTGGTTAAATGTGAATAGTATGCTTACAGCTAACTTTATTAGATACCGTCACAAGGAATATTTTATTAAGACAGGTGGCATTTTAAAATATAGTAGGTTTTATGGTTTATAATCACTTTATGTTTTCATATGAATCACCAATGATATTTTCTCTTATGTTTATCTTACAGAAGATATTATATTGGGTATATCATCAAGAAATTCTATTGGGTATATGCATATATGTGTATAAAATTTCAAATCTCTAGTTAATATTAAACTCATGGAATATATACACACATATATAAAATAATAACTATACATCTGATGGTACCAATCATCAAGCTTATTTCCATGACCTTTTTTTTTACAAAAGTAGTATATTGAAATAAACTTCTGTTAAATTTATTGAATATATTATTTTGGAATCAAATGATGGATAAATAATTTAGTCCAAATATAAATTTTCTGGACTCATAAGAACAATTTCATTTTTAACTAATGGGTTAAACTATACTAGACTCACTATTTATATTACCTTAATAATTTTTCCTCAAGTAACCATCTATATATCGATTCCAATTATCACATTCCTACATTTTCTTTTATAAGAATCAATTATAATATACCTTTAAGATTAAAAGGCATTATTTATAAAAATATGTGCATATGTGACCCATGAGATTGTATTTATGGGTTACCAAGAGATATATATATACTATACGTAAATTACTTTCTGTAATTGAAAACTTTAGTTATAACAATATAGTGGATATATATAAGATTAAATATTAATATATAGTATAAACTTAAAACACATAACATTAATTTACGATTTTGCCCTCTGTTCAAAAATGTGATTTTATTTTATATTTTTTTTTCAAACCTTATGTAGCGTACTTCATCCCATACTATCAAAGTATGTCTATTCAAAATATATTTAGTGTTTTGATTTATGTTAAGATTAATATTTTACTTTGTATATATTCGAAATCTATACTCGAGTATTTAATTAAATAGATCTTTTATAGATTCACGTAACCGACTTTATAAAATTTATTTGTGTCACGGGTATATTACTGATATTTTATTATTACAGTTATTTTATGAGAATTTCCATTTCTATGATTTAACCGATCACAATTCAATCTCATCTCTTTTACTTTACTATAATCTTTTTAAAGTATGAGAACTTCGAGACTACTTAAGGTAAGTTTAACATCCAATTTATCAACTCAACTCATTTACTAATATTGTATTATTTAGCTATTATGCATTAGCCAGCTGACTTGAATACTTTTCTTTATAATTTAGGATACACAATCCTATGACTGGTTAATCTTGTAGTTAATCTTATAATCATATATTAACTATTTCCATGCATAAGACCTATTCTGGACATACTTTAATATTAAAGATTTGTAGAAATGCTTTTAATGTTTAGTTAGGCCTTTCTACATAGTCTAACCAACCCAAATCTCAAAAAAAAATTAAATGATTTTATTTAATCATGAATAACTATCATATTCATTTAACCATTTATTTTATCGCTAAGTATTTTAACAGAAATCTTTACAAGTAATCCCAACATCAGTTATCTCATAAAATTTTGAAAGTATGAAGTCTTATGGTCAACTGGTTATAAACCATAAGGGATAAAATGGAGTGGTAAATTGGTACACTTGGGTTTCAAAACTTGCTTTGGCTCGATCTACTAAAGCAATCTTTTAAATTTTATTCTTAAAATCCTTTTGGTTAATTTAATAGCTTCGGTTTTATAAACTATAATTAAAATCACGAAGGATTAAAGTTTTATACCATATATTTCAATATGTATTTTAAACCAAAGTAAATGATTGGTTTCAAAGAGAATCATAAACATAACTGCTTTATTAATAACTAACTTAGTTTGATGTATATTATAATATTATTTAAGTAGGTGGTATTAATTATCACAGACAAATTTTTAGTATAAACATTTGGGTACAATCATAAAAATAGATTGATTAAAACGACAAACATTGCGACTTATATATATATATATGTATTTATTACAACTACAACTGGGGTTCAAAATATACTTGTGATTATGCACCCATAACTTATTTTAGTCTATCTAGGTTATAGGAGTATTATGCTTAACATGCTTTTATATAACGTTTATTCTATCTCCTGTCTTTACTAAGTTGTTATCTAATAGGCGAAGTTCCTTTAAAGTTTCTAGCTCATAGGTGGTATGAGTGCTGGTACTGGTTTGTCGGTCCAACTTTTTAATATAAGCTAGCATTTACTGCTGTAGTGGCTAACATATTGAGATTTTTCCATTGTTCATCTAATTCATCTTCCCATGGTAGGTTATTGCCTGTTTCCTAAGTTTATGTATTTATTTTCTTATTAATTATTATTCCCTTTGGTTGTGACTTCTTTATTTTCTTTATTTTCTCTAGACTTTTTCTAATAATTCTACTTCTTTTCTTAGTGGTAAATGGTTTCTCAGACTGTGCCTTACGAATAAATATTTCTTCCTCAATATCTGCTGAGTATCCTAAGGGATTTGGTTGAAATGAGGTTCCCTTATCTTTTGGTGAACTATCTAATTGACGATAGATGTCCGAAATTCTTTGCTTACCCATACTGTAGACTAACAAATAGTCAAATAACATAAAACACATAATCACATAAGTTATTTCCCTAAACACAGAATTTAAAACGTAAGTGTCAGCAGAACACTTCTTTGGCTTAGACTAGTGGCATAGCTCTGATACCACCTTCTGTCACAACCCCCGACCCCACCCTGGGAGCGGGAGCCGTGAGCCAGTTTCGGTGGTATCGGGTATTGTCTAATTTGGCAGCGGAAATTTCTCATCAGGACCGTAGTTAGGAAATATTTTATCAGAATAAACCACCACATTTTATAACATTAAACACATGGGTAAAACCCAAGTTTGCAGTACACACATTTTCATAGGAATAAATCCTATTTTGTTTAATAAAAACATCTATTTTATTTTAGGTAACTTTATTGCCACTTTTCCAAGCCTTCAGTGCCCTCCAGCTGGCTTTTATTGGCTTCACACTAAGTTACCTGAAACACGTGTTTAAAACATTTTATCAGCAGGAAATACTGGTGAGTGAATCCCAGTTTAATCAAGTTTAAGTAAAACCAATTTGCAGTATTGAGGGCGCATCCGCAATTACATTTGTTTCCAAGAATTAACAATTAACATCAGTGGTACTGTCATACATAACTTGTGGAATGTTACCACGCCAGTAACAAATTTTGTATACAAAACCCCAACATACCCACTATAATTGTATTCTTACAAATACTCAATAACTGCTTAATGTATAATTAATTAAGTGAGGTTTTGTAAAAACATTTAACAAAAAGAGGATTACTCACATTGTTATTATAGGGCATTCCTTTGTGACTTCCTGGTTATAATCTAATTAAACAATGCACAAGTGTTAGTATAATAACCCATTTTAACATTAGTAATACTCTCCCCGAGACCGCATTCCAATGACTACGTCGGGCAGAACCACGACAGCCGTTACGGAACCCTAGATCAATCGGGCAGAGTATCTAATACGTATCCAGGGGTTATGATACTTACAACGAGGCAGAGCTTCGCTAATTAGGGAGTATAATACCCGCGTATTATGCCTATTATCAGAAATTGTGATTGAGAAATGAAAATGGGACGAACAGACTGAAGATCCGAGGCCATCTACTTATAGTTGCTGATTCTGGCTTTGTCGCGGCCCGCGTAACATAGGGGCAGGGCTTACGCGGCCCGCTTTTTTACCCCAGGTCAACGTGTAGCTTGTCCGGGTCACTATGTAGCCTCGCCACGATGATGACATGTGTCATCACCGGGCTGCACCACTATTCTGATCTCACGCGGCCCGCGTAAGTGTAAGCTAAGGCTTACGCGGCCCGTCTAAACTTATAAATCAACGAATTCAGGTTCTAGCCCTTATACCGCCCGCGTAAAAGTTTGGGGTGGGTCTACGCGGCCCGCCTCAACTTATTTTTTCTTGTTTTTCATTTATTTTTAATGCTATATTGTATTTTGGGCTCAGTTTTCACATACGGGGTGTATTTTAGGAAGTGTAGGGTATCAGGGGTGTTTTAGGAGGGTTGTTATATTTTGGGTATCACTCCTGGGTTATTTAATAAAATATATAGTGCACTCACATTAAGTATAGTAACCCAATTTTACTTTATCCCTACGTCACGAGACAGAACCCCAACGAATTTAGGCAGAGCCTTGATATACGTTACGGGGCCCTACGTCACTTGGACAGGGTATCAGTGATCAGGGGTTACAACACTTAAAACGGGACAGGGCTTTATTATTATTATGGGGTGTAATACTAAGAATATATATATATATATATATATATATATATATATATATATATATATATATATATATATATATATATATATATATATATATATATATATATATATATATGTTGAGATCGAGTAGGATGAAAGAATACAGAAATGGGCAAATGTATAGATAGCCTACCATTCTATTTATAGTTATAACAGCTTTGGCTTCACGCAAATTTTTGCCACGTACTACGTACATTAATGTAAAGTTTGAATTCCTTTTTTCTTCTTTATCTTACACGTATGCCTACCATTCATATTCATAATTCTATTGTTTAGTCTTTTATTTTAAATATTAATTTATATATTATAATTAATTCAACTACTTCATTTATTTGGCGCGTATAACTTATAAAATATGATGTTTTACAAAACAATGGATATGTCATTTAGAACGAGAATAATTATATCTACATTTTGAATCAAGTTTCACTAAAAATAGAGTAGGTTCAAATATAATGTATTTTTATAATTTAATTATTAAATGGTTCATACGCTTGCCCAAAATACCTCATATTTCCATTGGTCAACTTACCCATGATGCATTCTTTTAATAACATAAGTATTTATATATTTATATAAATAAAATTTTGGGAATGTTACAGTATCCTATATCCTACTGATATTGCAACATATTTAAGGCATATTAACTTAGGAAACCTGTTCATGACTCATTTGTTTACCCGTTATGCATTTTTCGCGTTTGGAGCGGTTTATGTAACTAGTTTGCATAAATTTACCGAAACGGGTAGAACCTTATCATTTTTATCTCAAAATCCAGAATGTGCTTAGTTTACCCATATTATACAAGTCTTCAAACTTGTCGGGTCTAAATCACATTCTAATCCGGTCTTCGCTTAATCTTGCATTTTGAACCGTATACCTTTCTTTAAAACTAACCGGTCTAAGTTTAAACTTAAGTAAGACCCGTTAGGAATCTAATAGGTTATTAAAACCTTCGTTCCAGATTTAGGAGTCCAGTAAAAGATACTTGCACTTGCTGATTGATATACATATTTGCTCTGGTAAATACTTTTAACTTATTTTCCCTTATACGGGCTTGGGGTACGGTATATAAAATACCGATTGTCAGGGATTAAATTTTTAATCATATGAAGGTTAAATCATTGAGATAACCCGTTTAATCTGTTTTGTTTGTTCTAAGCCTTTGGGGGGGTTAATGACCATGTCCTGGATATCCTCGGCTCATTCATTGAAATGGCCACGACTTAAGCACGGGGAGCAGGCATACACCTGCCGGTGCGTACGTAAAATAATATGCCCGCTTGTTCGAGAATAACTTGCCGTGGGTTTAATTATGTGGTGTGTCTATTAATCTTTAACCTGGTATTCAGCCCGGGCCACTGAACGTATAACGAACATGTTACTTTTCATTCGGTTTGTACTATTATTACTTTTAGACTTCCATTGTGCATTAAACTGTGATTATTGACTATGATGATATCAACTACGTCACGATACTCCCCACCGGGCCCACCGGTAATACGTGGAAATATCGGGGTGTGACAAGTGTTTTCTAAATATGGAAAGTATGAAAACGCAGGGCGTTACACCAGGGTTTGAAGAAGTGGTTGTTAAGGCTTTGAAGAAGGAGTCTGTCACACCCCAACCGATGGCGGAAACATCGGGGCGTGGCACTGAGCAAAACAGATTGTCCAGAAGTTTCCATAACAATTATCATTACCAATCAATTTAAAGTAACATGTCCCATACCATGTCTTAAAAGGCAAACAAATTATTACAGACAAATCTAGGCAAATTGTTCTATTCCGACAACTCAGGTTTCATTAGTACAGACAACTATTTGCTGGTTACTAAGACTCTTTCCTAGCCTTGATTTCCAAGCAAATAGACACCTTAAGCACCTGTCACATACGTTAAAGTAAAAGTCAATACACATAGTGTAAAGGCGAGTATACAAGTTTGATAATAGCATATAGAGTTCGAAATAGATTACGCATAACCAGCACGTACACTGAGTAAAACGAAGCATGTTAGTTATCGACATGAACCTGTCGATACCAATGACTGCGGGTTGACTGCCCAAGGCAGTTCGTAGTACATGATCACCACTGTAATCCATGCAAATAATTGTCCTTAACAACCCCCGTGTGAACGGGTGATGAGTCCAAACTACAGTACTATCGTTGCTAAGGCAGGTAGACAACATTCCATGTGTAAACATAACAAACAAGCATTCATTAAGTCACGTATAACATGCGGTAACAGTTAGCCTTAAAAGTATTGCGTAGTGTGTTCGATGTGATTTAGAATAGGTAACGTATGTAAGACCCAAAAGTGCGAAAGCAAAAAGGGTTCGAGTATACTCACAGCGGTTGACGGATTGAAGGGAGCACTAGGGAGCAGGGTTAGCCTGAACAGATTGATAACATAACGATAAGTGACGCGTAAAATGATGCAAAGTGCGAGTGGCTCGGATGGCAATCCGTTCGGACAGCGGTCCGGTCGAACAGCTAGTCCGGTCGGATGGCTGTTCGAGTGGATTGTTTCTTCCTTTGAGAAGGATGTGTTTGTGTATGATGGCTTGACTTTAGAAGTTTTTGTTGTAGTATTTTGAAAACGTTGAAGTACCTCTACCCTTCTGGTCGGTCGATCGGACGGTCGTCCGATAGGTTGACACTTTAGGGAGAACAAGTTCTTAACAGGTTGTCACTCGATCGGACAACAGTTCGATCGGACGGCATCCTTGGTGCATTGAACACGTTCTTTTAAGTATTTAGTGTCCAAATGTTTCATGATTCGAATGGAAGTTCGGTCGGATGGTATTCCGATCAGACAGCGATTCGTTCAACACTCAGATTCCAGATCTTGGTAAGATTGGTTAAGTGTGGGACCCATAGTGTAAGTCGTTCGGATGGCCGGTCGCTCGGATGGCTATCCGTTTGGACAGCAGTCCGGTCGGACAGCACTCCGTCCTGGTCGTTCCGTTCATTTTACACTTGTCTGTTTTGATTGTTTGTCATTTTATCGAGACGTTTTGATAATGAGTCAAGCAACAGGAACTTTGTCAATACTTGGTCCTCCTAATCAGACATGAATCACCCAAATCCGATTAGTTAACTGTTCGAGATGGTGTTTCACGTTTAACCCGAAATCAGTAAACCTCCTGGATAGAATACGGATCTTGAACCAACACAACCACAGAAATAAATAGTAAGTCGGCACAAGCTCCGATTCTACCGGTTTTGAGTGCATTGAGTGTAAAAGAGTTGAAAGAAAGTTGGAAAACCATCTTTCAATCCTTTTTGTTGTGAATATGTTTAGATCTATGAAAGATCTTCGTTTGTTTATGTGGAAATCGGTTAGATCTAAGTTGTTCTTGGTGGATTGAGGCCAAAACATGAAGTTCTTCAAGAACACATGATGACGTCATCCTAGAACACCTCGGATCTTGATGATTTCACGGTTAAAAGTTAAGATTCAAAAGATAGAAAGGTGTAGGAGTGCGTGTAGATCAAGGAAGTACAAGATTTAGGACGAGATCTTACCGGAATTACGAGAAATCGAAGGAAAAAGCGAGTAGGAGCACTGGTCGGACGTCACTTGCCGAAAGTGGAAAGAATGAAAGTAACATGGGGTATTTATAGGATTCCAAAAGTGGAAAGGGCTGGTCGGTCGAATGGCACCTCGCCTGGGTGGCAGCCCAGTCGGACGGTACCTCGACCGGATGACAGCCTGGTCGGATAGCAATCCGGCCGGCTGGCACCTGGTTCGAGTGTTCGGTGCGACGAGTTTTGCTATTTCGATTGCGATTGCGAGCGATGCGATGCGATCGAGTTTCCTAGTCAAATTACTTTTAATCCCAACTACTCATATCTTGCGCTATCTCTTCTCCACCAATTATCATACTATATCTACATACAAGCATCCTTATTTCGTATTCGTTTAGCGCTTGTGATTCGATTGCGATTGAGCTCGATTGCGTTTCGATTGATTACCATACATAACATAAATTAAACATGCACAAGTAACACATAACAGAAACACACACACATATGTATTTAACCAAAATTGCGTATTTCGAGCTGCGAGTGCGATTGCGATGTTGGCGAAATTAGATTGATTATCGTTTAGTCGACTTTATCGCATTGTTACTTCCTATTATTCACAGTCGTAAGGCGATTCGTAGCGATAAATACACTTCGATTACTTCGATTCTTAACAATTACTCCACATAATACAACTAACGCAAAACATAAAACAGACTAACTATAAGTCAAAGAAGTCAAAACAGGAATTGAGCGAGGAGAGACAGATCGCAATTAGCAATCTTTCTTCCTTTGACTTCAATCTTGACCTTGAATTTGACTTTCGAGACACGGGGTGTTACAGCCTCCCCTAATTGAGGGAATTTCGTCCCGAAATTAGGCCGAAGCCGTAACAAACAACTGTGGAAACTTCGCCCTCATGTCGCTTTCGAGTTCCCAAGTGAACTCCGCGCCCCGTTTGCCTTCCCATCAGACTTTCACAATAGGAATGCGCGAGCGTCTGAGCTGCTTGGTTTGGCGATCCATGATTTCGACAGGCTTCTCCGCAAAGTGTAGTGTTTCTTTTATTTGGAGGTCATCGAGAGGTACAATTAAGTCATGCTTAGCCAGGCACTTTTGGAGGTTTGACACATGGAAAGTCGGGTGGACGTTACTCAGCTCCTCTGGTAGTTCAATTATGTAGGCGACTTTTCCGATCCTCTCAAGAATCTTAAAAGGTCCAACATATCGAGGCGCTAGTTTCCCTTTCTTGCTGAATCGGACCACACCCTTCCATGGTGATACCTTTAGGAGTACGTAGTCGCCAAAGTCAAATTCAAGGGGCTTGCGTCGTCTATCGGCGTAACTTTTCTGTCGACTTCGAGCTTTCAACAGGCCGTCTCGAATTTGGAGGACTTTGTCAGTCGTTTCTTGCAATAGCTCAGGACCGGTTAGTTGCGAGTGACTGATCTCGTGCCATTCAATAGGCGATCGACATCTTCTTCCATATAAAGCCTCGAATGGTGCCATTTGAATGCTGGAATGATAACTGATGTTATACGAGAATTTGACTAATGGTAGGTATTTATCCCAATTACCATCGAAGTCTATGACACACGAACGGAGCATGTCTTCAAGAGTACGGATCGTTCTTTCAATCTGACTGTCGGTTTGAGGGTGGAATGCGATACTCAGATTAAGCGTAGTACTGAGAGCAACTTGAAACGTTTCCCACAGTCGCGAGGTAAACCGAGCGTCACGGTCAGATATGATGTCGCGAGGCGTCCCATGATTACAAATGATCTCATCGGTGTAGATTCGGGCTAATCGTTCTACCTTGTAGTCTTCCCGTATTGGCAAAAAGTGGGCGGATTTGGTCAAACGGTCCACAACAACCCAAATGCTATCGTGACCTGATGACGTGTGCGGAAGCTTTGCTATGAAGTCCATAGTTATACTCTCCCACTTCCACATGGGGATTGGCGGTTGTTCGAGTATGCCAGAGGGCCTGTGATGTTCAGCCATGACCCTTGCACAAGTCAGGCATTTTCCAACGTAGAGAGCAATATCCCTTTTCATGCCCGGCCACCAGTACTTGTAGTGAAGGTCCTGGTACATTTTATCGGCACCGGGATGAATAGAATACCGGGATTTGTGGGCTTCGTCCATCAAAATATTTCGCAATTCGGTCCGCTTAGGGATCCAAATTCGGTCCAGGAAGTGGAATATCCCAATTGATTTACTCACTAGATGAGCTCCATCGTGATAGTTTCGCTCCTTCTTCAAAGTGCGTTCATTAAAACAGGCATGCTGGGCTTCGCGGATGAGGGTTTCGAGATCGTGTTGGGCTTGGGTATCGCGAATACTGAGCAAATAACTCCGTCTGCTGAGAGCGTCGGCAACGACATTTGCTTTGCCTGGGTGATAACGAATCTCACAGTCGTAATCGTTGAGAAGTTCTACCCATTGGCGTTGACGCATATTAAGTTCTTTCTGATCAAAGATATGTTGTAGGCTCCTATGATCGGTGAAGATCGTACACTTGGTACCATATAGGTAGTGTCGCCAAATCTTTAACGCAAAAACAACTGCGCCTAGCTCGAGATCATGAGTTGTATAGTTCTTCTCGTGGATTTTGAGCTGACGAGATGCGTAAGCTATAACCTTGTCCCGTTGCATAAGAACACAAACAAGACCAAGGTTGGAAGCATCAAAATAGACAATGAAGTCGTCGTTTCCGTCGGGCAATGTGAGAATAGGAGCATTGCAAAGCATGTGCTTGAAGGTTTGGAATGCAGACTCTTGTTCGGTTCCCCAAACAAAAGGCTTGTCTTTATGCGTAAGAGCGGTAAGCGGCACAACGATCTTTGAGAATCCTTCGAAAAATCGTCGATAATAGCCCGCTAATTCGAGAAAAGAACGGACTTCAGACGGGTTCTTAGGTGTAATCCAACTCTTGACTGCTTCAATCTTCACGGGATCGACATGAATACCTTGACTATTTACGATGTGACCCAGAAATTGAACCTCCTCCAGCCAGAATTCGCACTTGGAGAACTTGGCATAGAGTCGATTCCCCTGGAGTAGTTCGAGAACCAAACGTAGATGTTGCGTGTGTTCGGCTTTCATTTTGGAATCAAGACATCGTCGATGAAAACGATGACAAAACGGTCGAGATATGGTTTGCACACGCGATTCATCGGATCCATGAAAACCGCGGGTGCGTTGGTTAAACCAAAAGGCATAACAACGAACTCATAGTGGTCGTAACGAGTGCGAAAAGTGGTTTTGGGTATATCCTCCTCTTGAATACGTAGCTGGTGATAGCCTGAGCGTAGATCGATCTTCGAGAAACACGTAGCACCTTGTAGCTGATCAAACAAATCGTCAATGCGAGGTAGGGGATAACGGTTCTTGATGGTTAGCTTATTCAATTCCCGGTAGTCGATGCACATCCTGAACAACCCATCCTTCTTTTTGACGAAAAGGACTGGCGCACCCGAAGGAGAGGTGCTTGGGCGAATGAAGACTTTCTCAAGTAATTCCAGAAGCTGATTCGAGAGTTCACGCATTTCGGACGGTGCAAGTCGGTAAGGAGCTTTGGCAACAGGGTTGGCTCCAGGAATGAGGTCGATACGGAAGTCGATATCACGACTTGGCGGTAGTCCAGGAAGATCATCAGGGAACACCTGAGGAAATTCACGGACCACAGAACGTCTTTCACTTCTGTCTTCCTCTTCTTTTTCTCCTCCGCTACTACAATGTTAGCCAAGAAAGCTCTGTATTCCTTGCGGAGATACTTGCTAGCTTGGACACATGACATGAGTTCGAGGCCTTTCGAAGCAGTTTCGCCATAAACACACAATAGATCACCATTCGCGAGCGAGAATCGAATCATCTTGTCGAAGCACACAACTTTAGCATGGTTTTCGCGAAGAAAGTCCATGCCTACTATGACATCGAAACTTCCGAGTTGCATCGGAATAAGGTCGATTGGGAAGATGTGATTGTTGAGCTCAAGAGTATAATCACGGAGAACAGAATTTACGGCGACAGTTCTTCTGGTGGCGACTTCAACATCGAATGTCGAGGAGAGATGGGAGCGCTTACGATTAAGGAGCTTCTCGAGTTCAAACGACACAAAGCAGTTATCGGCTCAAGTATCAAACAAACATGAATCATAAATACCATTCACAAGGAACGTACCATTGACCACGTTGTTGTCAGCCTGGGCTTGGCGCACATTGATGTTGAAAGTTCTGGCGCGTGCGGCTTGTTGCTGCTGCTAAGGCTGCTGCTGCTGATGAGGCTGCTGCTGCGGGGGCTCTTGTTTCACCACCCTGTTCGGGCACATGTTCGCAAAGTGGTTGGGATCACCACATGTGAAGCAGACTCTGGCGTTGATCGCGGGTGCCTGAGCCGCTTGCTGGCCTTGCGGGGCTGGGAGCAGAGCTTGATGAGCAGTGGCAGGAGTTGCGGTGTTGCGGGGACCAGTACGGCAGTTGACAGTAAAGTGGCCGTACATGTTGCAGTGGGCGCAGAAACGACAGGCGAGACCCACCAGGTGATGATAGGAACATGTTGGGCAGGCCGGGTGGCGGCCTATGTATGCACGCTTTGCTGGCGGTGCATGAGTAACTGGTGCTGGACGGTGGTGGGACTGCTGCTGAGCCGATACGGCTTGGAGTGGAGCAGCAGTGGTAGTGACAGCACAGTTCTTGTTGCTGGAGCTGCTGTTGTTATTCTTCTTCCTGTGGCGTGAGGACTTTAATGATTGAGGAGCGACGGTTTCGGCGGTTGGTGCGGTGGTAGCTTGATGCAGAGACTTTGAAGCTTTATCCCAAAAACCAGCTTTTACCCGCTTGTCGTTGATCTCGGCGGCAAGCAGATAAGTTTCTTCAATCGTTGTTGTCTTTGCGGCATGAACAAAATCAGCAACATAGTCGGGTAGAGCTCAGATGTACTTCTTGATTTCCATATCAGGCGTATTCACTTGATCGGGGCAGATGATGTTGAGCTGCTTAAAGCGAGCAGTCAGGGTCGCGTTGTCTCCATCCTTCTGCTTTATGTTCTAAAACTCATCCTCCAGCTTTTGGCGTTCATGGGGAGGGCAGAATTCGTCCATCATGATGGCCTTCAACTCTTCCCAGGTCAGCTCATAAGTTGCATCATTCCCGCGTTTGTTCCGTTCGGCCGTCCATCAGTCTAGTGCGCGGGACTGGAAGACGCCGATTGCGTTTAGGGTACGGAGATTTTTAGGACAACCGCTTTGGCGCAGAGTGACTTCGATGGAATCGAATCATCGAAACATAGCCGTTGGGCCATCTTCTCCAGTGAATTCCTTTAGACCGCAAGCCTTGAACTGCTTGAAGCTGAAAGCAGTCTTGGTAGCAACTTTAGGAGCTTCGGTTCTAGACTCCTCAGACGATTTGATAACGTTCTCGTAAATTTCACTCACGATCTGGGGCACAACCTTGGCCACTTGTTTAGCGAGGATGGCAGCAAGGCGTTTGTCCCTCTGTTCTTGGCGAGTGAGTCGTGGGTGACGAGGTCCAGATGATGGTCCGGTTGACATTGTCTGCAACAGACATCGACATAGGTCACAGACACGTCATAATCGAATCTCACCTCACACGTCTAACACTTACTAAAGCTCAGTAACACGCATAATCACGTAAACACATAGGCATAAAATCACAGATTCACATAGAGACACGTAAGCACATAAACACATAGACACGTAGGGCACAGAAGCACGTAAGCACATAATCACCAGATACAGTCAGAATACAGAAACCTATTATTCAAAGCATGCGAGCGTTTGAATACAGCGATCGCGTTTAGCATAGCGAGTAGTATAGTATAAGCGTGTAGTATAGCGGGCTTCGTACGGTGATTCCTTATAGTAGTAGCGATTTGTTAACGTTTTGAGATAAAAATGCAGTGCGAGTCTTGCGTGTCAATCGAAGTGAAAGAAAAATCGAATAAATCTCCAAAATTTAAACACATAAGTAGGTAAGTACACATATAAACCCATAAAATCGACGAATCATCGGAGTCAGCAGTTGCGGGCTCAGAATCGAAACACATAAAAATCAAGAAATAGATTGTCTGCGGCTATTAGACATTGACTATCCAAAGTGGTTCGACTATTCTCAAGGACTTGTAGTACACATTTTGACTTTTAGGACTGTGCTTTTGCCTCGAGTCTCGGGCGTTTGGCACGCATTCCTTCGGTCATTCAGTGACTTCAGGTCGTTGGAGTCCGTCGAGGCTTTGGTGAGAGTTTGTAAAACCAAGAACAAGTCGTCAAGGTTAGGGTTTCACCCCTGGCTTAGCAACTTCTTTCTTATTTTAATAAAAATAGAGACGAAAATCCACGCTAAAGTATGGATTTCACTCCTTGTTCAGCGCGAATTCTCGCATTTTATAGATAAATACAGGTCAAACAAGCAATTTAATCGAGAGTTTGCGGTTTTCACACCTAATCTCGACTTAAGCGCTTATTCATATTGGAAAATGCGAGTGCAGTGTTAGTGTAGTGTAGGCGAGAATAATCGAGAAATTGCAGTAAGCTCATGCATAACCTTTACTGGACATGCACGAGTCGGTCTATTGGGTCCTAACTATAGACTAGGTCTCTAAGACATCGACCCGAACTAGGTCGAGTCTTGCCTAATTCCCTATAGTTATGGCTCTGATACCAATTGATATTCGCTAATTTACACATATTTTAATCCCCCATTTTATCCCCATTTTATGCATTTTCGGTCGTAAGACCGTCATTCGGATACTTAATCATGTATACTTTTGTTTACAGGCCTAAAACAACATACAAAACAAGAAAATGATGAAAGCGAAGATTTTTCGGGTGAAACGGCTGAACTGCGAAGATTCTGTGAAGAAATCTGATCTGGGCAAGTTGCACCCCCGTGCGGTTGGTGGCACCCCGTGCGGATGCGACAACAAGGCTCAGCTCGGCGTTGCACACCCAGTGCGATCAGGAGTGCAACGAAATCTTGGGAACGTACCCCCGTGCGAATGGTGGCACCCCCGTGCGGATGCGACAACAAGGCTCAGCTCGGCGTTGCACACCCAGTGCGATCAGGGTTCCCTTCCTAAACAAATCGAAACCCTAGCCCTTGCAAGAACTTCACAAATCATGAACACCCGGCTGATTTCCTAACCCCCTGTCACTAGAAACTTGAAAAATTTCGAAAAGATTTGACTGTTCTGATTCGGGGTTAAGAATCTGCAGAAAACGGGATCGCACGGTCGTTCTGTACATGGAACGATCGTGCGTATGCGGGTCGTTCATGATTTTTAACTGTGTAGAAGTGATAGAGGCACCTAGATTACCACTTTGTGTTAGCCTTGTTCTTTGTGTTATGTTTCCCGTAAACCTTACATTACCCTTTAGGATTAACCATGTCGAGCCTTCCCGTTTACCTTTGTTTACCCAACATAATCGCCCACTTAGCCAAATTTAGCCTTTTTATGTTTTAAACCTTTTAGTGTTGAAACTCGGTCAAAATAATCGTTTAACTAGTGCTTGTTATAGTTTAAATTTTCAGTGTGTATATCCATTTGCTAAAAAAAATAGAAAATAAAACACCCTAAAATAGTGTGAAGTAGACAAAAATCGAGCAATTTTGAATGCTAAAAATGTTAAAATGTCGTTGATGAGCTCGATTTCGCAAAAGTCGCCTTTTTAAGGCATTTGTATGTATAGTTGTATTGTTTGATGCTAGTTAAACGCTACTACCGAGTTTTAACCATTTCGCCACTTTAAATATCCATTTCCATACCCTTCGCCCAAGCCTAACGTTAAAACCCGTAAAGACCTCTTGATTTACACTTTTTCGCATGTTAGTTGGTGGAGACGAGATCTTATGACAAGCTTATGATATTACACATTTCATTGACGAGGCATTGAGTGTTTGCACGTACACATTTTATGTATGGTTCATAAATAAAACCGAGTGTGTGAACATTATGAGTTGTGTAAAGATTAACATGTTGAGTCAATTAAATGTGAAGTCACGGCTTTTTGGTTACCACCATATATTTGCATATGCTTGTTTGGGTTTGATTCATTTGATGTTGTCTTTCGAAAAACCGGCTAACCGTTTGTAGTTATTTCAATAAATAGTGTGTAAATTATCGTTCTTGTTTGATTCTATCTTTAATTGCATTTTAGTTTAGCTTGCTTGAGGACAAGCAAGGTTCAAGTGTGGGGAGATTTGATATTCGCTAATTTACACATATTTTAGTCCCCCATTTTATCCCCATTTTATTCATTTTCGGCCGTAAAACCGTCATTCGGATACTTAATCATGTATACTTTTGTTTACAGGCCTAAAACAACATACAAAACAAGAAAATGATGAAAACGAAGATTTTTCGGGTGAAACGGCTGAACTGCGAAGATTCTGTGAAGAAATCTGATCTGGGCAAGTTGCACCCCCGTGCGGTTGGTGGCACCCCCGTGCGGATGCGACAACAAGGCTCAGCTCGGCATTGCACACCCAGTGCGATCAGGAGTGCAACGAAATCTCGGGAACGCACCCCCGTGCGAATGGTGGCACCCCCGTGCGGATGCGACAACAAGGCTCAGCTCGGCGTTGCACACCCAGTGCGATCAGGAGTGCAACGAAATCTCGGGAACGCACCCCCGTGCGAATGGTGGCACCCCCGTGCGGATGCGATGACCAGCACCAGCCCGGATATGCACTACCAGTGCAGCTGCTCGTGCCACCCCAACCTCGGAGACGCACGCCTGTGCAACGATTGGCACCCTCGTGCGAGATCCAAGACCAGTCAACTCTGCTGATGTCATAAAAGTATGGTGCAACGTAATGAAAAAGTGAACGGTCGTGCACTTTATTGGCACGACCGTGCGATCGTAAAATGATATAAAAAACTTGCAGAAACATTCTGTTCGTAACTCTGGACATTTTGGGAGCGATTCTGGCGATTTTCAGGCTCCGGAGGCTTCTGCTGTCACCCGGATTCAAGCCACATTGTGCCGATAAGCTTTGTTATCTTCCAGATTCTTAATCTTATGCTTGTTTATGGTTTGGTTTTCTAATCTTTCCGGAATTTTGTTAATCTTTCAAGCATTTAGATTAATATTTATGTATTATTGTAGCCTTTGGGCAAAAACACAACAATCCCTTGCTTGATTATAGCCATTAGTATGTTAATCTTTGTTTGTAATGACATTTGGAAGTATTTTCTATGATTATCTTTGATGATTAGTTTGCAACCTTGTTATTGATATTGATTTCTTGATTATAAATAATTGTGTTGGATGATTGGTACTTGGTTAGTTGAGATAGTTGAAAATTGAAGCTTAATTAATCATGTATTAGTAAACTTTTAACTTGGTTAACTAGTTTAGCTTGGTTAAAATGTGGGCACCATGATACTAGAAATGGTTAGTGGTTTAATAAAATGTAATTATTGTTAATCAAGAAAGCTTGCTGTCACATAAGGACCTTAACGGGTTAAATGGTGTCGTTATAAATTCTTGCCATGATTTGTTAGCTTAGTTAGTAGTTTAGGCCAAAATTGCTATCTTGGTGACTTTATGTGCAAGATTTGTAAAATGAACTCGGATGTGATTTAATCTAGTTTATGCTTGTCTCGGTGGTTGCATTGTGTTTATCAGTGTCGCTTTCCTTGTTTAAGTGAGGTTAGAAAACTCCTAACGGATGACTAACTTATTTTTAAGAGATTTTCATAGACATTTATCAATTGCACGTTAAAGAACAATTTTAGGTGGTTAAAGTGTGTTTATCGTTTTAGCTTTCCGAATATTGTCATGTTAGGATTCCCGAAAGGGATACTAATTGTTTTAAAAATGGAAAATTGACCGAATGCTTCTAGTGCCCAAACCGACTTAGTTGACATGCTTTGGTTGTGTATTAAGCAAGGCTATTTATCTATTTTAGTATTTGAAATCTACTATGTTTTATAAGTATTTGTTTATGCTTACTTTAGTTTATTAAAAATCAAACAACTTATGTTTTTACCGGTAGTTTAGTGACAAAGGTCTAGTATTATTTCTCCGCCCATTTCCTTGGATCGATACTTGGTTCTTACCGATACTTTACTACATATATGACGGGGTACACTTGCCTCTTTCGTGTGTGTTTTGATGTAAAAGTAATAATCACTTTTATAAATTTAAAACCAAATCGTGTGTAATTTCATTGTAAAAATATGTGTAGTCGCGCACACATCAAGTTTTTGGCGTCGTTGCTGGGGAAGTGGCGAGTTTTAGGAACGACCCGATTCATTGTGTTATCGGTGTATATACTTGTTAATATTTGTGAATATTTTCTTGATTATTTATTTGTTTATTTATTTTGTTGATATTTCTTGCTTTTAATTCAATTTATTCGTTTTTATATACTTGTTAATATTTGTGAATATTTTCTTGATTATTTATTTGTTTATTTATTTTGTTGATATTTCTTGCTTTTAATTCAATTTATTCGTTTTTGTGATTCTTTTGTAGACTTGTGAATTTTTTTTATTCCATTTATTTGTTCGAATTCGGACTCATTATTCATTTATTCTTTGAGTTTTCGGCTCCGAAAAAATCATTTTTACACTAGCCGATTCGATTATTTCCATTGCTTTAATTTTTATAAAATTTCGGGCCCATTTTCGGATTTTTATAAATTTTTCAGCCCATTTAAAATAATATTCTGTTTCTTTTCAGCCAAAAAAAAACAGAATTATTATAATAATATAATATTCATGTGTGTTGGTTTTTCGTTTGCGGTTGATGTCCTCAACCCCTGCAACCGCCGCTGTATAGCCTTTCGACGAACCCGATCGTGATCTGAAGAGACGTCTTCGCAAAAGATCCCGTGCGGTGGCAGCTGTGGACGAGCCGATGGTACCTGCTGAGGCCGAGGGCTCAGCCGACGCAGGGAACATCATCATGGTGGATGACGAGCGGCCGCTAAACAAGTCGAACCAACCCGGAGGCGCGGACCGACGATAGTAGCACCTACTTTTGAACTCCACACCCACATGCGTCTTAAGTGTGATGTTGAGAGTCTACGCTACTGACTCGAGGACCAAAAATGTAGCAAGAGCGTCTTTGTCGCTTTAGGGGTAAAAATGTCTATATTTGTGTTTTTCTAGTTTTAGCGTAATTTTGGTGTGTTTGGTAGTTTCCGTAGTCGTGTACAGTTTTTAATCATACCGAGCGAAGGTTCTATGTTAGACAAATGTTAAAACAGTTAGCGTGTTGCAAAAATGGCGAAAAACGGCCAAAAAGAGTGCTGAAACAGGTTTCTGTTGCAAACAGACACATCTGCAGATTTGGCATGGCCGTGCCATGGTCACACGCCCGTGAGATTTCGGGCTGGCCTGCACCTCGAGTCGCACCCCCGTGCATTACCGAGGTCAACGTGCAAGAATGGGTCAACATCGGATCCGCACGCCCGTGCGAAAATCCGCACGACCGTGCGCATGGTCAGGGGCATTTTGTCATTGTTCCATATAAAAGCCCTCATCTGCATCCACTTCTCACATTCGCGAAACCCTACTGCACTCTCGTTCCTTGCCGATTTTTCCCCCAAAATCGCACCATTTTTCGCACGGTTTCTCAGATCTTCTCGCACGGTTTGTTTTTTTTTTCTTGTCGATTTCCTGTTTTTATCGCTTTCTGGGGTTAGATTCTCCGATTTCTTCAAGGCTTTATAGGGTTCCCTTCATAAACAAATCGAAACCCTAGCCCTTGCAAGAACTTCACAAATCATGAACACCCGGCTGATTTCCTAACCCCCTGTCACTAGAAACTTGAAAAATTTCGAAAATATTTGACTGTTCTGATTCAGGGTTAAGAATCTGCAGAAAACGGGATCGCACGGTCGTTCTGTACATGGAACGGTCGTGCGTATGTGGGTCGTTCATGATTTTTAACTGTGGTGCCGGATATGCACGGTGATGCGACCAGTCGCACGTCCGTGCAATCCCGTCATGTTCCGATAATCAAGACCGCACCACCACTGATCTCGGTGACGCATGACCATGCGTCCATTCGCACGCCCGTGCGAAACACCCAGATCAGTTTGACAGAATCTTCATAACTGTGTGTTCGGCTTAGCATGAAGAGGAGGAGCAGAATCAGCCACCACCACCCACACCACCACACCAGCAGTTCCAGCAGCACCAAGACTGGCCACCCGGCATCCCATCTTATCCTGATTTGTACCAGCAATTTCAACAAATGCAGCTGAACCAGGAGCAGCTACGAGTCAACCAGGAGGTGGTGCTGACGGTAATGATGAGTAGCTGGTGGTGGTAGTAGCATTTCAGTACTCTATATTTCGGGTGTTCATTTTGGTTGTTATTTCAACACCCCCGGTTATGTACTCTTTATTTTCAGACAATTTAGCTTTTATGTCTTGTCTTTGTTTGGATTTTAGTACTTCTATTTATGTATATTATGGTTTATTTGGTTTATTTGTTTCTGTTCTGTTTTGCTGCACTTTGTGACATACTTGCAGATTTTGGCTATCAAGTCTTCGACCGGAGCACATCACAGATACAGCTTGGAAGTCTCGTTACATCACAATCATCTTGAGGGGAGTATTATTCTCCTTTTTCTCTATATTTCGGGTTTCGCATTGGGGACAATGCGAAGTTCAAGTGTGGGGAGGGGGTTAACTTTGTTAACTTTGTTTGTCCTCTAAAAAAAATCATCCAAAAATATCCGTTTTCTGTATATATTTTAGTAAATAAACCGGTTGGTTGTGTTTTAGAAAGCTTCGGACTTGATAAAAACTCGACAAGCAAAATAAATTTTGAAAAAGAAAACCGGAAAGCGTGACAAACAAAGAAAGACTTGCATGATAGTGTTCACACTTTTACCCATTCCTTCCGTTACGTGAGCATATTTGAGCCTTGATATTGTTTTATATTTGTTCATTTCGGATATAGGAGTGAGCCGGATGTCATGTGCAATTTAGAACTTGTCACTAGAATGCTTGTTAAGACCATGAACTTGCGGAATTGTGTAGAAGTGATAGAGGCACCTAGATTACCACTTTGTGTTAGCCTTGTTCTTTGTGTTATGTTTCCCGTAAACCTTACATTACCCTTTAGGATTAACCATGTCGAGCCTTCCCGTTTACCTTTGTTTACCCAACATAATCGCCCACTTAGCCAAATTTAGCCTTTTTATGTTTTAAACCTTTTAGTGTTGAAACTCGGTCAAAATAATCGTTTAACTAGCGCTTGTTATAGTTTAAATTTTCAGTGTGTATATCCATTTGCTAAAAAAAATAGAAAATAAAACACCCTAAAATAGGGTGAAGTAGACAAAAATCGAGCAATTTTGAATGCTAAAAATGTTAAAATGTCGTTGATGAGCTCGATTTCGCAAAAGTCGCCTTTTTAAGGCATTTGTATGTATAGTTGTATTGTTTGATGCTAGTTAAACGCTACTACCGAGTTTTAACCATTTCGCCACTTTAAATATCCATTTCCATACCCTTCGCCCAAGCCTAACGTTAAAACCCGTAAAGACCTCTTGATTTACACTTTTTCGCATGTTAGTTGGTGGAGACGAGATCTTATGACAAGCTTATGATATTACACATTTCATTGACGAGGCATTGAGTGTTTGCACGTACACATTTTATGTATGGTTCATAAATAAAACCGAGTGTGTGAACATTGTGAGTTGTGTGAAGATTAACATGTTGAGTCAATTAAATGTGAAGTCACGGCTTTTTGGTTACCACCATATATTTGCATGTGCTTGTTTGGGTTTGATTCATTTGATGTCGTCTTTCGAAAAACCGGCTAACCATTTGTAGTTATTTCAATAAATAGTGTGTAAATTATCGTTCTTGTTTGATTCTATCTTTTATTGCATTTTAGTTTAGCTTGCTTGAGGACAAGTAAGGTTCAAGTGTGGGGAGATTTGATATTCGCTAATTTACACATATTTTAGTCCCCCATTTTATCACCATTTTATGCATTTTCGTCCGTAAAACCGTCATTCGGATACTTAATCATGTAAACTTTTGTTTACAGGCCTAAAACAACATACAAAACAAGAAAATGATGAAAACGAAGATTTTTCGGGTGAAACGGCTGAATTGCGAAGATTCTGTGAAGAAATCTGATCTGGGCAAGTTGCACCCCCATGCGGTTGGTGGCACCCCCGTGCGGATGCGACAACAAGGCTCAGCTCGGCGTTGCACACCCAGTGCGATCAGGAGTGCAACGAAATCTCGGGAACGCACCCCCGTGCGAATGGTGGCACCCCCGTGCGGATGCGACAACAAGGCTCAGCTCGGCGTTGCACACCCAGTGTGATCAGGAGTGCAACGAAATCTCGGGAACGCACCCCCGTGCGAATGGTGGCACCCCCGTGCGGATGCGATGACCAGCACTAGCCCGGATATGCACTACCAGTGCAGCTGCTCGTGCCACCCCAACCCCGGAGACGCACACCTGTGCAACGATTGGCACCCCCGTTCGAGATCCAAGACCAGTCAACTCTGCTGATGTCATAAAAGTATGGTGCAACGTAATGAAAACGTGAACGGTCGTGCACTTTATTGGCACGACCGTGCGATCGTAAAATGATATAAAAAACTTGCAGAAACATTCTGTTCGTAACTCTGGACATTTTCGGAGCGATTCTAGCGATTTTCAGGCTTCGGAGGCTTCTGCTGTCACCCGGATTCAAGCCACATTGTGCTGATAAGCTTTGTTATCTTCCAGATTCTTAATCTTATGCTTGTTTATGGTTTGGTTTTCTAATCTTTCCGGAATTTTGTTAATCTTTCAAGCATTTAGATTAATATTTATGTATTATTGTAGCCTTTGGGCAAAAACACAACAATCCCTCACCTTATTATAGCCATTAGTATGTTAATCTTTATTCGTAATGACATTTGGAAGTATTTTCTATGATTATCTTTGATGATTAGTTTGCAACCTTGTTATTGATATTGATTTCTTGATTATAAATAACTGTGTTGGATGATTGGTACTTGGTTAGTTGAGATAGTTGAAAAATGAAGCTTAATTATAATCATGTATTAGTAAACTTTAAACTTGGTTAACTAGTTTAGCTTGGTTAAAATGTGGGCACCATGATACTAGAAATGGTTAGTGGTTTAATAAAATGTAATTATTGTTAATCAAGAAAGCTTGCCGTCACGTAAGGACCTTAACGGGTTAAATGGTGTCGTTATAAATTCTTGCCATGATTTGTTAGTTTAGTTAGTAGTTTAGGCCAAAATTGCTATCTTGGTGACTTTATGTGCAAGATTTGTAAAATGAACTCGGTTGTGATTTAATCTAGTTTATGCTTGTCTCGGTGGTTGCATTGTGTTTATCGGTGTCGCTTTCCTTGTTTAAGTGAGGTTAGAAAACTCCTAACGGATGACTAACTTATTTTTAAGAGATTTTCATAGACATTTATCAATTGCACGTTAAAGAACAATTTTAGGTGGTTAAAGTGTGTTTATCGTTTTAGCTTTCCGAATGATTGTCATGTTAGGATTCCTGAAAGGGATACTAATTGTCTTAAAAATGGAAAATTGACCGAATGCTTCTAGTGCCAAAACCGACTTAGTTGACATGCTTTGATTATGTATTAAGCAAGGCTATTTATCTATTTTAGTATTTGAAATCTACTATGTTTTATAAGTATTTGTTTATGCTTACTTTAGTTTATTAAAAATCAAACAACTTATGTTTTTACCGGTAGTTTAGTGACAAAGGTCTAGTATTATTTCTCCGCCCATTTCCTTGGATCGATACTTGGTTCTTACCGATACTTTACTACATATATGACGGGGTACACTTGCCTCTTTCGTGTGTGTTTTGATGTAAAAGTAATAATCACTTTTATAAATTTAAAACCAAATCGTGTGCAATTTCATTGTAAAAATATGTGTAGTCGCGCACACGTCACCAATCTGTCACACCCCAACCGATGGCGGAAACATCGGGGCGTGGCACTGAGCGAAACAGATTGTCCAGAAGTTTCCATAACAATTATCATTACCAATCAATTTAAAGTAACATGTCCCATACCATGTCTTAAAAGACAAACAAATTATTACAGGCAAATCAAGGCAAATTGTTCTGTTCCGACAACTCAGGTTTCATTAGTACAGACAACTATTTGTTGGTTACTAAGACTCTTTCCTAGCCTTGATTTCCAAGCAAATAGACACCTTAAGCACCTGTCACATACGTTAAAGTAAAAGTCAATACACATAGTGTAAAGGTGAGTATACAAGTTTGATAATAGCATATAGAGTTCGAAATAGATTACGCATAACCAGTACGTACACTGAGTAAAACGAAGCATGTTAGTTATCGACATGAACCTATCGATACCAATGACTGCGGGTTGACTGCCCAAGGCAGTTCGTACTACATGATCACCACTGTAATCCATGCAAATAATTGTCCTTAACAACCCCCGTGTGAACGGGTGCTGAGTCCAAACTATAGTACTATCGTTGCTAAGGCAGGTAGACAACATTCCATATGTAAACATAACAAACAAGCATTCATTAAGTCACGTTTAACATGCAGTAACTGTTAGCGTTAAAAGTATTGCGTAGTGTGTTCGATGTGATTTAGAATAGGTAACGTATGTAACACCCAAAAGTGCGAAAGCAAAAAGGGTTCGAGTATACTCACAGCGGTTGACGGATTGAAAGGAGCGCTAGGGAGCAGGGTTAGCCTGAACAGATTGATAACATAACGATAAGTGACGCATAAAATGATGCAAAGTGCGAGTGGCTCGGATGGCAGTTCGATCGGATAGCCGGTCGCTCAGATGGCAATCCGTTCGGACAGCGGTCCGGTCGGACAGCTAGTCCGGTCGGATGGCTGTTCGAGTGGATTGTTTCTTCCTTTGAGAAGGATGTGTTTGTGTATGATGGCTTAACTTTTGAAGTTTTTGTTGTAGTATTTTGAAAACATTGAAGTACCTCTACCCTTTAGGTCGGTCGATCGGACGGTCGTCCGATAGGTTGACACTTTAGGGAGAACAAGTTCTTAACAGGTTGTCACTCGATCGGACATCAGTTCGATCGGATGGCATCCTTGGTGCATTGAACACGTTAGAATCGTTTAAGTATTAAAGTCCAAATGTTTCATGATTCGAATGGCAGTTCGATCGGATGGTATTCCGATCGGACAGCGATTCGTTCAACACTCAGACTCCAGATCTTGGTAAGATTGGTTAAGTGTGGGACCCATAGTGTAAGTCGTTCGGACGGCCGGTCGCTCGGATGGCTATCCGTTTGGACAGCAGTCCGGTCGGACAACACTCCGTCCTGGTCGTTCCATTCGTTTTACACTTGTCCGTTTTGATTGTTTGTCGTTTTATCGAGACGTTTTGATAACGAGTCAAGCAACAGGAACTTTGTCAATACTTGTTCCTCCTAATCGGACAGGAATCACCCAAATCTGATTAGTTAACTATTCGAGACGGTGTTTCACGTTTAACCCGAAATCAGTAAACCTCGTGGATAGAATACGGATCTTGAACCAACACAACCACAGAAATAAGTAGTAAGTCGGCACAAGCTCCGATTCTACCGGTTTTGAGTGCATTGAGTGTAAAAGAGTTGAAAGAAAGTTGGAAAACCATCTTTCAATCCTTTTTGTTGTGAATATGTTTAGATCTATGAAAGGTCTTCGTTTGTTTATGTGGAAATCGGTTAGATCTAGGTTGTTCTTGGTGGATTGAGGCCAAAACATGAAGTTCTTCAAGAACACATGATGACGTCATCCTAGAACACCTCGGATCTTGATGATTTCACGGTTAAAAGTTAAGATTCAAAAGATAGAAAGGTGTAGGAGTGCGTGTAGATCAAGGAAGTACAATATTTAGGACGAGATCATACCGGAATTGCGAGAAATCGAAGGAAAAAGCGAGTAGGAGCACTGGTCGGACGTCACTTGCCAAAAGTGGAAAGAATGAAAGTGACATGGGGTATTAATAGGATTCCAAAAGTGGAAAGGGCTGGTCGGTCGGATGGCACCTCGCCCGGGTGGTAGCCCGGTCGGACGGTACCTCGACCAGATGGCAACCTGGTCGGATAGCAATCCGGCCGGCTGGCACCTGGTTCGAGTGTTCAGTGCGACGAGTTTTGCTATTTCGATTGCGATTGCGAGCGATGCGATAGAGTTTCCTAGTCAAATTACTTTTAATCCCAACTACTCATATCTTGCGCTATCTCTTCTCTACCAATTATCATACTATATCTACATACAAGCATCCTTATTTCGTATTCGTTTAGCGCTTGTGATTCGATTGCGATTGAGCTCGATTGCGTTTCGATTGATTACCACACATCACATAAATTAAACATGCACAAGTAACACATAACAGGCACATACACACACATATGTATTTAACCAAAATTGCGTATTTCAAGCTGCGAGTGCCATTGCGATGTTGGCGAAATTAGATTGATTATCGTTTAGTCGACTTTATCGCATTGTTACTTCCTATTATTCACAGTCGTAAGGCGATTCGTAGCGATAAATACACATCGATTACTGCGATTCTTAACAATTACTCCACATAATACAACTAACGCAAAACATAAAACAGACTAACTATAAGTCAAAGAAGTCAAAACAGGAATTGAGCGAGGAGAGACAGATCGCTTAGCAATCTTTTCTTCCTTTGACTTCAATCTTGACCTTGACTTTGACTTTCGAAACACGGGGTGTTACAGAGTCCGGGTGTGACGGCCCCCCTGATGTCACCCTTATGAGAAAATTATGTGATCTCAGAGTTAACTTAAAAGCTTGGAGGGGCGATATTTTGAAAAAGAGTTATGAGGAGGTGACTTTGGCTATGGCTGATCTCGAAAATATTCAGACCGTTATGGAAGAAAGGGATATGACTGAAGAAGAGGAGTGGATTATGTTGGAAAGTAAAAAAAGTGTTAAAGGAGGAAGAAGAACGGAAAAGTAGAGACTTAAGACAAAGATCGAGGCTAAAATGGGCTAAGGAAGGCGACGAGAATTCAAATTTTTTCCGTGCTATGGTAAACTGCAGGAAAGCGACTAATTTAATTCATGGTTTGGAGGTTGATGGATCTTGGGTGTCGAAGCCGTCTCAAGTCAAAAAGGAGGTTTACAGGTTTCTTAAAAATAAATTCGTTGAAGATTGTGTTGAACGTCCTCGTCTTATTTGTGCCGATGTTAAGAAAATCTCCGACGCCGACTCCATGTTTCTAGATTCTCGGTTCACTCGGGAGGAGATCAAGGGTGCTGTGTTTGAGTGCGGCAATGATCGGGCCCTGGGCCCCGACAGTATCAATTTTCGTTTTGTTAAGCATTTTTGGAATTTATTAGAAGACGATTTTTCCAATATAATGGCTGAAATTTTTTGAACATGGGGTGATCAATATGGGATGCGGATCCTCTTTTATTGCCATGATTCCTAAAGTTAAGGACCCGATCAGGCTGAAAGATTACCGGCCAATAAGTTTAGTAGGAATCATTAACAAGGTGATCTCGAAGATTTTGGCGAATAGACTAAAAAGGGTGCTGGACTCGATAATTTCTCCGTCTTAATCTGCCTTCATTAGTGGGAGATACATCCTGGATGGTCCTCTTATTATCAATGAAATTCAAAACTGGATCAAAAGAGCAACAAAAAAAGGTTTTTATTCTCAAGATCGACTTTGAAAAGGCCTACGACAACATAAACTGGAACTTCGTGTTGGATATTCTTGCTCAAATGGGATTTTCAAATAAGTGGTGCTCGTGGATCAAGGGCGTTATTTCATCGGCTAGGGCTTCGGTTCTGGTCAACGGCTCCCCGGCCTTTGAATTTAAATGTCATAAAGGTATGCGACAAGGGGACCCTATTTCCCCTTTCCTTTTTGTCATTGTAATGGAAGCTTTGTTGTGTATGATAAATAAAGCTTGTGGTTTGGGATTAGTCAAGGGCGTCTCTCTTCCCAATGATGGCCCTGTTGTTTCTCATTTATTTTATGCAGATGACGCTGTCATTCTTGGGGATTGGAGTAGGGAGAACATCCTTAATGTTGTGAGAATTATGAGGTGCTTTCACGCGTGCTCAGGGCTTAGAATCAATTTGTGCAAATCGAATTTATTTGGGGTTGGAATTCAGTCAGGGGAGGTCGAAGAGATGGCTGAGATAGTTGGATGCAAAGCGGAATCTTTCCCGTTCAAGTATCTTGGTTTGACTGTTGGGGCAAATATGAACCGGATTACCAACTGGAGGCCGGTCTTTGATATTTTTGAGAAACGTCTATCCTTATGGAAAGCCTCGTTTCTTTCTATTGGTGGTAGAGTCACCCTGATTCGGTCAGTTCTCTAAAGTCTCCCCACTTATTATTTTTCTCTTTACCGCGCCCCGGTAAAAGTTGTGGAGGATTTGGAAGCTTTGATTAGAAAGTTCCTTCGGGGGGGGGGGGTCATCGGAGGATAAAAAGTTGCATTGGGTTGCGTGGGATAGGGTCACTTCTCCTGTAAAGATGGGTGGCTTAGGGCTTCATAAATTAAAAGACGTGAATACGGCTTTGTTAACTAAGTGGGGTTGGAGACATAAAAACGAAAAGGAAAGTTTGTGGGTTAAAATTGTCAATGCATTGCATGTTGGAGGATCTGATTGGGACTTTCTCCCGGCGAAAAGAGCTTATGGCGGAGTTTGGTGTAACATTGTTTCGGTTTTAAAGAAGCCTTTGGTAGATAATTTGCCTATTCGTAATTTGTTCAAAGGAGTGGTGGGTAAGGGAGATAATATTTTGTTTTGGCTCGATCCTTGGCTTTACGATGTTCTGTTGAGAAGTCCCCCTCCCTTTTTCATTTAGAGGTGGTGAAGACATGTAGTGTGCGTGATCGTCTTGACGGGGAAGGTCTTTGGCTTTGGAGGCACGACCCGGACTCTGACGCCGAAGTGGCTGAATGGCAGTCCTTACGGGCGGCTTTAGCTTCGGTTAGCCTGTCTACTATTCCGGACAGGTGGTCGTGGTTGGGATATGGTTCGGAAGGCTTCTCGGTGACTGCTGTGAAAAAGCACTTAGTGTCTATGATCGATTTTAGCAGCCGGTTCGTCATGGATTGGTGCAAATGGGTTCCGAAACAATGTAACATTTTTGCTTGGCGTGCAGACTTGAACAGAATCCCGACGGTTGAGGCGCTTGCTAAGAGAGGAGTGGTGGTAACTGACGATATGTGCAGTTTCTGTAACGAAGGTTTCGATTCCGTGACTCATCTTTTTACTACGTGTCCGCTGGCTTTGGGTTTATTGGAGAAGATAAGCTTTTGGTGCCGGATTCCGAATTTTTTCATTTTTGCTTTTAGAGACTTGCTTGAGATTCATAATCTGGGTGATAGAAGGAAGTCGGAAAGAAAGGTTTTACACGGCATTCTGCTTACGGCTTGTTGGGTGTTGTGGAAGGCTAGGAACGATCTGAGATTTAATGGCAAGAGGTGTTATGTCGACGAGATTTTTAGCGAAATTAGGGTGGTTAGTTTCTTTTGGTTTAAACACAGGGCTAAGAAAGGTAGCTTTGATTGGGGGATTGGTGTAAATTTGTGAACATGTAATTTGTTGTTTGTTTTGTCCGTCCCGGTTTTCGGGTTTGGTTTTGTTAATGAAGTTCACCTTAAAAAAAAAAAAAAAAAAAAAAAAAAAAAAGACAAAACAGTTAATGACAAAACATTAAGACATTTAAATATTTAATATACAACCATGTTCATAATCTGTCTATAATAATTAGTTTCACAACCGTGTTCATTATGTGTCTAAACCCAATTAATGTACAACCATATTCATAACAGGTTAAATAGGTCAAAATCACTTCAAGTGTATCTTTAATACATAAAACCTTCTATATCATTTTATTTACAAAACTAGATAATCAAAGAGCTAATTTATTTTAGATGAAATTTGACTAATGCACTGATGAACACTTTGTTCTATTCTTATCTTTCCCTTTATTCTAATCATTGGTGACAATATTCTTGTTTATCTTATATTATTAGGCTGGAAGGTATGGTTTGGCTCATCCCCACGGGGATGAGCCTCCACATAGGCGCCACGTAGGCGGCTAGCATGGGATGAGCCAAAATGAAGATGGAGGGGGATGGAGGATGGGGCCCCACCACATATTTTTTATTGTTTAAGTCATTTTAATTGTTTAATTTTTATTTCTTTAACTTTTATTTTTTATAAATAGTATTCAACATTTAAATAAAAATACTACATAAAGGAAGATAATAAAATCCATTACATAAAAAAAATAAAAATTACATAACCTAAAAAATAAAAAATTACGCTACCTAAAATTTGGAAAAAAAAGACTAGATTTAAAAATTTAAAACAAACACACTACTCGTCTTCGTCTTCGTCTTCGGCTCCGTCACCCTCCACAATGTTAACGTTGTTCCAAATATGTTCTACCAAATCTTGTTGAAGGTTTGCATGCGTGAAGTCGTTTGTTAGCGAGAACGAGTTTAAATCCTGTTGTGGGGGATCAACCGGGACAGTGTTCCCCCAAGATGCATTCTCATCATACTCACAAATCGCCCGACCTTCGTCTTCAATAATCATGTTATGGAGCAAAATGCAAGCGTACATACAAAGACGCAGCCTTTTTGGGGTGAACGCACGTGCCCGTTGTGCAACGATGGCCCATTTTTTCGTAAGACACCAAAAGCGCGTTCGATGTCTTTTCTTGCAGCTTCTTGACGCTTGGCAAATTTTTTCCGTTTTTCATCCTCGGGATACGGAATAGTCTTCACAATTGTAGACCAAGACGGATATATCCCGTCAGCAAGATAATACCCACGTCTATACTCAACCCCAGAAACTGTAAAACTTGTGTCCGGTCCCGTTCCATTAACGACATCGGTAAAGATGGCCGATTGGTATAACACGTTAAGGTCGTTAAGTGAACCAGGGAGACCAAAGAAAGAATGCCATATCCACAAATCTTGTGATGCCACAGCTTCAAGTATCACAGTTGGATAGCCGTGATCACCTCGCGTATATTGGCCGCGCCACGCAGTCGGGCAATTATGCCACCCCCAATGCATACAATCAATGCTACCAAGCATTCCCGGAAATCCGTGCCTTGCTTCATGCGCTTGGTACAACTGTTGAACATCATACGCGTTTGGTTTCCGCAAATATTTTTTGCTATACAGTTTCACCACATTATGGCAAAACCGATACAAACATTCCCGCGTAGTTCTTGCCGACATCTGTAAGTACTCGTCCAAAGCGTCGGCCACTGTCCCGTACGCCAGTTGTCGAATGGCCGCAGTACACTTTTGTAACGTTGTAAACCCTTCATAATTTCGAGCATCCGGACGTTGCGTGAAAAACGGGTCTAGCCCCGCCAAATCATTGGCAATCCTTGTGAATAAGCGGCGACTCATTCGGAACCTGCGTCTAAAAATGTCGGCGTTGTAAAGTGGCTCATCCGAAAAATAATCGTTCACCAATTTCTCGTGCGCTCCTGTCGTATAAAATATATAAGTACGAGATAAAAAAAATAAGGACAATGAAATTTTGTAATGAAAACCTTGGCGGTCTCTGTTAATGCGTATTCGTGTGGTAATAACATTTTCACCAATTTCTTCCTCTTCCTCTTCGTCTTCCTCTTCCTCTTCGATTAAAATCTGTCCCGCCCGTAGAACAGCGTTTGCGAAAAACATCTCCTCTTCGTCATCCGAAGACGAGGGCCACCAAGGATTAGAAGCCATTGTGGGTAAAAGGATATTTTTTTTTATAAAAGTAGGGAGAAATTGGTATAAAAGTGAGAGTGTTTTGGGTTGAAAGTGGGGAAATAATATTGAAAGTGGTTGAATTTATAGGAAAAAATGAATTTTTTTTTTTATTAAAAAACTAGCCGTTCAACGGCTATATGGTTTGAAATTTGGGGCGGCACACCCGTCTTGTGCTCGCCGGTTGTGATGTTTGCCGGGCCAGGGGGCGGTGTGGGGGTCCGGCGCCGGGCCAAGCCGGCCCCCATACCTTCTAGTCTTAGCTGTTCAGTTTCCTTTTTCTTAAAATGCACAAAGATAACCTTAAAAGTTGTTTCTTTAAATTGAAAGGATAATGTTTGTGTTTGTGTTTGAAAAGGTCCTCATGAGGCTGTTGAAGCAAGCAAGCCACATGGGTGCAGAATGGCCATATAATTATTATTTAACAAACTAATAATGTTGAGATGGAAATTCCCTATTAAGAATTTCTTTATTAATGTTCAAAGCTCAGTGGAACAAAAAATATTAGTTAGTTGCTATAACAAAACAAATGCTACCAGGATAATGTGCAAATGAGCTCAGTGTGGGAATGAATATGTAGTAGTTTCATAGCAAACCCTGCAAACAAATTTGTCAAGAAGATTATTTTTGTAACAATTGAGCATAACACTAGAAGACAGATAATAAAAACCAACCTAAATAGAAACATCAATATATAAGTTGTGTTCTTGTCATCAAAGACGAAACTGCGTAATATATATACTTGGGTTCCTTCGAAAAAATATATGCATTACCTATACATATCAATTTCCATCCTTATTCTACCATATTGTATATTTCGAATTTTACAAAATACAAATCACCTTCCTATAATCATTGAAAACCTGAATAACCTCACCCGATATAATAACCTGAAGAACACCCCTACTCCATAGAAGGGAAAGTGAAGAGGCTTGAGATAAAAGTTGTGTATCAAGTGCATACTCTTTTTTTTTTTTTTTTTTTTGTCGAGGGAGGCTACATGAGAGGCAAGGCATGTTCTTTATCAAATCTCTGGTTTGACTTGGGCGTAAGTCATTCGTTTGGATCTATTAACTTTCGTAGAAAAAGGTCTTAGTCGTAGAGCGAGTAAATAGTAGCCTCCTCGTGTGGGTGAGTGAAAGAGGTATTTAGTAGTTGCACAATTAAAATAGAAAATGCTGAGATTAATATGTGGGTTTGACATGATCCATTTGGATTGCAAAACAAGCCAAATTTGAGGTATCTTCAAAGTTATACCCTTATACAATTAGCAACTTAGGGTATGTTTCATTTTTTAAAAGTCACACCTTTTGGTTCATATTACTCACACCCTTTCATTATATACTTAGGTTATGTCTTTTTATTTAAAAGTCACATCTTTTAGTTCATTTTACCCACACCCTTTCATTTGTTTATTATATATTATATTACCTATACTTACAATTTACAAAAAGCAAAGTATTTCTCTTTATCCACGTGAAGTTTTGAAGGGATGCAACTTATATATTTTTACCCACTATATCTCTACCCAGATAACCGCCATCACAATCCAACAACAATATTTACTCTCAAACTTTACCGTTGTCATGAGGCCGACACAAACATTCAACAACCTGCGTGCACAAACGGAGGCGTCTCCTCTCACCACCCCATTTCAAACAGCACGCACGTCTCCTCCAACGGCCACCACCCCCATCGTTTGCCACCTTTTCACCACTCTATATAACCATCACCACCCCCATTTTTGTTCTTGTTGGTAATCGAACATGCGAATCACAGGTTTGAATATAAAGAATTGAGAATCGAGAATAATAAACTTGCTTGTATTGAATGAAAAGTGATGATTACAATTGACATACATGAACCCTATATATACTATACGAATAGATGCGATTGTAGAGACGTGTCTCTTCATAAACGGTTGCGATTCTTGAACTTGTGGATGAGATTGATCTTGAAGAGGTGTGTCTCCTTGAAAAATCACGTCCCCTTGTCTCTGTGATGTAGGCATCGATGTGAACAGGTACGTCTCCTGGAGAGGCGTCCCTTGATTAAGTTTGTAGGTTACAAACTTTCATCTTGTCGCTTCCGGTCCTCGCACTTACTAACTAATCTAATTATAACATAAACTGACTATCTACTAATTACAGAATGACCCCTATACCTATATTTAGTTTAAAACACCAATACTCCCCCTTAAACTAAATATAGTTTAACAAAGGTCTTCAACTTGCTTGACTTGCAGTAGCATTGGTTCCTCTTCCAATGCGAGATTGGCTTCTTGTTGCGTGTCTTTCTCCTTTTCCTTCCACTTGGTGCAATCTTTTGCAAAATGACCAAGTTCTCCACAATCATAACATCTGAACTTGCTTTTGTCTTGGTTTCTTGGACCCATATCTTTTCCACGTCCTCTTCCTCCTTTGAAAGATCCTTGTCCTTGACTTCTGCCATAGTTTTGAACACTACGACCCTTTCCATGATGCAAACTTTCAAATTGGTTATCTGCACGTGCCATCATGAGTCCTCCTTGATTATTATCTTCTTGCTTGTCTTGACTTTTGAGACGTTCTTCAAAAGCTATTATTCTTCCCACTGCTTCTTCAAATGGCATTTTGTCTATTTCTGAATATTGTTCGATATTTGCCACGATGGGTAGGAACTTCTTCGGAACGGAGATAAGTAACTTCCTTACGAGTTTCTTGTCTTTGATAGTGGTACCGAGAGTTTTAAATTTGGCTTTTATACCACTCAACTTGCTTGCGAAACTACTTACTGTGTCGTTCTCATCCATCTTTAAAACTTCCAGTTCGCTCCTCAAAGTTTGTAGACGTGCTTTCTGAACCATATCTGCTCCGAGATGACGAACTTTGATTGCATCCCATACTTCCTTTGCTTTTTCGTATTGCGCAACTTGCATCAAAACATCTTCTGGTAACGTTTGGAAGATAAGTGCTTTCGTTGTGTGCGCCTTCTTTTCATTTATCCCTTCCGTTGAAACAACTGTTTCCCAAAGACTATATGCCTTCAAGATTGTTTCCATCATAACTGCCCATTGGGTGTAATTCGTCTCTTTCAATTTTGGGCATTGAAGAGATACATTCCCTTGCTCGTGGAGTGACGTTGATGCACTTCCTTCTTTTTCTGTCATGCCTCCTTTCTTTCTCGCCTTGCTTTTCTTGCCTATCTTGCTTTTGATCGGATGATCCCTTTCTTGACCGTGTAGATCAAATTTCTTACTTAGTACTTGCGTCTGGCCAACTTGCTAACCAGGTTCTTGCGTTTCTGACCGACTTGCTAATCAGATTTTTATGTACCCTGACCCACTTGCTAATCAGGTTCTGACCGACTTGCTGATCAGATTCTTGCTAACTTGCTATTGCGAGTGAAAAAAAAATATCCAACCAACTTGCTAATTGGACTTAATTTGATCGACCCGCTGTACTTGCTTTTTCTTGCTTTGACCAAGAATGGTCGTTTCTTGCTAGACTGAATCGTGAAGATTCGACGTGCTACTTGCTATTTTGAACCAAACGATCCGGAACTTGCTATTTGAACCAGGAATCGGTTTGACTTGCTAGAACCGATACGGGTTCGATTTCTTGCTATACGTATCGTTTATGATTCAAAAATTGACTTGCTTACTTTAAAAAACATGCTACTGATCCCCTTTTCAACGTACAAAAATTTGATTTCTTTTCCCTTTTGAAAGTCGTTTGAATTTTACTTAAGAAAATTTGAGACGACAACCCTTTTTTTATGTTTGTGATTCCAATATGGCTTTGCAAAAAGTCAAACTTGCAATTAAGATAGACACTCGTGATATGACTCTTTAACGAATCAGTACAACAAATATGATGCATACAATTGGAATCAAAAATCAAATTTTGACTTTTTCAGAACACTAAAACCAAGATGACCCTATGGTTCCTTTCTTGTGGTTCGACTAAATCAAAATAAAAAAACGTACTTACGAAATCGACCGTCGCCCGGTTCTTGATAGATAATTCTCTGATTCAATCGGCAAACCCGGATTTTGTTTCTTACTCGTAATCTTGCACTGAGATTTTTCTTTCTTGCTTCCTCTTGGATCGATTAACCGTGATGCTCTGATACCACTGTTGGTAATCGAACATGCGAATCACAGGTTTGAATATAAAGAATTGAGAATCGAGAATAATAAACTTGCTTGTATTGAATGAAAAGTGATGATTACAATTGACATACATGAACCCTATATATACTATACGAATAGATGCGATTGTAGAGACGTGTCTCTTCATAAACGGTTGCGATTCTTGAACTTGTGGATGAGATTGATCTTGAAGAGGTGTGTCTCCTTGAAAAATCACGTCCCCTTGTCTCTGTGATGTAGGCATCGATGTGAACAGGTACGTCTCCTGGAGAGGCGTCCCTTGATTAAGTTTGTAGGTTACAAACTTTCATCTTGTCGCTTCCGGTCCTCGCACTTACTAACTAATCTAATTATAACATAAACTGACTATCTACTAATTACAGAATGACCCCTATACCTATATTTAGTTTAAAACACCAATAGTTCTCCTGCCGTAAGAACATCAACATGCTTTTTTGGCCTTCACCCGTAACCGTAAGAAAGAAGGTGGCGGTAGGCGTGTCATAGTAGGAGATAGGAAAACGGTGTACGACGGGATGGACCGCTTTACAGGAGACTTACGTTGTTCCAGCGTCGTCCAAAATCTTTACCACGTACCGCCATTTTCAAGTCAGTATTCACATTCGTTCCGTTGAATTAAATTAATTACTGTTTCTATACTTGAATTTCTAAGTGTTCTTCATGTCTTTGAAGTTAATTGATTCATGTTAAGTGTGATATAAGAATGAAACAAACTATAACTATGGAAAAGGTTCAATCGCTTAAACATAAATTAAATTCAAGAAGCAAAAACCAACGACCATGGAAAAGTTTGAATTCATTGAACATAATTCTAAATCTAAACTTTTGATGTCGCCAAATGTTTGATTGGTTGACGCTCAATAAGCAATCGGAAACTAATGATTTGAAAGATACACGGAAAAATGATTTGAATAGTAGAGACAGTGTTATAGTAAAATGATTTGAAATAGAAGATTTATGCATTAATGGAAAGATTCATTAGTATTAAAGTAAAAGACTGATGCATTACGCTTGATGAAAAATGATTTGAATGAGTTTTTCATCGAGGGTAGTATTCGGTCGTCACCAAATCTGATTATCTATCCAAATCTTGATCGTATTTGCTTCTTACCGAACATCAGGCTTTGTGCGAAACCTTGATCTCTGTTTCAAACAGGGCCGGCCCAACCCTATAAGAAACTAAGGCTTGGGCTCCATAATTTTAGGGCCTCCGTTTGAAAGAAAACAAAATATATTATGTAATTTTAGCTTAGCGGCAAGGTTGCCACTTTGCGGCTTTGCAAACCCAAGTTTAAATCCCAGCCAACAATTTTTTTTTACTATTATGTTCTTTGGGTTACTAGATTGGTTCGGCATTTCCAGATTGTTTGTAATCCGATTCTTTATGTCATGCTTCAAAAGAACATATTTTATGTCATCTTTTCTTTATATTGCGGTATGTATTTCTAAAGTAATAGAACTTTGAAACATATTAATTTCTTTGTAATGTTACAGTTTGCACTTGACATTTTGACCAACATTTTTGGTCTTCACATGGAAATTGCTATTGAAATCAGTCTCAAGAGGCCTTTGTTTGGTCGCTAATTTAAATTACGGTTTTTTGAAAGTAGCAATTGTCCGTATCTTTAACTAAATCAGCGATAATAATTAATACCCCGCTGCAACGCGTGGGTTGGCGCTAACTTGTTTCAGACATTAAATAACCACTTTTTTTTTGCTTTTGTTGATCTCTGAATACAGGAGAGGATGCAACTGATGAAATTAAAGAACCACCCAACACACACACACACACACACACAAAAATGAAAACAGGTGTGCGGATTTGCAATCCTGCTGAGATTATTTTGTTTATCACATTCTTGATTTCTAACACATGTAGTTTGTTTTGCCAAAGCGTTTGGCACAAATTTTAAATCGTATATGCTTAAATTCATCCAAGTTTACTCGAGTAATATAGTTTTTATAATCATACATTTACTTTAATATACAACTCTTTGTCAAATTCAGAGAAAGGACCAAGATTTAGCTTCCACAAACACCAAGATTCAAGGATCATTCCTTAATGACAAGGAACAAATCAACAAACTGTGTTTGGATTCATTCATCCGTTGTTGATTGCATAACCAAATTACAACTTGTGTATGCAAACATGTTTTATAAACTCATCCTACATCAATGCAAACAATTGTAAGACTCGGCGTTGTGGTTTAACTAGCATGATTAAATAAAAGAAAATTGATGATTGGTGCAAGACCACCTCTTTCTCCCTCAAATGCCCGTTAAGGGCTTCACAAACCCACCCTTAATGCCCCTCTTTCTCCCTCCCCGGGGCGGTTGTTTGCGGCATTAAAAGGGCTGATGTGGCTGGGGTGAATATTTGGTTGTGAAGCATACCACTTAACCACTAGAATGTCCCATTAAGGACTCATTCCTATTCAATTAAGCACACATCATTTATTTGGCCTTCCTTTGATCATGCTTTTTATTTAGATTCTTTTGTTTCAATGTCAGAAGCACCATGTCTATTTTGGCAGTTGAGATATTACAAGGCCCTCTTTGAAAGTTAGGGTATGTTTAGCAATTTTCATATTCTGGTATTAACTTTCAGTTACCAGCAAGTTTCAGAGGGATCATCTGTATATGCATTATACAATCTGCTCTTTAATCTTTAATCATGATCAATTGTGCTAGTAGTATGAGATGCTATTCAGGTTACAAGACTTGTGGCCATTTAGATGTGTTTCTAGAGTCACATCGAGTGTGCGTGCACTAGATTCACACCTACACGAGATAATTACGTAACTTCAAGATTTCTTGACAATCGTGGGGAGCATTGGTTTTGTTTGTGAAACAAAAAGATAACACGATGTGGGCGTGTATTGACTTCTGTGAGCTGAAAAACGCGATGTGAAAAAATAGTACCTGCTTTCTACAACGGATTACTCTTCAATGATTGATATTTGTTCGCGATACCATGAATTGACGTTAAATTCATGCTTTTTGTTCTGGTTGATCTTTGAATACAGGAAGATAGAGTTGATGAAATTAAAGAACCACCTGGTACAAAAGAAAAACAAGTTTTTTTTGAACGGCGAAACTTCTATATATTAATATAGAAATCGGGCCCGCAAGTAACTGGAACCCGAAAGATTACAACAAAATGTCACGGATGTTAAACTCTAACCATCTCAACCAAACGATATTACAATACCTCGATCTAGACGTAATCCAAAGGAAAGAGTTTTCTTCTATAGTCTCCGCCGTTCTATTAAAGTGAACATGGTAGTCGTTGAAAGTCGTCTCGTTTCTCGCCTTCCATATCTCCCACATGGTGACCATTATAATTGCCCCCACAATTTTCTTCCAAGTGTACCAGTGCAGACTTGCAATCTCATGTTTATCACATTTTTCATTTCTAGCACATGTAGTTTGTTTTCCCACATCTTTTTGATTATTTTAGTTTGAAAAAAAGTGACATGTGATATGAATAATATAGTTTTGCAATCATATTAGAAAGAACCAAGATTTAGCTTCCACAAACATCAAGAATCAAGAATCATTCCTACGAAAATAGTTAGCGATAAAGAACAAATCAACAAACGTTCGGATTCTTTCATCCGTTGATAATTTAATAACCAGATTACAACTTGTGTATGCAAATGTCTATAAACTCATCCTACATCAATAAAAACAATTGTAAATTGTGTATAAATTCACCGAATATTTGAATCTAAACGCCAAATATTCATATACCTTAACAAAAACCATGATACAGATTGCAGAAACTCACAGTATCATATCAATATCACAAGAATGAAGTTCCAGCATGATTATGATGCAAAAGATTATGCGCCATCGTATCTCTCGCCTTCATCGCAACCTCAGACCTCAACGCAATTTCCGGAACCATCTCATCATCCACAACCTCAACAACCAACTCGGGTTCGATCTCTTCTCCTCTCAACTCACATATATTATGCAAAACACAACACGCCCCAAGCACAACCGGCAAATCTTGCAGCTTCATTTCGGTTCTCTTCTGCAAACAAGACCACCTCCCTTTCAACCTCGCAAACGCATCTTTCGACACCTTCAAAATCTCACCGATCTTCTCGTTAAACGCGTGTTGAGTCCACGTCAAATGCGGCTGCGTGTACGGCACCAAAATCCAATCCATCAACGGGTAACCAGACCCACCAACAATCCACACCCCTTTCAACAGCCCACCACTAGCCCTTTGATAAAGTGCAGATTTTTCCAACACTTGATCATCCGGCATCGACCCGGGCCACCCGATACACACATCAGTAAACACCCCGGCTTGATCGACCACACCCTGGACCGTAACTGAGTAACAAGTCTTCTGCTTTCGGTCCGTATGCCGCTTGTTAAAATAAGCAGATACATTAACCTTAGGAGCTATTATTGGTATATGAGTTGTGTACATTGATCCTACAACATTGGGTATCCCTGAAAGTGTCTCAAATTCGTTGCTAATTACTTTTACTGACGATTTATCCGGCCATTGTAAATATTTAGGCATTAACACATCTTTGATAGCAGAACAAACCTCAAGAACAATTTTATGACACGTGGATATCCCTAACCCAAATTTCTTACTCACCAGTCGTAAAGACTCACCGGAGGCTAATCTCCACACACAAACAGCCACCCTTTGCCGTACAGGAACCGCATCTCGCAGCATAGTGTTCTCTTTAGCGACGGTTGCACTAAGTTCGTCGCAAATCAAGTTAAACGTGTTTTTCCCCATTTTAAACGCTTTTTTAAACTCAAGTTCTGAAACATCTTCACGGTTGTACTCATCCCACCAATCTGGCGATCTGGTTTTAACCCACAACCGCCGTTGTGGGCCGTCGCCGGATTTCTCCGTCGTGTCGCCGGTGCTGGTGGTGGAAAGATTCAAATCATAGTTTAAATCGACGGCTTTTCGCTTGCGATCTTTTGTGGGTTTGTTTGTTGGGGTGTTGGGGATGGTGGGTTTGGTGTCTTTCATTCCATACGGTTGTGGGGTGATGGGGAAAGTGGGGGAGTTAAGATGCAGGCCAGGTGTTTGACGAAATGCGTGAAAGAGATGTGAACGCTAGAAGAAAGATGGCGATTGGTGATTGACTAGAGATCGGTTTTGTGAATGAAACAACAGACATATGATTGATTAAGTGATGATAAAATAATGAGATGTGGGGGACAAATAGGTGTGAATGCGGTTTGGTTACCGATTTTTAAGGGACGAAGGTTCCTGGAAAGAGTCCACGTTTGTTGGCGTGGGCGGCGAGCTTAGACAGATCATGGGGATTCGTACCACTTTTTTATTTTATTATTATAGATTTATCCATGTTTTGGAAATTAGATCGGATGATTAACTTTTTTTAGTTGACAAATACTTTAAACTAGAATTAAACACCCCCCGCGTTGCGGCGGGGGCCTAAAACTATGGCAAATAACATCAATGCCACACCGCTGGTAGCGCCACCAACACTGAAGTTGCGGTATGTTAATGCGAAAATATAAGACCGAAACATATAACATGAAAAAAATAACTATGTCGATTTAGTACACACGCGTTGCGACGAACTTGTTACATGGAAAAAAAATAGACATAAAAATGTTGAACCATACACGCACGTTGCGCCGTGTTAACTCGCAAAATAATGTAGGATAGAATAACTAAGTCAATGTAGGATCCGCCTATTGCAGCGAATTTGCCAAAGAGGGAAAATAGACACATTGCGACATACCTGTCAAATGTGAAAAAATAGACGAAAAACGTTGAACCACACACGCACGTTGGGACGTATTAGCTCACAAAATTTAGAACGTATAAGACCGAAACATATAACATGAAAAAATAACTGTCGATTTAGGACACACGCGTTGCGACGAACTTGTTACATGGAAAAAAATAGACATAAAAATGTTGAACCACACACGCACGTTGCGCCGTGTTGACTCGCAAAATAACGTAGAAAAGAATAACTAAGTCAATATAGGATCCGCCCGTTGCAGCGAACTTGCCAAAGGGGGAAAATAGACACATTGCGACATACCTGTCAAATGTGAAAAAATAGACGAAAAACGTTGAACCACACACGCACGTTGGGACGTATTAGTCGCAAAATTTAGAACGAAACGTAAAACGAAAAACTTGCGAAAGATAAAAATTATGGGGACCAAAGTTGTAAATAAAAAAGTTTTGGGTTAAATTACAAAAGATGAAAAGTTTTAGGTTAAAACTAAACAAATTAAAAGTGTTAAAATATAAATGATTAAAACTTTTGGGTTAAAAATGAAAAATCACATTTTTTTTTGAAAAACCCCCAATGCTTGAAGTACAACACATAATGCAATAATTTGTTGCAAATTTATATTATGGAAATTGTGGTTTAGATGTCATGGTGTTGGTTACGATACAAACCATATTTATCCTATAAGTCGTAAGAACAGATTCTAGCACTTAAAAAAAATTAAATTAGCACATACCAAACAATACATACATAAAAGTAACACTTTTGAATTATATTAGCACATGAAAATTAATCAAGATAATTGATTTTAGCACATATTGCGCTCGTCGTATTTCCATACGAGACGCTCTCCCACCTGTCTCATTCTCTCACTACTCTCTAAAATTTCCTCACCGAATGTCCTAAATTCTTGTACGTTTTCTGCACTCATTGGGGGTGCAGGTTCTAGGACTGGGTTTGGAATATGGGGTGCAGGTTCCTGGTACGGGGCTTGGTATGGGTAAGGATTCTCTAAGATCTCCCTAATGTATGCATCATTATCGAAATAGGGATCTAGAGGATCTAACTCTGGGTAGGCTCCTAGATTGGGCATGGGCAAATCTTCATGTATCGGGTAGCGTTGCACATAGTCTCTAACGTCATCCCACCAGGGGTCGTAATTTGGGTCTAGGGGATTTGGTGCAGGTACCCTAAGTATTTCCTCCGGATTGAAATCATGCATTTCTACTTGGTTTTCAGGGTTTTCTATCTCCATTGGCTGGTCAGGAATTTGTGGTTGTGGTTGGGGTGTTAGCATTTGCTCCAGGTTTAGGTCAGGTGCGGTGGTTGTTAAAATATGGATATTGGCTATACCCCTATGAAACATATCCTGGGCATATGCATCGGTTTCTCTTTTGGCTGCGGCTAGTGCTCTCTGGTTTTGTAACTTTTTCATACGTTTTCTACACTCGTGTGCTCCCCTACTGAACCATCCCCTCTTTTTCTGAGGAAATGGCTCTTCAGATTGAGCCTTAAATACGAATATTCCTTCTTCTGTATCAGCAGAGTACACCGAGAGGGCAGGCTGAGAAGAGGCACCTTCGCTTCTATGCGAACCAGACAATTGACGGTATGCGTCAAATGGTCCTTGGTCGCTCATACTGTAAACCACGACAGCCGTTACGGAACCCTAGATCAATCGGGCAGAGTATCTAATACGTCTCCAAGGGTTATGATACTTACATCGTAGCAGAACCTCGCCAATTAGGGGGTATAATACCCGTGTATAAAGCCTGTTATTCTGATTTTGAGATTGAGAAAAGAAAATGGGACGAACAGACTGAAGATCCGATGCATTCTATTTATAGTTGTTGAGTCTGGTTCTCTCGCGGCCCGCGTAACAAGAGAAGGGCCTACGCGGCCCGCGTTGACCCCCGGTCAATGCGTAGCTTAGCTGGGTCACTATGTAGGCTCGCCAGATGTTGGGCCACGTGGCGGCCCAGGGCCGTGCCAGGCCTTAAGTTGACGCGGCCCGCGTCAAGCTTGGGGTGGGGCTTACGCGGCCCGCCTCAGCCCAAAATTTAAAATTTTTAATTATTTTTAATACTATTTAATATATTTTGAGGCCCGTTTTCGCGTGTGGGGTGTATTTAGGGACATATCGGGATATTTTATGGTGTCGGAAAAATAATCGAGGGTGTCGGTTTATTTAGGATTGTTATATCCTCCCCACCTTGTTTTAGAGCTCGTTTTCGAGGTCTACTGGAACAAGTGTGGATATTTTCTTTGCATTTCTGATTCAAGCTCCCATGTATATTCAGGCCCTCTTTTGGAGTCCCACTTCACTTTGACCAGAACTAATCTCTTATGTTTGAGATTCTTAATTTTCTTATCTTCAATCTGTAGAGGCCTTTCTACAAATTTAAGTTGTTCATTTACCTCTATGTCTTTAAGAGGCACTACGAGTGATTCATCAGCTAGGCATTTCTTGAGATTAGATACATGAAATACATCATGTGTTCCTGCCATTTCCTCTGGCAGTTGTAGCTGATAAGCTACAGGTCCTATTTTTTTAATAATCTCAAAAGGTCCAACATACCTGAGACTTAGCTTCCCTCTTTTGATGGATCTCACCACTCCTTTCCAAGGAGAGACTTTTAACAATACCTTGTCACTTACCTGGAATTCTAATGGCTTACGTCTGTTATTAGCGTAGCTTTTCTGTCGATCACGAGCTGCTTTTAGTCATTCCTTGACTTGAATGATCTTGTCGGTTGTTTCCTGTACTATCTCAGGTCCAGATAATTGTTTTTCCCCAATTTCTCCCCAACAGACTGGGGTTCTGCACTTTCGTCCATAAAGTGCTTCGAATGGTGCAGCATTGATACTCGTGTGATAACTGTTATTATAAGAAAATTCTATTAAAGGTAAGTGATCGTCCCAATTGCCCCTGAAATTAATTACACAAGCTCTAAGCATGTCTTCCATTGTCTGAATCGTCCTTTCGCTTTGTCCGTTCGTTTGAGGATGGTAAGCTGTGCTTAGATTTAGCTTGGTTCCCATTGCTTTTTGGAAACTTGCCCAAAAATGAGAGGTATAACGGCTATCCCTATCAGAAACAATTGATAAAGGAATTCCATGTAATGAAACTATTTCATTTACATACAATTTGGCTAATTGTTCCATACTAGAAGTTTCTTTCATTGGTAAGAAATGAGCTGCTTTGGTTAGCCTATCTACAATCACCCAGATTGTATCACTACCTTTTCTTGTTTTGGATAATTTGGTAACAAAATCCATTGTTATCAATTCCCATTTCCAAACTGACATTTCTAACTGTTGCAACAATCCTGAGGGTTTCTGGTGTTCAGCTTTAACTTGTGAACAAGTTAAACATTTAGAAACATAAGCTGCTATATCCTTTTTCATTCCTATCCACCAGAAATTTTTCCTTAAATCCTGGTACATCTTATCACTTTCTGGATGCATCGTATATTTAGACTTATGGGCTTCTTCTAATATATGGTGACGTATATTTTCTAATTTAGGTATCCACATTCTCTTTTTATGGAATCTCCAAATTCCATCTGTTCCTTGTTCTAATTCTTTAATCATTCCTTTTAATTTTTCAGTATCATCCTTGATTACTGATTCTTGTGCTTTTCTGATCTGATCATTTAAATCTACTTGTAGATTTAATTTAAGAGAACGTACCCTTTTTGGCTTTTCGTGATACTTTCGGCTTAAAGCGTCAGCAACTACATTGGCTTTCCCTGCATGATACTGGATATTACAATCATAATCACTAAGAATCTCCATCCAGCGTCTTTATCTCATATTCAACTCTTTTTGCCCAAAAACATACCTTAAACTCTTATGATTTGTGAATATGGTAAACTTACTACCATAAAGGTAATGTCTCCAAATCTTAAGGGCAAAAATTATGGCTCCTAGTTCTAAATCATGGGTTGAATAATTCTCTTCATGATTCTTAAGTTGTCTAGATGTGTAAGCTATAACCTTTTGACGTTGCATTAACACACATCCATAACCTAACTTAGAAGCGTCACAATAGACTACAAAGTCTTCAGTTCCTTCTGCTAACGCTAGTATAGGTGCATGGGTTAATCTTTGCTTAAGAATTCTAAAGGCTTCTTCTTGTTTTGGTCCCCATTCAAACTTAATGGATTTACAGGTTAACTTGGTCAAGGGAATGGCTATTCTAGAAAAATCTCGAATAAATCTTCTATAATAACCGGCCAATCCTAAGAAACTTCTAACCTCGGTTGGAGACTCAGGGGTTTTCCATTTGGTAATCGCCTCGATCTTTGTTGGATCCACATGAATTCATTCATGATCGACTAAGTGTCCAAGAAATTGTACCTGCTCTAACCAAAACTCGCACTTTGAAAACTTAGCGTAAAGCTTTTCCTTTCTTAATAGATTTAAAAGTGCGTGCAAATGTTTTGCATTATCCTCTTTACTCTTAGAGTAAATTAGAATATCATCAATAAAAACAATTATGAATTTATCCAAATATGGCTTACATATTCGGTTCATCATGTCCATCAATGCAGCTGGGGCATTGGTTAAACCAAATGGCATGACAGTAAATTCATAATGGCAATACCTTGTTCTAAAGGCGGTTTTAGGAATGTCCTCTTCCTGTACCTTTAATTGATGATATCCTGATCTTAAATCGATTTTAGAGAAAAATAGAGCTCCTTACAGTTGATCGAACAGATCATCGATCCTTGGTAATGGATACCGATTCTTAATCGTGACCTTGTTCAATTCACGATAGTCAATGCACATACGCATTGATTCGTCTTTCTTTTTGACAAACAGTATTGGTGCTCCCCATAGCGATGAGCTTGGCTGTATAAGTCCTTTCTCCAACAATTCGTCTAACTGTTTCTTCAGTTCATGCATTTCGGCGGGTGCCAAACGATAGGGTGCCTTGGCAATCGGTGCCGTTCCTGGTAGCAGATGGATTCTGAATTCAACTTCCCTGTCTGGCGGCAGTCCTGGCAATTCTTCTGGAAATACATCTGTAAACTGGGAAACTACTGGAATGTCTTTTAATTCTTTTCTTTTAGTGTTAGTGATTATAGAAATCAAATACACTATAAATCATTTTCTTATATAACTTGCAGTTTTCATCACAGAGATGAATTTCGTGGATCTAGATGGTTTATCTCCTTTAATTGTGATCTTTTCACCCCTTGGTGAATTTACTTGAATTGAATTTTAATCACATAAAATATTGGCTTTATTGGTTGTTAACCAATCCATTCCTTACACAACATCAAATCCTGCCAGATTCATTGGTTAAAGGTTTGCAATAAATTTTTGATTAAAAATTTCTATTCTTGCTCCCTGCAAGATTTCAGAAATCCTAACGATTTCTCCATTTGTTGTCTCTACCAGACATTCTTGTGGTAGTTTAGTTAATGATTGATTTAGGAGTTTGCAAAACGAAGTATTGATAAAACTTTGGTTGGCACCAGATTCAAATAATACTTTAGCAAAAATATCATTAACTAAAAACGTACCAGTTATGACGTCCGGGATCATTTTGGCTTCATCTGGAGTAAGAACAAATGCTCTAGCATTTTTAATGTTCTTGTTGTTCACAGCTGGAGCCAATTTCGGACAGTTTGGCTTGATGTGACCTTTTTCTCCACAGTTGAAGCACAATCCGTTAGTTGGTTTCCTTCTGCAGGTTTCTTCTTTGTGTCCTAGTATTTTGCAGAAATTGCAGTAAGTGGAGCATCTTCCAGAATGCTTCTTTTTGCAGGCTTTGCAGTATGGTGCAGAGGTAGAACCTATGTTCCTTTCCCATAACGGAATTCTTGAGTAAGCCTTTGACTTAGGTTTCTCCTCTGGTCTTCTTCTCTAGTACGGATTAATTCATCTGTCAAGGTATTGGCTAGTTCTACAGCTTCTTCTATGGTTTGGGGTCTAGCTGCCTTGACTACATGCCTAATCTCCCCGATTAATCCCCAGATGTAACGGGAGATTAATACCGGTTCAGGTGATGCAAGGGTCGGTACTATTCTAGCATATTCAAAGAATGTAGTAGTATACCCCTTACTATCTACTCCGGTCATTCTAAGGTTCAAAAACTTATTCGCTATCTGTTCCTTTTCATTGGGAGGGCAGAATTTCCTTTCTACCATATTTTTAAACTCCTCCCATTCCATGTTGTATACTCTATCACTTCCTCTTGACTGGAGGATAGTGTTCCACCATTCTAGGGCTGAGTTCTTAAACAATCACATGTCACACACTTTTGGTCAAAAGCGTCGAGCATTGCGACTTTACTCTATTCATATAGTATGCATCTATTACTTACCAATACCGAAATAGAAATTACAATACCGACTGAAAGTAAAAACTACACTACTAGTAGTAAGCATCCGTAGTTTTTTTTTTTTCAAACACATATATTATTATATTATATTATTTTTATTATTATTATTATTATTTCTACCGTTTCCATCATCGATTCAAGGATATGGATTCATCCAAAAATCCATATTGCGCTCATCGTATTTCCATACGAGACGCTCTCCCACCTGTCTCATTCTCTCACTACTCTCTAAAATTTCCTCACTGAATGTCCTAAGTTCTTGTACGTTTTCTGCACTCATTCGGGGTGCAGGTTCTAGGACTGGGTTTGGAATCTGGGGTGCGGGTTCTTGGTACGGGGCTTGGTATGGGTAAGGATTCTCTAAGATCTCCCTAATGTATGCATCATTATCGAAATAGGGATCTAGAGGATCTAACCCTGGGTAGCTCCTAGATTGGGCATGGGCAAATCTTCATGTATCGGGTAGCGTTGCACATAGTCTCTAACTTCATCCCACCAGGGGTCGTAATTTGGGTCTAGGGGATTTGGTGCAGGTACTCTAGGTATTTCCTACGGATTGAAATCATGCATTTCTACTTGGTTTTTAGGGTTTTCTATCTCCATTGGTTGGTCAGGAATTTGTGGTTGTGGTTGGGGTGCAAGCATTTGCTCCAGGTTTGGGTCAGCTGCAGTGGTTGCTAAAATATGGATATTGGCTATACCCCTATTAAGCATATCCTGGGCATATGCATCGGTTTCTCTTTTGGCTGCGGCTAGTGCTCTCTGGTCTTGTAACTTTTTCATACGTTTTCTACGCTCGTGTGCTCCCCTACTGAACCATCCCCTCTTTTTCTGAGGAAATGGCTCTTCAGATTGAGCCTTAAATACGAATATTCCTTCTTATGTATCAGCGGAGTACCCCGAGAGGGCAGGCTGAGAAGAGGCACCTTCGCTTCTAGGCGAACCAGACAATTGACGGTATGCGTCAGATGGTCCTTGGTCGCTCATACTGTAAACTAACAAATAGTCAGATAACACATAACAAATAAATACAATTATGCATGTATTCCCATTATTTATTTCCTAACACTTTGAATTTTGATGTCAGCAGAACACTTCTGTGGCTGAATCAGTGGCAAAGCTCTGATACCACCTTCTGTCACAACCCCCGACCCCTATCCCGGGAGTGGGCGGCCGTGAGCCAGTTTCGGTGGTATCTGGTTATTGTCTAATTTGGCAGCGGAAATTACATCAGGACCGTAGTTAGGAAATATTTTATCAGAGTAAAATACTACATTTTCATAACACTAAACACATGGGTAAAACCCAAGTTTTCAGTACACAGGTTTTCATAGGAATACATCCTATTTTTATTTAAGAAAAACATCTATTTCTTTTAGGTAACTTTATTGCCACTTTTCCAAGCCTTCGGTGCTGTCCACCTGGCTTCTATTTGGCTTTCACATATTGTTACCTAAAACGCGTTTTAAAAACATTTTGTCAGTGGGAAATACTGGTGAGTGAATCCCAGTTTAATCAAGTTTTAATAAAACCATAGTACAGTATTGAGGGCGCATCCGTAATTACATTTGTTTCCAAGTCATATCAATTACCACCACACGATACTGTCGTTCCGACTTATGGTCATCTTACTCCTTTACCAGGTGGTAACAAATTTTGTATACAAAATCCCAAATTTACCGACTTTACCAGGTGGTAACAAATTTTGTATACAAAACCCCAATTTTACCAACTGTAATTGTATCCTTACAAATACTCAATACCTGCTTAATGTATAATTAATTAAGTGAGGTTTTGTAAAAATAGTTAACAAAAAGAGGATTACTCACATTGCCGTCTTAGATTATCCGTAAGGGTTTCCTGATGACAATCTATAAATCACACAAATGCACGCGTGTTAGTATAATAACCCAATTTAACATTAGTAATACCCTCCCCGAGACGGCATTCCAACGACTACGTCGGGCAGAACCACGACAGCCGTTACGGAACCCTGGATCAATCGGGCAGAGTATCAAATACGTCTCCAGGGGTTATGATACTTACATCGTAGCAGAACCTCGCTAATTAGGGGGGTATAATACCCGTGTATAAAGCCTACTATTCTGATTTTGAGATTGAGAAAAGAAAATGGGACGAACAGACTGAAGATCCAATGCATTCTATTTATAGTTGTTGAGTCTGGTTCTCTCGCGGCTCGCGTAACACAAGAGAAGGGCCTACGCGGCCCGCGTTGACCCCCGGTCAAGGCGTAGCTTAGCTGTGTCACTATGTAGGCTCGCCAGATGTTGGGCCACGTGGCGGCCCAGGGCCGTGCCAGGCCTTAAGTTGACGCGACTCGCGTCAGGCTTGGGGTGGGGCTTACGCGGCCCGCCTCAACCCAAAATTTAAATTTTTTAATTATTTTTAATACTATTTAATATATTTGAGGCCCGTTTTCGCGTATGGGGTGTATTTAGGGACATATCGGGATATTTTATGGTGTTGGAAAAATAATCAAGGGTGTCGGTTTATTTAGGATTGTTATACTGTCCATCTCCGCACGCCACGCCAGGATGTTACATTTGAGCGGAACCCACTTGCACCTATCCATCACATAGCGATCACTAAAATCCACCTTCAACTCGATGGCTTTCTTAACCGCCGCGACCGAGAAGGAATCCGAGCCATTTCCAGACAAACCCACTTATCAGCCACCGAATTCAAATCCACCAAAGCCAAAGCCGAGAACAGAGCATCCCATTCAAGCCTTTCAGAAGGAGATTCAGGATCATGCTTCCAAAGCCAGCTCCCCTCACCTTCGAGACGATCGCGGACACTACACGACTTCACCACCTCAAGCTGAAATAGAGCCGGGAATTTTGATTTCAACTGGACCTCAAAAAGCCATGGGTCCAGCCAAAACAGAATGTTATCACCTCTTCCCACCACACCTTTAAATAAGTTACTAATAGAGAAACCATCTAACAAAGGAAGATTAAGAGTTAACACAATATTTTTCCAAACGCCTCCAAGAGTCTTCTTTAACGGAAGAAATTCCCAGCCGTTCCTTCCCGAGTGTAAGGCATTTATCACTCCCACCCAAAGGTTATCTTTCTCGGTTTTAAATCTCCACCCCCATTTAGCCAGTAAGGCTAAATTAATATCCTTTAATTTATGAATACCCAGGCCACCCATCTTAATCGGAGAAGCCACCCTATCTCACGCAACCCAATGAACTTTTTTATCAGAGGAAGACCCAGCCCAAAGAAATCTTCTGATCATACCTTTCAAATCTTCAATCACTTCGACTAGAGCCTTATAAAGAGAAAAAGAAGTAAGTGGGAAGACTTTCAAGAACGGACCTAATCAACGTAAGTCTTCCACCAATAGATAAAAAAGACGCTTTCCATAACGAAAGGCGTCTCTCGAAAGTATCGTACACCGGTCTCCAGTTTTTAATACGATTCATATTCACCCCAACAGTGAGGCCAAGATAAGTGAAAGGAAAATTGTCCGCCTTGCACCCGAAAAGATGAGCCATACCTTCAACTTCTGTAACACCCTTACTGTTATAAAAGGGTTTTTGTACTAATAACGACAATTAAATGTATATTTAAAAATACACATACATAAAAAAATACGGGTTTGCTAAAACTTTTACAGTTTAAAAGCAGTACAACATAATGTAATTGTGTTCGTCATTTGAAAGTAACGACGTAACGCCGTGCGGAAGCTTTAATCTTGTGTGTTCGGTCCTTCGTTAAGCTTGATCTTCATCCGGGAATTCCTTGACATTCACCTATAACCAAAACCAACATAAAAGGTAGCTTTGGTAGTTAAATAACATGTTTAAACAAGTCAAATGGGTCAAAACAACAAAATTCAACAATTTTCGTAATTTAGGGCGCCGCCGTACGCCAAGGGGCGTCGCGCTACACCTAGGGGCGTCGCCGTACGCTAAGGGGCTTCGCGCTACAACTAGCCCCATTTTTGATAGAATGTTGCTTGTTTGCAGCTGGATCTGCCTAGCTCCCTTTTTTTAAGATAATATGCACAAAAATGTGCATAACTTTTGATCTAGACCTCCGTTTTGTGTGATTCTTTTTCCTACGTGTCCGTAATTAAAATACGGACCCATTTACCATCATTGTTCGTATTAAAATCTAGTTTATAGGCACATAGTCTATAAATCCCTTTTTCTATTATTCGACCCGTTTAGTTTACTTTTAAGCTTTTAAGCATCAAACTCTCTATTTTCCTTTCGCACCTTGCGTTTCCATACTAATTAACTACTTATCTTCCACCACAACTATTTTTGTGGTGGATTTAACACAAGGAACCCAAAAATCCAAAATTTTACCCTTCGACTAGTCATTTTACGCAAATGACCCGTTTTTAGGCTTTCGACCCACAAATGTTTTTGCCTATAACTTTTATATGTATCTAACGATTTCATAATCAATAAACAAGTTCCTAAACAACCTCTAAGGTTCGTTTACCCGGTTCACCCATCAAGGGCTTTTTGGTCAACTTTTAGTCCCTCATTTACATCAAAGGACTCACTAATTATTTGACCAAAAACTCACCCTGAACTATAAACCTATTTATGCGTACCTAGCTCGGGTCAACATATTGACCAGTTTAATACCTTGCTTCAATAATTTGCAAGTTCATAGTAACGCAAATTTCCATAAGTCGTTTTACCCTGTGAGCATTAGACTCGACAAGCACTTGTTAGTCGTTATGTGTCAAATGGTATTAACATTACCATTTGACCCGTTTGGTCTAAACGACCAAATATTTTGCACTTATATTCGAATGGTATTTATTTACCATTTCGTTAAAAAAAACTCATTTTACATATATGTCATCTCGTGACCAATTACCATTTCGCCCGTTTTACCATTAAACATGGTTTATCATTATTTTATATGTTCCGACCCGTTTCATTTCGTGTCGGAACCATAATTCAGATATAGCTTTTGTCGTATTTATAACTTATGAATAAATACATAATTTACAAAAGAGGGCGTAAGCTTTACTTACATTGCATCCGGTTATGCTCTTTTTCCATGTACTCGATTCGTTTGACCCGCTTCTTTCCCAAGCCTCCACCTAGCTTGTCAAGCGTCAACTATCATATAATATTCACAAGGTGGATAGGTTAGTCGTTCTAGATCATAACATATGCCTTATGAACCTTTGTACTACTTTTTTTAACCGAATTCTATCATAGGTCGGTTTTACACTATTTTCAACCTCGACAATTCATGTGTTCATCATCAAGTTACAATACCCATTTAACATATGTACGGGTAATTATCGAATTTCTATCTTCCAACACTAGTTTATCAAATTATTAACTAGGGTTGTTTCTAAACATGGATTTCATCACAACATACTTAACCCATTTCATGTCATTTATGATCATGTACCCAAATTCATGATTTAATCAAACATCTTCTTAACATTCTCATGCATGATGATTCTAAACATAGTCTTATCATCAATTTCACCATAACATTAAAACCCACTTATCTAAGTGTGATTATCCACTCAAACACCTAATCAAGGCAATTCTACTTCAAATTTCCACTTAGGGTTTGTTCCTAGGCAATCATCGTTCACTAATTTGGCCATAGCCTCTACGATTCATACATAAATCAAAATATGGCAATGTAAATCAAATTTCACAACTTCATGAATGTCTAAAATTCGACATACCTTACGATTCCCTAGCTTGGGTGATTGTTAATTCGTGTTCAGTTGCGTGTTTGAGCTCCAAATTACCCTTCAATCTGATGTTATTGATGAACTAGGGTTTTGGCTCTTTGGAGCCTTCTCCTGGTCGAACAGAACACACACCTTATGTGTGTGTTTTGTTTTGATTTTCCTTTTTAATAATAACACTTCCAATTTTCCAACTTTAGCCCCTTTAGTTCCAACCTTTTATAAAAAGATTAACTAGTTCTCTTTTTTTATTGTTTTTACTTAATTGCACATTACTAACTAGGTTAATTATTCCTAGTTAACTTAGTGGGTTCCGGGAGTCATAACCCGTTTATTTTAAAGTCCCGTTAATTCGGGCCTCTTATAAACTTTGTCTTCTTAAAAGCTTTTATTCTCTTTTATTAATATTAGATTTAATTATTTAAATCCTAGTATTTACCGGGTTAATTTTTACCACCAACGGTATTTTACACGTTCATTATCATTAACGTGGTTTGATTACCAAACCCGTTTTTGGGGTGTTACAAGTCTACCCCCTTAAAGAGGTTTCGTCTCCGAAACCTTATTTACGTAGTTCATTGGTTTAAATCAAACGAACCAAGTTTCATTTTTTTCTCAAGGCATCCGTTTCTTTTTGTCAAAAGTTTTCATTTATATTAACGCGTACGTCTTTCATGTGTAAGGCCTTACGAACCGTAAATTCCATCTTATATTTCTTATCTTTGTCACCTATTTGACTGAGTTGTCACTTGACCCCTCATTCGCGTTAGTCTGTTAACATGTTTATTTTGCGCTTGTCTTATATTAACAAGCGCTTTGTATTTGTGATGACACTATCTTGACTTTGAATAGTTTTACCGGCTAGACTAATTAGTCGCAGTCACTTTATACCCCGTCATTCGTGTATATCTTATTGCCAACCCGGCTTTTTGCGTGTTTTTCTGATTTCATACCTCGTAACTCATGTTACGACATGGTTATATTCTATATTACTTTGATATTAATCATTTTTCCGAAGTTATCTCATAATATTCATATTTGTTAAAACGTTGTTTCTTACTAAAACTGAATTTTTAGTTTAACATTTTTCCTTTTAACTTTGTCAATTACTCATATCAAGGAAATTGACAACTCATAATTTATTCCTTTCCGTTCTCGTTTTACACGGGGAATCGTAACCAGTTCCCTCGCTTTACACTATTGACCCGTAGGTTCTTTCTCTTAGCCTCATTGGCTATTTCTTTAGATTTTCACCCTTTTTAAGGTGGGACCTCGACAGTTCGCTTCTTTCCATTTATGAGCCAAGGGTCTTCTTGGTCCCGTAGACCTTAACATTATTTATAATCTCGTAGGTTATGATAATCCCGTAGATCATCTTTTACTCAAGTCCGTATTCAACTGTATACGTATACATATATAGCTTCAAGGCATTCCTTGTTATAATTGGAATCATTTATTTTCGCTTTTGAACTTTAGTTGACCTTGACCGTGGTCTAAGGCTACATTCGTTTACTTTCAGACTAATATTCCGACTTTATGACTCCTTACGCCATCTACATATCGGTTTGTTTTACGCTCACCGTTTCCCAGTTCATAATTATACTTCTTTACAACCAATTGCCCGGGTCCTTTTATCTTAATGTTTTTTTAACGCCATAACCCATTACATAGGTTTATTAATATTTCGCGCTCTTATTTATTCAGTTCGTGCTTACTTACATTAGCAAGCGTCATCCTTTATTTAACTCGTTTGACTTGTTCGTGTGAAAATTCATCACTTATGAATGTGAAGCCTCATTCTTTGTTCGACCCGTTCAACTTTAAAATAGTTGAACGTAATTTATCAAAATTTCTATGTATTGTATCTTATCATCTTTTAGTCATGACTCGAAGAGTCTTTTGTCTTTCCATCTGCGTTCCCGTTTCTCGGTCTACGCATATGTTTAAACCCTTACCCGTCAACCAGGTGTTTTACCAAAGTCGTTATCATTGTAACCCTTCCGGTATACATTAAGACCTCGTTTCGATTTATTTGTTTGTCTTATCAAAATCCATCGCTTTTATTCAACCGTGTCTTTTATTCTTTATGGGAGCATCCTTGACGGCCTTATAGATTCTGAATGACGATTATCATCGTCATCTTTTCTTTACCATGACCACAATTTACAACCTTGATTATCTTTTTCGTGTGGGCAATACCTTCGTTTTTATGACCCTGCGGATTATCTATACTTTGGTTTTACTTGCCCATTTGTTCACCATGGCTATTTCGTCCAAGATGACTTATTTTTCGTGAATTTTTTCCCTTTGGTCATTCATTTATATCATCATTTACATTAATCCTTGTCCCTTCTCTCAGGCTCATTATCTTAATGTAATACCCTTCCGTCACCCGGCTGTGCGTTTACATTATTATCAACTATTTTGCTTATTTGACTCATTTGGGTACTTTTAATTTGTCCCACTCACCCCGTCCTTACTACATTGGACGTAAATGTGTCCGCTACAAGAAGTTCATGGTATCATATGCCACTACTTACTTGGCCGGAGTAAGCGATCAGCACATGATACACATGACCTTTTTATAGTTTTCACATCACACCCTATGTAAGTAACGCCTTTATTTATTTCATATATCTGATTTCATTTAGTAAAACTTTATTTAATTGCAAAACAACAATCATTAGTTTTACTAGTATTACATTTGAACATATAAAATGTTTTTCTTTTCTATCGAACTATTATATAATCACATTCGTTAATGTGATCGCTACTTTTCTCAATAGCATTATATTGAGAGTTTTCCACTTGGATAATAACTCCCGTCCAAGTTTCCATATAAACTAATCCTATTATTTCTTTGTTATTCATCATCGTGAATAACACATATTTCTATTAAACTTCTCTTAGAAACATCATCCTGAATAGTATTCAAGTTTTATCAGATATATGCAACCGTTATCCCCTACGTGTTTGTTGCATATTACTACTTATGCGATTAAATTTAAAAGCGTGCACCTGGTAATACTTGCCCTAACGGGCTTCTCTTGCCGTGAACTTTGTTCGCGATCATCACGCGATTTAGGTCCTCAATGAGTGTGCTCAGCTTGTCATACCTCGGACCGTTCCACCATCATATCCACAATTCGTTCAACTCTCGTCATCTTCAGATGCGAGTGTCCTTCAACTAAACATTTACAAAAGTTAGTAATTTCGACACTTATAAACGCCCGTATTGTAATACAAGGCTTTTTACTGTACGTGTCAACGCACGTAATTTCGTTAACTGTATCAATCATTTTAATTGGGGTAGCGTGTATTACGCGATAACCTTATGTGTTGTTTACAACACTTTAACATGTTAAACCATTAACATACATGTACTTATCGGATTTGCGATCAAGCCTTGAACCGAACACACTTTATTCTTTAACCATGAGCTCTTATTACTAACTTGTAACACCCTTACTGTTATAAAAAGGGTTTTTGTACTAATAACGACAATTAAATGTGTACTTAAAAATACACATACATAAAAAAATACGGGTTTGCTAAAACTTTTACAGTTTAAAAGCAGTACAACATAATGTAATTGTGTTTGTCGTTCAAAAGTTACGACGTAACGCCGTGCGGAAGCTTTAATCTCATGTGTTCGGTCCTTCGTTGAGCTTGATCTTCATCGGGGAATTCCTTGACATTCACCTATGACCAAAACCAACGTAAAAGTTAGCTTTGGTAGTTAAATAACATGTTTAACAAGTCAAATGGGTCAAAACAACAAAATTCAACAATTTTCGTAATTTAGGGTGCCGCCGTATGCTAAGGGGCGTCGCCGTACGCTAAGGGGCTTCGCACTACACCTAGCCCCATTTTTGACAGAATGTTGCTTGTTTGCAGCTGCATCTGCCCAGCTCCATTTTTCTAACATATTATGCACAAAAATGTGCATAACTTTTGATCTAGACCTCCGTTTTGTGTGATTCTTTTTCCTACGTGTCCGTAATTAAAATACGGACCCGTTTACCATCATTGTTCGTATTAAAATCCAGTTTATAGGCACATAGTCTATAGATCCCTTTTTCTATTATTCGACACGTTTAGTTTACTTTTAAGCTTTTAAGCATCAAACTCTCGATTTTCCTTTCGCACCTCGCGTTTCCATACTAATTAACCACTTATCTTCCACCACAACTATTTTTGTGGTGGATTTAACACAAGGAACCCAAAAATCCAAATTTTTACCCTTCGACTAGTCATTTTACGCAAATGGCCCATTTTTAGGCATTCGACCCACAAATGTTTTTGCCTATAACTTTTATATGTATCTAAGGATTTCATAATCAATAAACAAGTTCCTAAACAACCTCTAAGGGTCGTTTACCCGGTTCACCCATCAAGGGCTTTTTGGTCAACTTTTAGTCCCTCATTTACATCAAAAGACTCACTAATTATTTGACCAAAAACTCACCCTTAACTATAAACCTATTTATGCGTACCTGGCTCGGGTCAACATATTGACCAGTTTAATACCTTGCTTCAATAATTTGCTAGTTTATAGTAACGCAGATTTCCATAAGTCGTTTTACCCTGTGAGCATTAGACTCAACAAGCACTTGTTAGTCGTTCTGTGTCAAATGGTATTAACATTACCATTTGACCCGTTTGGTCTAAACGACCAAATATTTTGCACTTATATTCGAATGGTATTTATTTACCATTTCGTTAAAAAAAACTCATTTTACATATATGTCATCTCGTGACCAATTACCATTTCGCCCGTTTTACCATTAAACATGGTTTATCATTATTTTATATGTTCCGACCCGATTCATTTCGTGTCGGAACCATAATTCAGATATAGCTTTCGTCGTATTTATAACATATGAATAAATACATAATTTACAAAAGAGGGTGTAAGCTTTACTTACATTGCATCCGGTTATGCTCTTTTTCCACGTACTCGATTCGTTTGACCCGCTTCTTTCCCAAGCCTCCACCTAGCTTGTCAAGCGTCAACTATCATATAATATTCACAAGGTGGATAGATTAGTCGTTCTAGATCATAATATTTATGCCTTATGAACCTTTATACTACTTTTTTTTACCGAATTCTATCATAGGTCGGTTTTAAACTACTTTCAGCATCGACAATTCATGTGTTCATCATCAAGTTACAATACCCATTTAACATATGTACGTGTAATTATCGACTTTCTATCTTCCAACACTAGTTTATCAAATTATTAACTAGGGTTGTTTCTAAACATGGATTTCATCACAACATACTTAACCCATTTCATGTCATTTATGATCATGTACCCAAATTCATGATTTAATCAAACATCTTCTTAACATTATCATGCATGATGATTCTAAACATAGTCTTATCATCAATTTCATCATAACATTAAAACCCACTTATCTAAGTGTGATTATCCACTCAAACACCTAATCAAGGCAATTCTACTTCAAATTTCCACTTAGGGTTTGTTCCTAAGCAGTCATAGTTCACTAATTTGGCCATAGCCTCTACGATTCATACATAAATCGAAATATGGCAATGTAAATCAAATTTCACAACTTCATGAATGTCTAAAATTTGACATACCTTACGATTCCCTAGCTTGGGTGATTGTTAATTCGTGTTCAGTTGCGTGTTTGAGCTCCAAATTACCCTTCAATTTGTTGTTATTGATGAACTAGGGTTTTGGCTCTTTAGAGCCTTCTCCTGATCGAACAGAACACACACCTTTTGTGTGTGTTTTGTTTTGATTTTCCTTTTTTATAATAACACTTCCAATTTTCCAACTTTAGCCCCTTTAGTTCCAACCTTTTATAGAAAATTCACTAGTTCTCTTTTTTTTATTGTTTTTACTTAATTGCACATTACTAACTAGGTTAATTATTCCTAGTTAACTTAGTGGGTTCCGGGAGTCATAACCCGTTTATTTTAAAGTCCCGTTAATTCGGGGCTCTTATAAACTTTGTCTTCTCAAAAGATTTTATTCTTTTTTATTAATATTAGATTTAATTATTTAGATCCTAGTATTTACCGGGTTAATTTTTACCACCAACGGTATTTTACCCGTTCATTATCATTAACGTGGTTTGATTACCAAACCCGTTTTTGGCGTGTTACATCTTCCCCGAAGTTCACCCCAATACCGAAGAGACTGGATTTGCTAAAATTAGAAGACCTGAACATGCATGAAAACACTTTAGGATTCTCACCAAATTTTGGATGTTATCCGAACTCCACTCCCCAATAATTATCGCATCGTCAGCGTAGAACATATGTGAAACCAAAGGGCCGTCGTTAGGAAGAACCACACCTTTCACAATTCCCAAACTAATAGCCTTTCTAATCATACAAGACAGCGCTTCCATGACAATGACAAACAAAAACGGAGAGATAGGATCTCCTTTGCGCATTCCTTTATCACATTTAAATTCGAACGTGGTAGCTCCGTTAACCAAAACCGACGCCCTGGCTGACGAAATGACCCCCTTGATCCACCTACACCACCTACTCGGGAAACCCATCTGAGCCAAAATGTCTACCATGAAATTCCAGTTGACATTATCATAGGCTTTATTAAAATCAATCTTGAGAAAGAAAGCCTTTCTATTATTTTTTTGATCCAGTTTTTAACCTCATTGACCACAAGCGGGCCGTCCAAAATATATCTACCACGGAGAAACGCCGATTGAGAAGAAGAGATGACGGAATCCAGCACCTTTTGAGTCTATTAGCCAAAACTTTAGAAATAACTTTATTAATTATACCCACCAAACTAATAGGCATATAGTCTTTCAAGCCAAGCGGGTCCATAACTTTCGGAATAACGGCGATAAACGAAGACCCGCAACCCATGTTAATCTCCCCGGATTCAAAGAAGCTAGTAAAGATTCTGAAAAAAATCCTCTTCTAATAAATTCCAAAAACGTTTTACGAAGCGAAAATTGATACCGTCGGGCCGCGAAGCCCGGTCATCACCACATTCAAGAACCGCCTCTTTTATCTCCTTCCTAGTGAAATTTGCCTCCAAATCCGAAGCCTCAGATTCCGAAATCCGACTGATGTTAGAACACAACAAACGAGGGCGCTCCTTAAACGGTTCAACGAACTTACCTTTGAAGAATCTAAAGATTTATTTTTTGACCAGAGACGGTTTCGACACCCATACCCCATCCAAGTTCAGCCCGTGAGTTACATTACAAGCTTTCCTACAATTAATCATGGAGTGAAAAAATTTGGAATTCTCATCACCTTCTTTGGCCCATCTAACTCTAGACCTTTGTTTTAAATCTTTATTTTTACGCTCATCCTCCTCCTTTAAAATCTTCTTGCTTTCCAAAAGAATCCATTCCTCTTCCTCATCCAAGTCTCTCGTCTCCATAACTAACTCGATATTTTCCAAATCAGCCATCGCTTGGCTAACCTCTTCTGAACTCCTTTTAAGCATCTCATCCCTCCATTCTTTTAACTTAACTTAAAGTCCAGCCAATTTCTTAACTAGGACTATGTCCAGGGGATCCGTGGACCCCAAATCTACCTTCAAGGCCTCCTCGACCACTTCCTTAAAACTCGGTTTATCCAGCCATGAGTCAAAAATTCTGAAAGGCCTCGCTCCGAAATTTGTACTAACAACCGATAAAATGATAGGACAATGATCCGATAAATAATTAAGGACAACCTCAACTCTAGCTTTAGGCCATCGATTAAAAGACCCCGGATTAACCAGAAACCTGTCAAGCTTGCTTAACTTTCTACCGTTACTAGAGCTGTAAGTGAACTTCCTTCCTCTCATGTTGTATTCAATAAGAACGGCTTCGAAAATAAAAGAATTAAAATTATTGGAGCACACCTGTTTAAAGGCACAATTCCCCTTTTCATCACGATGACGAATTGCATTAAAATCCCTGCACACAACCCACATCCCATCATTACCCTCAATCAACTGACCCAACTGATCCCATAAAGCTTTCTTGGCTGTAATGCTCTGAGGAGCGTAAACATTGACAACATTAAGCACCTCTCCACTGCCCACTATAGAGCCCCTAATATGCAGAAAGTTCCTGTTTTTCGTACTGCCAGACTGTTTGAAAAAAGCCTTGTCCCACAGACAGACCAGACCCCCAGATTGACCAACCGAGCCAACAAAATCCAACTCAAAATTACCATTTCCCCAGAATCCCGAAACATCAGAGACAACAACCGACTCTTTATTAGACTCATGTAACGCCAAAAACTTGATGCCCAATTTCGATTTAAGACCCTTAATCCAACCAGACTTCTCGGCACCCCCTAATCCTCGAACATTGTAAGACAAAAAATTCATTGTAAAACTCCATTGTTACCTGTGTTACCGATGATGGTTCTGAACAAACCCGAACAATTCTGAATGTCAACCCCCACCTGAGCTCCGACCTCAATGGTGTCTTCTATTTCCTTTTCCACATCGACGGACGACGATCTCCCTCTTCCGCTGACTGACTGAGCCGACACTGACTCAACGTTCAGAGTATCCCCAACTAACGTCTCCGAAGAGGACCTCGATTCTGCCCTAACATTCAAATCAAGATCATCCTGTAAATACCTGACATCGCCCTCCTTACCAGAAGAATCATCCTGACCTGGCACAATATTAGGAGAGGGCAGAGGGAAATCAAAAGGAGTGTCATCGAGGTTCCTTTGTCTTTTTCTCGGCCTGTTAACGTCTGGGGAGGGGAACTGGGTTTTCCTTTTACGTAAGTGGGCCAAATTGTTGGGCTGCCTAAGCCCAAAGCTTTTAACATAACCAACGCCACCCATGTTGAAGCCTAACGGAGGGGCCCCACTAGCCGTAACTTTTGAGCTTTCCTTCTGACTTGGAGAATTAAAAACCTTCTTTTGTCCAGAACCTAGGGAACCGGTCCCCACCTCCTCAATTAACTCACCCGTCATAGGATCCAAAAAAGAACCTTCTGTATGCCCCTGCACGTGCGCCGCCCATTGTTCTCCCCATGCATCAACTGTTCACCTTCCTCCTTACTCGAGCCCGACTCTCCATCTTTCCGATCGTCTAGCTGGTCCACTTTCAGCTCTGACGAAAATGGATCTGAACCTGAACGCGAAGAATCATCCTCGGAGAATACCGAGTCCCCATCCGGATCCAAACAGTCGGGAATCCAGTCTCCCAAGTCTTCCGAGATCCACACCCTGTACCTTTTGTCTTGCCAGCTCAAAACTTTCTCCTCAATGATCCTCTTACCTTCTCCAACGAGAACACCCACACAAACCATGGACAAATCTCCGTTACCCTCCCCAATCTGTGGAGGTTTCACCACCAAGCCGAACCGAGAACAGATGGTAGTCACGACCTCATCACAAAAAAGGTGCAATGGAATCCCGTGCACCCAAAGCCAAGCCACCCTCTCGAATGCCAAGACTTGTCCTACCCAGAAATCTGCCTGAGATAACCACCCTTTCCATTCCGACTCTCGGCTTAGGAATTCCGAAGCTGACTACAAGTTTTCAAACACCAAAAGAAGGTAGAAACCACACGCGTATTGGATCTCTGCTTCTCCGAAACCGGCTCCGACGAGGAGCTGTTTAATCGAGATCAAAGTCTTAAAACCTCGGACCCTCACAATGATGGACTTGTTATGCCTGGAAGCCAATGCCGACACCCCGGCGTCAATCCTTACTTCTTCCATCCTACCAGCAGAAGACATTTTGCCACTGTCCGAGTTTAGAGCCATACTATAGGAGCAACCGGGCCTAGTATGACCGCCATTAACCTTATTAGACACCGCGTTCACCTTACTCTTATCAGGGAAAAAAGAACCAGACTTCAATCCACCCGAATCCAGCGAACCGTTTTCCTTAGCGAATCTTGCCACGTTGATCTTGAGAGTGTTCTTCCCCAACTTGACCCCTCTAAGCTTCTTCTCAAATTCCTTATAATCCGAGACCCCTTTGAAACTGACAAATCCGAACTTCAAACCATCTTTGTTCCTTTTCCTAGCAATATAGGTACCAGACAAGTCACCATAATCTTTAAGACAAAATGCCAGTGTTTGTTGTTAGGTGTTAACATATCTAGTGATCGATTTGTTGACCTCAAAGTGTTTCAACTTGGTTGGTTATGGTATGCGACAAGTATTTTTCATCAAACACCCCATATGGTTGAATCATTTGTTTCTATTTGGTTTTGCTTATAGACTCCTAGTGGGTGATCCAAAGTCTGGTTTGGATCGGTTAGGTTCGGTTCATACACACGCTTTTGCTCAATCAAAAATTTAAAGCACATATATAATCCTAACACAAAGGTTTAAGGATTAGTCGCTTTAAGTATGGGTACCTTTACTGTGATTTAAGGTTTGCACACGACGAAGAGGACACATGGTTTTGCATGTAACTAAGTTTAAGTATTTATGATCGTTTGTACATAAAGACAAAGAGGTAGATAGTGACGTAACCCATTGCATCCAGGTTGGATGGTGTAGTTGGAGACTAGCCACAAGGATATGGTGCGACAAGATGTTCCCAACTTAATTGAAGGGAAAATTTTAGTGCTACAGTTATATCTACTATCTTTTACGAAACATATTGTTTAGCCATAAAAAAACACACGCAGGTTAGCTGGTGATAATAGATGTGAGGATGCTGAGGTTGATGTGTACAGAAACTAGGTTAAAGAATATATAAATGAGTTTTTTAGGGAAATATTAAGGGTAGTTAGTATATCGGATAAGATAAGGGATGTAAGATTGAGATGGTCTAGGCATGTTAGGAGGAGACAAACAACAACTACAATCAGAACCATGGAAACTCTCACTGTGAAGGCAACGAGGAGCAGAGTCAGACCGAAACTGACTTGGGAGGATCAGATTAGGCAAGACTAGCTAGACGTTCATTTCTCTAAGGACATGTTTGGGGATAAGAGTCCATGGAGACGCAAGATCAGGTTTAAGAACTTGCAGGAGAATAGTCTGGTTTTGTATTAGATATTTGTTTAGGAGCTTAGCTTTTCTGTTTATTTTTGTAGCATATGTGTGTTATCGCCTACATATGTGTCTATACGTGGTGTCATATGTCACGAATAAAGCGAGAGTACATAATCAAATTTTTACACGCTACTATAATAACTATTATGTACATTATGTACAATTGGTTCAAACTTGAAGGACGACTTTAGTAACTTAATACATTTTTACAATTGGTTCAAACTTGAAGGACGACTTTAGTAAATTAAAGACCACACACCTGATGGCTTATGTATATTATCCAAACGACAACACAGTGATAGGATTAGACTAGGGTTTGCAATGGGGAAGACGAAGAAGGAACTGTTAGCATCGGCGCCATGGCGAACCGGCGGAGACGATCAACGCGACAAATTCAAAGACGCCAAGCTCAAAGTCACCGCTCAGCCAGGCACCACCCCTCATATGCACCTTCCCGCCAAGAGGAAGCCGAAAGACCCTGCCGCTGAAGATGATGATTCTCTCACTATTGATCCTGAACTCCGCTACAGCTTCCAGCGCAACTTTCAGGTCAATTCAGTTACTCCTTTTGTCAGTTATTGTGTTTAATTTGTTTAGCTCTATGTTGTTATGGTTCTGTTTGAATAAATGAAATATTGTATAGTTAGGAATGAATATTTAGGAGTTATGAAATTATAATTTTGAGATAGGATACAATTGAAATTACGTTTAAGTTACTATATTTATATTTTTAACATTAAGAAGTGTAATATCAAGAGGTGGAATAAGATGAATGGCAAAAATATTGTTGGGCTCACATAATTGTGATACGTGGACAACGTGGCGCAACACGTTACTTATTTATTAGGTATTGATAGACGATATGCATACTAAGGGGCTGTTTGGCAACATCTGAATGGTTAAGTGCAGAACTAGTAAGAGGTCTGAACCATTAAGTGCTGAATAAGTAAGAGGTCTGAACCATTAAGAGCTTGTATAATGCTTAACCGTTCAGAGGCAAATGTCTGACCAATTCAGATTAGAGGTCTTAACCATTCAGACTCTGTATAATGCTTAACCATTCAGAGGCAAATGTCTTAACCATTCAGACATCTGCACGTGAAACAAACAGTCTGAACCATTAAGTGTTGAACCAGTAAGAGATCTAAACCATTAAGAGCCTCATTAAGAGGTAAACAAACAGCCCCTTTCACTTTCGAGACTTGAGAGTGATAATGTAATCAGTCAAACTTGAACCTTTACTTTTTTAATAGAGGGCTTAGATTGGATCCTGAGGTCTCAAGTGTTTTGTGGTTCTCTAATGAACCTGCCTCATATGATGTGTATACACATGTAGTATACGGCACAAAATAGAGTGAGAGAGCATGGAAAAATGTTACTTTTTTTTTTTTTTCATAATTGGCCTTTTTGGTCCGATTGCCTGAACAGATGAAGTCGTGAGTTGCAATTTTTTCTTCATACCTCATAAGCCTTTCATTGATGATCCGAGTGTAATCTTACACGTATGTCTTAAAATAAGGAGACAAAAAGAGGACAATAAATAAGAAAAAATTACCAGTAAGGAGAAAAGATAGTAGGTAATAGTAGGTAATAGTAGCACTAGCCAAATGCCCTGAGCCTTTGTACTTGATCATTAAACATCTTGTAACCTATACAGCTCTACTTATAAACCACATACTCTGATCCTATACCTCTAAACCATAAACTGTGTACCTTATATTATGCCCCTATCTTAGGGGGCTACGGGTATGGTATAGGGTATGTGGTTTAACGTACAAGGGGACAATAGGGGTTGGTATTATGACATGATTTATGGCCTTATGGGTGTAGGGTTATGTAGGGGTTTAGTGATTAGGATATAGTGTATTAGAGTATTAGGTTGGATTTCAAAGATAAGTTTTTCTACGTTGATGCCTTTTTCAATATCATTATCTATATAGGTTTGAGCAAGAGTGGTTAATGAACATAAAGCATGAAGTTGTTTTGGTTCCTTTTATTTATTTGTGCCTTTATTCGTTTCTATCGTTCCTCTTTTATTTTCATTATGTTGACATTCACACGTGGGATTATTAGCTGATTTTCATCGAATAGTTTACCAACTCTATAAAGAGCAAGTTCAGACTCCCAAACCATATACTGTATACTCTAATCCCTAGACCCTAATATCGTTTACTCTAGATCTTTTGTTTATTTGCTCTTAAATTACATGGATTTCACCAGTGTTTTCTATTATTTTTGTTAAATATGTTTTGTAACTTGCATTTTAGAAACTCTACATATAAATTACAGAAACGGAATTTTAAATATTTTCGGCCTCTGTTGTTGATATCAATGTTCCAAAAATTTGGTCGTTATTCACTGAAGGAAATTATAATATGTGTAAGTGTTACGTTGTGGAACGTATATCTTGCAGAAAAATCCAAAAGTGAAGCCCTTTTTTCAAAGTTGGATGCTTTTGCTTCTAGGTGTAAATTTTGATTAATCCGTTTGGGATATTTTTATCATGAAAACGGTCAATTTGGTTTAAAATAAGGTTTAGCTAAAAGTTGGAAAACCTCACATGGGCTGCAAGCTTGAAAGTCTGCCGTAGTATATTCAATGCATATAGCCTTCAATTGATATAGTCAAAGACTTAGATCATATGTCATATTAATATTGTTTTTTTGTTATCATATTTAATGCTTTAGCTATTTATTACGAAAGTTTAAAAAAGTGAATTTGATCACAGCCCAATCCAATGCACCAGTGTCCAGTGCTAAAAATGTCCTGTTTGACTCATTTCGCAGCCCGAGTTATGGTCTTTTAGGTGCCTTATGTTGGTTAACTTTATTTATATTTCTAGTGAATTTGTTTTTCTTTCATTTGAATGCAGTTCCTGCAGCGGGTGTTCAGCATTGATACCATCGTGAAACCACTACCTTATTCAATGCAATACAATGTGTCTCGCAACCTAAGCTTTTTCACTCGCATCTTCACACAATTTTATGGTAAGCATTAGGGCTGTAAACGAACCGAACGAACACGAACAAGGCCATGTTCGTGTTCGTTCGTTAAGGAAATTAACATGTTCGCGAACTGTTCACGAACGCATACCGAACATAAGTTTATGTTCGTGTTCGTTCGTTAAGGAAATTCCGTTGTTCACGAACAATTCGTGAACACTGGTCTCGAACACAAACGAACATTTAACTTGAAAATACAAAAAATAAAAACATTGGTATCCTTAAACATTGGATATAAGTAGTTAAATACAACCGTCAAATGATAAATCAAAACACAATAAGTCTACTACACTACCAAACAATGAATCAAATTTAACTAACTTAGAGCATTCACAATGGATCCTCTATATGTATGTGAGTGTAACCTGTATATTTGTGAGAGTGGTTGTAAATTGTTGTAAGTGGAGGAGAGAGAAAAGACAGAAAAAGTTACTGTTCATCAGTAAATTTAGAGAAGATACTCTTCACATCTATAATTTTTTAATATTTTTGAAAGTGGTGGAGAAAGAAAAGGTAATGGTAAAAGTATAAAAAATATTATTTTTTAATTGAAAAGAAGAGAGAAAAGGTAGTGTTTTTTAGTGCAATTATAAAGATGGAGTAAGAGATTTGATTGTGAATGCTCTTAGACATAATTATCCCCAAAAATGTCTTAGAATATCAAAATTTTAGCTACCTAAGAAAAAAATAGGGTTTCAAGTTTTCAATGCTTAGATAAGGTTTATTGTTTATTATTTTTTAATATAATCAAACGAACACGAACGAATGTAACCGAACATATTACCGAACGTTCACGAACGCAATCGAACGAACGAGACCTGTGTTCGTGTTCGTTCGCTAAGCTATCCGAACAAAATTTTTTGTTCGTGTTCGTTCGTTAAGCTAATCGAGCGAACGTAAACGAACTTCCCGCCGAACGGTTCATGAACTGTTCACTGAACGTTCGGTTCGTTTACAGCCCTAGTAAGCATGCATCAAAACTTAATTATCTAACCACTTGTATGGTGATGTCATACATGTTATTCTTATATAAATTTAGTCATGTTGAAATGTGGTGTTATTTTGGCAGATCCTCAAGGTATTGCAAATGCTCAGAAGGCTCTCGGATTAGGACAAGAAGACAAAGTCCGTACCGTTCGCTGATTAAGACGAGTGGTTTGTTTTTGGTCGTTTTTGTACTGAAATGAATGATGTATGATCATACTACAGTTTCACATCTTGTTATTACAGTAAATGTCAAGTTCATTATGTTTTGATCATTACATGCATCTACATTTCCATGCTCTAAATCATTACAGCAATAGCTAAATCCATATCGTTGTGTTTATCCATTACTTTTGTTATAAAGCTCCTGAAGGGGTATGGTCCGAATAGCATGCGCAGGCGTGCACACTAGAGACCATACCACTCCAAGAACTTCGTCGTCCAAAAGGATCTACAAGGTTGACAGACAAACCTGGAGACAGACGTGGACCACCAGTCCACCACTGATGACGACAATGAGAGCATTAACGACGGCTAAGGAAAAGGACACCACGTGGCGTCAATCATTGGCTGTCAGGCCGTGTCGCAGAATCTCCAAGGGAGATCTAGTGACAACCCGACAAGAAGTACTGGAGGACGCTGAGGTGGAGCGAATAGCATCGCGCCAAGTCAGCCTTAGTACGGATTAACGGTTCGTCACGTCATAGGAGACAAAACGGATATTCCCCACAAGTGACAACTGGCGAACGAACGGCTGGCTCTTACCTCCTTCACAATCTTTCGGCTATAAATAGAGGACTTCACCACCAGGTTCAGGGATCGCTTCTCTTACTCTCTCACTACATAAACACACTTATTTCCTCAAAAGCTAATACTTAGGGGGTGTTTGTTTTTTCAGAAAAACCTCTTCTGACCTCTTATGTCTGCGCCGCGCAGACTTTTAGCTCTACATACCGTTTGTTTTTTAAAAGATATTTCATTAAAAAATGTCTTCAAACCTCTGCGCGCCCTCTTCCCCACGCATACATGGTCCAATATCTTCCTACCTCTTCCAACCCTCTCTCCACCTCTCCCCACCTCTCTCCTAATCTCAAAACATAGACAATTTGAAGAACACGATGTTGGACCGTGGAGTGCAGGTACATTTTTTAGTTCACATGGTTATAAAGTTGTAATATTTGGGATGCCGTTTGTTGGTATTTACTTAAATGCCACTGTACGTTTTCTGCTTGCCTTCTGATAATCTTAACTGTATTTTAGGTTTTCTCTGCTAAAGGTCAAGAGGCTATAAACACAGCTCTAAAAGCCGATTTGGTAATTTTAAACACTGCTGTTGCCGGAAAATGGCTTGATGTTGTTTTAGCCAAAAATGTTCCACGAGTACTGCCGAAGGTTTTATGGTGGATTCATGAAATGCGTGGCCATTATTTTAAATTAGATTATATTAAATACCTGCCATATGTTGCTGGCTCTATGATTGATTCGCATGTAACAGCTGAATATTGGGAGAACAGGACTAATGGTGGGTTTGAGTGGATGGTTTGCAGATCTGAAATGTTCAAGAGAAAGGGGTTTGGGAGAAGAGAAAGGGAAAAAAAGTTTGCAGATGTGGAGTAAAGAGGTGAGATAATCAAACACTTTTTTTATTACACTCCACAGACATTTGGTCCACCTCTTCTCGTGCATGTGCAGACGTTTGCAGATGTGGTCCACAGAATGCAGACCTTTTGCATATGAAAAAACAAACACCACCTTATTCTCACGCCGGAGGGTGGTTACAAGAAGAACCCCCAACCTCGCCTCCTTGTAACGAGTTCAATGGTGTTGTTTCGTTTTGCAGGATTGATTGGAGATCGCTAAGCCATTTGTGAATGAAAGAACATAGATTAACCATGATAGACGAGACAGTTTCCCCTAAGCCTAACTGTTTCTTCAGCTCCAGAATTTTACATTTAAATCTTGGGTTATTGGATTTTAATAATCCTAAGTTTCACATGTTGGCCGATAATAATCCCAACTTTAAAAATTCCTTCTAATAATCCCAACTTGTAAAAGTTTGGCCGCCATTGATCCTTTTCTAACATAGGTGCACTTAAATCAATTAAGGAGTCTCTAGCTGTAATTGAATCTATTGAGGAGACCAAATTCTTATATGTTTGAAAAGGATCAATGGCGGCCAAACTTTTACAAGTTAGGATTATTGGAGGGAATTTTTAAAGTTGGGATTATTATCGGCCAACAGGTGAAACTTAAGATTATTAAAATCCAATAACGCTTAAATCTTTAGGGTCAAGTGCACTTAAATGTACGTAAACCAACACCAACATGTATTGCAATTATGTACATCTTTTTTCTCTAGAGTAAGGAACATGTTAGGTGACTGGAATAGAAGTTAACATGTTGAACTGAACTATGATGAGTTAAGGTCTGATCAAACCTACCTTTGATGTTACTATGCAATGTGAATATGATTATATGAACCCTATACTTCCATTACTTATCTTTTGAGGATTGATGATTTGTATCACATGAATCATACATTCATAACCATCAAACAAGTGTGAAAAGTATCTAAAAAGTTGTAAAAATGCCATGGATATTTTGATGTGTAAGCAATTTTCACAAACAATATCTTAGCAATTTTTTTTACCTAACTATTAACTCATAACAATTTATGTTTCTGCCTAGTTTTAACACTATATCCTATCCACATGATTAAACTAATCATATAGATTTATTTAAATTACTGTTTTCCAAATTATAGCATGTATTCCTTATTTATAATTATTTGAAAATTTAAATATATTATAAACTAGGGTAGCGACACGTTACTGCGAACATTCAATTGATATCGGTATAGTTCGTTATGGTACCGGTCAGGCCCGGTTTTAGGGCTGGGCAGCCCGGGCAGGCGCCGAGGCCCAAAAGGTTTTTAGGGCTCCGCAAAATTTCAAGGACTAGATTTTTAAGCGAGCACTGCTATGTTAAATATTTAATAATTGAGTTCAATAACAAAAAATAAAGCTAGTTTAGTGGTTAAGACACTCAAATTTGAAAACCAAGGTCACGGGTTCTAATCCCCTCATTTTTATTTATCAATACACTTAATTAATTAACTTTTTGATCTTGTTAACAAGATGATTAATATGATTCATTGGTTAACGTTTTGGGTTTTAGTCTTGATGTCATGAGTTCAAACCCCATTATAAACTTTTGTTTTTAGTTAATGATTTTATAACTATTCATTTTCTGAAAACAATATTAACGTTTATAAAGTGAGATTACGCGACATGTTATGCCTAAAAATATAATTTGAATCACATTTACGTATATATGGGTGTATAAACATGTTATATCAAACTATACCACTTTTGGTTTGTTTTGTTCATTTTGTAACAATTATCGTCGTGTTGTGGTTTCTTGATATATAACTGCCCCAAATTTTTTTATCACTCTGAGAGACGGCCCTGGTACCGGTATGATAAATGCACTCGGTATAGAAATCAACACATGTTTTACATCGACCGAAAATGACAAAAACGAACACCAGTACTAACATCGATGTTGTTCGAATAGTATCGATCAGTTCAAATCGTCACGCTATTGATATCCACATTCTTTTAACATCGTAACAAAGTTGCATAAATGAAAAATTATCAAAACAAAAAACCACTGCAATGAATATCAGGGGCGGACTTAGAAGGTTATTAGGGGTAGCATGAGCTACCCATCAACCTCGTCTCCGTAGTGTAAAAATACACCTTAACTCCGTTTTCGTAGTGTAAAAATACTCCTCATCTTCGTCTTCGTTATACAAAAGATACCCCTAGTCTAAAAAAATAAAAAAATGGGATACCCCTAAATATACCCAACATCGTTATCAGTTTATTGAAAAAAAAAAAAACAATAAAAATAGGCCCAAACTATCTACACACTTGGTGTGTAGATAGTCACCCCAAAAAGGTAGTTTTTGTCTTTATATGCACACCCTGCATTGTCGAACTGTGGCCAAAACGTGGCGTTTTGGTCCGGTTAACCAGATAAAGACTGACGGGTGTCTGACGGGTCTGTTGACCGGACCAAAACGTCGAGCTTTGGCCGCGTTTTGGTCCTGCAACCAGACCGGGTGTCAGTCTTTTGTCTGGTTGACAAGACCAAAACGCGGCCAAAGCTCGACGTTTTGGTCCGGTCAACAGACCTATCAGAAACCCGTCAGTCTTTTTCTGGTTAACCGGACCAAAACGCCGCGTTTTGGCCACAGTTCGACACTGCAGGGTGTGCATATAAGGACAAAAAACACCTTTTAAGGTGTGTAAATAGGCAAATGAGTGTGCCAATAGGTACACCCTAAAAATATTTTCTGGTATCGATTTTCATGGATGTATTTTTATTTAAAAAAAGGGCTTGAAATTTAGACGGCTGTACAAGTAAACCCTTGGGCAACGACGGTGCACGTCACGTGCTTGTTGCCTATCGCCGGAACCGCCGTGATTCCGTCATCAGAAGAAATGTACAGACCCAACGGAAACTTTCTTCGCCGTTTTCTGAAAAGATCATTTTGTTCAGCGGAAAATATCGATTCTAAAGTTCAAATCTTTGATCGCCACCTCAAACGTAAACAAGTTAAGATCAATTCTTCCATTTATTCTTTTTCATTTGCTTTACATACATTACCTATTTCAATTGCCAAATAGATGTTGGGGTTTTTGCCAATTTTACTGGTTTATATTGTAAATGTCAAAACAGTTAGCATCTTTTCTTGAAAAAAATGTGGAATTTGTAAGTGAAGACCTAAAATAGGTTGTACTCTAGGTGCAGTTTCTCACTAGATCCCCAATTTTATATTATTCAGTGTAAAAGTTATGCTACAAGAAAAAAAAAAAAAACAAAGTTTTCTTCTGTAAGTGTTCATAACACAAATACACAATGCATTATATTTTGATATATTATCTTAAAATTCTGTCAATAAGTACTTAAGTAGCATCTAGGGATTCCTATTATTCTTGGGATCATTTACTAAAATCATGCTCAAACTAGTGTATTCATTACCTATTTCTGTTGAACAATTTTGTGGTTATATATTTCTATATAGAAATTATAACTTTTTTCTGTTTTGTAGTTTTTTAATAGGGTCTTGATTCGCTAACTCGACTTTGGGTGATATGTTGTGGACTTACACTGTGCATTATCTAGTTCCATAGTTTTTTAATAGGGTCTTGATTCGTTAACTCGTTTTCGGTTGGCTTGAATATTATTTTCTCATTGTTTGTTTATTTTTACTTTATGACAGCGTGATCGGGCTGCTTGGTTGTTAAATCGGAAAGATTCTTTGGTCAATACAGTGGCTGATAACCTTGTTGACCGCTTGGAGGTTAAACGATTTTTATAATTTATATTTCTGTATTTGTAAATAAGTTTTAGCTCTGTTTAAAATGTTACTGTCAGTTTCTTTTTGCAGGATGTCAAGAAGACGTTTCCTAGTGCATTGTGTTTGGGAGGTTCAATGGAAGCAATTAGGCGTTCCATACGTGGGCGTGGTGAGACTTTATTCCTGTTTGCATTTCTCGAGAGAGATTTGTTATTCTGAAACATTGTAATGCGATTTAGCATACGCGATGGGCAAATTGGAAAATAATAATCCCATTTTTCTGAAATTGGTTGATAATAATCCCAAGTCAGTTATTAGCCAATAATAATCCGACCTCGTCCAATTTTTTTGTAAAATAGTCTGCCGTTAAAATAAGCTTAACGGAGTTAAGTGTTTTTCCGAATTACAAATCGATGTTTTAGGGCTTTTGATCGGAACGAGAATACGAGTCGGTTGATGTAAAACTTACCTCGAAATTGTGTTCGAAATGGCTTGAATTTTGTTAATTGGAAGTTAAACACCCGAATTGAAGCACCGTTTTCGTGGGTTGGGGGCAGTATTTTGAGGTAAGTTTTACATCAATCTACTCGTATCCTCGTTCTGATCAAAAGTCCTAAAACATCGGTTTGTAAATCGGAAAAAAACTTAACTCCGTTAAGCTATTTTAACGGCGGACTATTTTACAAAAAAATTGGACGAGGTCGGATTATTATTGGCTAATAACTGACTTGGGATTATTATCGGCCAATTTCAGAAAGATGAGATTATTATTTCCAATTTGCCTACGCGATGACATCAAAAAGCTAAGTTTTTAATTGTTTTAGGCGGCATAGAAAAGCTAATTATGATGGATTCATCGTATGACATGGTGAAGTTGTGTAAAGACGCCGAAAAGGATTTATCTAGTGATAACATTGAAACTTCGTTTATGGTAGCAGATGAAGAATATTTACCTATAAAAGAAAGGTATGCTTAGTCAATTATTCACGGACTTTTGCTTATATATTCTGATATAATCTTCATGAATCACATATCACAAGTCTTGATTTTAAAGCTTTTACTTATTTCGATTGTTTTTTGTGGATGTAAAGTTCTGTTGATTTAGTAATAAGTTGCTTGGGCCTCCACTGGACAAATGATCTTCCTGGAGCAATGATACAAGTATGTGCTTCTTTAAAAATGTAACATTTTATCTTTCGGTTCATTATAAGTTCAATTACATTTTTGAACTAATGTACTTGAGGCATTGTATATGTGTAACAGAGTAGGTTGGCGTTAAAACCTGATGGCTTATTTTTGGCAGCTATTTTTGGTGGAGAAACATTAAAGTTAGTTAGTTTTTTTTTTTTTTTTTTTTTTTTTTTTTTTTTTTTTTTTTTTTTTGTAAAGCGATTGTTTTTTCTGTCATGCGGTGTCTAATCCTGATCATTTTTTTTCTAGAGAGCTGAGAATCGCGTGCACTATAGCACATATGGAGCGTGAAGGTGGTGTGAGTCCACGAGTATCACCATTAGCACAAGTATATTATTCGTATCTGTTTTGCTTTATTGTCTTCATCTAAATTTTGTCAAAAAACTATTATCATCATGATATTGTTTTTGTAATCATAATTAAAAGCGTAAACCTGTCATTGTGGTGACTTTTTTGGTTCGTTTCGTAGGTGCGAGATGCAGGCAATCTGTTGACTAGGGCAGGGTTCACTCTTCCGGGTGTTGATGTTGATGAATACCAGGTTAGATATAATAGTGGTGAGCATTTTCTCTAAATTCTTTTATTGTCATGATATTTGTCTAGAATTTATAGGGGCTGATAAAAAAATTCCAACTTTACAAAAAAAAAAAAAAAAAAAACTATGCTGACTTTTTCCTGACGTGGCGCCTAGACAAAACATTTCGGTCACAAGTACGATAAACAGAAATCACACCAAAATTTGTCATCTTTTTTAGTAACAACCCAAGATTAGAGCAGTCAAATACGAAGTAATTAGTCAAAAGAGGAATCTACATGCGAGAAGTTTTGTATTAGCTTTCAAAACATCAGTCTCAATATCTCATTATGTCAATTCCTTTCATGTTTAGCTTTGGAGCTAATAGAACATTTGCGGGCAATGGGTGAATCTAATGCGCTTGTAAATAGAATCAAAGTAAGAATTTTTCGTTATCCATTTCTTCGCTACTTTGTTTCCAGTCTTGCAGCCGTTTATTTTATATTTACATGTATGTTTTTTTTTTTTGGATGAATGGGTTTAGTTCTTAAAAAGGGACACCGCTCTAGCGACAGCTGCTGTTTATGAGTCCATGTTTGCAGCAGAAGATGGCTCCATCCCTGCAACTTTCCAGGTGATTTTTCTAAATCCTCCATTATTGAAAACAATTCCATTTAAACAATTTTCTTTGACTGATTATAGCATATTGTCACATGTTTTGGGTCAGGTGATATATATGACTGGGTGGAGAGAACACGAGTCTCAACAGAAAGCAAAGCGGCGGGGATCTGCTACGGTATCTTTCAAGGACATCCAAAAGGAGTTTGGCGGTCAAACTACATGAACAATCGGCCGTTGGTACTGCTACTTATATGCAAAATCAAATGAGCTTTTTCTTTTTAGGTGTTGAAGACAAAGACAAAGACATCTGAATACCATGTCTTAATATATAACAAACATTTATTGATATTAAGAAATAAATGTTACAATCCTGTTGTATTGATTTATTGAAGTATTCAGTTTAAGAAAGAATAGTATTTTTTTTTACTCTGCAAAGGCCTTGTAGAGCTCTGTTAGAGAAGAAAGGTGGATACAAGTATTTGTAATTTAAATCACTACAAATTTTCAACTTTTTTTTTTTTTTTTCAATTCAGTTTGTTACAAAAGCATCATTTGTAGCCATACTTACATTTTCAAGCCAAAAAGAAAAGAAAGTTAAAGCAAAATATTAAAGATGAAGATTCTTGTGTTAGAATTAAAAAAAATGCAAGTAGAATAATGTGTTAACTTTTCTTTATTCCTTTGCTTATAAGAGACGAATTTTGTTTTATTTTTCCAGTTAGGGGCTGTTTGGCAACATCTGAATGGTTAAGTGCTGAGCCAGTAAGAGGTCTGAACTATTAAGTGTTGAACCAGTAAGAGGTCTGAACCATTAAGAGCATGTATAATGCTTAACCGTTCAAAGGCAAATGTCTGACCAATTCAGATTAGAGGTCTTAACCATTCAGACTCTGTATAAATCTTAACCATTCAAAGACAAATGTCTGGAGCATTCAGACATCTGCTCGTGAAACAAACAGTCTGAATCATTAAGTGCTGAACCAGTAAGAGGTCTGAACCATTAAGAGCCTCATTAAGAGGTAAACAAACAGCCCCTTAGTCTTTAATAATTATTATTAAAAATAAAATATAATGTATTGACAGGTGGGGTCAATACAACCCGACTTAAACTATATTAAAATTATCTATCTTCCCACTCAACCCGTCATACGAAAACAATATTTGCCCCGTTTAAAGTTGAGAAAACCCAAAGTAATTGATTATAACATTCAAGAATCTAACCAAGTTTTCACTTTAGTATTGATTGTGCAGAGAGAAAGGTATCATCAAACAAGACTTAAATATCACTCAACACCCACAATTTGCCAAAAGAAAGTGACCAACAATTTAATTATCAAATTATGCATATGAAACAAAAACTCTTTTTCCTCTTAGTATTTGCTGGAGTAACAACAGCAGTTGACAACCTAACAGGTTCACTATGCAGCACATGCACTCCCACATGTTCATCACCACCCTCTACCACCAACCCACCACCATCTCCGCCTGCGGTCACGTTCAAAACACCACCATCTCCGCCTCTGGTCACGTTCAAACCACTACCATCTCCGCCTGCGGTCCCATCCAGGCCACCATCATCTCCAAAACCGGTCCATAATGCTCCGCCGCCACCAAGATTTTACTATTTTGATTCGCCGCTAGATGTAACTCCACCACCACCAACTTACATTTCGTCGGGTGGTGACAACCATGGTCCTCCATCTCCGTCATTCGTGTACTTCCCGACACAGCCGGCTGCTGCTGGCGGTGGTCGTGGACCTGGTGGTTTCGGACAAAACAGTGACCCGTATCCTTACTACATGTATGATTCAAAGGCTGCTTCTTGGTCTTCAGGGATTTTGTGGAGTATAATGTTGTTAGTATGTGTTTCTTGTGGGATCATCATGTAGAATATGTTTAATTATTTGTAATTCACTTTGTGATATTATTTTGTGAGTTTGGGTGACCACCTTATATATATTAAAAATGGATCTATTTCTTTTAAACAGAAGTTAATGATTTTCATTTAATTCATTTAACTGACGGACTTCTATCCTGATGCAACACAAATTATCGCCTTTAAAACTATCCTGTTCTCCGAATTTCATTCGTTTATTAATTCTTATTATCACCATTAAAACTATAGTTCTCCGAATTTCATTCTTTAACTCAGTGTTATTTAAATTATCAAAAGGTGAATTTTTGTTCCGTTTGATCCATTTGGACATAAAAATGTTGAGTTGACATGATTGTGATCTAAAAATTGTATTTGAATGTCACATAAGTATTTTTAAATAACAAGAGATATAAATAATCAAGAAAACAACATGTTACCTCGACGACTAATCAACTTTATTGAAACGCTATAAAAACTAAGGTCTGGCTAAACGTACCCCATGTGAGAGGGATATTATTTTTTAATGATGACCCTTCCCCTATGTTTTGTGAGAGAGGGTGTACCTTGCTTCGGAAAATACTAGCTTCTATATGTTTCCTCCGGCTTACCTTTCCTTTATCTTCACAAGGAACCCAGAAACATAAAATACCCTTAAAGTATAAACTATGGACCTATGATGGATAAACATGTTAGATGCTTTAGTATAATCGGTATTAACTTGGTGACCAAAGGGAATCATAGTACACATCGAACAAGTTAGGAGGTGCGGGAGTGCACACTTGTTCGAGTTGTTATAGTTTGAGTGTTCAGGCTGAGCCCCGAATGGTCATCCCCAAATTTGAAATTAGGGGTTCTTGGTCACACTCTTTGGTTCTTTACGAATACTCATACACACACATACTAGTTCTTGTTCTTGAATTCAGAGTTGTATCCGATTGAATGATTCGGGAGAACCACCGAAATAATTTGATCTGAGAGTGATTACACGTTTCTTTGATTATCCACCAACAAAACAACGATGAGAAACTAAAAGCATAAAATACAATTACGAACAATCACACACATCCTCAATACGTAGAACAAAAAATTGTTCTTGAAAAATTAGAAGCGTAGGGCGTAGGCCATACACAAGTGCTATGTGTTCTTTTGACTAGCATAGGCAGACGATCACAAAAAATTACTAGACCTCAAGGTCTATGTCAAACTGTTTAAACTCTGGTCCTAAAAGTCAAAATCAAAACCAAAACCAAACCTGAGCATCCAGTGAACTCATTCTATATATTCGAACATTGAGCTTGATATTAGGTCTCACTCCTAACACGATTTCATCAGCTATGTGGTCGGTCTCATTCAAGCATAAATAGTCTTTCCAAGTTCCAACCACAAATACAATAAAAGATAAGTCAAAGGTCCCATCTGAAATAACAAAAACATGAGGGACAATACATGCCAAATTGCCAATACTCAAAAAAGTAAAAAAATAAATGAGTAAATTACAAGTTTTGTTCTTTATGTTTACATCGAATTTCAGGCGATGTCCTTTAGCACAAAAGTTGACAGGCGGTGTCCTTTATCTTTCAAAATCTTGCACGTTTTGTCCTTTAGGCCAAACACAGTTAGATTTTTTGGTTAAATTTAATCATGTGCAAGGCACATGAGGGTACTATTGTAATTTCATCTCCTCAGGGGCTATTTTATAAATAATGAAAAGTTTACAAGAAAATAAAGTTTTTCATTCTTAATCTCTCTCTCTCTTCTCTCTCACTTCTCTCTTCTGAATGGTGATGGTGGAGAATAAACCCCTCTATCCACCGTTCCAAACCCACATCGGTTACATCATCTTCCTTCATTCTTCATCCAAAAATGGAGCAACAACTGCTACTCACTGGTACAACTTTTCCTTCAATTTCTTCTCAATTATCAATTTAAGTCCCTTTTCAATTCAACAATCATTAAACTGCCCTTTATTTGTTTCGCAGAAAAGGGGGAAATTAGGGATGCAGAAAGCGAGAACTGGCATACATATCCATCAGTGGGACGGACAGGATCAATGGTGCCCACTGCTTCCGAAGAGAGATGACACTCGATGAGAGTTCCGGCAGGTTTTCGGTTGTTCGGACCATCTCCGGCGATGACAAAACACTAGAACTATGACATAAGTTTAGAGGAAGCGGCGAGTGAACCGGCTGTTTGATGTTGTTGGATTTGGAGCTCCGATTTGGTGTGTTATTTATGAAGCTCAGGTTAACAGAGAACCCAGATCTATGTTAACTAACTGGCCGATTTTCACAGAACCTAGATCTATGAAGCTCTGGTTTAAATGTGCCCTTGGAAAACGCAGAACCAGTGAGGTCGCTGGAGAAGATGTTGAGGTCGCCGGTGTTATCTTTGAAGCTCTAATTTTTTATAAATCTCTTTATTTTTTATAAACTAGTCCCTAAACATAAGTGGTTTTAAAAAATAGTCCCTGAGTAGGTGAAATAACAAGAATATCCTCATGTGCTTTGCATATGACCAGATTTAACCAAAAAATCTAACCGGGTTTGGCCTAAAGGACAAAACGTGCAAGATTTTGAAAGGTAAAGGACACTGCCTGTCAACTTTTATGCTAAAGTATAGCGCCTGAAATTTGATGTAAATATAAAGGACAAAACTTGTAATTTACTCAAAATAAATAAAAATACAATAGCCTCATAGTTACCGAGTACACAGATCGATCTCTTCCTGCTGCAAATAGGAAAACACACGGATCCAAATCAACAACATGGAGACCATAACTCCATCACCATCGACCGACGACACGTCAGCAACAATGGCGGAACTGCTGCCATTAGCTTCCGTTTCTCAACAACCGTACGTCTCCGAACTCCTTTCCTTCACTCTCGATCGCCTCCACAAGGAACCGGAGCTCCTCCGCGTCGATGCCGACAGAATTCGACGTCAGATGCAGGAAGTTGCCGTCAATAACTACCGCGCTTTCATTTCCGCTGCCGATGCTTTGGTTTCGATCCGTAATGAAGTCTCATCCATCGATAAACACCTTGAATCATTGGTAAATCATTCTCCAACAACTCAGTTACTTATGTGTTTGTTTGTTTCTGTATGAGTTTGAATTATAATGTAACTGGAGAGGTGGAATTATAGAGATATATAGTCAATTGTTTATTTGTATGTATAGGTCTGTTTAAGTATTTGTGAAAGCTGTAAATAAATAGAAGTGATGCACTATTAGGTTTTAGTTATTGTACGTTTCTAATTATTTTGTAGAGAGTTGATGATTGATGTGAACTTTGAGTATGTAAAGTTTTAAACAAATCAGACCTATCAGTTGAACAAATCTGACAAGAGATGAGAAAATCTTATATTTGAATGTTCAGTCAACAAGTTGAAATATTATCTATATATACTTTTAAGTAATTTTTAATAACAAACGCTTCGACAAGTGGCGTGTGCGCTTCGTGCATCACGCATGGGCTTTTGGGATCGAATCGCATCAGACTGCAACACACTTTTTGAATCAAGCTTTGAGGATGTGAAAATTGGTGACGGATCTTGTAAAGTTATGCCTTTGAAGTGATATAAAAAGTAGTACCTCTTTGGTTAAATTATCAGTTCCATGTTTTTAAAGATGGTTATAATTGGAAGTTTGGAACCTCCTTTTTTTCTTCTCGATGAAGCCTGATAGAAGTAGAAGTATGCAGCCAGCATTTAGAAGAAATCTCTGACTATTGCTGTCTGTAGGTACACAATAGAGCTCACATTCCAATGTATGATCTTAACGTAGTCCAAGCTAGTGTTTCCAGTCTTTTTAGTTAGAACAGTATATGTAAATTAGGGTCTGTCGCTAAGTTAATCCTTCATTTACAGTTAATTATGCCTGTTAATTCTGATTGATGCTTTAGTGTATAAAGGAATTTCTTGTCTACCATTGGTTTGTGCTTGCTAGTTCTACTCTCATGCTAAAGGATTTTGGTTTATTGATTAATATGTTGAGATAGCAGTGGAAGTTTTACATGATTAATCTTACCTTGGGATTTTACTGGGAAAGTGAATATTTTGATTACATCGTCAGTGGCGGATCTAGAAAATCCGCCAAGCCGTAACGTTTTATAAATAAGCGGTAACGAAATCGAAAAAACGTCAAATTTTTCCAAAATTTACACTAATTTTACACTACCGCCGGAGCACCAAGCCGTAGCGGAGGTTGCCCCTACTTACACTGTATGTCCGCCACTGTACATCGTTCCAAGGTTCAAGTATTACCCTCTAGAAAGAAATGCTGAAAAAATTAATTAATACGTTAAAATGATTGTAAAGACTGTAACATATAAAGACTGGTGAGCGGCTATAGTTATTGTTTGGCTTCTCAACTGTTGCAGAAGTGGAAGGTTTTGTTGTGATCACAGGAAGGTGGGGTCCTACAGAAAGTGCTAAAAAAATCCTAAATGTTTTTTATAAACTAACAACCAGTTTAAGATGATTGATAGATTCTGAATGATTAAATGACTGGATTAAACAGATATCTTGTTATGCAGACAAATGAATGATTCAAACCACCAAACACACTTTTGAGTTGTAAATTCTAAATAAATTGTAAATAGATTTATTGTATTTAAAAGAGTTAATTGCTCGGATAGTCCCTGTGGTTTCAAGTTTTTTCACATTTAGTCCCCACCTTTTGAAAATAGCAGGTATGCTCCCTATGGTTTATCATTTTGTTACTCGGATAGTCCCTGAGTAGATGTCAGTTAGTTTGAAAATAGCAGGTATGCTCCCTATGGTTTGTCATTTTGTTACTCGGATAGTCCCCAGAGTAAATGTTGGGGGACTATCCGAGTAACAAAATGACAAACCATAGGGAGCATACATGCTATTTTCAAAAGGTGGGGACTAAACGTGAAAAAAACATGAAACCACAGGGACCATCCGAGCAATTAACTCTATTTAAAATAACATTCTATATCATGTCAGGAAAATTTAGCGACAAGTTAGATTAGATTAGGATCGTTTAGTGTATTTTCTTGCTCATTCTACATGGTTACATCACTTTTATCTGCCTGAGATAAGTAACTGTAGCTAAATTCATAGTTTGAATCAATATCTCTATTTCTAACCTTAACCTTAACAGTGTTAAGGTGAGAATTTGGGCTTTTAGTGACGTTGAATAACATCTGGAGTCTTACTTTGAACTTCGTGGCCTACGTTATAAGATTAACAGACATATAACTGTAACTTTTGTCAAAAACGTCGAAGTATCTATCACAACTGAATTCAACCACTTGGTGAAGAGCCTAATAGAATGATCATGAAAGAGATCAAATGTGTTCAGCATGGCTTCTTCCACTGCGACTGCAAGGACCATGACCAGAAAGTCATGGCAGTTGTGTACTTTTTTCAGAAATGAATCCATCAGTTAGAATTTTCTGATGTGCATATTGAGTAGTGAAACACAACTTCGGCTAGCCTGTTATAAATTTAAAAAGCTTAATAATTTGGTAATAGTTATTATCTCTGCTTATTTGCGTTAATCCGTTGTTGAGCTAAAATATGATAAAAAAATTTTCTTTGTGCAGATTGCAGAGGTTCCAAAACTAACATCTGGCTGCTCTGAGTTCATTGATTCTGCAGAAAGTATATTGGAGAAGAGGAAGATGAACCAAACACTGCTAGCAAACCATAGTACTTTGCTTGACTTACTTGAAATTCCTCAGCTTATGGACACGTATGTTTTTGACCTATTAGTAGAGAACATATGCTGAGATTTAAACTAGTGGCTTTTTTATTTCGAGATAACCAAGAGTCCTAAATATCTTATTTTCCTTTAGATGTGTGAGGAATGGAAATTATGATGAAGCTCTAGACTTGGAAGCATTTGTTAGCAAACTGTCGACAATGCACCCAAAGTAAGAATTTTCTTTTTTTTCCGATTTACAAAACTATCTGTGTAGCTTTCAACCGCATTGTATTATTGTAGTGAGTCACAACTATACTAGATACTAACTACTATTATTTTCTGCTTTCCGATTACGTGTTCAATAAGATTACAAGTCATTCAAGCCCTCGCTTCAGAAGTTCGACAAACTACCCAGTCTCTGCTCTCACAACTTCTCCAAAAACTAAGATCGAATATTCAGGTTCAACACTTTCCTCTTTTAACTAAGTTCTTCGGTTGACCCATTCGACTGAGATAGAACATGGCCCAAATGGACACATTAGTTGGTAAATGGATCAAAATCCACACCTATACGGTTTTCTGAAAGGTCTCTGTGTTGCAGTTACCAGAATGTCTTCGTATTATTGGATATCTACGAAGAATAGGAGTATACAGTGAGTACGAAATGCGCCTACAGGTATCCATGTTATATTCAATCACTCACTTGATTAAGTTGCCTACATGGCATTATTCAAAAAGTAATCTTTTTTCAACACGCCTAACTTAATTACCTGCTAACAGTTCTTAAGATGCAGAGAATCATGGTTATCTGGAATTCTCGATGACCTAGAACAGAGAAACGCTTATGAATACTTAAAAGGGATGGTAAACTGCCATAGAATGCATCTTTTTGATGTTGTCAACCAGTATCGTGCCATATTTGCTGATGATACATCAGGAAGCGAAGAGAATTACGACGGTGGGCTTCTGTTCAGTTGGGCCATGCATCAGATTTCCTCTCACCTTAAAACTCTCAAAATCATGCTCCCAAAGATAACCGAAGGCGGTTCTCTATCTAATATATTAGATCAGTGTATGGTATGTTATACCACATGTATATTACTTATTTACTTTAAGCATTTCTAATATTGTTGTTTTAACCAAATATTAATCCTCTTTGTGCTTCACAGTATTGCGCAATGGGACTCGGTTGGGTCGGATTGGATTTTCGTGGCTTGCTTCCACCTCTCTTTGAAGAGTAAATTACATCTGTTTTTTTTTTTTTTCTGGTCACGATTCACTAAGTGCACAACTTCACTTTTATTCACTTGTGCAGGGCTGTCCTGAACCTATTTTCGAAGAATATGAGTACAGCAGTGGAGAATTTTCAGGTAATAGTTATACTATGCATATCACTTTATGCTGGAAGTTTCTAGTATATTCATTTTTTTTGTATTTATTATAGTTGGTTTTGGATTCTCACCGATGGGTGCCACTGCCAGCAGTTGGCTTCTCATCCAACAGCTTCGGTGAAGAAAGTCAGGAAGATGTTACACCACCTCCAAATTTAATGGAGCATCCACCGCTTGCTGTTTTCATTAATGGTAAAGACGTAAATAACCTTTATCTGTTAAATCAATCACGCGTTTTCTTTATGCTTGGATTCTGCTTAGGATGTTTGATAGATCGAATAACGTAGTAACGCTTGTATAATATTTATTTGCGTAATCAGGTGTATCCGCTGCAATGAACGAGCTACGGCCTTGTGCCCCAATAAGTTTAAAACATATACTTGCTCAAGAATTAGTGAAAGGGCTCCAGACCGTTTCGGATTCATTATTGAGATACAACACGACAAGGGTGCTTAGGGAAAATGAATCGGTTCTTTTCTTGTCTTTGTGTCGAGCATTCATAGAGGTAAACTAATAGTCTTAATATTATTGAGAATGATCTGATCTAGTGTATTTATGAAATGGTTTATGAGTTGGTTGATTCAGGTGGCTTATCCACATTGTGCTACATGCTTTGGACGTTGTTACCCTGGAGGATCTTTACTTGTCACAGATGGTAGTAACTTGTTTGAGGGGCTTACTCGTCTTTTGACAACATCTTCGTCCAGACAATTACCGAAAAGAGTTCAAAGTGCTGAGACAAAGAGTGTATCAGAAAATGGTAATTCAACTGCAGTTGAAAATGGAGGAGCAGTTGCAGAGGTTAAAGAAACAGAAAGTAGTAAGGTAGTTGAGGAAGACGATGTGAACAACACAAGTTCTATAACTCAAGAAAAGAAAAGTGAAGAATAAACCGTAAATGTTGTAGCTCATCGAGTTTTTTTTTTTTCCCTCAATATATCTGATTTTAGAATAAACATTTTTAGTTGGGTGTTACTTGTGTTTATTATAATAGAATCATAAATGACTAACAGAAGTTAATTATATCATTAAATGCAAGCTAGGTATGTGAGTGCTAAGGCCATGTGTTGTAGGGGTGCAACCGTGCCACCTCAGCAAGGCGTGGGACGCGAACACCGCCATAGAGGGGCACTAGAGGAGTAGAGGGGGCGGGGGGGCTTGGCTGGAGTCTCGGGCGTGGGTAAGTTTTGTAATTTTATTTTATTTTTACCATTAAATAATATATAAACCAATTATTGAGAGCCGCCTCGACTCAATACCACATTTAACATAAATCCTCAATAAAGCACTCCATAACACACCTTAGTGGTGGTGTTAGACCACACGGTGTGGGCGTTTGTTCTCGGCGTTGTTGCCAATCCAGGGCCACACTTTCACACCGTCCCCCGCGTTATTCACGGCGTTGTGGATTGGGCTTGGAAATCTTCACCGGCGTTGTGGGCAAACTTCGAACGACGTGGACGTTGTTTATTGGTTGCTTCAAACTAGCCGTTCAAACGACTAGTTTGACCCTAAAAAAACTTCTTAAAAAAAAAAAAAGAAACCTATATATACTTCACACCATTTTTTTAAAAAACACACTCCATCACCCCCTAACTTCCCTTTCTCTCCTAAGTTTTATATAATTGTAAAAATAAGGCTCCAATTTTTCTTCTTCTTCGTCGTCGTCTGGGCTTGACGATCTAATTCTATTCTCGTCAGACGATGAAGGACCGGCACTCATAGTTTCAGCGGTTCAAACCGTAATGGAAGACCAAGGTTGCTCCTCGGAACCCAAGAGAAGAAAATACATAGTACGTGACCGAGTCACCGCACATGATTTATTGCTAAGTGATTATTTTTCACCGAACCCTACTTAGACCATTCGTAGTGGGGGTTTTTTGGGTGTTTTCCCCCTAAAAAAAGCCCCACAACGCCCAACTCCCACCCCCTGGGCGTCTTTTTCAACAAAATCTGATTTGGCGTTGTTTTTTTCACGCCCAAGCTCCTTATGTGTTGACCAATCACCCTTTTTTGATGGTTTTTTTTTTTTTTTTTTTGTCCAATAACAATTTTTGATAGTTTTTTTATTTAATTCTATTAAACCTCTTTTAACATAATGCCTCACATCCCCATTACACGCATGTTAGAAAACGCCTCATAATGCCCCATTGTTGACTAAGATGCCACATGGCGCAAAACGCCCAAGGGTAAGAGCATTACCACCACACATGGTCTTATGATGATAGCACTTTTAGACGTCGATTTCGCATGAGCCGTGAATTATTTCTAAGAATATCGAACGATTTTTCAAGTAAATATGAACTCTTTCGACAAAGAAAGGATGAGCGCTGTCGTCGTCTAGGATTTAGCACGTTGCAAAAAGTCACGGCCCCTCTTAGACAATTGGCTTATGGGACGGCTTCCGACATCATGGATGAATATATAAAAATGTCGGAACGGGTGGCGAGGGACAGTCTCCATTATCTTTGTGAGTGTGTTATCGAACTATATTTAAAAAAAAGAAGCAAACTTGATTGAAATTAAAGGTGATACAACACATCACAACCTATGAGCGAATTTGGTTGAAGACATTTGGAGCCTTCCACGAAACGACTTTATTGAAGAGGAAGAGGATGATTGAAGTTTACGTACTTTTTTAATTTTTAAGTTTATGTATTTTTTTTTAATTTTTAAGTTTATCTATTTTTTTTTATTTTTAAATTTATGTAATTTTTGTTTTTTATTTAATTAATATTAATGTCTTAAATTAAATTTATACAATTTTTAAATAGAAGATAATAATATTAAATAGGTGCCGCGTGTCGATTAACCCCCTCTTCCACGCCCCTTACAACACCCCCTGTTTTCCACCATGCCACTTTTCTGACGCGCAGTGACATGTCGCATAACGCCTATTTTTCATCCCCCTCCTCACCGTGTGGAAAAATAGGCATGAAAACGTATTATATTAGACCCGGGACACATTTTTAGGAAAACTTTAGGTCGAAACCTAAATGTCTACTGTTTACGTCCAATGCCGATACATGAATATGTACCGAAATGTCCATAAAAATAAGCACGTGAGGAAATATTTTTTTTTTAAGTTAAAGAATGAAAATAAGGTGCTCGCACATTGTGGCGTGACATTTAAGGACACATTATCGTTCGTTAAGCGCGTTGGCACGGTGACATTAACGTGTTTAAGCACACGAAAGAAACGTATAAAGATACGTTACGATTAAACGAAATGTATTAAGTTGTGACGAACCAACTACCCGTTTTGAATTTATAGCAATATGTAAACGTGATATAAACTAAAAACACAAAGGGAAAAGAAAAAAAAAATTGAAACCAAGGAAGTAAAAGTGAAAAGCTAGAAATTTAGATGATAGATTTGTTATTGTGTAAGTTTTAGGAGGAAAACAAATTAGTTAAAAAAATGAGGGAGCCAAAATGGAAAATTTTGAGGGAGCCAAAATGAAAATTAAATCATAGGACAAAATTGTAATTTTGAGTTGGGTTGTCGGTGGCCTTTGCCACCGACTCTGTACTTTAAGCAATAGTAGAATCAATGCTTTTAATATAAAATCAATTTTAACTATAGGACTATAACAACTGTATAAACAAATGTACTTATTGCTTTATTCATGATAAATAAGTTGGTTATGTAACTGTATATATCTCTTCCTGTTTATATTTGTCGAGCAATTATGTAGTTCTCGTAGTCTCTTTACAATTGTAGTTTACATAATCAACGAAGATTGAAGTAGCATAGACGAACTATGTAATATGTGTATGGTTGGTTTATGGTTTTTTTAAAGAATTTCTGAAAATGAAACCAACTATATCTATGCTTAATAAGAATGTTATTACTTAAATGTTGAAAACCAATCACCTTCAAGTTCATCATTCACCACAACCAACTCATAATATCAAAATCACAGAAATCATCATCAACATTTTGAAACGAGCTCATAATATTAAAATCATAGAAATCACCATCAACATTTTGAAACGAAACCATTAGACCATGTGTAGTGGTGAAGAAATATAATGCCCTCACCATGGGGCATTATCCGACACGTATCATCCCAGTCAGCATGGAGCATTATAGCATAAAGTGGTGTAGTGGGGCATTATTCCAATAACCCCCATATTATTTTTAAGAGTAAATTACATGTTTTGTCCTTTATTTTTACATCAAATTGCAGGCGCTGTCCTTTTGACCAAAAGTTTACAGGCGGTGTCCTTAACCTTTTAAAATCTTGCACATTTTGTCCTTTAGGTCAAACCTGGTTAGAAATCTCAGTTAAAAACTGTCATTTTACATGAGGGTAAAATGATAATTTCCTAAAAATAAATAAACACCATATCCAATTATATCTACCCTGGATCTCCCTCTTTGAATTTGTCTCTCTAAACTTTCTTAAACCTATGCGCACCACAACCAACACCCACCAAATCAGGCCACTAAAAACCTCAATCGATTTGTTCCGGCGATCACAAACCAGTTCAAACAATGCATACCTCAATCGATTTGTTCCGACGGTTTTAACCAGACGGTCGGCGTTGCACCTTTTCCGGTGAGGCGACAACAATGGTGGCCGAAGATGGGTTTCTTTTAACCGGACAGTCGTATTTCTAGCTAGACGGTCTCCGATTATGGCAATGGTTAGCCGTCAGGCCGGAGATATGTTTGTTTGAAGTAGAAATAATTAAGACTGTTAGTTTGGGGCATGGTGTAAAGCTGGGGTTTGGGGTTTTTAAAGTGACGTGGATGATTTATGGTAGCATGGGTGTTGTTAACTCTAGATTCAGTTAGGGCATAAGATTAGCAGATGTGTTGAGAGAGAGATGGAATGATCAGCTGGTAATTGTTATGCTCTTGAAATCTTGTCTAGACATTGTTTTATGGGCTTCCTTTTCTTTATATTTTGTACATTTACATCAAATTAAATGGAAGCTATTGTTATCTCCAATTCTCCATGTTTAATGACTACGGCAGGCGATTGGCAACATTGCCTTGTGCTTATAGTATATTAATTTGGCCAGAACCAGCGGTTTAATCAGGATCATCAGGGGTCGATTAGAGGGGTAATTGTGAGGATTAGGCTCACAAAAAGATGGATTCATGGGTGAACAAAGGAATAGCGGCTGAAGAAAGGAAGAACGGCAGAGTCGTACCCTTGATTGTCAAGGCCGATCAAGTTTTTTTAGAGAGAGAGAGAGAAGACTAGGAAAGAGAGAGAGGGAGAGAGACAAGTTTATTTTAATTAAATATCTTTTTACTTTTATAAAATAGTCCTTGTATATAAGTTATTTACACAATAACCCTTGAAAAAGGTAAAAAGACAAGTATGCTCTCATGTGCAAGGCACATGTCCATATTTAACCAAAAAATCTGACTGAGTTAGGCTCAAAGGACAAACCGTGCAAGATTTTAAAACATAAAGTACAAAATTTGTCAACTTTTGGGCTAAAGGACATCGCCTGCAATTTGGTGTAAACATAAAGGACAAAACTTGTAATTTACTCTATTTTTAATGAAAAAAAAAAAGCATGTGGGTGTGTCAGAGCATGTGGGTAATTTGATTGGTGGGTCTTAGTGGTCCAAGCTACCAACATAACATGTGTCAGAGCAATTCGGCGTTTTAAACATAACGCCAAAAACAATTTTTTCCAAAAGTAACGCCCCAAAACGCCTAGTGTAGTGGGGGAGGGGGCGTTTTGGGGCGTTTTTTTTCAATTTTTTTTAAAAATAACGCCCCACTACGGGTGGTCTTATTGATGGGTTGCCCGGGTTGGTATGAAATAATCTTCGAATGACTAACGAAAATTGTAACAACAGAAATATGAATGGGGTTCTTCTACTAGAGCTGCACAATGCAATAACTGTTAGCCTCGCTACATGAAGAATGAGTTCCCTTTTGAGCTCACTCCAAGGGTGAGAATAAGCACCTTTCGGTTACGAATGTATTAAGTGGAAGTGGTGATTGTAATTAGAGTGAATTTCAAGTTTTGTCCTTTATCTTTAGGCCACTTTGCAAGTTTTGTCCTTTATGTTTAAATTTGACGAGTTTTGTCCTTTATGTTTAAAAATCAAGCACGTTTTGTCCTTTATGCTTGATTTTTAAGGACAAAACGTGCTTGATTTTTTAAACATCAAGGACAAAACGTGTTTGATTTTTAAACATAAAGGGTAAAACGTGCTTGATTTTTAAACATAAAGGACAAAACTCGTCAAATTTAAACATAAAGGACAAAACTTGCAAAGTGACCTAAAGATAAAGGACAAAACTTGAAATTCACTCTTGTAATTATATGAGAGCATACCTTCTTATGAAGATAAGTTTATTTTAAGGTTATTGGATTTTATCACTCCTAACTATTGGGTATTGGCCGCTGACACTCTCAACTATCACTTTGAGTTCCACCACTCCCAACTTAACACTTTATGTATTGTGTCACTTTGGTTGAGTGGTTTTTGACCCCCCTTGTCTTTTAGCAGTAAATTCATCTGCAGTCATTAGTAATTCACAAAGTGGTAGCCTAAAATCACAAGAACACAAGTCAAACACTAAGAAAGATTCGCCTGCAAAGTGACACAATACACAAAATGTTACGTTGGGAGTGGTGGGAGTCAAAGTAATAGTTGGAAGTGGTAACGATCAATACCCAATAGTTGATGTCTATTTCTAGGGAACAATGCGAACAACATACTAGATGCCACGTCACATTTTTCTTCCCTAAGTCACTGACTCTTTTGCCTACAAGATTTTGTATTTAATGCGCCACAGGGGCATTTCACATTATATGCTTGTGTACCTTTCATCCGATATTTAATGGGTCTCACTATGCTCTTAAAATCTTATTTTCATATCTTTACATGTATACGGCCCGTATACAAAGCGTATAACTGATTGTTGCACAAAAAAAAATCAGGGATGATAAAAACCCAAAGAGAAATACAGATAAACTTAATTCAATCCTTCACAATATTCAACATTACAATATATAGAGATAAACATAACCATAAACCCTAAAGCCCATAAGTAATGGGTTGGGCCTAAAATGTTTGGTTTATAACACTCCCCCCCAGACATTTAGAATTATACACAGTTTAACAACATACTTCAGGATGATGTTAAATAGGTACTTCAGGACCTGAATAAATAAACTGATACTACTGGATCAGCTATGCTGCCTCATTAAAAACCTTACTAAGAAAACTCAGTGGGACAAAACTTAGTTAAGGGAAAAAGAGTACAGCGTGTATAATTCTCCCCCCGAATTCAACAAACATCTTTCAATCTACGAAGACCGATCTTGTGTGATAGCTGCTCGAAACTGCTTCTAGGTAAAGATTTCGTGAACAGGTCAACTAGATTTTCACTTGACTTAATCTGGCGAACATCAATTTCCCCTTCTTTTTGTAACTCATATGTTGAGAAAAATTTTGGTGAGATGTGCTTTGTTCGATCACCCTTGATATAACCTTCTCTGATCTGAGCTATGCAAGCAGCGTTGTCTTCATAAATAATTGTCGGCTCCTTCTTGATGATGTTGATGTAATTGTTTGCTTAGTTGACTTCCAAGAAATTGTTGTGCCGCCGTATGTGAATACATAACCTGTCTGAGATTTTGCTTTGTGAGGATCTGATAGATATCCGACATCAGCATACCCAACAAGCTGGGACTTTTGATCTTTCTGATAGAAAAGACCTAAGTCTTGTGTCCCGCAAATATACCAGAATATATGTTTTACACCATTCCAGTGTCTACGTGTTGGATTCGAACTGTATCTCGCTAGTACATGTACTGCAAATGCGATGTCAGGTCTTGTGTTATTTGCAAGATACATAAGGGCACCGATCGCGCTTAAGTACGGTACTTCTAGACCAAGTACTTCTTCGCCTTTTTCTTGAGGGCGATAAGGATCCTTGTGTGGATCTAGCGGTTGGACAACCATAGGTACGCTAAACGGATGTGCTTTATCCATATTGAAACATACTAACATCTTCTGGATGTAGTTTAATTGATGGACAAATGTGCCATTGCACAGATACTCAAATTGTAGTCTGATGCATACTTTTGTCATACCAAGATCTTTCATCTCAAATTCCTTCTTTAACAACTGAGCAACTTTCTCTATCTCTTCAGGAGATCCGATGATGTTGATATCGTCAACATAGACTGCTATTATAGTGAAATTTGAGAGTGATCATTTTATAAAGACACATGGACTGATTACATCAGACTTGTATCCTTCCTTTTTGAGATATTCACTAAGTCGATTGTACCACATACGACCAGATTGTTTGAGACCATATAAAGATCTCTGGAGCTTTATAGAACACATATCTCGAGGTGTTGATTTTAATGCTTCAGGCAATTTTAATGCTTTAGGGATTTTCATGTAGATGTCATTTTCAAGTGTTCTTTATAAGTATGCGGTGACGGCATCCATTAGTCTCATATGAAGTCCTTCAGAGATTGTGAGGCCGATTAGGAACCTAAGGGTTATCGCATCCACTACAGGGGAATACGTTTCCTCATAATCAACTCCTGGGATTTGGGAAAACCCTTGTGCTACAAGTCGAACCTTATATCGTACAATCTCATTCTTTTCATTTCTCTTTATTGCAAACACCCATTTATAACCTACTGGTTTGACGTCTATGGGCGTTCGGACTACAGGTCCGAAAACATGTCGCTTTTCGAGCGAATTCAATTTGGCATTTATGGCTTCTTACCATCTTGGCCAATCATTTCTGTGCATGCACTCTTCTAAAGTTTTAGGTACATAATCATTTTCATTGATTACATCCGTTGCTATAGCATATGCGAATATATCATCAACACGTGTTTTATTTTGGTTCCACATTTTACTATCTTGTACATAATTAATAGAGATCTCATTTTCGTTCGGTACCGGTGTTTCTTCTGAAACTTCATTTTCCTCTGGATTCATAGTTGTCTCTTCTGGGACATTTACCTCTACCAGGGTTTCACTTATAATCTTTTGTAAGTTTTCACCAACTGCGTTACTTTGCTCTTTTCGTTTCCGTGGGTTTTTGTCTTTGGAATCGATTGGTCTCCCACGCTTTCGTTGTATAGTAATCGCTTCTGGGATTACTTCAATTCGAGCAGGTGCATTTGATGCTGGTACATGTGACTTTGTCACTCTATTCGTGTCCGTGAATGTATCTGGTAATTCATTCGCTATTCTATGCAAATGTATAATCTTTTGGACTTCATATTCACATTAACCACTTCGGGGGTCGAGATTTGATAGCGATGATGCATTCCATGTTATTTCTTGTGTTACCAGTCTTTATTTGTCCTTATCTCCCCCTAAGACTGGGAACATTGTTTCATCAAAATGACAGTCAGCATACCGTGCTGTAAACATGTCTCCCGTCATTATTGGTTCTAAGTATCTAATAATGGACGGGGAGTTAAAACCAACATGGATACCCAATCTTCTTTGGGGTCCCATTGTAGTACGTTGTGGTGGCGGTATTGGTACGTATACCGCACAACCAAAAATTCTTAGGTGGGACAAACTTAGTTCTCGTCCGGAGACCATTTGCAATGGGGAGTATTCATGATCAGCAGTTGGTCTCAATGTAATAAGTGCAGCGGCATGCAAAATAGCATGACCCCATGTAGAAAATGGTAATTTACATCTCACTAAGAGTAGTCTAGCGATTATTTGTAATCGTTTGATCAGAGATTCAGCTAAACCGTTTTATGTGTGAACATGAGGAACTGAATGTTCAACATTGATCCCGATTGACATACAATAGTCATTAAAAGCTTGAGATGTGAACTCTCCCGCATTATCCATCCGGATGTTTCTAATTTGATTGTCCGGGAAATTAGCTCTCAATAGTATAATTTGAGCTAAAAGTCGGGCAAATGCTACATTTCGATTAGCTAAAAGGCTCACATGTGACCACATTGAGGATGCATCAATTAAGACCAAGAAATAGCGGAACGGTCCACACGGAGGATGAATAGGCCCACATATATCCCCTTGGATTCTTTCTAAAAATGATGGGGTTTCATGTATCAATTTAGTTTGTGAGGGCCGAGTAATAAGTTTGCCCAGAGAGCATGCTGCACATGATAAATCTTGTGGTAGCAAAACTTTTAAGTTTTTAAGAGGGTGCCCGGTTGCACTTTTGATTATTCGTCTCATCATTATGCTACCAGGTTGACCTAAACAGTCATGCCATATATTGAATGTGTCTTTATCTAACAGCTTTTGGTTTGTCACACCCTGGCTTTGCAGAAGCGTGGGTTTATTTGGTGTGACTTCTTAATACCATAGCATAATCACGACAATGCTATGTGAAAATAAAACCATGATGTACATCCATTCAACAAGCTTTTAAAACTTAACACGACAACATTGTTTTTAAAAGTCGACACAACAAGCCAAATACAACCATGACATAATGAGAACATGTTCAACGACATAACGAAAGACATGAAATAAAAACACAGTTTAAGACTTGTGACCCATCCAGGCAAAGGTCACACTTCCTAAACTCGGATGACATCATTATTCCTACGTAGCTTGACGAGAATGCATACCGTGCCAGATCCACTAATTTCCTGAAATACATGTAGTTTGAAAAATCAACAAAAAGTTGAGCGAGTTCATGTAAAAGTGAGTATGGATAAATCTTTAAAGTATGTATAAAAGTCCCTGGTATGTAGCAATAAGGAAAAAGAGATCACCAATGGGTTGCAAAGCCACTGGTATGTGTGAGAAAGTGCAGGGAAACTCAAACCTAGCAAATTTGTTACCGGGCTTCGGCTGGAAGACACAGTCACCACTATGGGCCGCCCCGGCCTCACGGGTGTGGGCTCGCTACACCAAATAGATCTATCACTCTTGTGTCCCTCGGCCCTGACAAAGAGGATTAATGGCCTCAAGTGTTATTGCCCACCCCTCACATGATCTAGTAGTATAAACCCTCCCTACGCTAACCATACCATGTAATAAATGTTTGTAATAATTGTCGCATGTATTTCACCCCCGAGTATAAAAACTGAAAACAGTAAAGAGAAAAGGGGGACATGAACTCACAGAAATGCGTATCCAGAAACGTCAGTCTCCAACTCAATCTGCTGCGTGACGACCTACACCTACTAATGCCTATTAGACGGATGGGCCGTGCCTTGGCTTAAGGTTTAACGTTTTTAGGAAATAGTTAGACAACTATTTCGTATTCACACTTCTTATTTATTTTATTAAGTATATTTCCTTCCCAAAGATGGGGGTAATAATACATGTATGCTTTATAATTCCGAAAATATATTTTTAAGTCTCACTTGAAAAAATATATTTTAATCACTTGTCAAAAATGTCTTAAATTCCAAAATATATATATTTTCTCAAAAATATTATATTTTACTTCATACATTTTCCAAAATAATACTTTATCAAAAATATACGTATAAGAGTATTTTTCAGAAATACTACATAAGTTACGTTTTAAGGTTAGCGTTGTAACAATACTTGTGTAATTTTAATAATTATTTTGTGAGAGCGTTGGTATTATTTTGGAGTCGTAATTTCATGATATTTTTAAGTTATATTATTTTTACCCTAAAAATAATATATCTAGAGCACAAAATAACAAACAATCACACAAGCGTTTTATTAAAATATATATTCTAAATATATATTTAACAAATTTTATTTACGAAAATCCACCTCCGGTACTTGGTATTTTTGTAATAAAATTCATGGCGAAGTTTATTTTGAAAACCAAGTTAAAAATGTATTTGTTAACGCTTGTTAGAAAAATATTTCTAAGTGTTATATTTCTAGAAAAAATTTCGCCAGAGTTTCCTTTGTAAATGGAGGTGTTCATGCTTTTTAGCATATCATTTTCTTTTGTAAAATAAATCAAACAATTTAACAATCAAGAATCATCAATATACAATCTTTAATCACTAATTTTGATAAAAGTAAGCCTAAATCATAAACTCATGCTTAGAAGGTTTGTAAAAATATGTAGTAAGTTACTAACATGCTTAGTAGGTCTTGTTATCTTTAAAAATAAGATTAGTTTCTTAAAAACTTTATTTTTAAAGAATTTGAAGTTTAACAACTTCTAGTCATGATTTACAAAAATATTTCGTTGTTAAATTTCCTTGTTACACAAGTGTTCACACACTTGTTTACTTACTAAAAATGCTTTTAGTTCATACAAGATCCGGGTTTTAACAAAACTAGTATTTTTCACTTGGTTCTTCCGAAAAACCACTTGTAGTTCTTTAGATCTACAAGTTTACATCTTTATTTTTCAAGAAATCTTATATTTATTCAAGTTCAAGGTTCATGTATGGATGGTTTCATCATCCTTCATATCTCTAACATTTACATCTTACTAGTTCATGTTCTTGAACATGATCTAGTATGTCTAGATGATGATCCATTCTACTTCTACTAACAAACAACATCCAATAATCATAACAACATAAGATGTACATGATTTAACCATACATCTACTCTTTATCCACTCTTTACCCCTTTATGTTTCAAGTCTTGGATTATGTTCATTAGTGTTCTTAACATTTAATCATTCTATCATCTATTAACCACAAAAAATAAGAACAAGATGAAGTTTTAGAGCACTTACTACTAGCACGAGGCTAGGGGAGAAACAAAGCGTAAAAGTGGTGGTGTGGTGGTGGCGGCCGTGAATGATGGATGAGGAAGGAGAGAGTGTTTGTGTTTGATAGGTGTTGAAGTGAGAAGGTGATTATCTACTAAACTTATTTATAAACCAAGTTCCTTATTACCCATCATATAATGTGCTACAAATCCACCAACATTGGCAAATAAAATATTCAAAAGAAAGTGAGGGTGGGTCACCCCTTGGTGACCGTCGAGTAGGGGGGGTATGGGGTTGGGATGTAATGATCTAGTTACATATTAGTTATGTTTCAAGTGTTTAGTTAGTATGTTATTGTGTGTTATCTAATATAAGGTGTGTTAGGGTGTTCGGGGACCCTAACTAGCTCAGAAAAGTAAAAACAAGGTGTTTGGCAATATTTTTATGTTCCGGGTAAAGTCCGGTTGTTCGGTTGGATGTTGATCCGTTAAAGTGCTAAATAAAGTCTTTCAAGTGTCTTTTATATTGTTTTTAGTGACACATTAAATTCCCAACACTTTGGAAAGTGTCTAGGACTATTTTACCAAGTTTTTGCGCTTTACTAACATTGTTAAATGCTGAATTTTTGGTATTTAGTGCAGAATTCTTCACTTTAAGTATGTTTTAGGCACTTCCGGGCACTATAACTATCATCTAGTGACGCAGTTTTATGGTCCTCACCTCCCTACACTCCTTACTAGTGTAGTATTCTATTCCTGGCTCACACTGGCCTCCAAAAACAATGCCTGTTTAGTGTTGGCATTGTAAGCATGTTTACTGGGTTATCCGCTCATTGTGCTAACTGTGCTTTGTGCATCAAGTTTGTCACTATTGTTTGTGTGTAATAAATAGAGTGACAGTATAAAATGTGATGCATGAGTATGTATGTATCAGAAGACAGAAAGCAGTTTAATCATAGTTGTAATCAAGCACAGTAATTAAGCACTAATTAAACATTAATCAATTTGTACGGATACCTGGATTTGTGAGGGTTGTCACCTTCTCCCCCCGTTAAGAAAATTTCGTCCCGAAATTTTAGGTTCTGCTTCTAGTCGCAGGGGTCTTAGGAAATAAATGGGGGTACTTTTCTTTCATACGGTCCTCACGTTCCCATGTGTATTCTGGACCATGTCTTGCATTCCAACGAACTTTGATGAGCTCTACACTACTCCTGCGTGTTTTGTTTATCTTCCAATCTGTAACCTCAACGGGTACTTCAACAAAGTGGAGCGTGTCGTCAATATGAATTTCGTCAGCAGGAATGACAACAGTTTCTTGCGTTGGACTCTTCTCCAGGTTTGATACATGGAATGTATCATGAACACCATTGAGTTCAGCAGGTAAGTCCAATTTATATGCTACTAAACCAACCCTCTTCCAAATCTTGAATGGACCGATGCAACGCTGATTCAACTTTTCATGCTTTCCGAAGCGTGCCACACCCTTCCAGGGTGAAACCTTCAACAATACCATGTCTCCTACCTCAAACTCCAGAGGTTTCCTTCTTCGGTCCGCATAACACTTTTGACGATCGCGAGCCGCCTTGATGCGTTCTCGGATCTGTGCAATCTTGTCTGTGGTTTCCTGGACCACTTCCGGACCAACTAATTGTCTATCACCTGCGTCAGCCCAACAAATCGGTGATCGACATTTGCGTCCATAAAGAGCTTCGAACGGTGCGCCTTGAATACTTGCGTGATAACTGTTATTATATGAAAATTCGACCAATGGTAGGTGAGTATCCCAACTTCCACCTAAATCCATTACGCAAGCTCTCAGCATATCTTCTAAAGTATGAATCGTTCGTTCACTCTGACCATCAGTTTGCGGGTGAAAAGCTGTACTCAGATTCAACTGAGAACCAAATGCTTCTTGAAAGGACTGCCAAATCCTTGACACAAACCTTCCGTCTCTATCAGAGATGATCGAGAGAGGCACTCCATGTCGTGCAACGATCTCTCTCATGTATATCTCAGCTAATTTGCTCGTGTTATCTTTCTCTCTGATTGGCAAGAAATGCGAAGATTTTGTTAGACGGTCTACTATTACCCAAATAGTATCATGGCCTTTGGGCGTTCTTGGCAATTTCGTTATGAAATCCATTGAAATCTGTTCCCATTTCCATCTGGGTATTTCAGGTTGCTGCAGTAGACCTAAAGGCTTCTGGTATTCGGCTTTTACCTTGGCGCACGTTAAACACTTGCTAACATAAACTGCAACATCGCCTTTCATCCTAGGCCACCAGTAGAAATCCTTAAGATCTTGGTACATCTTATCCGCTCCTGGATGAATAGAGTAGACTTGTGAGCTTCATCGAAAATAACCTTTCTCAAACCACCAAACAGAGGAACCCAAATTCTTTTCATGAAGCATAATGTTCCTTCCTCGTTTGGTGCCAAATGCTTCTCCATCCCACGGAGATACTCGTCCTCAATATTCCTTTCTTTAAGAGCTTCTTTCTGCGCGGCACGAATGCGCAGTGAGAGATCTGTCTGGATAATCATCTCTAGAGCCCTAACCCTTATGGGCTTGATCCTTTCTTTTCGACTTAGGGCATCGGCGACCACATTCGCCTTCCCTGGATGATACTTGATCTCATAGTCGTAGTCGTTCAACAGTTCTACCCAGCGTCTTTGTCTCATGTTTAGCTCCTTCTGGTCGAATATGTGTTGCAGGCTCTTATGATCCGTGAAGATTGTACATCGCGTACCATACAAATAATGTCGCCAAATTTTCAACGCAAATACCACTGCGCCTAATTCCAAATCGTGCGTGGTATAATTCTTCTCATGAACCTTCAGCTGGCGTGACGCGTACGCTATAACTTTTTGTCGCTGCATTAGCACACATCCTAAACCTTGACGCGAGGCGTCACAATATACCACGAAATCATCCGTTCCTTCTGGTAGCGATAAGATTGGTGCATTACAAAGCTTGTCCTTCAACAACTGAAACGCTTCTTCCTGTTTGATTCCCCAATCAAACTTCTTATCTTTCTACGTGAGGGAAGTCAAAGGTTGAGCGATTTTTGAGAAATCCTCAATGAACCTCCGATAGTAACCAGCCAAACCTAAGAATTGTCGAATCTCGGTTGGCGTCTTTGGAGTTTCCCAATTCTTTATCGCTTCGATCTTTGTTGGATCCACATGGATTCCATCTCCATTAACCACATGTCCAAGAAATTGGACTTCACGTAACCAAAATTCGCATTTCGAGAACTTGGCATACAACTTCTCCTTTTTAAGTAACTCCAAAATATCTCTTAAATGTTGTTCGTGCTCATCCTTCGTCTTCGAATAGATCAAAATATCGTCGATGAACACAATCACGAACTTGTCGAGGTACGGCTTACAAACTCTGTTCATCAGATCCATAAAAACAGCTGGCGCGTTTGTCAACCCAAACGGCATCACCAGGAACTCGTAATGTCCATATCAAGTTCTAAAAGCAGTCTTGGGAATACTTTCCTCTTGAATTCTCAGTTGATGATAACCTGATCGCAAATCGATCTTTGAGTAGAAACTTGAACCTTGAAGCTGATCGAATAGGTCATCAATTCTCGGCAGAGGATATCTATTCTTGATTGTCAACTTGTTCAAATCCCGATAACCGATACACATACGAAAGCTACCATCCTTCTTCTTGACAAACAAAACTGGAGCTCCCCAAGGCGAGAAGCTTGGTCTGATAAATCCTTTGTCTAGCAACTCTTGAAGTTGCGTTGACAACTCCTGCATCTCTGAAGGTGCAAGTCGATAGGGTGCCTTAGCCACGGGCGCGGCGCCTGGAACTAAGTCAATGTGGAACTCGACTTGTCTCTGCGGCGGTAATCCTGGCAAGTCTTCTGGAAAGACCTCAGGATATTCCTTTACCACTAGGATGTCTTCAATCTTCGGCTCAACAGCTTCTTTATCCACGATGTGTGCCAAGAAGGCAACACATCCCCTCTGTAAACACCTTCGAGCTTTCAGACAGCTAATGGTTCTTAGAGGCGTATCGTGCTTCTCTCCGTGAACCACGATCGTTTCTCCATCTTCTATTGGGATGCGAATGGTCTTTTCATGACAAACAATCTCGGCTTTGTTGTTTGATAACCAATCCATCCCTACTACCACGTCGAAGCTTCCCAACTCGACTGGTAGTAGATCCAAAGTGAACTCGCGTTCTCCCAGTTCAATTACACATCCTCTGACAACTTCATTGGCTTCAACTAGCTTTCTATTAGCCAGTTCAATTGAGTACGGTACATCTAACTTACTAGCAGTTAACCCAAGCATACTCTTAAATTCTAACGATACAAAGCTATAGTCGGCACCAGTATCAAACAGAACAGATGCAAAGCGTTGATTTATAGGGAACGTACCAGTGACAACGTTGGGATCCTGGCGCGCTTCCTTTGCTCCTATGTTGAACACTCTTCCACGAGCTTGATTCAACTTTGGGCATTCCCTCTTGAAGTGCCCAACTTCTCCACAATTAAAACATCCGGGTCCTCGACCATTACCACCTCCGTTTCCAGCTTGAGTGTTGTTTTGGTTGCGATTTCCATTCCCAGCTTGATTCGCAACGTCTCTACGGTTTCCATTTCCGCCATTTGCTCCTTGTTGGCGGTTTCCATTACCATTTCCATGACCTCGATTACCACCACGCCCAGCACCAGTCCCGACCCAGCACGTATCCTTCGTGTGGCCGTTCCTTCCACATGATTCACACTTCCTTAATCGGCACAGACCAGAATGATGGCACTGGCACGTGTCACACTTGGGCAGAGTACCCATATAACCCTTTCCTTTATTCTCAACACCGGTTGCAGCTCTGGCCGGTGTGCTCGGTTCACCCTTCTTGTTCGCATTGCTTGTACCTTGCTTGAAGTTCGAGAATTTCCTTTTATTTTCACCAGACGACTCCACATGAGTCTCTTTCTTCTTCTGCTCGGTAACTGAAAACTTGTTCAATCGAATAGCTTCCTCAGTAAGAGCCACACTGAGATCAATGGCTTCTGTGATTGTTGCAGGCTTGGACGTTGTAACCATACTCATGATCTGAGGTGCCAATCCCCAGATAAAGCGCTCAATACGTTTAAACTCCGGTGTGACCATGTACGGCACTACATGGGACAAATCGTGGAATCTCTGAACATACTCTGCAATCTTGGGACCTTCCATTTTTAGATGCCAGAACTCAGTCTCTAGCTTCTGAATTTCAGCACGTGAGCAGTACTTCCTTCTCATGAGCTCCTTCAGCTCATTCCATGACATCGCATAAGCAGCAGCTTCACCCAAAGTTTGCACTTGCAAATTCCACCAAGATAGGGCTCCATCTAGAAATAGCCCTGAGATGTAGGTCAATTGTTGCTCGGGAGCACACTTGCTCATTCTAAGAACAGATTCAGTCTTCTCAGCCCATCTAACAAACGCAACAGCACTTCCTGTGCCGTCGAAATTCACGGGCTTGCAATCGAGAAATTGCTTGTAAGTGCACCCTGCACATACGTTAGCATTTACAAATGGTATTAGCGTACATGCTATAAATATCCAAATGTATCATAGTATATCTCAAACGATTTAACATTACCATTGGGTGGATTGTTATTGCCATGGTTATGCGAGATATTTCCACTCGTTTCTGCATGAGAGGCAGCGTATTGTGCGATAGCTGCAGCAATGATCCCTTGGAGTTCTGCCTCATTAGTGGGCATGCGCGGATCACGTCTTGGAGGCATCTTCTAAGAGATGTTTCACGTTGGTCAGGTCATAGTAAGTAAATAATATGAGTACGTAATAACATTCATCGGGCACATAACATCTCATGTTACAAATTAATCAAGCACATAACATCTCATGTTATAAATTGAAACAATCAATCCAACAACACATATAATGAGAATACTGCGATTGCGCTATCATAAATCAAGACCACAGTAATGTTTACAAGTTTTATAACTGTATCGTACATCAAAAGTGACTAAGGGTCACATCGCCCTTGTCCGAACTATCTAATCAACTACAACAACCAAAAGCTAAACATCAAAAGTCATGACATCAAAATGCGGTCTTCAAGAAGCTGTATAGTCTGCACAATCGCGGTCTTCTCACCAAAAGTCTACCTGCGTCGAATCAAAATGCCTATGCTGATGGCGGAGGAGGAGGAGGAAAACGAGAGTCATACAGGTGACGCATATGTAACCAATCCTCCTCTAAAGCACGACAGACGCGCAACAAATATGCTATCTGCTGCTCAGAGGTCAAGAAACGGACATCTGAATCAGGTGAAAGTGGACGAGGAGCGTGCGGTGTTGCAAATGGGGTCTGACAATGGCAAGGTGGTCGTGGAGCTCTCTCCAACTCCTGTATACAACGTGTCAATGCCTCCTGCTGTATCATCAAAGATGTAAGTATGTCCTCCGTAGAATACCCAACATGGTATGAGTGGTACGGATCAGACAATGGCATGATAGGGGGCGTAGTCCATAAAAATGGCTCGCTCGATGGAGTGAAAGATGGTGCAGTCGGTGGTGCAACATGGGGAAACTGTGATGTGAATGGAAAAGGTGATGACATCATGGGTGGATCAGGAACAGGCGGCTGCCTAGATGACCCTTCTCCAGGACGAGGTAGTGGTATGTCCTGAAGTAACGTAATAGGGAGATGAGTGCGGTGAGCGTCTGTGGTGTGTGGGGGAAACAACGGGATATCAACGGGTGCCGAAACGGGGGCTACTGGAGGTGTAACAGGTAACACAAATGGTGGGTAATCGTCATCGTCATCGATCCACCCGCTGTGGGTGTCGGCATATCGTGGATCTATATGAGCAGCAAAAGGTGCGCGGTTATACAATACCGGCACAGGATTAGGAATCGGTGCATCAACAACATGGTCATCTACCAATGGTGGAGCAACAACTAGTGGGTCAGCAATGGGTATATCGTCAACATGAGGTGCAATGGCTGGTGCATCGTCATGAACAGGGTCATGCACTGGTGCAGGATCAGGAGTAGCTACAGGCTCTGGGGCCACGACAGGCTCCGGGTCAACAAGATCCATATCAAAATCAGCTGGAATGTCAAACAAAGGATCAATAGGATCTACGGGCGCCTCTAAGGGCTGGTCCAAGTGAATGAACTCGATCTCCTGGTCAGGATCGAAATCAGGGGGAAAGACTGGATCCAGATCATCATCGACCTCGTGGTCAAACTCGTACTCGTGTGCGGGAGCAGGTGCAGCTGATAACGCCATGTCTGGGTCGGCATCATGAGAGTGATGCTGCACTCCCAGGTCGTGCAAAGATGCAGACGCCACAGACTCAAATGAATCTGGGATAAGTGAACCAACAGGAAGCTCAGGGGCCTCTGCAATGGGAAGAATAACGTCAGCAACAATAGGGGCCTCGCCCTCCTGGTCAGCCTCAGGTGGATCCGCCTCGAATAGATCAATGTCGTCGTCAGAAACGACATCGAGTGGCATGTCTAATACTGGAAAAGCAGCAAGCGGTATAGGAGCAGGGATCACCGCAAGTGGTAAATCCCCGGCAGGAAGGCCATCAGCAGGCTCAACTCCGACGTCAGGTAGCGCGAAGGGCTGAAAATCGTCGTCATCAGTGCTGGTGGTGTCTGATGTGTAGATCTCTCGCTCTGACGAAATCTCGTCATCGGACACAACTGCCATAGGATCTAATGTGTCCGAAACTCCTGTGTCTGAGGATGATGGCATGATGTCTGTAACACAACCACACATATGTACAAATATCAACATAAAATCAAATAATCATGTAAGTCACCATAAAGCAAACAAATAATTCTCCTAGTCTCTCTAGACTAACCTCCTAGCCTTTTAGACTGAACCTCCTAGTCTCTCAGACTAACTCCCTGGCCTCTAAGACCAATCTCCCATTCTCTAAGACTAAACCTCCCCAATCTCTAAGATTGAACCCTTCAGTCTCTAAGACCGAACCTCCCTCAGCCTCTAAGGCTGAACCTCCCCAGCCTCTAAGGCTGAACTCCCTCAGTATCTAAGACTGAACTCCATCAGTCTCTAAGACTGAACCACAAATTTTTGAAAAAGAGTTTTTGTACCTTTTATTTGTAAAAATGTTTTGTACTCTGGATCTGGACGTTTTAGGGTATGCAATGTAAAAATATTTTCGTGAGACCCTAGTGATCATAGTCTAGACTCGAGAAAGAATCCTAGTTCGCTATGATCAATGCTCTGATACCAAGCTGTCACACCCTGGCTTTGCGGAAGCGTGGGTTTATTTGGTGTGACTTCTTAATACCATAGCATAATAACAACAATGCTATATGAAAATAAAACCATGATGTTCATCCATTCAACAAGTTTTTAAAAGTTAACACGACAACATTGTTTTTAAAAGTCGACACAACAAACCAAATACAACCATGACATAATGAGAACATGTTCAACGACATAACGAAAGACATGAAATAAAAACACAGTTTAAGACTTGTGACCCGTCCAAGCAAAGGTCACACTTCCTAAACTTGGATGACATCATTATTCCTACGCAGCTTGACGAGAATGCATACCGTGCCAGATCCACTAATTTGCTGAAATACATGTAGTTTGAAAAATCAACAAAAAGTTGAGCGAGTTCATGTAAAAGTGAGTATGTATAAATCTTTAAAGTATGTATAAAAGTCCCTGGTATGTAGCAATAAGGAAAAAGAGATCACCAATGGGTTGCAAAGCCACTGGTATGTGTGAGAAAGTGCAGGGAAACTCAAACCTAGCAAATTTGTTACCGGGCTTCGGCTGGAAGACACAGTCACCACTATGGGCCGCCCCGGCCTCACGGGTGTGGGCTCGCTACACCAAATAGATCTATCACTCTTGTGTCCCTCGGCCCTGACAAAGAGGACTAATGGCCTCAAGTGTTATTGCCCACCCCTCACATGATCTAGTAGTATAAACCCTCCCTACGCTAACCATACCATGTAATAAATGTTTGTAATAATTGTCGCACGTATTTCACCCCCGAGTATAAAAACTGAAAACAGTAAAGAGAAAAGGGGGACATGAACTCACAGAAATGTGTATCCAGAAACGTCAGTCTCCAACTCAATTTGCTGCGTGACGACCTACACGTACTAATGCCTATTAGACGGATGGGCCGTGCCTTGGCTTAAGGTTTAACGTTTTTGGGAAACAGTTAGACAACTATTTCGCATTCACACTTCTTATTTATTTTATTAAGTATATTTCCTTCCCAAAGATGGGGGTGATAATACATGTATGCTTAATAATTCCGAAAATATATTTTTAAGTCTTACTTGAAAAAATATATTTTAATCACTTGTCAAAAATGTCTTAAATTCCAAAATATATATATTTTTCCCAAAAATATTATACTTTACTTCATACATTTTCCAAAGTAATACTTTATCAAAAATATACGTATAAGAGTATTTTTCAGAAATACTACATAAGTTACGTTTAAGGTGCGCGTTGTAACACTACTTGTGTAATTTTAATAATTATTTTGTGAGAGCGTTGGTATTATTTTGGAGTCGTAATTTCATGATATTTTTAAGTTATATTATTTTTACCCTAAAAATAATATATCTAGAGCACAAAATAACAAACAATCACACAAGCGTTTTATTAAAATATATATTCTAAATATATATTTAACAAATTTTATTTACGAAAATCCACCTCCGGTACTTGGTATTTTTGTAATAAAATTCATGGCGAAGTTTATTTTGAAAACCAAGTTAAAAATGTATTTGTAAACGCTAGTTAGAAAAATATTTCTAAGTGTTATATTTCTAGAAAAAAATTCGCCAGAGTTTCCTTTGTAAATGGAGGTGTCCATGCTTTTTAGCATATCATTTTCTTTTGTAAAATAAATCAAACAATTTAACAATCAACAATCATCAATATACAATCTTTAATCACTAATTTTGACAAAAGTAAGTCTAAATCATAAACTCATGAACTTGAAGGTTTGTAAAAATATGTAGTAAGTTACTAACATGCTTAGTAGGTCTTGTTATCTTTAAAAATAAGATTAGTTTCTTAAAAACTTTATTTTTAAAGAATTCGAAGTTTAACAACTTCTAGTCATGATTTACAAAAATATTTCGTTGTTAAATTCCCTTGTTACACAAGTGTTCACACACTTGTTTACTTACTAAAAATGCTTTTAGTTCATACAAGATCCGGGTTTTAACAAAACTAGTATTTTTCACTTGGTTCTTCCGAAAAACCACTTGTAGTTCTTTAGATCTACAAGTTTACATCTTTATTTTTCAAGAAATCTTATATTTATTCAAGTTCAAGGTTCATGTATGGATGGTTTCATCATCCTTCATATCTCTAACATTTACATCTTACTAGTTCATGTTCTGGAACATGATCTAGTATGTCTAGATGATGATCCATCCTACTTCTACTAACAAACAACATCCAATAATCATAACAACACAAGACCTACATGATTTAACCATACATCTACTCTTTATCCACTCTTTACCCCTTTATGTTTCAAGTCTTGGATTATGTTTGTAACACCTCGAAATTTTGTGTCCAATAATGTATTGACACGTGTCTTAAGTTTACACGTGGCATATTGTATTTAATAAAGGACTAATGTTGACAAACCTTGAAAGTATGTAAATTCGAGGGTTATAAATGTCAGGCAAGGGTAAGTATACTGTATAGTAACCCTAAATGTTGCTCGTACCTTCAAACGAATAAATCATGGATCGTACGGAAGCGAAACGCGGAAGAAAGTGAGAGATTACAAGCTGCGGGGGTTAACTGTGTCAACATGTTTAATTATACCTCTGAGTGACCCTTTGACGTACCCGAAGCCTTGTAACAGTAAAATACGCTCACTAGAATATAATATATAAATTCCGCGAAGTTCCGTTTTAAAACGAGAAAGTTATGATCAAATTCGTACGAGAAGGGTTAAAAGCGTCAATACTGAAAGTTAAGGCTTTCCAAATAATTAATAAACTAACCGGGGACTTAACAATGCGGGTAAATAACATGAGGCCCTTAGTTGTAAATAATCGAGGGCCAAACCGCAAAGTTACCCCTTCAAACCCGAAAGGTCAGGTTAATAATTACGAAAGATTTCGTTATTAATTACCAGATTCTGATCATGATTACAAAACATTTAAAAAACTGAAAATCTTGACCTCTCGCGGGCCGCGTAAGGTTTTAGAGTAAGTTGAGGCGGGCCGCGAGCCACCTCTTTAATCACGTCTGATTTTAAACTTCAGGCGGCCCGCGTTAAAATGTGCCTAATCTCCCATGCGGGCCGCGTGGGACGCCCAGATGCAGAAAGTTTGGACTTGCATGCCTTTTGAGCTTGTGAACGATCATTTAGCCAATAAGTGAGGCATGGGCGCCCCCTACTCGACCTATACCACCTTGGGACACCTGCCCATCATCCATACTCAGTGGTAGGGTGTGTTGTGATGATCTAAGAGCATTTCTTGCACTATAAATAGACCTTCAATGTTCACAACTTAAACACACCTCAAACACACTCTTCTGATCATACTTGGAGCTCTCAAAGCTTTCTCTTATCATTCTAAGTTGTGCACAAGTCTCTGTAAGTATGCCAAACCTTCTATGGTTTTGTTTTTGCTTAGATTAGCCTAAAAGTCAATCCGTCGTAACTAACGATTGACTTTGCGATAACTCACGAATGGTTCAGTGAATTGTCGAATCAAAAGTGGTTATGTGTTGGTATTTATGTGGGTAATAAACCTCTAAAAGGGTTCCCACTGATCACCACTCTAACTAGTTCAAATGTCGAGTCAAACGCATGCTTAAAAAGTCAACAGAAAGCCGTTTTTGCGAATCTTGCATAATCTGTAATGTATATGCTATGAAACCGGTTTTGATGATCATAAAACATGATATTAAGTATATAAACTTGTCTAAACTCGTTTGATTCGGCCGTTTGATATATTGACCCGGTTCGGAGCCGAATGTCGCAAAAGTTTGACTTTTGCTTTGACTTCAGTTCTGACCCGTTTTAGTACAATGTAAATATACTTTAGGACTCCCTTAGGACCAGGTCCCATGAGGGTATCACCCTCTGTGACCGGTTCGTCGTTTGTCCGAGTCTTTTATGCATTTCCGTTAATTACTTAAAAGTTGACCGTAACGCCCTTTTTAAAATAAAACGAGTATTTCGGACACGTGAAGGGACCATAACCTTGCTTACTAAATTCTAAGCATGTCCCGAAAGTTTCACGCCAATCCGAGGTCTAGAATGGGAGTTATGCTAAATAGCGCATTTATAAGAAACTTTTGTAATAAACGGCGCAATTAGCATAACGCCTACCTAAACCAAGATTCCTGTTGGTGCACTTGTGTCTGTACTTTGTCTGTATTTTGTAATGTATAAAACGATGTCTTTTGTCTGTTGTGGTTACGTCTTTTGTTGTATTTGTTTAAGTGTTTGACTAAATGTTTGACCAAGTCAACCATCCTCCTGGTTTGACTTGGCCAAACAGTCAACATTGTGTTTGAAAGATAATATGGTTCGAAGGATGTCATCGAAGGATGTTATGTATCCTTCGATGACCTCGAAAGATGATCTTTCGTTGGATACTTATGGACCTCGAAGGATATATCATCCTTCGAGGTACATATGGATCTTTCGGAGTCTTTCGATGGACTTTCTGGTCGATAGATGATCCTTCGACCAGAACTGCTTATCCTTCGTGCATGTTAACTGATGTGGGTATATATATCCCATGTAGGTTTCACTTCACAGTAAGTTCTTTAGAAGTTGTTCAAGTTCATATTGAGAGCATTTGTGAGTGAACCCAAGGTCTTGTAAGAGAGCATTTCAGTTTGGTCAAGGGCTGTAACCGTGTCCACTGAAATACAAGAGAAAACTTTGATATATTGCTTGTCTACTCTTTCTCTTGTTACTTTGCTTTTCATCTAAACTACGGTTTGCACTCTAGCTTGGATTCCGCACTTGCTAGTGTGTTAAACATAACAAGGAATAGGTTTAACCTCAACCTCCGAGGGACCTACAAGTGGTATCAGAGCCGTGGCTCTTTTCCTTGTTAAAACCGGGTTTGTGCAAGACTTTGGTTGTGTTTGGACAAAAACTTTCTTGGTTTAGCACCCGTTTTTAGTGTGTTTCTTGCATTTTTAACCATAAAAACGTGTTCTAAACTAACCGGGTGTGTTACGGGAAGGTTTGGGTAACTGAAAATCTTGTTTGAAAAGGTTTGCTATTTTCCGGCCAAATTTCCGGCTTAACTCCGGTTGCTTGGTTGTGGATAAGAAACTTCCTTTTTGGGCATTTTTTTTGAAAGTCAAATCTGACTTGGTGAAAAGTTGGTGCAGAAACATCCCTTCTGCCGAAAGTTGGTTCACCAACCACATCACCTTTTCACCAACCAGTCGTCCTTTCTGTCTGTGTGTCAGACGTGTTCGAAAGATACCTTTCGAGCTCGAAAGATCATCCTTTGATCAAGGAGATTCGACAGATAACCATCCTTCGAACATCTTTCGAAGTCAGTGTTTTGTCTTTCGAGTCAAGGAATCTTTTCGAAAGATACATCCTTCGAGTTACTGTTTCCCTTCGAAAGATAAGGATCCTTCGTGTAGGAGAATCTTTCGAAGTGATTGTTCGAAACTCAACAGTGATCTTTCGAACACTGTTGATCCTTCGAACAAGTGTCATCTTTCGAGCATCCTTCGAGTCTTATCTGTTTAAACTTAACAACTTGTGATTTTCAGGTCTTTCGATCCAAGATCCTTCGACAGTTTGTTATCCTTCAATTTTTAACATAGTTTGTGAAAATCAATTTTTTTTTTTAAATTAATTTTCACCTAATATATTAATTATAAAATGGGAACAAACGGTCAATGGGATCCATCTGCGTGGACTACAACAACTTTGACTCCACAGTCATCATCTACGCAATCATCAACCACGCAATCTGCGCCAGAGTTCAACAAAACTGCATGGATGCAGGCTATTGCCCCACCTCAAGCTGCAATGATAACTGCAAATCAATGGGCATTGGTCACAAATCAAAGCAGCAGCATTCAAGCAATGATGCAGAACGATAGTGAAACTGGTACAAGCACAAAACCGCCAAAACTAAATCACATCAATGATTGGGGATGGTGGAAAGAAAGGCTGAGAACTTATGTTCAGGGGCAAGGTCAAGATCTATGGATGTGTTTCTTCACTCCATTTGAAAATGAGTTGGAAGTTGCAGGATCAAATCCAGAAACTTACAGCACAATGTCTGATGATGATAAGAAGAAGTTTGAGTTGGAAAAGAAAGCATTCATGATTCTCACGCAAGCTCTTCACAGAGACATATACCACCAGTTTGTTTATTGCACGACTACTAAAAGCTTGTGGGATATGCTCACGTTACGGTGTGAAGGAAACGCTCAATCAAGGAAGATCAAGCAAGAGCTGCTGAAGAAAGAGTTTGAAGGTTTCACGTGTATGGAGAACGAGAGTTTGGCAGAATTATCTACAAGATTTCATCATCTATTGAGTGAAATGTTTGCCTTCAGAGTCACTGCCACTCCACAAGAAATGGTGAAGAGATTTGCTGATGGCTTACCAGCAAAGTGGAGCAGTTATCTTGAGATCCTAAAGGAAAACGGTGTTCTGGACACAATCACCGTTTATGAGCTAATACAGAAATTGGAAAACAAAGATGTGGAAGAAAAGCTCAAGGCGAAAAGAACAATCACTCCTCAGAATCCAGAGATGTATTTTGGGATTGCAGGTGGTATTACTGGAGAAAAGCCAGCTTCTCAGCATGCTAAGCTTCAAACAGCGTTCATCTCCAACACCGGACCTTCAACAGCAAATCAATTTGATCCTTCAGCATACACGATGATGTATTCAAGACCAGATTCTTCTTCTCAACAACAACAACAACAGACAGCTCAACAATTCACACCACCGCCTTTCTTGGATCCTAACAGAGCTCAACAGCAACAACCACAACAGCAAGGATTTTATGGAAGTTCTTCAAGCTTTCAAGCTACTTCCAATCCGAACACTGTCAGATTGGACACTTCAAACTTTTCAAAAGTCAGTGTCGAGATAGCCAAGGAACATATGGAGATGTTGAATACCTTGGTTAGTGCTTACTGTGGGTTGGTTGCAGGTCAGATTGGAAATATCAATCTAACCAACGAAGATTACCAGCAAGTTGACAAAGAAGAGTTTGAGATGATGGATATAAAGTGGGCTCTTGCTAGTGCTATACGTAGAGCTAAAGAGTTTATGGAGAGAACGGGGAGAACCAACTTGGAAAGCAACAACAACACCAAGTATGGTTTTGATAAGAATGCTGTCACCTGCTTTAACTGTGGTGAAAAGGGTCATTTCAAGCGGGAATGTCAGAAGCCACCCAAGCAAGGCAATCAGAATCCTTTCAGGAATCAAAGACAGCCTCAGCAACAACAGAACAATTCTGACAGACAAATAGTTCCAGTGGGAGGAAATACATCTGGAACCACAAACTCTAATCCCCACAGAGGATTAGTTGTTCAAGCTGATGAGATTTGCAACTGGAATCTTCAGCTTGGTGAAGGAGGAAATGGTGGAACAGCATGTTACGCCAAGGTGGTTGAAAAGGTTGTAGAACACGTGTCTGCTGGTGAATCTTCAGAAGATGAAGATAGCTCGGGTTATAGTGGAAGTTTGGATGGGGAGTCACTTGATGCAGGTGATTTATCAGGTGAGGCTTTAGACTTGGAGGTTGATGAGTTATTGGCTGATGCTGAAGCATTATGCAAGAGAAGATCTATTCTTTGCCAGAAAGCTGCTGGAACTTCCGAGAAGCTTTCTCAATTTTTCTCTGAAGATGGATCTTTTTCTTTTCATACAGCCTTTATGGCTCATGTTGAAGGACAAACCTCTCAGATATGTGATTCTAAACCTGACTCTATTTCTGCTGCTGTTGAATGTGCTAAATGTCTAGAATATGCAGAAAAGGAAAGTCTGTTTGAAATCACACACAAACACAATCAAGAATTGATTGTTGATCTGTCTAAAGCAACTGAGGCTAACTTGTTTTTAACCAGAAATGAAAAGGAATTTAAAGCAACAATTGCGTCATTAAAACATGATGTTTCTGAACTACAAAAGCCTGTTTTGAGAAAACAACATGCAAACAATAATTTAATTGACACAATTGAAAAACAGATGGTAGAGTTAGCTACAGCTAGATGTGAATGTGAGACAATTAAGCAGAAATTGGAAAGCTATTCCAATTCCCGCTATGTTTTGGATCACATTATTGATGTTCAAAGGAAAAAGGGGGATGCAAAATGTATTGGTTACAAATCATGCCCTCCCCCGATGAATCACAATTACTCCAAGTTGCCTAATGACGAGGATATGCCCCGTTTTGAACCTACTGTTCCACTTGGTCTAGATGACTTTGCAGTAGGCCTCGGGTTTACAACAGGTACATCATCCTCGGGGCAATCTGAATCTGAGAATGTGAAAAATTCATCGTCTGCTAAGGAACAGAGTTCTCCGATTATTGAGGATGCTGATTCTTCGGACGATGAATCTGAAGAAAATGAGAAACCACAGTCTAACTCGGTTACACCAGACATTCCAATTGAGAATCACATCCTGTGTGATCCACCAGTGAAACCGAGTAAGGCTGAAACACCAAAGGCAATGAAGCCCAGTGTACCTAGCATTGAAAAGAATAACTTGTTGTATACGCTCAAGGGAGACAGCAAAATTTATTCTGACAGAGATTTTCCAATCAAAAATGTAAATCAAGATTTAATTGAGAAAATTTTTGAAGGACGAACTGATAAGTTTTTGGGAAACAAAGGTAACAAAGTGACGGTCACTCAATGTGAACCAATTCCGTGTGAGCTAATTAGAAAACAATACGGAAACCAAAAACTGCCAGTTGAGCGAAAACAACAAGTGAATTCTGGAAAAGGTAAGGGCCAGGTACAAGAAAAGAGGGCTCAAAACAAGAATGCTCAAGCACCAAAGGTTCAGCAGCCTAAGACTGAACAACCAAGGGTTCACCAATCTAAAGTTGAGCAGTCTAAGGCTCCTCAACCTAAGGCTGCACAACCTAAAATTCAACAATCTAAGGTTGAGCAACCTAAGGTTCAAAGGGTGCAAAACAAAAGAGCTCCAGCTAAGAAAAGAGAACAGAAAGTGAACTTTGTTGGATCAAAGGGTACGGACAAACTTGAAACATTTCAAAATAAATCTAACATTGATTTTGTAAAACAAGTTAGAATTTTAAAACGAAATGATCAGAACAATTATACCCAACACACCAATGGATGTGACTTAGGTCCAAGCACATCTAGATCACAAAGTTCAGTGTCTGGTTCTTCGTCTGGTCATCAACACGTTTCTCCGAGGTTTGTAGAGCGGAGAATGTGTTTTGAATGTGGAACAGTTGGGCACATTGTAATACTGCCCATACTTGCAAAAATTGAAAGGAAAAACAAGTGCTCCCCAAGAAACCAATTACCAAAAACAACCGGTTTCCACGAAACAAGACCCACGTGTCTTGAAAGAAAGGGAAAAGAAGGTAAAACAAAAGAACAAAAAGGTAATTGAGAAGGCCTTAAAATCAGAGGTCAAGGATGAAAAACCTGTACAAGCTAAACCTACAAATGTAAAACCAGTAAATACAAAAACAATTAATTCAAATACTGGTAAAGGACAACAAGTTTGGAAACAAAAACAGGTAACTAAGTCAGGGGGAGCACCAGAGGTTTTATTTCCTAATCATCAAGTGATTGAGATCACTTTCCTTGATGATCAAGGATGACCCAAGTCAACAAAGGCTTGGGTCCCCCTCTCAAACTGATGTGTTAATTGCATGTGCAGGCGGCTCCAGGAGGAACTATTAATAGTCTTTGGATTGTTGATAGTGGGGCTTCCAGGCACATGACGGGCGACTATCGTCTTCTTTTCGATGTGCGAAGTATAAGAGGAGGATATGTTGCGTTTGCTGGAGACAAAGGAGGGTATATCACCGGCGAGGGAATGATCTCAAATGGAATTGTGAGCTTCGACAAAATCAATTATGTGCAACAGTTGGATCACAATCTCCTGAGTGTTTCTCAAATCTGCGACAAGAAGTTCACCGTGCATTTTGATGATGCCGGTTGTTATGTGCTGAAGCCAGGATTCAAGATTCCCGCTGAATGGATTCTCTTATCAGCACCAAGAGTTAATGATTTGTATGTCCTTGATATGAGCCAAGCAATAACTCAGTCAAAACAAGTTACTTGCTTTGTTTCAAAAGCCACTGAAAAGGAGACGATCTCTTGGCACAGACGGATGGGTCATATTCACCTCAGAAAAATGAATCACCTAGTCAAAAACAATCTGGTGAGAGGTGTTAATGTGAAAAATTTTCAACTTCAAGATGTCTGTGTGCCATGTCAAAAGGGAAAGCAGACCAAGAAATCTCATCCATTGAAGAAGGTTAACACTGTCAACATGCCACTCGAGCGTTTGCATATGGACCTTTTCGGCCCAGTCAAACACAAGAGTGTGCACGGAGAAGTTTTCTGCTTGGTAGTTACTGATGACTATTCAAGATTTTCATGGGTTGACTTCATGGTCCACAAGAGTGAGACTCCAGAAATTCTGAAGAATTTGATCACCTTGTTGGAAAATCTGTATAATCTAAAGGTGAGGCGAATTCGAAGCGACAACGGTACCGAGTTCAAAAACAGGGTTATGGATGAGTTTTGCACTGCAAAAGGAATCCTTCATGAATACAGCTCTCGGTACACGCCACAACAAAACGGAGTCGCTGAAAGAAAGAACAGAACCTTAATTGAGACTGCAAGAACCATGTTGGTTGAGTCTCAGCTTCCAGTTCGATTCTGGACTGAAGCTGTTGCCTCGGCCTGCTACACGTTAAACAGGGTTCTCACAGTGAAAAGACATGGCAAAACGTGCTTCGAACTCCTACACAAGAAGACTCCTGACTTGGAATATCTAGAACCTTTTGGTGCACCATGTACCATGATTGAACCTGACGGGAAGTTTGGTGCCAAAGCTATCGAAGGTTACTTCCTTGGGTATGCTACTCCTAATCTGCGAGTATGGAACCTGACTACCAAAAGGATTGAAGAATGGGGTGAAGTAAGAGTTCAAAGATATTCTAATCCTCCGAAGCCTTCTGGAGATCCATGGATGTTCGATTATGATGGTCTTTTCGACTCATTTAATCTGCCGACATTTGATGATGACAATGCAATTGCTCAAATGTTGTCTGAAAGCGAGAATGCGACTGGCTCTCAGTTAGCTCGTCCAATCATTGTTGACTCACAAGCATCTTCTTCTGTCAAAAATCTCGCTTCAAATGAGGTATTTAATGATGCTGTCGATTACAATTTGTCATCGGAAGATGAGGAGTATGTTGATGCAAATGATGGTGAAGCACTGCGTCCGGTTCAAGGTACTTCAGAAGCAACGGATCCAGTGTCTGCGCCAATTATCCAAGAAGAAAATGCATCATCTTCTACAACTCACCAGCTTCAGAATGATATCGGGAATTTAAATATCAATAACTTGAGGTCAAATGTTGAAGTTCCTCCAGTTTCTCAAACCCGAATTCATAACATTCATCCTCAGCAGAATATTATAGGTGATGTTCTCAGTGGTGTAAGGACAAGAAATCAAATCAGAAATAATGAAAATGCTGGCTTGTATGCTGAGATACGAGAATCGGGACAACAAAATGATTGGTCTTTCGCCTGCTATGTTAGCCAAGAAGAGCCTAAATCTTGGAAGGAGGCATTGAAAGATGATTCCTGGGTGGAAGCCATGCAAGAAGAACTTCAGCAGTTCGAGAAGTTGGGCGTATGGAAATTGGTTGATAGGCCCGACAACTACAAAAAGATCGGAACTCGCTGGGTGTTTAAGTGCAAAAAGGACGACCGTGGGATTGTTGTCCGAAACAAAGCAAGGTTAGTGGTTCAAGGCTTCAGTCAGATCGAAGGTATTGACTACAATGAAGTGTATGCACCTGTTGCTCGTCTGGAGGCTATTAGAATCTTTCTAGCCTACGCATCCTTTAAGAAATTCAAGGTGTACCAGATGGATGTTAAAAGTGCTTTTCTACACGGAGTAGTCGAAGAGGAAGTATATGTCGAGCAACCACCGGGGTTTGAAGATCCATTACATCCTGACAGGGTTTTACTACTTAACAAGGCGTTATATGGTCTTCATCAAGCACCTCGGGCTTGGTATGAAACGTTGTCTACCTATCTGCTCAGCAATGGTTTTCGACGAGGTTTGATCGACTGTACCCTCTTCATCAAAGAAAAAGGTGAAGATCTTCTGTTGGTACAAGTGTTTGTCGATGACATTATCTTTGGTTCTACCGATGATAAGTTATGCAAGGAATTTGAAAAGGTGATGCAAGATCGATTCGAGATGAGTGCGATGGGTGAAATGACGTTCTTCTTGGGTTTGCAAGTTAATCAGTCCGAATCTGGAACTTTTATTCATCAAACCAAGTACGTCGGAGACATCTTGAGCCGGTTCCAGATGTCCGATACGAAGCCAATTTCTACTCCTCTTCCGCAGAATCACGGGATTACTCCGGATGAAGAAGGGGATGCTGTGGATTCTTCACTTTATCGTGCTATGATTGGATCCTTAATGTATCTCACCGCATCAAGACCCGACATTATGTATCCAACTTGTCTTCTCGCTAGGTATCAAGCGAATCCGAAGGTCTCTCACTATGCTGCTGTCAAAAGGATTTTTCGTTATCTGAAGAGTTACCCTGACACCGGGTTATGGTACCCTAAGGATGATACCTTCGATCTCAAAGCTTTCAGTGATTCTGATTTCGGCGGCTGCAAGAAAGATGGAAAATCAACTACAGCAGGATGTCAGTTCTTAGGCAATCGCCTAGTCACTTGGCAATGCAAGAAGCAGACATGTGTGGCTACGTCTACATGTGAAGCAGAATACATTGCTGCGTCTAGTTGCTGCTCCCAGGTTCTATGGATCCAACAATAGATGCGGGACTACGGTTTTGAATTCCTAACTACTCCTATTTATGTTGATAATGAGGCTGCCTTACATATCACTAGAAATCCTGTACAGCACTCGAAAACGAAGCACATCGATATTAAATATCACTTCATACGTGATTGCTTTGAAAAGAGACTTATCGATGTGGTTCATATTCATACCGACCACCAACGTGCCGACCTTTTTACCAAAGCATTTGATAAATCAAGATTTGATTATTTACTTTTGGTAAACGGCATTAAGGTGAAGCAAGAGTAACCGACATCAGGAAATCGTTTTTGTAAATATTTTTCTAAAAACCAAAAATCCAAAAATATTTTTACTTCACTTTATTTTTGAATTTTAGGGGGAGAAAGTTTCAAGAAAAATACAAAAACATTGAAAAACCACAAAAATACAAAAATATGTCTTTAAGTTAGTTACTTTCTGCATTTAAGGGGGAGAAAATTCAGAAAAACACAAAAATAATAGAAAAACAAAAATGAGTTTCTTGGTAATATAAGAGAAAGTGATATTACATCAGAGGTCGGTTGAAACATGTTTCTAGAAATCAAAAGAAAAAGAAAATGATAAGTAGCTCTACTAATGATGTACCGGTAGACTCACGATCATTTTAAAATATGCAGGAGATATAAACATAACAGACTGAAAACCGCGTGGGAACCGCTCATTGGCATATGGTCTTGGTACCGAAATTTCGTTTGATAGATTGCCGAGGTTCTGAGATATTCGGGGTTTATGCTGTTTATCATCTGGGTATCATGGTTGTTTCTATAAAAGACAAAGTCTAAGTTCTTCCATGATACCATACATACGTGTACATATTTCATACTGCATTCGACCTCAATAAGTGATAAACAATCACATGTCCATACAAAATAAGTGATAAAATATCACATTTATCCGGGAGTCAAGTTCGTCTCTCTGCTGTACGGAAGTACTGACCTGTTCACGGACTTGCTCCTGTGCCCTCATGCATCGAAAATCAAGTTCCTCATCAATAAGTGATTCTATCACATAGGGCTTGTTTTCAATTCAAATAAGTGACTTTGTCACATTGTAAATATATACGTTAAAAACGGATGATAAATGGTATACTTCCCAGTATGATGAATCTAGTGCATACCTTGATACGGGAATGTGTCGTGAGTGGATGAACACCGGTCGGTAAGTATAAATCATACCTTAAACGTATCTCATTGTATTATGATTACACTTGATTGTTGAGTTTAAGTGGATAACAATATCGGTAATTGTGGTAGAATACTTATCAACTTCTGTAAAAGAATTTTAAAAGGAAATGTGTTTTGACAAAAGACCGCAAGCTGATATGATTCTCTTCGCCAGAAACTCGCAAAAATATTGTTGTGTTTGTACATATTTACTTACTGCTTTATTTACTGCTTTATTTTTTAAACAGTTTTTGTCGTTTGGTGCATATCAGCACGACATTAGCGGTGATGTCGTTTGATAACATTCAAAGGATACTAAAATTGTTGCCTTTTATTTTATCAAATCACAAAATCCAAAAAGATTTTCAATTTATGTTATTTTTGATTGACTGATGTTGGTGCTCGATCCGATACCTGACAAGCCGAGATATTTCATAAAACTAACCTTTGCAGAACTTCATAACGGATAACTTTTCAAAATGGTCATTTCTGAAAACCTCCAAAATTTGAAGGGTTTAAATTGAAATTCCCAAAAATCCAAAGTGTTGGTGGGAAATCTGATCCTTCGAGGAAGCAATGGCCCTCGAAAGATCAGATGGTCAAGAAAGTCAATGAAAGTCAACTGTCTCAGTCGAAAGATGTTCTGGTCAACGAAAGTTTTGACCAATTGATCTTTCGAGTTGACCAGATCCTTTGAAAGATTGTTTAGGTCGAAAGATACCTTTCGAAGGATTCCAAAATATCTGGTATCTTTCGATCCAGATCTTTCAAATATCTGGATCCTTCGAGCCAAATAGGGATCCTTCGAGCCAAAGGTCATCCTTCGAGACAGCTTTACATCCTTCGAATGGTTTTTGGTCCTTTGAGGCGGTTGGACTTTCGAGGTCAAGGTATATAAAGGGTCTTCTTCTTCATTCATCATTATCAGTTTCAAAATTCATCACAAAACCCTCTCATCTTCTCGAACCCCTGCCAAAATTTTTCAAAATCTGTTGAGATATCAAGATTTCTTAAACAACACTTGGTAGGATGATCATGTTTTAATCCTTTAACAAACATCAAAACAAACAACATCATGAACATTTCATTGATCATGTTACTTTATACATTAGTGTTCTTATTTTCAGTTTGTGAAAATCTGAATGATATATGGTGAATGTAATGAACAGATGTTATAAGCATGATAGTTATAAGATTCTTTTGATTGTAATGTTTATAACAGGTTTTTGTTTGAATCTTGTTGTCTAAATGTTTGATTTGGGTTAAACAGGGGAATGGTTAGGGTTCATGATCAAAATTGATGCATGTGTCTGTGTTCATATCCGGGTTGGGTCAAATTGTTGATGGTTTGAAATGGTGTTGATGTTGTTCTTGTTTGCCATAAAACACACTTGAACTAAATTTAAAACCATCACCGGAAAACACTTAAAACCCCACCGGAAAACTTGCCGTTGAACAGTGATGCCGGTAGTCAAAACGATAGATGATGACTCATCACCTCGATAGATGTGCTGAACAACATCCTTCGAGGTGAGTCTCGAAAGATGTTAGATATCTCGAAGGATCATCCTTCGATTGATCAATCCTTCGAATGATCAAGATATCTTTCAAAACTCTTGATTATTCGAAAGATGATCCTTCGATAAGGTTGACATCCTTCAAGATAAGTGACATCTTTCGAGCTTGACTAACATCTTTCGAACAGATTGCCATCCTTCGTGCCATGATTCAATCTTTCGATGGATATATGGATCCTTCGAAGAGTTCAACACTTGGAATTTTTTCAAGAAATTGAAAATTTTCTAAGTGTGGAATTCCATTGTTGACTGTTTGACCTTTTCTTATTACGTGTCAATGTGATGTGCAGAAATGGCACCGAAAGTGAAAAAGGAGCGGGCAAAGCCAACAAAGAAGGTGAAATCGGAGCTTGAAGCTATGTCTGAATCTAGACATAATATGGCTGCATATTTACAACCGGTAGGCAGTATCAGTCCGGAGTTCACTGGCATCATGGAGTACCTTCACCGCTCGCGTATCAACTATGCTATCACAACGCAATACATTGCCTATCAGTCGCACATCAAGGCATTTTGGAGTTCAGCTGGGATTGAAACGGTGGAGAATAAGGAAGTGATCAGGGCTACTGTTGCTGAAAAACCTGTGATTATTACTGAAAACACTATCAGAGAACGTCTACAGCTTGGAGATCAACCGGAAGATCCTACTTCTATAGATCTACAATGTCAGCGGGGGTTACTGATGAGGATTAAGTACAGCGACAATGTTCTGGCTAATCAAATCAACAAGAAGTATATGCCACTTCGGTATAAGTTCTTGCTGCATATTCTTATTCATTGCCTGAGCAACAAGCGTTCTGGGTATGACTTGTCACCGATCGATTTGACTGGATTGTTTACGGCGTTGATTCTGAACAAGCCGTTTAACATATCTTGCTATATCTTCGACAACCTAAAGGAAAACGCTCGAAGGCCACTTCCGTCTGCAACACAGCGAACATCCACCAAGTTCTGGTTATATCCCAGGTTTCTGCAGATGATGATAGATGATCGGATTCCTGATCTTGCTAAAGCCGAGGCAGATGTTCTTCCTGTGAATCCGATGATCGAGCGCACTCTGCTGATATTCAAGTCTATGGCCGCCTATAAGGAATCGGACCCAATTAGGAAACTGATTGGTCATCTTAATATTCCTAACTATGAGGCACCGCAGCACAACAAATGGCGACATGACGCAAGTGATTCTGACAATGAAGAACCCAGGTTGATTGCTTTGGCTGACACGCAGCTTGGGGCTAAACATGGAATCAAGGCAACTAGAAGGTCTGCGGGCAGTTCTAGTGCTGCAGCACATGTTGAGGTTGATGTCAATGTTGCTGCTGAAGAGGTTCAGGAAATGTCTGTGGATCCTGATGTTCGTACTGGTACTGGTGTTGTTGGTGGTGCTGTGGTTGTTGAAACAGGTGGTAGTGCTGGTAGTGCTGGTGGTGTTGCTGGTCAGTCTGGTACTGTTGCGACTGACAAGGGTAAAGGCAAGATAGATGAGGCGAGGAAGCTAGTTGATGAAAGCAGTTCATCTTCTGAAGAGGAAGGAGGTTCGGGTGATGGTGGTTCATCGTCTGAGGATGATAATCCTCCTCCTCCAGGGATGATGAAAGTATTTGATAGTCGCGGGAATCCCCGGTTTGAGCGAATAGAGAAGACAACTAGAACTGGAGAATCTGACAGGGATGAGGATTATGTCCTTACTTCTCCGGGTTTTATCAGAAAGAGGAAAGCTAAACGACAAGGTACTCGTGCGTCAAAGAAAGCTGCTGGTGATTCCTCTATTCCAGTTTCTGTTCAGCCTTCATCTGCTCCTGAGCAGCAGTTTCCTCCCTCTGGTGATCAACTGACTGAAAAAGAGACGCTGGAGTTAATGTCTTCTCCTCAGAGGTCTTCTGGGACGCGCACGGTGTCTGTTGATCAACAGCCGCCTGCAACTCCCACCTCAGGTACACATGCTCGACCCCCTCTCACTATTACTGGTCCTACAGGTGCTTCGGGTCAGGCTGGTCAGTCTGGTTCTTCAAGACCTGAGCCTTCGCGGCCAACTCTGGCAGAAACCTTATCTGGATTTTCTGAAGCTGACAAGATACAATTCCTGATTGAACAAGTCAGTGAATTGGGATCTATAGTTGGTCGACACACAAGAACTATTGAAGAATATCGTGTCCAGCGTAAACAGGATGTAATGGCACACAATCATCTATGTTCAATTGTTGAAGCTCAGAATATCAAAATCAAGGAACAGGCCGAGGAAATTGAAAGGTTAAAACAGGCAAACAAGGAAAGAGATAGGGAGGTCGAAATTATGAAGAAGCATAGTACTAATTTGGAGACTCAGGCAAAAGCGTTAAGGGAGAAGGTCAGTAGTCGCGATGATAGACTAATGGAAGCCTTCAAACCCATGTATACAAACTTCAATAAGGTTCATTCGAGGGTTGGTACACTGTGGAGTGAAAGGTGTAAAACCTTAGGGATAGTTCCCTCAAGGCGTGAGGATGTTCAAGATGATGATGCTGCTAATCCAGATCAAACAACTGCCTCAGGTTCCGGTGCAACTGCATCCGGTGCTGCAGGTGGATCTGGTACACCTCAAGAGACTCCTTCTGCTCCTCCAACAGCTACCACTGGGCCATCTGAGCAGACAGAGACACTGGAAACATCTACGGGGCCTGAACATATTAGTATTGAAGCAGAAACGTTTACAGATCTCCCTGAATCCTCAGGTGCTCAGAAGTTTCATCCAGTTACGGGTGAAATGTTAGAAGAGGGAGAATATGTTTCTGAAATGTCGGATGAACAGATACTGGCTCTGACGGAATTGGATGATGTTGCAGTAAGCATGATTGATAACACTCCGTTAGTTCAGGATCAAACCGATTTCTCTTCAATAGATGAAATCTTCATCGGTTCGGATCCTGATCGTCATGTATATGTTGGAAAGGACAATGCGGAGGTGAATGCCCTTGATGATGATTTTGTGGCTGAAAAGACTGCAGTATTCGCCAATCTTTCTTCTGATTCGCCATCAGCTCAAGAAAACCGTGAGAAAACCGTGAATGAATGGCGAGCGGATTTCCTTGCTAGGAATCCTCCTCCGCTCGCTCCTTTGGAACAGGCTAACTATATGATGCTGGAGAAGAATCGGGCTCGGGGTCGCATTATTAGTTGGATGTTTGTCAAAGATCTTCACTGCATGGTCGTGAAAAGAGAAACGGGTCTTCAGTATTTCAGAACTCTCCTCAGTATTCTCACACTTCCATATTATGATGTTGCAGTGTTAGCCCAACTAGATGTCATCAATCGGAGCGAAGAAAAGATGGTGGATCTGTTCGCTAAGAAAATCAGGTTGGAAAGGAGATTGGGTTGGAAGGATCCTCTGTACAAGCCACAGTTTCCCAGATACGAGCAGATCAGGTTTACACTTGATCCAGAGACAAACACAGCTCGTTATCGTTTGGTATATGATCCTCCAAAGGTGATGAAGAAGATACCCTTGCTGAAGATGAAGACCGACTTTCTTGGAAACTTCCGTTGCTGGGTTTACGATGCTGATACTGGAGAAGCGGTGATCCTCTTCAGAGATAGTCAGGAGAACTTCAGGATAATAGATCCGATGTGGATTACTAACATGTCCAGATCGGATATTATTGTTCTGAAGGATCATGAGATAAACTACTTAGTTCAGGATCGAGATCAGGCTATGAAGTTTCAAAGGATGGCCCGATACTGCTTCAATCTGCTGGTCAACGCAGGAAGTGCATGGTCATCACATCATTTGACAGTGGAAAGGACGTCAGAGACTTAGAGACACGAAGACCGAGACAAAGCTACAGCCAAGGGGGAGTTTGTTGGTGCACTTGTGTCTGTACTTTGTCTGTATTTTTTAATGTATAAAACGATGTCTTTTGTCTGTTGTGGTTACGTCTTTTGTTGTATTTGTTTAAGTGTTTGACTAAATGTTTGACCAAGTCAACCATCCTCCTGGTTTGACTTGGCCAAACAGTCAACATTGTGTTTGAAAGATAATATGGTTCGAAGGATGTCATCGAAGGATGTTATGTATCCTTTGATGACCTCGAAAGATGATCTTTCGTTGGATACTTATGGACCTCGAAGGATATATCATCCTTCGAGGTACATATGGATCTTTCGGAGTCTTTCGATGGACTTTCTGGTCGATAGATGATCCTTCGACCAGAACTGCTTATCCTTCGTGCATGTTAACTGATGTGGGTATATATATCCCATGTAGGTTTCACTTCACAGTAAGTTCTTTAGAAGTTGTTCAAGTTCATATTGAGAGCATTTGTGAGTGAACCCAAGGTCTTGTAAGAGAGCATTTCAGTTTGGTCAAGGGCTGTAACCGTGTCCACTGAAATACAAGAGAAAACTTTGATATATTGCTTGTCTACTCTTTCTCTTGTTACTTTGCTTTTCATCTAAACTACGGTTTGCACTCTAGCTTGGATTCCGCACTTGCTAGTGTGTTAAACATAACAAGGAATAGGTTTAACCTCAACCTCCGAGGGACCTACAATTCCGTCACCAAAACTTTTACCCACTGTATTAAAATAATATTTTGGAATTTTTAAAGATTTTTAATTAATTTTAACCTGCTCATAACCTGCGGTTATGGCTACGGTTCGGTAAATACCGAATATGCCCTTTTCGGCCAAAACTTGAGTTCTACAAGGTCTTTTGACCCGATTCCAGTTGCTACTGATTTTAAATAATAAATAAGATATTTTGGACTTATCAAACTGATCGGGAAACTCAGGTTTCCTGTAGAACTCAGAAATCCCTTTAAAAGTCTTTAAAATGACCGGAAAACCCCTACGAGGCGTATAATGAACTAAAACTCGTTACGGGCATTATGGAAGGTATCCTACTGATACCACAACCTCTTTAAAGTATATTGACTTAGGAAAACAGTGTAGGACTCCTACGGTTACCCGTTGCGCCTATTGCGCGCACGGTTCGGCTTATGTAACTAGTTTACATAAATTAGCCGATACGGGTCAAACCATATCATTTTGACCCCAAAATCCAGAGTGTGAATATTAAACCCATATAAAACAAGTCTCCGAACTTGTTGGGTCAGAATCACACTCCATTCTCGGTTTTCGCCTTGCACACGATTAAACCGTATCGATCCCTCGAAACTAACCGGTCTAGGCTACGGCTAATATAAAGACCCGTTAGGATTCTAATAGGTTATTTTAAAACCTTCGTTCCAGAATAAGGAGCCCCAGTAAAAGATATCGGTGATTTAATTGATTAAGGAATATACATTGCAAAGGTAAATACTTTTAACTTATTTTCCCTTATACGGGCTTGGGTTACGATATATAAAATACCGCTTGATTGAGCATCAAATAATTCCATCGTTTAGGTGGTTAATTGAATAGTTTGATCGGCTCATTTAATCAGTCTTGTTACTTAAAAGCCTTTGGGGGGTTAATGACCATGTCCCGGATATCCTTGGCATCATTCGAAGAAATGGCCACGACCTTGACAGTCGGGTGTAGGCGTACACCCGGTATTATGTCTATATTATTAAAAGACATAGCCGATGGTTTACCCACCTCGGTTTTACGCAAATGTGGTGTGTCTATTGATCTTTAACCCGGACAGGATCCGGGCTACTGAACGCATAGAAGGAACATGTAATTCGTTCACAAGATTATAATTTTAAATAATTCTCCCAAGTTAAACAAACATGTTTATGCCACGTGCATGCAAACCAATTTTTAATCATTTTACAAAATGAGTCAGTTGAACGTATTTACCAGTGTAAACTGACGTATTTTCCCAAAAAGATTAAGTGCAGGTACTACACGTAATTGGCTGGCATTAGCTCCATAGCATCATTAAGAAGTCTCGCAAGCTTGATGTCTTATCTGTTGAACAACATTTTTATCTATTTTGATCCATCCTGTGGATACTCTCCAACTACTTGTTATACATTTGATATTACAGTAAATGGTTGAATTATAATTATCTTTATGCTTCCGCTGTGCATTCATATATTGTGGTTTGACTATATTGTTGCCAACTACGTCACGGTAATCCCCCACCGGGCCCACCGGTGATACACGTGGAAATCGGGGTGTGACAGGTTGGTATCAGAGCTAACATTGAGTGAATTAAACACTATCCTAATGTGTTTAATCTCAGTGACACAATTGCACATACTTGAGTCTAGACAAGAACATAGGACAAATTCGAATTGTTATTCCAAATTGTCTTTTTCCTTTTTATGGTATTTAAAGTTTAAAAAAAAAGCAGGAAATATGCCGCCAGTGATTTTCCGAGGAAGAGGAAGGGGAAGAAGAGGCAGAGGAGAGATCGTTACTCATCACGATCACGAAGCCGGACCTTCAAATACGCGAGCTCCTTCAACCACAAGGAGTGAAGAACCGCAAAGGCGAAGAGACCTTTATGAACCTGCGAGGCATTCCACCTCGCATAGCTCAACGCCATCATACCGGCACTCATTCGGGCCAAATTCCGAGAATGACCCCAACAACCCACAACCCTCCTTCATACCTCTACAGCGTTCGGTATCACACCGAAATTTTGACGACCCTACTCCATACTTCAGAGGTCAGTTTAATCCAGCTGACTACATCCAGGAACCTTCAGGTTTTGTTCCATTAGGGCCGCAAGATCACTTCTCCGAAGATCATATGGACGAGGATACTGATCCGACAGAACCTGCTCGTGGTACGCCCACGCACCCAATAGAAATCTCTGATGGGTCATCCTTCCATGGTGCACCCTATCAGGGACCAGATAGCTTCATGGCGTTGTTTAATCAACACGAGTGGTACCATACGCCACAGTCATCACAACAGCCGCAACATCCGCGAGATCCCTCCGAGGATCCACATTTCGTGGCAGTTACGCCACCACCTCCGCCACCGGCACAGCCAGTAATGCCTGATCCGCCAAGGCGTAGGAGGACAAATGCCCGTATGTCCACACGAGGAGGAGGGGATTCCACTTCAGCACCCTCGACACTCTAGTAGTAGCCACTACCCGCCACTACAAGAAGAAGGACCTTCAAGTCCTATACAGGAGGCGAACTCCGCACCAGCTACACCAACTTCGCCACCATTTGGGTATGACCACCCAATACCTGCGTACACGGGTCCAACGGCTTACAACCCGTTCGAACCGTCATCGCAAGCACATTACAACTACAACTATGAGCGCGACCCATATGTGGTGTCGGCCAGGTATAATGCACGATATCCCGACGGAGCTCATGGGAACATGGGAGCACCGGACTACTCAGCTCATGGGTATCCAGCACCTCCCAGACCTCCAGTTCCGCAACAGGCGCCACAACCACGTTTCTCTCCTCCCGAACAAGAAGAAATACTCCACCGTTTGAGTCGTGTGGAGAGAGAATTCGAGGAAGAACGTAAGAGCCACCGAGGATTCCTCAAGGGCTTAGCAAACCTACTAAAGGGCAAGAAGAAGAAACGTGACCATTAGTCCTTATGTATGTTCTAATGTAATGTTTATTTTAAAAGAAGTCCCTGCGTGGACATTTATCGTATTTCAGTCCCTACGTGGACTTATCTTTTAGTCCTTGCATGGACACTTATCTTGTATTAGTCCCTGCGTGGACTTGTCACTTATTTTAAACCTCTATGTAGGTATGTACTATCTAAAAGTCCCGTTTAGGGCGGTGTGTAATCGTATTAAAATTTTGGAATATTATGTTATGAATTTCATTTTGTGATTACTATATATGAAATAAATCAAAAGCATTCCTTTTAATTTGATCTGCCAAAATAAAGAATCTTAGAGTGAAACCTAGCCAGGTGTCTCTTAAGACCTGACCAAGATGGTAAGACCTAATTAAAAGATTCTGATTCCCTGTTAACCTCTGTAAGCATGTTAACAATCATGGCAGATGTGATTCGTTAAAATTACACACGCCATTCTTATACAAGAATCCTTAAAAGGATTCCAAAGCCCAAAATAATGATATAATAAATCATGGGTTAAATCATCAATAAAGATGATCACTTGTTAAACATCCATAAGTGATGTAGTGCCTAAGGGCCAAATTATCAAACATCCGTTAGTGATGTAGTGCCTATGGGCCATAATTGCTGTCATAATAAGACAAAAGACAGTGGTGGTTTATGACTCCCTGTCAGAAGGAGTAAAAGGACTACGGTTCAAACCTTCATACCTTGATTCTCTGTAATCTCGGCTAACATTATAATAACGTCCTCGTGACTAGGCTTTTATGCCACTAGCAATATTAATTGTAATTAGGATAAGTATGTTCAAATCCTAAATGTAATGTGAGTAACAAATTAACCAAATATGGTCTTCAATACCATGGTTAATGAATTGCCATAAAAGACAATTCAATGATAAACTCCTAAAGAGAATTTTCATTATCTTCTGCAGCAGATACAAGCTACTATGGCGAATCCAAATGGAGGAAGTAGTCATACAAATGAAGATAATTATGATAATGCCCAAATAAATTTAACGGGCGCTCAACTCAAGGCTCTTGTCGACAATGCTGTGCAAGCAGCTCTGGATCGACAATATACAGAATCCCGAAGCAGAACAGTTTCCAAACCACCATCAAAGCCAAAGACACACTCAAAAACCCACAGCAAACCACTATCCAAACCTAAGAGGGACGACGATAACCACTCGTCTAAGCCCAAGAAAGACGACGACAACCACTCGTCAAACGAAAATAGTGTTCGTCGTGAACGGGAGTATACTGATGCTTCCCGTGCCAGGGGCTGCACATACAAGTACTTCGTATCTTGTAAACCCCGAGACTTTACGGGGGAGAAGGGTGCCGTCGAGTGTATGACATGGTTGGACGAGATGGACACAGTTGTGGATATAAGTGGCTGCGCTGAAAGGGATGTAGTGAAGTTTGTGTCACAGTCATTTAAGGGCGAGGCCCTAGCTTAGTGGAGGGCGCTGGTTCAGGCCTCAGGAAAAGCTGTGCTTTACAGCATGACGTGGGAGGAATTCGTTTCTCTCATCAGGGAAAATTACTGCCTTCAGCATGAGGTGGAGAAAATAGAGTCCGATTTTGTGTCATTGGTGATGACAAATCTGGACTGCCAGGCCTATTTGACGAGCTTCAATACGATGTCTCGCTTGGTTCCTTATCTAGTCACCCCGGAACCAAGGAGGATTGCTCGTTTTATCGGGGGGTTAGAACCCGCGATAAAAGCTAGTGTAAAGGCCTCTCGGCCAACGACCTTCAGGTCAGTGACTGACCTCTCTTTGTCCCTCACGATGGACGCGGTCCGACTGAGATCGCAGAGGAACAAAGAGGCCGAAAAGAGAAAGCGTGAGGATGATACCTCGCGAAGGTCAGGAAAGAAACACCGTGGAAACGGTGATGGCAAGAGAGGGGGAGAGTCGAGAAAGGATGGGCAACAATCGGGAGAGAAGCCCAAATGCAAGAACTGCCAGAAATTTCACTTCGGGAAGTGCAGGCTTGGGTCGAACTCACAGTCGCAGTCAAAGACGTATGCTTGTGGACTGTGCAAGTCCAAAGACCACAAAACTGTGGACTGTAAGAAGATCAAGGACGCAACCTGCTACAACTGTAGTGAGAAGGGGCACATCAGGAGCAACTGCCCCAAGTTCGCTAAGAAGACTGAAGAACCCAAAAAGAATAACGCTAGGGTCTTCAAAATGGATGTGAAGGAAGCCCTGCAAGACTACAACGTAATAACAGGTACTTTTCTCGTGAATAATATATTTGCAAGAGTACTTTTCGATTCAGGCGCTGACAAATCCTTCGTAGACCAAAAATTTTGCAAACTGTTGAACATGCCTATTAAAACCCTAAATGCGCAGACGGCACTGTAGAAACCGTCTCCACTATATTAGAGGGATGTATGATATCCATTAAGAACCATTCCTTTCCTCTATCCCTACTTCCCTTTAATCTAGCTGGTTTTGACATTTTTCTGGGCATGGACTGGTTGTCGCACAACCAGGCCCAGATAGTCTGCAATAGAAAACAAATTGTGCTAAAGACCCCGACTGGTGAATCGCTCACCATTCGAGGGGATACGCAGTATGGGTTGCCCGAGAACGTAACCATGCTCAAAGCTTCAAGGTGCTTAAAAAGAGGTTGTGTCATCTACATGGCACAAGTGATTATTGAAGAATCCAAAGCAAGGATAGAAGACATTCCTGTCATCTCGGAGTATCCAGAAGTTTTCCCTGAAGACCTACCTGGGTTGCCACCAGATAGGCAGGTGGAATTCAGGATAGATATCATTCCTGGAGCAGCTCCCATTGCTAGAGCACCCTACAGGCTAGCACCGACTGAAATGAAGGAATTGAGAACCCAGCTGGATGAACTGTTAGCAAAAGGATTCATCAAGCCTAGTTTGTCTCCCTGGGGAGCACCTGTCCTGTTTGTGAAGAAAAAGGACGGATCGATGCGTCTGTGCATCGATTATCGTGAACTTAATAAAGTCACGATCAAGAATAGATACCCATTGCCAAGAATCGACGATTTGTTTGACCAATTGCAAGGGGCTAGCTATTTCTCAAAGATCGACTTGAGGTCGGGCTACCATCAGCTGAAGGTCAGAGATGAAGACGTGCATAAAACAGCATTTAGGACTCGCTACGGTCACTACGAGTTCCTAGTGATGCCTTTTGGGTTCACAAATGCACCGGCTGCGTTCATGGATCTCATGAATCGCGTCTGTAAGCCGTACTTGGACAAATTTGTCATCGTTTTCATCGACGACATCCTTATCTATTCAAGGAATAAAGCCGACCATGAGAAAAACCTACGATGTATTCTCGAATTACTGCATCACGAGAAACTCTATGCCAAATTCTCTAAATGTGAATTCTGGCTACGAGAAGTCCAATTTCTTGGACATGTCGTAAGTGAAAGTGGTATCCAGGTGGATCCCGCTAAGGTAGAGGCGGTCATGAATTGGCAAGAGCCAAAGACGCCCACAGAGATCCGTAGTTTCCTGGGATTGGCAGGATACTACCGAAGATTCATTGAGAATTTCTCAAGGATTGCTACGCCCTTAACTTCTCTAACCAAGAAGAAGGAAAAGTTTATTTGGGCCCCTAAGCAGCAAGAATCCTTTGATATTTTGAAACAAAGGCTGAGCAACGCTCCTGTGTTGACGCTGCCGGAAGGCACCGAAGAGTTCGTAGTCTACTGCGACGCGTCACACACTGGCATGGGGTGTGTGCTCATGCAGAAAGGCAAGGTGATTGCCTATGCTTCAAGACAGTTGAAGGTGCACGAAAAGAATTACACCACCCATGACTCGGAGCTGGGTGCCGTTGTATTCGCACTAAAACTGTGGAGGCATTATCTATATGGAATCAAGTTTGTGATCTATTCAGATCACAAAAGCCTTCAACATTTGTTCAATCAGAAGGAGCTAAACATGAGGCAACGCCGTTGGATGGAGACCTTGAATGATTATGATTGTGAAATCAGGTACCATCCCGGCAAGGCGAATGTAGTCGCTGACGCCCTGAGCCGGAAAGAAAGGATAAAACCCATCCGAATCAATGCGAGGAGGATGGAAGTAAGGAATAACTTGATTGAAAGGATATTAGCTGCACAACGAGAGGCTGTGTTAGAAGCTAATTATCCTAAGGAAAAGTTGGGAGTAACTGAGGAGCAGTTAACTCTTCACAAGGATGGACTTTTGAGACTGAATGGGCGGATATGGGTTCCTATCTGTGGGGGACTACGGGATGCCATCCTCCAGGAAGCCCATAGTTCCAAATATTCTGTCCATCCTGGAGCAGACAAAATGTATCAGGATTTAAAGGCAAATTATTGGTGGATAGGCTTGAAAAAGTCTGTAGCCGCTTATGTAGCAAAGTGCTTGACTTGTGCGCAAGTCAAGGCTGAGCATCAAAAGCCATCTGGCTTGCTACAACAGCCTGAACTTCCTGAATGGAAATGGGAGTGTGTAACTATGGATTTTATCACCAAGTTACCAAAAACGAGCAAAGGAAACGACACAATATGGGTTATAGTCGATCGACTGACTAAGTCAGCTCATTTCTTACCCATCAAGGAGACTTATAGCTCTGATACATTGGCCCAGTTATATGTTGATAAGATTGTCGCCCTACATGGCATACCTGTGTCTATTATCTCTGATCGAGATACGAGATATACGTCTCATTTCTGGAAAAGTTTCCAGAAATCTTTGGGCACGCGTTTGAACTTTAGTACGGCTTACCATCCTCAGACAGACGGTCAGAGTGAGCGTACTATTCAGACGTTAGAGGACATGCTGCGAGCATGTGCTATCGATCTAGGCGGTAGTTGGGATAAGAACCTACCCCTAATCGAATTCTCCTACAACAATAGCTACCATACCAGCATAAAGGCTGCGCTTTCGAGGCATTATACGGTAGGAAGTGTAGATTGCCTGTTTGTTGGGCGGAAGTGGGAGAGGTCCAATTATCAGGACCAGAGATAGTTTTCGAGACGACGGACAAGATTGTCCAGATTCGAGAACGTCTCAAGGCTGCCCGTGATAGGCAGAAAAGTTACGCTGATCCAAAGCGTAAGGATTTTCACTTTGAGGTAGGTGAAAAAGTGTTACTAAAGGTATCACCCTGGAAAGGGGTGATGCGTTTCGGTAAGAAGGGTAAGCTGAGCCCGCGATACATAGGACCTTTTGAGGTTATCGAACGGGTCGGGTCAGTTGCCTATAAATTAAACTTACCAGAAGAGCTCAATGGAATTCATAATGTGTTCCACATCTGCAATCTAAAGAAGTGTTTCGCTGATGAATAATTGGTGATCCCACACACAGATGTGCATATAGATGAGAGCTTAATGTTTGTGGAGAAGCCTTTGTCGATTGAAGACCGACAGGTGAAAAAGCTCCGAAGAAAACATGTACCGATAGTTAAAGTTAAATGGGATGCTCGAAGAGGCCCCGAATTCACCTGGGAAGTTGAATCCATGATGAAAGAGAAATACCCCTATTTGTTTGAGTAAATCTCGGGTCGAGATTTATTTTAAGGGGGTGAGGATGTAACACCTCGAAATTTTGTGTCCAATAATGTATTGACACGTGTCTTAAGTTTACACGTGGCGTATTGTATTTAATAAAGGACTAATGTTGACAAACCTTGAAAGTATGTAAATTCGAGGGTTATAAATGTCAGGCAAGGGTAAGTATACTGTATAGTAACCCTAAATGGTGCTCGTACCTTCAAACGAATAAATCATGGATCGTACGGAAGCGAAACGCGGAAGAAAGTGAGAGATTACAAGCTGCGGGGGTTAACTGTGTCAACATGTTTAATTATACCTCTGAGTGACCCTTTGACGTACCCGAAGCCTTGTAACAGTAAAATACGCTCACTAGAATATAATATATAAATTCCGCGAAGTTCCGTTTTAAAACGAGAAAGTTATGATCAAATTCGTACGAGAAGGGTTAAAAGCGTCAACACTGAAAGTTAAGGCTTTCCAAATAATTAATAAACTAACCGGGGACTTAACAATGCGGGTAAATAACATGAGGCCCTTAGTTGTAAATAATCGAGGGCCAAACCGCAAAGTTACCCCTTCAAACCCGAAAGGTCAGGTTAATAATTACGAAAGATTTCGTTATTAATTACCAGATTCTGATCATGATTACAAAAGATTTAAAAAACTGAAAATCTTGACCTCTCGCGGGCCGCGTAAGGTTTTAGAGTAAGTTGAGGCGGGCCGCGAGCCACCTCTTTAATCACGTCTGATTTTAAACTTCAGGCGGCCCGCGTTAAAATGTGCCTAATCTCCCATGCGGGCCGCGTGGGACGCCCAGATGCAGAAAGTTTGGACTTGCATGCCTTTTGAGCTTGTGAACGATCATTTAGCCAATAAGTGAGGCATGGGCGCCCCCTACTCGACCTATACCACCTTGGGACACCTGCCCATCATCCATACTCAGTTGTAGGGTGTGTTGTGATGATCTAAGAGCATTTCTTGCACTATAAATAGACCTTCAATGTTCACAACTTAAACACACCTCAAACACACTCTTCTGATCATACTTGGAGCTCTTAAAGCTTTCTCTTATCATTCTAAGTTGTGCACAAGTCTCTGTAAGTATGCCAAACCTTCTATGGTTTTGTTTTTGCTTAGATTAGCCTAAAAGTCAATCCGTCGTAACTAACGATTGACTTTGCGATAACTCACGAATGGTTCAGTGAATTGTCGAATCAAAAGTGGTTATGTGTTGGTATTTATGTGGGTAATAAACCTCTAAAAGGGTTCCCACTGATCACCACTCTAACTAGTTCAAATGTCGAGTCAAACGCATGCTTAAAAAGTCAACAGAAAGCCGTTTTTGCGAATCTTGCATAATCTGTAATGTATATGCTATGAAACCGGTTTTGATGATCATAAAACATGATATTAAGTATATAAACTTGTCTAAACTCGTTTGATTCGGCCGTTTGATATATTGACCCGGTTCGGAGCCGAATGTCGCAAAAGTTTGACTTTTGCTTTGACTTCAGTTCTGACCCGTTTTAGTACAATGTAAATATACTTTAGGACTCCCTTAGGACCAGGTCCCATGAGGGTATCACCCTCTGTGACCGGTTCGTCGTTTGTCCGAGTCTTTTATGCATTTCCGTTAATTACTTAAAAGTTGACCGTAACGCCCTTTTTAAAATAAAACGAGTATTTCGGACACGTGAAGGGACCATAACCTTGCTTACTAAATTCTAAGCATGTCCCGAAAGTTTCACGCCAATCCGAGGTCTAGAATGGGAGTTATGCTAAATAGCGCATTTATAAGAAACTTTTGTAATAAACGGCGCAATTAGCATAACGCCTACCTAAACCAAGATTCCGTCACCAAAACTTTTACCCACTGTATTAAAATAATATTTTGGAATTTTTAAAGATTTTTAATTAATTTTAACCTGCTCATAACCTGCGGTTTTGACTACGGTTCGGTAAATACCGAATATGCCCTTTTCGGCCAAAACTTGAGTTCTACAAGGTCTTTTGACCCGATTCCAGTTGCTACTGATTTTAAATAATAAATAAGATATTTTGGACTTATCAAACTGATCGGGAAACTCAGGTTTCCTGTAGAACTCAGAAATCCCTTTAAAAGTCTTTAAAATGACCGGAAAACCCCTACGAGGCGTATAATGAACTAAAACTCGTTACGGGCATTATGGAAGGTATCCTACTGATACCACAACCTCTTTAAAGTATATTGACTTAGGAAAACAGTGTAGGACTCCTACGGTTACCCGTTGCGCCTATTGCGCGCACGGTTCGGCTTATGTAACTAGTTTACATAAATTAGCCGATACGGGTCAAACCATATCATTTTGACCCCAAAATCCAGAGTGTGAATATTAAACCCATATAAAACAAGTCTCCGAACTTGTTGGGTCAGAATCACACTCCATTCTCGGTTTTCGCCTTGCACGCGATTAAACCGTATCGATCCCTCGAAACTAACCGGTCTAGGCTACGGCTAATATAAAGACCCGTTAGGATTCTAATAGGTTATTTTAAAACCTTCGTTCCAGAATAAGGAGCCCCAGTAAAAGATATCAGTGATTTAATTGATTAAGGAATATACATTGCAAAGGTAAATACTTTTAACTTATTTTCCCTTATACGGGCTTGGGTTACGGTATATAAAATACCGCTTGATTGAGCATCAAATAATTCCATCGTTTAGGTGGTTAATTGAATAGTTTGATCGGCTCATTTAAACAGTCTAGTTACTTAAAAGCCTTTGGGGGGTTAATGACCATGTCCCGGATATCCTTGGCATCATTCGAAGAAATGGCCACGACCTTGACAGTCGGGTGTAGGCGTACACCCGGTATTATGTCTATATTATTAAAAGACGTAGCCGATGGTTTACCCACCTCGGTTTTACGCAAATGTGGTGTGTCTATTGATCTTTAACCCGGACAGGATCCGGGCTACTGAACGCATAGAAGGAACATGTAATTCGTTCACAAGATTATAATTTTAAATAATTCTCCCAAGTTAAACAAACATGTTTATGCCACGTGCATCCAAACCAATTTTTAATCATTTTACAAAATGAGTCAGTTGAACGTATTTACCAGTGTAAACTGACGTATTTTCCCAAAAAGATTAAGTGCAGGTACTACACGTAATTGGCTGGCATTAGCTCCATAGCATCATTAAGAAGTCTCGCAAGCTTGATGTCTTATCTGTTGAACAACATTTTTATCTATTTTGATCCATCCTGTGGATACTCTCCAACTACTTGTGATACATTTGATATTACAGTAAATGGTTGAATTATAATTATCTTTATGCTTCCGCTGTGCATTCATATATTGTGGTTTGACTATATTGTTGCCAACTACGTCACGGTAATCCCCCACCGGGCCCACCGGTGATACACGTGGAAATCGGGGCGTGACAGGTTGGTATCAGAGCCAACATTGAGTGAATTAAACACTATCCTAATGTGTTTAATCTCAGTGACACAATTGCACATACTTGAGTCTAGACAAGAACATAGGACAAATTCGAATTGTTATTCCAAATTGTCTTTTTCCTTTTTATGGTATTTAAAGTTTTAAAAAAAAAGCAGGAAATATGCCGCCAGTGATTTTCCGAGGAAGAGGAAGGGGAAGAAGAGGCAGAGGAGAGATCGTTACTCATCACGATCACGAAGCCGGACCTTCAAATACGCGAGCTCCTTCAACCACAAGGAGTGAAGAACCGCAAAGGCGAAGAGACCTTTATGAACCTGCGAGGCATTCCACCTCGCATAGCTCAACGCCATCATACCGGCACTCATTCGGGCCAAATTCCGAGAATGACCCCAACAACCCACAACCCTCCTTCATACCTCTACAGCGTTCGGTATCACACCGAAATTTTGACGACCCTACTCCATACTTCAGAGGTCAGTTTAATCCAGCTGACTACATCCAGGAACCTTCAGGTTTTGTTCCATTAGGGCCGCAAGATCACTTCTCCGAAGATCATATGGACGAGGATACTGATCCGACAGAACCTGCTCGTGGTACGCCCACGCACCCAATAGAAATCTCTGATGGGTCATCCTTCCATGGTGCAGCCTATCAGGGACCAGATAGCTTCATGGCGTTGTTTAATCAACACGAGTGGTACCATACGCCACAGTCATCACAACAGCCGCAACATCCGCGAGATCCCTCCGAGGATCCACATTTCGTGGCAGTTACGCCACCACCTCCGCCATCGGCACAGCCAGTAACTATCACCTAGTGACGCAGTTTTATGGTCCTCACCTCCCTACACTCCCTACTAGTGTAGTATTCTATTCCTTGCTCACACTGGACTCCAAAAACAATGTCTGTTTAGTGCTGGCATTGTCAGCATGTTTACTGGGTTATCCGCTCATTGTGCTAACTGTGCTTTGTGCATCAAGTTTGTCACTATTGTTTGTGTGTAATAAATAGAGTGACAGTATAAAATATGATGCATGAGTATGTATGTATCAGAAGACAGAAAGCAGTTTAATCATAATTGTAATCAAGCACAGTAATTAAGCACTAATTAAACATCAATCAATTTGTACGGATACCTGGATTTGTGAGGGTTGTCACATTCTCCCCCCGTTAAGAAAATTTCGTCCTGAAATTTTAGGTTCTACTTCTAGTCGCAGGGGTCTTAGGAAATAAATGGGGGTACTTTTCTTTCATACGGTCCTCACGTTCCCATGTGTATTCTGGACCATGTCTTGCATTCCAACGAACTTTGACGAGCTTGACACTACTCATGCTTGTTTTGTTTATCTTCCAATTCGTAACCTCAACGGGTTCTTCAACAAAGTGGAGCGTGTCGTCAATATGAATTTCTTCAGGAGGAATGACAACAGTTTCTTGCGTTGGACTATTCTTCAGGTTTGATACATGGAATGTATCATGAACACCATTGAGTTCAGCAGGTAAGTCCAATTTATATGCTACTAAACCAACCCTCTTCAAAATCTTGAATGGACCGATGTAACGCGGATTCAACTTTCCACGCTTTCCGAAGCGTGCCACACCCTTCCAGGGTGAAACCTTCAACAATACCATGTCTCCTACCTCAAACTCCATAGGTTTCCTTCTTCGGTCCGCATAACACTTTTGACGATCGCGAGCCGCCTTGATGCGTTCTCGGATCTGTGCAATCTTGTCTGTGGTTTCCTGGACCACTTCCGGACCAACTAATTGTCTATCACCTGCGTCAGCCCAACAAATCGGTGATCGACATTTGCGTCCATAAAGTGCTTCGAACGGTGCGGCTTGAATACTTGCGTGATAACTGTTATTATATAAAAATTCGACCAATGGTAGGTGAGTATCCCAACTTCCACCTAAATCCATTACGCAAGCTCTCAGCATATCTTCTAAAGTCTGAATCGTTCGTTCACTCTGACCATCAGTTTGCGGGTGAAAAGCTGTACTCAGATTCAACTGAGAACCAAATGCTTCTTGAAAGGACTGCCAAATCCTTGACACAAACCTTCCGTCTCTATCAGAGATGATCGAGAGAGGCACTCCATGTCGTGCAACGATCTCTCTCATGTATATCTCAGCTAATTTGCTCGTGTTATCTTTCTCTCTGATTGGTAAGAAATGCGCAGATTTCGTTAGACGGTCTACTATTACCCAAATAGTATCGTGGCCTTTGGGCGTTCTTGGCAATTTCGTTATGAAATCCATTGAAATCTGTTCCCATTTCCATCTGGGTATTTCAGGTTGCTGTAGTAGACCTAAAGGCTTCTGGTATTCGGCTTTTACCTTGGCGCACGTTAAACACTTGCTAACATAAACTGTAACATCGCCTTTCATCCTAGGCCACCAGTAGAAATCCTTAAGATATTGGTACATCTTATCCGCTCCTGGATGAATAGAGTACCGTGACTTGTGAGCTTCATCGAAAATAACCTTTCTCAAACCACCAAACAGAGGAACCCAAATTCTTTTCATGAAGCATAATGTTCCTTCGTCGTTTCGTGCTAACTGCTTCTCCATCCCACGGAGATACTCGTCCTCAATATTCCTTTCTTTAAGAGCTTCTTTCTGCGCGGCACGAATGCGCAGTGAGAGATCTGTCTGGATAATCATCTCTAGAGCCCTAACCCTTATGGGCTTGATCCTTTCTTTTCGACTTAGGGCATCGGCGACCACATTCGCCTTCCCTGGATGATACTTGATCTCACAGTCGTAGTCGTTCAACAGTTCTATCCAGCGTCTTTGTCTCATGTTTAGCTCCTTCTGGTCGAATATGTGTTGCAGGCTCTTATGATCCGTGAAGATTGTACATCACGTACCATACAAATAATGTCGCCAAATTTTCAACGCAAATACCACTGTGCCTAATTCCAAATCGTGCGTGGTATAATTCTTCTCATGAACCTTCAGCTGGCGTGACGCGTACGCTATAACTTTTTGTAGCTGCATCAGCACACATCCTAAACCTTGACGCGAGGCGTCACAATATACCACGAAATCATCCGTTCCTTCTGGTAGCGATAAGATTGGTGCATTACAAAGCTTGTCCTTCAACAATTGAAACATTTCTTCCTGTTTGATTCCCCAATCAAACTTCTTATCTTTCTGCATGAGGGAAGTCAAAGGTTGAGCGATTTTTGAGAAATCCTCAATGAACCTCCGATAATAACCAGTCAAAGGTGGCATAACTTTTGCATTAAATGAATTATATTATAATATTCGAATAGTCCCTGCAAATTTATTATCAACATTAACCAAATATGTATTTTATATAAAGAATTGTGCCTATTGACTATGGTTTATAAATTCTACAACTAATAGTTTTCAAAATAAAACCACGATATGAAATATATATGTACCAAAATCTTGATTTAAATAATTAACATAACATATCTTGATTAAACATAAAATCTATACTATATAATAAAAGAAACCAATAAGTGACACGTGTCATTCATTGAAGGTGTCTATATTTGTAATTTCCAGCATTTTCATACTTATCTTATATTAATTAATTAAATAATAAATAATCAATTAATATTAAATCTTATCTTACTTTGAATGTCGGATAGAATCATTCTATTTTTTCTAATAATATTTTATCTTCAAATTTAAGCTATAGATATTCTTTTTTTTCTAATAATATATTATCTTCAAATTTAAGTTATAAATTAAAGATATTTTTTTTAAATAATGCTTTCTTTCCCTTCGTATTTTATATTTCTTATTTATTCATAATATTGAATTGATTCTAACAACAAACATTTAAGATGTTGCAGATATTATATATTTTTTTATTAACATTCAACATCATATATTCGTCCCGCTTGCGGTATGCGCATATAATATATATGTGTGGACGCTCGGAGGGCAAAAGTGAAATTTCACTAATTTTAACGTTACTTTACTAAGTTCGTGAAAATAACGTTAAAAGCGGCGGAGGGTTAATAATGCATCATCATGTGGTGGCGTTGATAACAGAAAGACAAAAGGGAACATGCACTAATCGGTCTTTGTCCCGATTGCTGAGTGTTCTGTGCTTTATGTCCAAGTCTTGATGCAAAACTACTATCAAGCCGGGTCTCACTGAAAGCAGCCTCTAATCTTACCCTCCTCAGACCCTATCTTAGCTTTGCTATTGGTGGGATTTACTGAGTATGACGATGATGATGATTTATTACATATAATTAGATTTATTCAACCCGTATAATACACGAGGTTTATAAGGATATAATTTTTTTATTATTTAGTTTATAAAATTACATTTATTCGAGTAATATACAAGGTTATAAAATTACATTTATTTAACCTGTGTAATACACAGTGTTTTTAAAGATATAACTTTTTTATTATTTAGTATATATAATTAGATTTATTCAACCAGTACAAATCACGAGTTTTTATTAGTTGGTATATAAAATTACCTTTATTCAGTACAATACATGGGATTCTTAGAGATATAATTTTAATATATATAAAATTATATTTGTTCAACCCGTGTAATAAACAAGATTTTTAAAGAATAATTTTTTTAATTTAGTATATAAAATTACATTTATTCAACCCGTGTAATACACGGGGTTATAACCTAGTATATCTCATAAGATATTCTAAATGTATATGTGCCATATTCCATATTCTGAATGTTATGTCTCACTCAATATATAATCGGGTAAGTAAACAAAAAAAAAAATGATTATTCAAAGTATATGTCATTAATATCATTTATTCAACAACAGATTATTCTGTAACTAATCATCATTAATTTAATAATCAACGTAGACTTTATCAATTCATATGAAGATAAGACTAAAACTAACAATACTAAAAATATACAAGAGATGCGTACACGCGTTAAATGGTTCGATATCTTTATGCTAATGTATTAGACATTATATAATTAATTATAAGATGAGATTATAATTAATTATAAGGTGAGATTTAAATCAGTTTGTAAACACAAACGAAAAGAAGAAAACGAAATATACATATAGATACTATTGAATGTTCCAGCTAACATCAATTAATACTTGATTTTTTTTTAGAAACATAATATAAAAAAATCAACTCTATACCTTTATCAGACAAAGTAATTTTAAAATTTGTATTTGAAGGATTTATGAAAAACATTGTTTTATACTTTAGCATGCAAAATATTATCAATTGTATACTGATACTTACGAGCCAAGAAAAAGAAACATTCAAAGATAAAGTAGATTGTGCTTACCAAGATCCAGAATTCACGATTTATGACCCAATTTTACCCACACAACCACCATCCAGAATTCAGACAAGGCAAGTGGGAGAAAACAGATCTACGAGGCACATGCGAACAAGTAGGCAGTGGCCATAATTAGGGTTATTGAAGGGAGCACTTTCGTGCTGATAAAAACCCAAAGAGAAATAGAGATAAACTTAATTCAGTCCTTCACAATATTCAACATTACAATATATAGAGATAAACATAACTATAAACCCTAACGCCCATAAGTAATGAGTTGGCTTAAAATGTCTGATTTATAACAAGGGAATGTTTTTTTGTCTATGTATATGGGCTGTATAATATTATACGACCCAAACCTCATATAATGTTATACGACCTTTATCAAATGTCATACGGCCTAACATTTTCTCTATGTATATGAGACGTGTGACATTATACCAGCCATATAACAAATATTACACAACCAAATATTTGTGATGTTAAATGTGGGACCTCATTATTTCGGCCGTATTAATGTGGGACTTGTCCCCAAAAAAAAAAAAAAAAAGAAGATATTAATAATTTGAAAGAGACCCGTTTATAAGATGGGTCAAAACTTCGGTTCTAAACCCTAATTTTCCTAAAACCCTCAACCTCCAAATCAAGATTTAACAACGTAAGTCTTTCAGAAACCCAATTTGCAAGATCTTGTTAACTGCTATCACTTTAATTCGATTCATATATTGTATATATGTTTCACCGCACACACAATTGACCCACTTCGGTTGTTTCTTGATGCATTCTTGAATGTAAAATCAGGGACATGTTTACTTCGAGATCAATTGTTAAATTTAGGTTTTTATCAAAAAGATTTAATTTTTATGGATGGTTGGTTCTGTTCTTACTTCTGTTTCTGGTTATTATTGCTTCTCCAACCGTTGAAATAATAACTGTTATTATAAATATATTTTTGTTAACAGTGCTTTGGGGATGGCTTCTGATGCATCAACCAACAGTCTGCAAAAACCTAAAATACAAATATATTCTACCCCAAATGATGAAGTCACCCCCTTCTGGAAAGGTATATGATTGCAGGTTGGTTTTGAAGGTTTATTTATGCTAGATTATTAATTGTTTTTTTTTTGTTTCTTTTTTTTTTTTTTTTGCAGAGAAATATGAAAAGGATGCTAAGAAATATTGGGATATTTTCTACAAACGTCATCAGGATCGGGTTCGTGTTGCTTTCCTCTCCATTGTTATAGTTTGACTTGTGGATTGTTGCGATTTATAGTGTTTGTTTATGGTTAATAATTTCAGTTCTTCAAGGATAGACATTACTTGGATAAAGAGTGGGGACATTTTTTCTCTGTGAGTGTGCATAGTATTTGCTTAACTCTTATTTAGGTTTTATGATAATTTAAAATATATATGTGTGCGTATAATCGTATATATAGGGGTATGTTGTTAATACATTAGTGGTTTTAACTTTTAAGTAGAGTATGAGGACCGCATTAGCATTTGTACGTAATGGATGGAAGATAATCACATCAGTGGCGAAGCTTGACGTTTTCGACGGGGGGGTCGAAAACGTATATACCAAAAAAAATTCTATAGAACCGGGGGGTCGAAAACGTATATACCCAAAAATTTCTATACGAAAACTACATATATAACACTACTGAGCGAAAAGTTCGGGGGGTCGGGCGCCCCTCCCGGCCCCTTCAAAGCTACGCCAATGATCACATGTAGTGGGAGAGAGAAAGAGAGGTGGTTAAAAAAATCGTCTTATGTATCACATTTAAAGCAACAAGGTGTCTTAGGACCAGTTTTAAGTAGAGAACTGCATAAACACTTGTGCGTATTGCTTTAACTGTGATACATAAGACGATTATGTAACGGCATAACCGCCCTACTTTCTCTATTCCAAATTATTTGACAAGCACTATGTACAAGTGCTTATGCGGTTCTCAAATTTCTTTTACTTAATATTGGTTTTGTATTACACGATCCGAACCACTAAAGTTTTGAGAACCATTAGGAACCATTTATTCACTAGTACTCACTAATGAATACGCTATAATATTTTTATGTATCTACAAATTGTGCATTCATCGATGAATGCATGTTTTCGGCAGTAAATAAAATGGTTCCTAATAGTTCTAACTAGGGGTGCAAACAAGCCGAGCCGAGCCCGAGCTTGACCAGGCTCGAGCTCGGCTCGATTCGAGCTTTGCCTTCAAGGCTCGAACTCGGCTCGTTTGTATTTTCTCAAGCTCGAGCTTGGCTCGGGCTCGGCTCGTTTATTATCTATTAATTAATATATTAAATAAAAATAATATAAATAATAGACCTTTTAGGCTCGCGAGCTCGATAAGTGAAGCTCGGGCTCGGGCTCATTTACTAAATAAGCTTATTTTTAGGTTCGAGGTCGGCTTGTAAACACGTTTGAATAAGCTCGGCTCGACTCGGCTCGTTTACACTAAGGCTCGATAAGGCTCGACGAGCCTAACGAGCTTCACATGCGAGGCTCGAGCTCGGGCTCGATAAGCAAACGAGCTTTATTTTAGGCTCAAGCTCGGCCCGGGCTTGATAAGGCTCGGCTCGTTTCGAGCTTTTTCTCGAGCCGATCTCGAGTAGATCGCGAGCCGCTCGGCTTGTTTGCACCCCTAGTTCTAACATATAGCGGGTCTCATTTGAGCCCACCCCTATACACACACACACACTATATATACACACAAGCACTAGTAGGATATAAGAAGTCTGAAACATTACTTGCTATTTATTTCAGGAAGCAGAAGAAAAGGTTGTGCTAGAGGTAAATATTTCTATTTCAATTATGTCACTATAGAACTGTTATCGTGCCAATTTTTTTTTTTTTCCAAATTAAAGTATCTAAAGCTCTGCTTACATTGATACGTAAGGTTGGTTGTGGAGCTGGAAACACCATCTTCCCGTTAGCTGCTACCTACCCTGCTTTATTTATCCATGCTTGTGACTTCTCACCTCGTGCCGTTGACTTGGTCAAGGTTATTTATTTCTAATATTCTTCATCTAAATATGGTTACACTTATCATAAATTTTTACGTGTAACAAGCTTTTATACTTGCAATAGGCACATAAAGACTTTAATGAGTCAAAGATGAATGCGTTTGCATGTGATATAACAAATGATGACCTGGTGAACCATGTACCACCATCTTCGGTTGACATTGTAACAATGGTATTTCACTTTGACTTTTTATATATTGTTGTTCTCTGGGGTCAATGCGAAGACGTTGACTGACTTGTTAAATAGATATTTGTCTTATCTGCAGTATCGCCTGAGAAGATGCATCTGGTGCTGCAAAACATAAAAAAAATTCTGAAAGTATGTTATGATTAAAGTTTTTTAGAGTTAAATGCCATTTTAGTCCCTGTGGTTTGGGCCATTTTGTCAGTTTCGTCCAAAGGTTTCATTTTTCACCTGCGGGTCCAAAAAGGTTTCACCGTTGCCATTTTAGTCCACTTGGTTAACTTCATCCATTTTTTCTGTTAACGAGAAGGCCAATTCGGTCATTGTATATGGCCGAATTGCCCTTCTAGTTAACAGAATTACATATAAAATGACCGAATTGGCCTTTTCATTAACAGAAAATTCGATGAAGTTAACCCAGTGGACTAAAATGGCAACGGTGAAACCTTTTTGGACCCACAGGTGAAAAATGAAAACTTTGGACTAAACTGGCAAAATGGCCTTAACCACAGGGACTAAAATAGCATTTAACTCTTTTATTTTTATAACGATTAATTTTTTTTTTCTCAGATACAAAAGAAGTTGCTAATTAATTGTTATCATCATATGCAGCCAAATGCTTATGTGTTATTCCGTGACTATGCTACTGGAGATCTTGCTCAGGTTCTTTTATAATTTTAATATCTAAATATAATTTTTTTAAAAATGGTGTTGAATTTTGTGAACAGTAACTGTTTTTGGATAACTAATCTATAACTTAAATTGGTATATATCACCCAAAAGGAAAGGCTTACTTGCAAGGATCAAAAGATCAGTGAGAATTTTTTTGTCAGAGGTGACGGAACCGTAAGTTCAATTAGCAATTTGGCATGATATTTTAGTTTTTTTTTAATTAATTAATTTTTTATAGCTTTTCTTTTGTTGCACTTACTATTTCAGCGTGCATTCTACTTCTCCGAGGAATACTTGAAAAATTTGTTTCAAGAAAATGGGTTCAGCACCGAAGAGTGCGGCGTGTGTTGCAAGCAAGTAGAAAATCGTTCACGTGAAATTGTGATGAATCGGTAAGTAATCTTAGATTAAAAAAATATATCCATGGGTAAATGTATTTATGTATGTTTTCGTGTTCTTACTGCATTGAGAATGTAGGCGCTGGCTACAAGCTGCTTTCCGTTTAAATAATGATAATCTTGAGTTATCTAAAGTTGTAAAGGAACCCGAAGATGGATTCGTTGTTGATATATCCGAAGGATTTGCTTTTGATATGTTTGGCATTTCTTCATCAAGGGATGAGGTCAGAACTTTATCATTATTTAAACGGTTATATTATTTTAAAAAGAGTAAATTGCCATTTTCGTCCCAGAGGTTTGGCTAGTTTTGCGACTTTAGTCCAAAGGTTTGTTTTTCCGCATCTGGATCCAAAAGGTTTGAAATCTTGCCATTTTCATCTGGCTCGTTAACCCCATCCATTTTTCTTCGTTAGGGGTATTTTCGTCTTTTTACCTACTTGTTTCTGTTTTTTGTTTAGTAGGGTATTTTTAATACTTGTACATTATGCTAAATACTTGTACATAAAGTGAAAAAGACTGAATTGCCCTCTAAGTTAACAAAAAAACGGCCCCTGACTTAACGGAGAAAAATGGATGGAGTTAACGAGCTAGATGAAAATGGCAAGATTTCAAACCTTTTGGATCCAAATGTGGTAAAAAAAACCTTTGGACGAAAGTCGCAAAACTGGCCAAATCTCAGTGACGATAATGGCATATTACTCTTTTTAAAAAGGTTATATTATATTATTTTATGTTCAGTTAAATATCATTTTAGGAGCTGCTCATTCTTTATTTACATTCCAACATAACAGATTATGGAGTTGAAGTTACAAGACTGGAACTTCAAAATCAAACTACTTTCGAAAGAATTCCAACACACATGCAAATCTACGGGTTTAATGCTATGGGAATCGGCCCGACTCATGGCCTCTGTTCTTGCTTCAAACCAAACCATCGTTTCCGGTAAAAAAGTTCTAGAACTCGGGTCCGGTTGTGGAGGAATCTGCTCAATGATTGCCTCCAAAACCGCTCGCCTTGTGGTCCCCACAGACGGGGACGAAAAGGCGCTAGAACTTCTTAACGAAAACGTCACTTCAAATCTTGATGAATCTTTATTATCAAAGCTGCATGTCAGGCAACTAAACTGGGGTAACAAAGAACATATAGAATCTGTCAAGAAATTAAGTGACAAGGGTTTTGATGTTATTGTCGGGACCGATGTGACTTATGTCGCGGAAGCGATTATTCCGTTATTTCAAACTGCGAAAGAGTTGATTTCAAGTAGTCAAGGTGATGAAGAGGGATTGAAACCAGCGTTTATATTATGCCATATTTTTCGTCGGGTTGACGAAGAGTCTATACTTTCGGCTGCATCTTGTTTTGGTTTTGAGTTGGTTGATAAATGGCCAAACAACACGATTCCCGAAAACCCGTATCGTGGCACTATTAATAGTTGGTTTGAAGGTAGAATCAAAGAAGATGATATTGAAAATCCAGCATTAAACATTATGTACTTCCATGCTAAGTGATCAGATTTTGCAGATTGTTGTCTTTTACCTTTTTCCAAGAATGAATTTTATTTAAACTTTTTTTTAAGATTATATATTTGTATTCTTTTTAAATTTATATTTGTAATGATACATTGATACTGGATTATTGCTAGAAGGGATCATACATAATTCTTGATTATCTTGTAATAATTCATGATACCGGATTATCATTTTTGGTTTATAGTTGGAACAGATTGGCTGCAGTTTCAAGTAGGGCTGTGCAACGGTTCAGAACCGGATAATCATATAAATTATAATTGTTTTTAGGTGACATTCAACTTATATAATCCAATTCTATCAACATCAAAATATAAAACATGGTAGTTGCGCATGCGAGTCACGAAACCCTTCGAATGTGCACCTTTCTAACGAGTCACAGTGGTTCATTGTTAATCGCCAACCAAAAGGTCACAACGACTTGAACCGTGACCTTTTGGCAACCACTATCCTCAATAGGGGGCAACTAATCTGAATAGGTGCGTTCGATGGAACCAACCGACATAGTGAAGTGTGAGAACTGTTGTGACCCTTAAATTGAACCACACGGACCATTACAAGTCTTTGAAGTACCAACCAAACTTTTACAAGTCAACAATGTTTCTCTTTTCAATTTTGTCTAAGGGTCTGTTTGGTAGCCTCTTAATGACCATTCAGATGCTACCTTTTAATGGTTTAAAACCTCTGAATGAATAAGAGGTAGCCTCAAGTCTGAATGGTTAAGAGGTAACCTCTGAATGGTAAATCATCACATGTCACATTTTTCTACCTTCTCATTGGTAAAATTTTTAATGGTTCCATTAAGAGGTAGCCTCTTAATGACCATTCAGAGGCTACCAAACAGCCCCTAACTGTCTAAGACTTAACCCAAAAAACACATATTTGTGTTTTGAAATCATTCCAAACAAATGGGAAAAAACTAAAAATAAGACGGAATAAAGTAAAAAAACACAAAAGTTTAGAATATTGATGGATAGAGTTTCAATTCAATATGGTGATGGAAGCAATATAACAGAATATGATCTAAAATGTCAAGTGGAGCATGAGGGAAGCTACACTTTCAAAAATATTATATATAATATATAGTTAGGATTTAGCATAGCATAGCATAGATGAGTTTATATTTCTTATTGTAGCATCTTTTATATTTTGATATTACCAATGATTGTCTATAATGGGTAAGTTGAAATCCAAATAGATTCTAGAAAACAGAATTGTGCTGTTTGACCAGAGAAGTAATCATATCTTTTTCTTCTTTTTCCTTGGAACACAAGATATAGGATATTATTAGATACAAAATATGTGGTGAAGAATGATATGGAATCAAATGGTTATGTAAGCACTCTCCTCATTCCCCACTCTTCAAACTGGGATGTTTAGGGTATGAATCCATATACACTAAGTGGGTGGGTTTTAGAGTCAAGGACCACATACATTTAGACTTTAGTCAAGGACCGGACCTGATCATTTGTAGAAAAGAGAGCGCATGACAATATATAACCAGTTTGGACCAGCCTAAGGTCCTTAAATAAAGGGAGAGTTGCTAGATTAACCCACTAGTCTGAGAAACTTAACTCTTTCAAGGGGAATTATGTTGTGGTTCCAACCGAGAATCGATTGGCCTAAGAAAATAGAAAGAATCAAGAAAGCAATTTAGAGAGAGTTTTTAGAATAATTCTTTTCATTCCTATCTTTGTTAATTCAAAACAACGTACAAATACTGGATGAAGATAACTACTTGCTAAAAACTAGGAATAAAAAATGGAAGACATGGGAATGATGAAATTATGGAAAACATGCATAAACAATAGAGTTAAACTGCTAAACTAAATTTAGATCGTGGCCTTCAAAAGTGCATTTAATCGGTACATAACATTCCACCCCGCTCAAATTCACCTTGTCCTCAAGGTGAAATCGAAAAAGCACTTGGAGTTGTCCACGACGGTTGCCACTTGCTTTGTACCGTAGCATCTGGAGAAGTAGTAACGAGTCCCCACGGTGGACGCCACTCGCGTTTTGAGGCTGCCTCTTTATATATAGCATGGAAATCATTACCAGGAATAACCTCATGCCTATTAGCAACCTTAGCAAGAACCCAGGGGTAGATTGTTCCAAATGTGTTGTAATATTTTTTCAACAACTCCATCACTTCCCACATGGTGGGTACTTGGAGATTTTGGGAAGTGAGCACACCCACATGATCAGAGTATAACTCCGAAGACACATCATGTGCTTTTGAGAAACTGATCATGAGTTTAACTTCTTGACATGACTCCATAGAAACATGAGCTGGGGTTAGTACGGGTTTTAGGGCAGTGGAAGGAGGTGCAGGGGTTGGTGGAGACGGTGTTGTAGTTGTTGGCGGTGTGGCTGCGGGCACCCGTTTTAGGGCTGATACGTTTTCTGGGGATGGTTTCACGGCTGTTGTCGCGGAAGGTTGGACGAAATGGGTGGATTTTGCAACTGTTGATGCAGGTAATGGTTCGGAAATGAAAGAGGTTGGTGATTGGATATGGGTTTGGGGGGCTTCCCATGCGGTTCGAATCGATCGGAACTCGTTGAGAAGGGTTTGCAACTGAGACTCGAGCTTCGCAAGGGATTCGTTCATCCATTGGTAGAACTCGGTTTCGGATAGAGTGTGAGCAACCATGGTCGGGGGGATCACGACGGCTCTGATACCACTGTTGTGGTTCCAACCGAGAATCGATTGGCCTAAGAAAATAGAAAGAATCAAGAAAGCAATTTAGAGAGAGTTTTTAGAATAATTCTTTTCATTCCTATCTTTGTTAATTCAAAACAACGTACAAATACTGGATGAAGATAACTACTTGCTAAAAACTAGGAATAAAAAATGGAAGACATGGGAATGATGAAATTATGGAAAACATGCATAAACAATAGAGTTAAACTGCTAAACTAAATTTAGATCGTGGCCTTCAAAAGTGCATTTAATCGGTACATAACAAATTATTTATGATTTCTTGTAACTAACCGGGCCCATAGCCCTAGCCGAGAAATAAGTAAGGTTATGGGCTTGGTTTTACACTGTAAATCGCAGTTAAAAAACAGTTGTCCATATATATCGTGTATTAAGTTAAATGCATATCGTTTTAAAACAATAGTAATTACACATGTGGAAATGTTGCCGCATCAGCTCACGAGAAACCGATTTAAGATTAGTATGAAAATCAAACTTAATTAACATGTTAGTTTGATTTTCTTGCTATTATGAAAAAAATTGTAATACGAGTTTATTGTTGTAGACGAAAGAACAGATGTTTTTATTAGTAGTGTGCTTAATATGTTAGTTTTATTCTTAATCGACCCTTTGATTATATTTTATCACTAAACTAACGTTTTTCTAAAATTTTGTGCTTCATAGTTGAATATATAATTTGATATATAACTATTAATTAAAACGATATTTATAAATTAATATGTCCTTTTGTCTATCAAACATGTATTATATATTATCACATCACATTACATTACATTTTATAGTATATTACATTAGGATTAAGTTCAAGAGTGAACACTAGTGTAGCTTGCGAACTGAGTGAACTAATCCTGGCCATACACGTGTGTAGATCAATGGCCAGGATTTGATGTTGAAATACACTAGTACGTGTATTTTACGATTTGATGATGAGATCCTGACCATACACGTGTGTAGATCAATGGTCAGGATTTGTTCACTCAGTTCGCAAATACATTAGTGTTCACTCTAGAACCTCATCCTATTACATTATATCATATCATATTATATCTTATTTTTTAACATTAATTATATAATGCCATACCATGTAATAACACGTCATATAGTATCATTTGGTATTGTATCATATTACAATATTGTATTACTTTACATTATATTGTATTACTTTACATTAATGCTAACCATGGCATATAATATATTAAGTTTGACATAATTTATCATTTCAGGTGATGTAATGAACATAAAAAGGTTAAAGCTAACTTTTAAAACAACTTTTCAAATTGCATTTCAAAGTTTAACAATATTTACCACATTTAGCCCATATTCATGTATTATGCTATATTATCATGAGAATATAACGTCTAAAGTGGCAAAGATGATAACAGAAAGAGAATTATCATTTTGGGAGTGCATAAAAATTAGAAGATTAAATAATTTATTATATATCACCTCTCACACACTCTACATTTATCTATAAAACGAAATTTACAATATGCATTATATATACATAAAAAGGAATAATACTATAAGCCAATGTTTATTCCAAGTTCATGGAATCTGCCTTTGAAAAAGTCTATATAAGGGATGCCAAACTCCATCTCTTCCTGCAAAGTGTAATCACTCTTATCAGTACTGTAAATTTCAACACAATGAAACAGTGGGTACCAGTGTACCACCACAAACCAAAATAGACATGTCTAGCTAGCAAGAGCGATATGTATGCATTAACTTTCGTCTACGTTGATCATGTGATAGCGATTATTCTATAAAGGTAAAGGGGCGGTGACAGAAGAGAGTGAGCACTCATGGTCTTCCTGCAAATAGTTTATTTTGATATGCATGAAGCTATGCGTGCTCACCCTCTATCTGTCATCCCCACTCTCTTTATCAGTATCTATATCTATTGTTAGATAGGATTGTTATGCAGGTTACTCTTGATGGGTAGGAGTCAAAGTCAGGTCGTTGGATACGGGTCAAGTCTATGGATCAGTATCAATGGGTCAGTAGTAGGTTAAAATGGGTCATCAGGAGTCTTTGTTTTCGTCACATGTTTTATGTTTTTAATTAGTCATGAGTTAGTTGTGTTTATGCAAGTAAACTTGGGATGAGTGCATGTGTTTTAGGAGAGTGTATTACATGGTTAGTTTATTTTGGGCCTATTTAATGTGAAGTTTGCAATGAAAAAGTGTGAGTTTTAAGCAGTAACATTTCTGTTCATGTGACCCCAACAACATCTTAAATAGAATAAATTAAAAAACAACATCAAAGTTTAATTTGTATCTATGTATACTAAAGCTATCCTTTTAGCATGCTAAATTAGTTGTCTATCTTGTTTTTTTCTAAAGAGAAAAGATGCAATATATAGCATTGAAAGAAAAAATTGGTGATCTAACAAACAAACAAAGGTACGTAACAGTAAAATTCCACACATAGCAGAACTAGTGATAGCTGCCAGGTGGGATAAGGGCAAATTTTACCTGCATCCCAGAGGCCGGAAATAGGACCCCTCGTTTCAAAATGTTTTTTAACGTGTACATTATAGTAAACAAAGTAACATAAAATGTGGTTAAAAGACTCAATGCGACAAAAATAGGTGATCTAACAGACTTTGTTAATCTGGTTGATATGATTCATTTTATCATTTATTTTTCTATATTTTTTAATCATTTACATTCCCAGTTAGTATTTGCAGTTAGATAACTGTTCAAACAGTGGTATCTTGTGATGTTGACTGGCGGCGGCAATCCAGTTTGTGGCTTTTCGTTGCTTGCTGATGTTGTCAATGATCATGGATTTCTAAATTTCTTTTGTTGTTTGGTGCTGAATTTATTGGTAGTATTAGATAGTCTTGTGTACATATAATGATCAGTTTGTAAGTTTTTTTTTTTTCGTGAAATCAGTTTGTAAGTTTAGTTTCCAATACTTTTTTGACTGATTGATGATTTGATGATGACACAAAATCAGTCAGTGTCCAATGACTATACATATATAACTGTCGGATTCCAGAATGAAGTCGGAGAAATAATGAAGGCTTTTTAGTTAAAACAGTCAGTATACAAGACTATGACATACAATTCTATTGCGACAGATAATGTTCGTCGCAAATATCAGGGTTAGACGGACATATTTTACGACGGACTCTAATGCGACAGATTTACAACGGATTTTCTACATTTGTGTATGTATAGATAACATACAAATAATAAGAAAATAAGTTATTTAAAATCATATATTAATTGGAATTTAATTTTTTTTTATTTGTCTAAGGTTATAATAAATAATAAACTTATCTTTAATTTATCTTTAATTGTATTTATTTTTCATCACAAAATTAGTGACGAATTTACCCCATTGCGAAGTTAAAGTTACTCTTTTTACATGACGATTCTAAATTCGTTGCTCATACCCAATGAAGGTGGAGGGTATGGTTGCCCTCCTTACCTCCCATTGTTCTTTCTCTCCTCTACGTTAGCGCTGCATTTGATTCTACTACTTACTTGCTCAACTTGCTTAATGACAGGAAATGGATTTACCTCTCTTGCTACCCGAGATAACTCCATGGCAAAAGGCTAAGCCCGCGACCGCGGACATCACTGGATAGCTCAAGCCCACCATCTCCAGTTCCAAGGAAAACTTGTCACCTGAAGGTCCACTACGGTAAAATCCGGTTGGGATGGAATTCGAACTTGAGACCTATGACCTCAAATCTAAATCTTCACTTCCCCTCCTAGTACCAATTGAGCCATAGCTCATTGGCATAACATTAGCAATAATAAATAGACTTACTTAAACATCTGTTTGGAATACTTTTAAAAACACTTTATATCATTGACAAGCAATTTGGTACTCTGGTTAATTAGTGGTAAACTTAATATAACTGCCACATCAACAAAGTTACCATATTCAATTAAAGTTCTCTATGTAATGCAAAATCGGTAATATGCATGCATACATACGTAGATACGTACATATGCGTACCACTCCTAGAAAACTGGACAATTGCTATATGCCTGAAACTTGCGACTGTTTGCGACCGAAATCAAGATGGTCTAAAAATAAGGAACCGACGAGGTTCTGTCGCAAATTAGTTACAAGTATAAAAAAATATTTGACATAAATTAATTTGAATAAAATTACGGTTGCAATAGTCGGACCGCCTGGTTTAATTTTTTTCTCATAGATAGTTGTATAAGCTTTTTCTCATATATACATAGCCATCTTAAGTACTTATGACTTTGGCACTTGTGTGACATACCGATATAGTTGTATAAGCTTTTTCTCATATATACATAGCCATCTTAAGTTATGACTTTGGCACTTGTGTGACATACCGATTTATTTTTGTTATAATTTGGCTGGAAGTCTGGCTTCCTTTAGTTTCCAAATTTTATAACAATTACAGGCTTATCGATGTGCATATGCTACTGATAGAACGTGACATGTTCAGTTGTATACTCTCTATGAGTCTATGAGGGCCATTAATAAACATGACAAATAGGGTCTGTTTGGTATGGGGTAATGAAATGGACGAAGGAATGGAATGGACGAGGTAATGGAATGGATGAGGGAATGCAATGGACCATTATCATTCCATGTCTTGTTTGGTTACCATGTGTGAATCATGAGTTGGTGGCGGTTGGTCACGGTTGTGGGTGATAACGGTGGCGAGTGGGTGGCGGCGGCGGCGGTGGCTGTCGGGGTGAGGTGGCGGCGGGTGGCGGGTGGCGGCGATGGCCTTGGTGGTGGGTGGTGGTGGTGGTGGGTTTTGGCGAAGGTGGTGGGTTGTGGTGTTGTTGATGAATGGTGCAAGAGGGGATGGAATGGAAAAAAAACATGAGGTGTGGAAGGAATGATTTTGAGGGAATGGAATGTCTTTTGGAATGGGTGATTCCATTCCATTGACCAACCAAACATCCTTTTCTTCATTTCCTCGTAATCATCCATTCCATTCCACCTCTCATTCCCGCATACCAAACACTACGTTATACTTTTATCTGATCTGATCTAGAGGACCCTATAACTGTGATATTGCTTCTTTGATCATAACTATATGTATTTCCATTCCATGTTAAACTTCCAGTTCAATCCTATGTTGCACTTGCTATGTCATATTGTCATTAGGTTCTAATTTGAGCATCCAACTGAGGATGATGCTGTTAATATTGAAGCTATATTCTCGCTTCCCTTTCGGGGCACATTAGGTTCTAGAATTCAGTTTTATTGTAATTTATGATAACATAGATGTTATTTTAAATAATAAAGGATACTATAACCCAATGTAAACGAAACCTTAAATATATTTGTTGTTTTATATTTTGGGTACGTAATTAAATATTCATTTTTTTATGTTTGTATAATTTGTATATTTTGGATTATCGATTGTAAATTTGATAATTTGGGAAAACTGAACAAAAACAGGATTTGTAAAACAATCTTAAAGCGGTCGCAAAATAGTCGCTAAAAACAGTTGCTAAAAACAGTCGCAAATCAGTAGCAAATGAGGCAGTCGCAAAACTATTGGTCACAAGCTTGTCCTGAAACTAGGGTAGCAAAGCAGTTGCAAATATTGCGAGCTGCTATTCCGGTCACTAAAAGCAGTCACAAAATATGCTACCTTTTTGGTTTTGTGATCGGAACGATAGTCTCAATTAGTCATTTTTCTAGCGTACGTACATTACTGAAAGTTCTAGTTAGCATTGTAAAAGAATTAAACATCCGGTGAATTATTGTTCGTAACTTTTCGATGAGAAAGTTGTTTCTGTGAAAAACGAACATAAATGAACAAACTTCTTGTTCATTTAATAATTAAATGCATGAACATGAACACATGTTTCGTTGGCCTGGAAACATTCGTTTATATTTATTTATATATTCATTTAAATTTATTTATTAGAATTGGTCCTCATGCATCAATCTGTGAGTATGAATTGAAGTACCTATGTGCATATGAACTTTAGCCACTTTAGGATGATTCAACTTGGCTTCTATATGCTCATTAGAGATAGGTACACAAGGCTAGTAAGTAAATAATTGTGTTAAGTAATCACATATGAGTATGTTTAACTTATGTTTATATCCTCACTATGTAGTTTAAACAATTATTTGAAGCAAAATCTAAGCAAACCCCCTATATTTGAATATTTGAAACATGTAATAGACTAAGATGAAATTCAATAATGTACCGGTTTGTATTTTTATTGACTAGTTTAAGTGAATCAAGGATTACAACAAATTGGAGAGGAATGTTGATGATTTTAGTATAATAGAATATAATTAAGACCAAGTGGATATAATAATAAATATTTATACGAGTTAAGAAAATTGGAGTACACGCTCCTTCATAGCTATTCTATACACCAATGAACCTGAGGGTCCAAAGGGCAAGTGCCCTACGTCCCATTGGAGGGGTGCGGGCAAAGTTGCATGTGGGGTCAAGGGGCAACATCCTTGTTAGAGGTCTCATTGTAGAGTTAGCGAGTGACACCCAGAGTGGATTTTATTGTACCCTTATTGAATAACTACTTAGAGTTGCTTCATATTTGCACGATGGAAACTTGTTAGAAAACTTATTTATAATATATTTAATACTAATATATATGTATACTATATATGTCAGGGTATACACATCCAATCATCGTCACCATCCTCAACCACTTCAACCACCACCATCCTAAACCACAGTCACCATCATCTCAAACCACCAACACCGTTCACCACCACCATCCTAAACCACCATCACCATCCTCAACCACGTCAACCACCATCGCCGTTCACCATCCTCAACCACCGGAACCACCACCGTCGCTACCACCATCCTAAATCACCGGAACCACCACCGTCCTCCAACACCGCCTACAATCTCCCTGATAACCTTTTCGCTTCACCGAAAACATCAGGAATGAAGGGGTAAGGTCCCCAAAACCCCATAATAGGTACTTGGAACTATACCACAACCCCGTCTTCCAACCCTTTTTACCTTGCGCGGCCGCGCATTGGTTCTACAAAGAAGGCTTAAAAAGTCAGATAGCAAGTAACACTTGCGCATCATAAAGCCTTGCGCTTTCCTCCATAAACAAAGGATGAAATTCCTGAGATAAGCATCTCCCGCTGGATAATACCCAGACTTGGGATTTATTTATTCAGCTGACTCTACACGATAAGGAGTCACACCAGATTACAGCAGGAATTTTCTAGAAAGACCCAATCGTGCACCACTAAACGGTTGCAACCGGCTGGACACGTGTCGGCACCTTAGGCGTCTCTAAAAATCACGATGATAGGATGTAATTGAAGAGAAACCTCCACTTGATCATTTTCCACGTGGCAAATCCCTAGCCATAGATCTAAACCACGATCCGTGTGCACTCACGTCGGATCAAAAAGCTTAACGGAAGGAAATGTAACCGCTTACGGGGTTAGCAACTTCCGACAACATTTCACCAAACGGGTTTTCCCGCCCAAAACTCTCGGCTATAAATAAGAGAACAATTCAGGTATGAAATTCAAGTTACACACACTTCTTCAATACTTCTTCTTCTTCATAAACACATACTTATTCTCACGCCAGAGTCGGGTCAAGGAGAGAACCCCCTTCTCCCCTTGACAAGGCTAACGGTGCTTTGTTTTGCAGAGTTTATCGGAGAGGAAGATCGGTAACATCGGATCAAACGAGAGAGAACAAACCCCTTTATGCAGATCCAAACCCCCTAGATATTTTGATCCCGGTAGTTTAATCTAGTGTTTCTTCATTGGCGCCCACCGATTTTCTCTATTCTACCAGTTTTATCTCGTTTCGATTCAGTTTCCCTCATTCTCTGTTTTCTCATGACAAATAATCCATCATCTCACCCATCAGATCCTCGACCTGAATTCAAGGGTTCTACAACCCAGAATACCCAGATCGACGGAATCATGGGAATTAACAAAAGTGAAAGTCACTCAGACGAAAAGAGTACCTCAGATCAGCTCATAGAGAGAGCCCCAGAATACTGGTTCGACAGATGCCAGATTGCTTTAAACCAATTTTTCACACAAATTTACAGATCTGAGGCCCCAAACACCAGATCTGGCACTCTGCGAGGAACTAGTGGAACACTTGATACTATAGTATTGGACCTACAGATATCTTATCAGTGGGACATCCAATCTAACAGTTATACCAGGATAACCCCAAAATCAGAGGGAATCAATGGCCAGACAGGTGAACCAAAACAAACATACATGGTGCAAGGAGGCCCCTCACGGAGGACAAACAAATGACACCATGATCAACAGTGGAGGGAACAACGAGTCGTATTTCCTATTGTTCCTGGAGGCCCTCAGGAAGAACGACCAGTAATTATTACTGGCATCTTCGGTCATTACCGGACGGACTATATGTTTATAGATCCGGGAAGCTCGATGGACATCATATATGAGCAATGCTTCAAACAGCTTGATCCAGAAGACAAAGCACGTCTAGAACCGGTTGATTTTCCTCTCACCGGATTTTGTAATGAAGCTGTATTCCCATTAGGGCAAATAGTTTTTCCTGTGACTTTATCTGATGGCGAGCATTCGCGAACAGTCACAGTGAATTTCATGGTCATGCCGGCCATATGTCCTGCTCGGAAGAAAGTCACAAAGAGAATTCAGCATGATCACTTCTATTCCGCATGCTGCATGCGGATTTCCAACAGAAACCGGAGTAGCAATCCTATACTCAAGAAAGGAAGTCATGTACGTAGATGACGAGCCACCAGCGAAGGTGGCCAAACCCTCAACATCAAACGAGCCGGAGAAATGGGTTCTGAACAACGATTATCCAGAACAGACCATCCTGCTAGGACACGCCATTTCACCAGCAACACGAATACAATTAAAAGAATTGCTGCCCAACAATAAAGACATATTCGCCTGGTGCCCAGCAGACATGACTGGGGTTCCGCGCGACGTAGCACAACATTGTCTGAACATCCAACCCTCAGCAGAACCTGTTGCACAGGGGAGGCGCAACTTTAGCGAAGAGAAAGCAAAAGCCATGGACGAGCAAGTAACAGAGCTACTTAATGCCGGGATCTTGCGCGAAGTTCAATACCATACATGGGTTGCCAACCCAGTAATGGTACAAAAACACAGTGGCGGGTGGAGAATGTGCGTTGACTTTAAAGACCTGAATAAAGCATGCCCAAAAGATTGCTATGCGCTTCCTGAGATAGACAAAAAAGTCGACTCTCTAGCATCATTTCGATGGAAGTGTTTCCTTGACTGTTACAAAGGTTATCATCAGGTCCAGATGAAAGAAGAAGACGAGGACAAGACTGCATTTCGCACAGACAAGGGCATCTTCTGTTACACAAAAATGCCCTTCGGCTTACGCAACGCAGGCGCAACATACCAACGATTAATGGACACAGTCTTCAGAGGAGACATTGGTAAAACAGTCGAGGTATACATGGATGACCTCGTCATCATGAGTCATGAGGAAGAAACAATGTTGGCAAACATTCAACGCACATTCGACTCATTGCGCAGTGTAAACTTAACCCAACGAAATGTTCCTTCGGGATGGAAGAGGGGAAATTTCTGGGTTTCATAGTAACACGAGATGGGTTGAAAGTAAATCCAGAAAAAGTGCAGGCCATACAGCTAATGCCATCACCTGCAACAATAAAAGAAATGCAAAGACTCGCCGGACGCTTAGCAGCCTTGAACAGATTCTCGGCAAATCATGCGGCAAAATCTTATCCATTAATCAGTACACTACGAAACTGCGCCAAGAAAACCCACTTCCAGTGGACACCAGAAGCAGAAGCAGCCTTCAAGCAAATGAAGGAATGTCTAATTCAGTTACCGACACTAACAGCACCACGAGAAAAAGAACCACTGATCTTATATTTATCTGCCGCGGAAGTAGCGGTTGGTGCAGTATTAATGGTGGAGAGAGAAAACATTCAGACTCCAATTTACTATATAAGCAAGATGCTCACCGGACCAGAAACCCGCTACTCAATGATAGAAAAGCTGGTCCTAGCACTAGTACATGCATCACGGCGCTTACGTCGGTATTTCTCAGGACACATCATCACAGTTCTCACTAATTACCACTTAGGTCAAATCTTATCCAAACCCGACGTAGCGGGAAGATTGGCTAAGTGGGCTATTGAGCTGGGAGGATACAATATCCTGTACAGACCAAGACCATTAATCAAAGGGCAAGTTTTAGCGGACTTTGCCACATAAGTTCTCATCAACAAAGTTCAAGAGTGCGAGGCAATCCAGAACCCTGTTCCTGTTCCTGTTTTCGATGATAGAGTCTGGACTCTGCACATAGATGGAGCTTCCAATGACGACGGAGCAGGCGCAGGTCTTCGATTAGTCAGTCCCGATGATCACGAACTTACCTATGCCATACACCTGGATTTCCGAAGCACGAACAACGAAGCAGAATATGAAGCCTTCTTAGCAGGTCTCCGCTTAGCGCTTAAAATGGGGGCAAGAAACCTTGAAGCTAACTTCAACTCAAAACTAGTGGCCGAGCAGGTTAATGGGCACTATGATGCAAAAGGAGAAGCCATGGCGTTATACCTTGAACAAGTGCGGATGTTAATCATCCAATTCTAGACGTTCAAGGTTAACCATATAAACAGAAGCGAAAACAAGCACGCAGATGCACTAAGCAAATTGGCCGCCACCAGCTTCAAGCACTTAGCAAAAGAGGTGCACATCGAGGTATTATCCAATCCTTCTGTTCATCTCAAACAAGTAAACGTTATAGAAATCGGGAATCCATCCTGGATGTCTCCGATCATCTTATACCTACAACACGGGAAACTCCCGGAAGGAAAGGCAGAAGCTCGAAAAATCCAACACAAGGCAATAAACTATGAAATGGCGGATGGTGTTCTGTACCGGAAGTCATTTATGGGACCATTACTACGTTGCGTTGACAAAACAGATGCGCAATACTTGGTCCGAGAAATCCACGAGGGTTTATGTGGAATACACGCAGGGCCGCGCATGGTTGTGGCAAAAATAATGAACGCGGGATACTACTGGCCGGGAATGCACGTGGACGCAGTAGAATTATTACGGAGATGCACAGCTTGTCAACGCCACACGCCAAAAACACCCCGACCAAAAAATCCACTCGTACCGGTCACTTCCGCCTAGCCTTTCCAACAATGGGGCATCGGTCACGTCGGCCCATTTCCTGACGCGCCAGGCGCAGTAAAATTTATCATTGTAGTAGTCGACTATTTCACAAAATGGGTTGAAGCCAAGGCACTAGCCTCCACAACAGCAATGGTAATTCGTAAATTTATATGGGAACATATTATTTGTAGATTCAGATTACCATTGCGCATCATCTCCGACAACGGCACCAACTTTGCCTCAGAAGACCTTCAGAAATGGTTTAAGGAAATGAAGATCGAGCACAACTTTGCCTCCGTGGCACACCCACAAGCAAATGGCCATGTCGAGAGTATTAACAAACAAATAGTTGACGGCATCAAAGCGCGACTTGGGACAGCGCGCAGAGGATGGGTTGATGAACTCCCCAGCATCTTATGGGCCCACCGTACCATGCCAAAGACTAGGACGGGAGAAACTCCATTCAGTCTTGTCTATGGCTCTGAAGCGGTAATTCCAGCTGAAATTGGCCTCCCATCACCGCGCATGCTCACCATAGAAAAAACAAAACAATGAGCAAGAACGAAGAATGGATTTGGACCTTCTCGAAGAAAGGCGCGAGAATGCCGCCGTCGCAGAAGCAAGGTACAAATCCAAACTCGAAAAATACTACAACGCGCGCGTCCGCGTATGCACATTTGTTCCTGGTAACTTTGTCTTGCGCGACAATGAGGCCTCCAACGCAGAAAAACCAGGCAAATTAGTGCCAAAATGGGAAGGACCATACATCATCAATGAGGTCTTAGGCAAGGGGGCGTACACCCTAAAGAGACTTGATGGGACACTAGTTCCCCGCACTTGGAACGCGCAGCAGTTGCGCAGGTGTTACATATAAGTCAAACCTTCCCACAAAAAATCTAAGTACACAGGCAATGTATTTCTTTATTATCCTTTGTATTATTGGCCTTGCGCCCGATTAATACAAACATCATCTTTACTCATTTTACTATTTGTTACAAATTGCATATAATTCTTTTGGTATACGCGAAACAATATGGTAAACACTGTACGCTTCATGAACAGTCTAAAAAGGGCTCAACCTCACGCATTTTAGACAAACGTTCACACATGAGTACAATACCATCCTCATTCGCTCTACCTAGTCAAAGCAATTAAACATATGCAACATATTGTAATTCAAACACAAAGCTTACATGCACGACAGTGCATCAAAAAATATATATATTCACCAAAGTGCAATATAAACAACCATTCACTACGATCACGACAGTGATCTTCAAAACCTATTTTTGGTAAGCAAGACCAACATAAACGTCAAAAAGGGGGAATACACAGTTTCCCAAATCTAACCTACTCAACAGCAGGTTCTTCATCAGCAACCGGCACCTGCTCATCACGGCGGTTCTTCCGGCGACAATATACCTGCTGGCATCCACCTTTCCGAAGCATCGGAAAACAAGACATCAGGTCATCAGCAGATAAAACTCTGACTTTCTCATCAACGACACCCTTTTGCTGGGGAACCTTACAATCAGGACCGACAACAGTCAAAGAATCAAGATTGCACGGACCCTTTTCCTCGTTAGCTGTTAATAGCGGTGCACCAGCAAGGAGCACGAGACCTTCAGCAGCCTCGTAAATCCTCAAGATATCCAAAAGTCGTCGAGTATGATAAGAACGCTTCATCTTCTTTTTCCAAATCAAGCTAAGAAAATAAGGAGTCCCCAAAAATATTTATAGGCAAGATAACTCCGGGAAAAGGGAAAAATCATGATCACCTGTCAGACAACTTTTCCAAACGGCGCTACAGGAACTAATGTCATGTCCAATAAATGAAGACTGACAAACGTCAATATGTATTCCAAGACAAGAAGGTTAGGAAATATCGCAACTATTAATTTTTTGTTACAAATGGCGTCATCTACCGTCAAGCTTATGATTACACAGATATCTTTTTTCAAAGCTGTTTAGTTAACTACTGTCAAAGGATTTCCAAAATCTTTACAATAAGCAAAGTGAGTCTTCTCACAGAAAAATTCCCCGCTTTCACACTCAAAAAACAAACAAAATTCCTCCCTCATAAGTCCAGTGCTCCACTTATTTGCATAAGCGCAACACTAGACTGGGGGGACTTGAAGGGGGTAAGGTCCCAAAACCCCATAATAGGTACTTGGAAGTTGGAACTATACCACAACCCCGTCTTCCAACCCTTTTTACCTTGCGCGGCCGCACATTGGTTCTACAAAGAAGGCTTAAAAAGTCAGATAGCAAGTAACACTTGCGCATCATAAAGCCTTGCGCTTTCCTCCATATACAAAGGATGAAATTCCTGAGATAAGCATCTCCCGCTGGATAATACCCAGACTTGGGATTTATTTATTCAGCTGACTCCACACGATAAGGAGTCACACCAGATTACAGCAGGAATTTTCTAGAAAGACCCAATAATGCACCACTAAACGGTTGCAACCGTCTGGACACGTGTCGGCACCTTAGGCGTCTCTAAAAATCACGATGATAGCATGTAATTGAAGAGAAACCTCCACTTGATCACTTTCCACGTGGCAAATCCCTAGCCATTGATCTAAGAGTAAATTACAAGTTTTGTCCTTTATGTTTACACCAAATTGCAGGCGGTGTCCTTTATCTTTAAAATTGACGGGTTTTGTACTTAATGATTCAAAATATTGCACGGTATGTCCTTTAAGCCTAACCCAGTTTATTTTTTTGTTAAATCTGGTCATGCGTCATGCACATGAGGGTATTATTGTCATTTGACCATTTCAGGGGTTATTATGTAAATAATATATAAATATGGACTGTTTTGTATAAATAAAAGAAGGTTATTATGTACGCCACTTTGAGTCAGAAGGTTCTTCTTCATTCTGCCAGAGCTTTTCTTTCTGCAAGTCAAATGCCTATAAACCCTAATTCTCCCTCTTTTAATTCCTCAATTTCACAATTTTTTTTAACCTTTTAGGTTCTGTTATGCAAATTTTACATAATCTGTTCACTTATTATTATAGTTTTTGTCACGAATTCACACAAATTTTGCTTCTATAAAGGCATACTGAGCTGTAATTAGATTGATGCATGTTTTGGGGTCGTTGATTTCATCGATTGGTAATGATCCAAGAACCAATTCACCCAATTGACTTGTGAAAAATTAGGGTTTATTCATGAATCTGAAAAATTAGGGATGTTGCAGGTGGTGGGTTTAGCAATGGTGGGAGGTGTACGGTGGTCGATTGGGTTGGTGTGATGGTGATGATGGGTGGCGGTGGTGGGAGGTGTACGGTGGTGGGTGGGTGCGATGAAGATGATTAGTGGCGGTACTGGGATGCTTACGGTGGTTGGTTGTGGATGGTGAAGGTGGGTTTGCCGTGGTGGAGGTGTTGCAGGTGGTGTTGGCCGGAGTGGTGGGTTCTGGATGGTGAAGTTGTGTTGTGGATGGTGAAGGTGTGTTAGGCGGTGGTGGGAGGGGTATTGCAGGTGGATTGATGTTGAAGATATGAAAATGGCAGTAGAGAGGGACAAAGAGGGGTAGAGTAATTTAGAGAATTGATAATATATGTCTTTGTTTTTGTAAGTTATTAATAACTAGTCCCAAACGTAATTGTTTTACAGAATAATCCTTGAAGAGATGAAATGACAACAATATCCTCATGTGCATGGCACATGACCAGATTTAACAAAAAAATCTAACTAGGTTTGACCTAAAGGACATAACGTGCAAGATTTTGTAACATAAAGTATAAAACCCGTCAATTTTAAAGGTAAAGGACAACGCCTGCAATTTGGTGTAAACATAAAGGACAAAACTTGTAATTTACTCTAGATCTAAACCACGATCTGTGTGCACTCACGTCGGATCAAGAAGCTTAACGGAAGGAAATGTAACCGCTTACGGGGTTAGCATCTTCCGTCAACATTTCACCAAACGGGTTTTCCCGCCCAAAAATCTCGGCTATAAATAAGAGAACAATTCAGGTATGAAATTCAAGTTACACACACTTCTTCAATACTTCTTCTTCTTCTTCTTCTTCTTCTTCTTCATAAACACATACTTATTCTCACGCTGGAGTCGGGTCAAGGAGAGAACCCCCTTCTCCCCTTGACGAGGCTAACGGTGCTTTGTTTTGCAGAGTTTATCGGAGAGGAAGATCGGTAACATCGAATCAAACGAGAGAGAACAAACCCCTTTATGCAGATCCAAACCCCCTAGATATTTCGATCCCGGTCGTTTAATCTAGTGTTTCTTCAAGGAAACTACCAAACCGTCTTCTTGAATGACGATAATACCCCTGTTTCTTCCGCTCCAATTTCCACCAGCAATAGTAACTTAATGTCCTCCACGTTGCTTCTTGCCAGCTCGACTTTGGATTTAGCTTCACTCAAATCATGTTACTTTCCTGTTTCTTCCGCTCCAATTTCCACCAGCAATAGTAACTTAATGTCCTCCCTGTTGCTTCTTGCCAGCTCGACTTTGGATTTAGCTTCATGTCACACCCCCATTTTCCACGTGTCACCGGTGGGCCCGGTGGAGGGTATGGTGACGTAGTTGGCATCATCATAGACAAACAACACAATATAATAATGCACAGCGGAAGCAGAAATAGATTCATTTCAACTTTAAATAAAATGTAATATTAAATATCACGAGTAGTTGAAACGGATCCACAGGCGGATCAAATAAAATAAGATAATTGTTCAACAGTTTTATTGTCGTCCGAGCTTGCGAGACTATTGTGGACGCTCTAGGAGACAGCCAGCCTAGTACGTGTAGTACCTGCACTTAACCTTTTGGGAAAATACGTCAGTTTACACTAGTAAATACAAATTAACTGACTCATTTTGAAAATGATTGAAAATTGATTTAAATGCACATGGCATAAAATATTTTTATAACTTGGGATAATTATGCAATATAATCTTGTGAACGAATTACATGTTACTCGTGCGTTCAGTAGCCCGATTCACAGATCGGGTTAAAGATTAATAGACACACCACAATATAGAGTTATACACTGACGGGTGTACGCCTACACCCCGTGCTCTGGTCGTGGCCATCTCGTAAGATAATGCCAAGGATATCCGGGACATGGTCATTAACCCCCCAAAGGCTTTAAGTAAAACAAGACTGTTTAAACGAGCCGATCAAATTATTCAATTGAACACCCAAGGGTGCAAGATTTGTACGCTCGATCAAGCGGTATTCTATATACCGTAACCCAAGCCCGTATAGGGAAAATAAGTTAAAAGTATTTACCTGAGTAAGTATGAATCACAATTGGCAAGTGAGGGTAGCTTTTACTGGGCCTCCTATTCTGGAACAAAGGTTTATAATAACCTATTAGATTCCTAACGGGTCTTTTATTTAAGCCTAAGCTTAGACCGGTTAGTTTTAAGGACGATACGGTTCAAGCGCACGATTAAGCGAAGACCGGATAGAATGTGATTTAGACCCGACAAGTTTGAATACTTGTATAATATGGGTATACTAAATACATTCTAGATTTTGAGACAAAAATGATAATGTTTGACCCGTTTCGGTCAATTTATGCAAACTAGTTACATAAACCAAACCGAACGCTAAAAGAGCGTTACGGGTAGCCAAAAGAGTCATATGCAAGTTCCCTGAGATAATATGCTTTAAATATGATATGATATCAGCAAGTTATGTTCTATTATGCCCCGAATAGATTTAAACTCAATTTATGCCTTATAAGGGCATTTTGGTCATTTAAAATGTTATAAAAGCGTTAAATTGGAAATCTGAGTTACAAGTCTGATTTATACAGTAAATATACTTAATTTGACATATTATAACAGTAGGGTATGACCCATATACAAAACTTATCATTTAAAATCAAACTATGCCTCTTAGGGGTATTTTGGTAATTTCACAAGGGCTAAAAATGTCAAAACTGGAAATCTGAGTTCAAAAACTTATACTTACTGTTATTTTATAAAAATATGCTAAATACATCAGTAGGTATAATCCTTATATGTTTAATATGGGTATAACGCATACTATGCGTTAAAAACGCTTAGAAATGCGATTTAGAGCCGTTTCCGGGTTTTCAAAAGAAAGCTGAGATTTTTATATTTCCAGAATGCTCAAAATAACTTATTTAACAAATAAAATCAGTAGAAAAAGGTTTGGGGTCAAAAGGATGCATAAAACTCATTTTATGGCTTAAAAGGTCAAAACCGGTATTAACCGAATCGAACTTAGAGACCTATGATACGATCAGCCAAAAATTAAATAAAAATCTTCAAAAATCCCAAAATATTATATAACATCAGTGGGTAAAAAGTTTTATATCAAAAAGTGGCCTTAAATAGGTTATACGCTAAATGCGTCGTTTATTTAACATAAAGCTATAGTTTTACGATATCGGCCATAACTCAAAATCCGGACCTCCAACTGATATCAAATTTTCGGTGCAAGTTTATAAATCAGTAATAAAGATTTCTACTCTTTCACTTTTCCAAAAATCACGTTTTATAGCAAAAAGGGCAAAATAGTCAACTTTAAGCATAAATCGGAAACATGCATATGAATCGGTTAAGCATAGACTCAAGTTGTAAAAATTCCAGAGAGTTAAACTTAAATATAAATGGTTCAAAATAAGCTCTAATGCAGATCTCAAACATGCATGCACGGATCCGAATCAAGAGTCAAAGAAAAAGTCGTTTTATAAGACTTTCGGTTCCGATCCGAGTTTATACTAAAGATTGTCGAGTTGATCATGATAAAACATATTCTTATATTCATTATAAAGTTATTTTTGATGATCAAACTAATTGCATGTCATCTATATTACCATTTATGCTATAATTTGCAAAAACACTTCCTGTTGACTTTTTAAGAACAACTTTGACTCGACAAATAGCATGCTTAGAGTGGGAATCAGAGAAATACCCTTTTGAGGGTTTGTTTCCCACATAAATACCAACATTTAGGTACTTTCAATTTGAGAAATGACTGAGCCAATTTCGTTTAATCGAAAAGTCAAACTATATTTACTACGGATTGACTTTTGGCTAATAATCTATGCTAGAACGAATTAGAGGAAGTTATGGATGCTTACAAGAGTCCTAATGAAGCCTAGATAGCACTTTGTAGCAGCCTTGTCGATCAGAAAGTCCCTGGAGATGCCTTGTGAATTCTTGCAAGTTGTGGTGTTCTTGTTCTCTAACTCAAGACCTCAAAAATGAAGCTTTTGATAAGATTAAATGGTGTTTCAGGTGTTGTAAGAAGTCTCCAGGTGTCCTCTCATGCATGCAATTCGATTGGTGTAAATGGGAGGTGATGCAAGCTGTTAAGCACTCAAAAATCGGACTAAACAGCCCCTGTTCGCGAGTTGCTGCATCTGGGCACGGGTCGCGGCCCGCGTAAGGCAGCCCAGGCGGGCCGCCTGAGGTCTGCAGCTCCAAACTTTGATCAATTGTTGCAGTTTTGGTCCCTGTTCTTCGTAAACGAGGTTTTGGCTATTTATCTTGACTCGTAAACCCTCAAACTTGATTTTTAGGAACCTTGGGACTTTTACCAACATGGTAAAGTCCTTGGTTAACTTTGCGCTCACCCGAAAAGTCATGAAATTCGACGTTGACGCTTTTAACCCCTCAAGTACGGTTTTGGCCATAACTTTCTCATACGATAACGAAACTTCATGAAATTTTTACCACATATTCTAGTGAGTATATTCTAGCATTACAAAGCTTCGGGGCTGCCAAAAGATCACTCAGAGGTATAAATTCAACATGTTGACACTTTTAGTCCCTATAGTTTGTAATTCCTCACTTTCGTGCATTTTCCGCTTCGTATGATCCATGATCTATCCGTTTAAGGTTATAAACACCACGTAGGGTTATTATAGAGTCTATTTATCCATTGTTGACACTTTGGACCCTTACGTTCCATAGTTTTCACTGTTTGTCAACTTTAGTCCCTCTAAAGTATGTTTTCACATATCGGAAGTCTATGACACGTGTCAATGCATTATTGGACGTAAATTTTCGAGGTGTTACATCCTCACCCCCTTAAAAGAAATCTCGACCTCGAGATTTACTGAAACAAATGAGGATATTTTTCCTTCATCGTGGATTCCACTTCCCACGTATATTCGGGACCTCTACGGGCATCCCATTTGACCTTTACAATAGGTATATACTTCCTTCGAAGCTTCTTCACCTGTCGATCCTCGATCGACAAAACTCTCATCTATGTGTATATCTGTATGCGGTATAACCAGTGATTCGTCAGCGAAACACTTCTTCAGATTACAGATGTGGAACACATTATGTATAGCGCTAAGTTCTTCAGGCAAGTTTAACTTATAAGCAACTGACCCGACACGTTCGACAATCTCGAAAGGTCCTATATATCTCGGGCTTAGCTTGCCTTTCTTACCAAATCGCATCACCCCCTTCCAGGGCGATACTTTAAGCAACACTTTATCACCTACATCGAAGTGAAAATCTTTGCGCTTAGGATCCGCATAACTCTTCTGCCTATCCCTGGCAGCTTTCAAATGATCGCGAATCTGAACGATCTTGTTCGTCGTCTCAAAAACGATTTCTGGTCCTGATAGTTGGACATCTCCAACTTCTGCCCAACAGATGGGCGATCTACACTTTCTACCATATAAGGCCTCAAACGGCGCAACTTTTATGCTGGAATGGTAGCTATTGTTGTAGGAGAATTCAATTAGTGGTAGGTTCTTATCCCAACTACCACCCAAGTCAATCGCACATGCACGAAGCATGTCTTCCAGAGTTTGAATAGTACGCTCACTCTGACCATCAGTCTGAGGATGATAGGCCATACTAAAATTCAAACGAGTGCCCAATGATTGTTGGAAACTCTTCCAAAAATGTGACGTATACCTAGTATCTCTATCGGAGATAATAGATACAGGTATACCATGTAGCGCTACAATCTTATCAATGTATAACTGAGCTAACATATCGGAGCTATACGTCTCCTTGATGGGTAGAAAATGAGCTGACTTCGTCAGTCTATCTACTATGACCCATATGGTATCATTCCCCTTTCTCGTCTTTGGCAACTTGGTGATGAAATCCATTGTCACCATTTCCCATTTCCACTTGGGAATTTCAGGTTGTTGAAGCAAACCTGACGGCTTCTGGTGCTCAGCTTTGACTTGCGCACAAGTCAGACATTTAGCTACATGCTCAGCTACAGACTTCTTCAAACCAATCCACCAGTAGTTTGCTTTTAGATCCTGGTACATCTTATCAGCTCCAGGATGAACGGAATATTTAGAGCTGTGGGCTTCCTGGAGGATAACATCCCGAAGTCCTCCATAAACTGGAACCCATATTCGTCCGTTCAGTCTTAGCATTCCATCTTTGTCGTAGGATAACTGCTCCTCAGTTACTCCTAACTTCTCTTCAGGATAGTTGGCTTCCAACACAGCTTCCTTTTGTGCAGCTAACACCCTTTCGTTCAAATTATTCCTTATTTCAATGCGCTTGGCATTGATTCTGATTGGTTTCACTCTTTCTTTCCTGCTTAAGGCGTCGGCAACCACATTTGCCTTGCCTGGATGGTATCTTATCTCACAGTCGTAATCATTTAAAGTTTCCATCCATCGCCTTTGTCGCATGTTCAATTCTTTCTGATTGAACAAGTGTTGAAGACTCTTGTGATCCGAATAAATTATACACTTGGTTCCATACAAGTAATGTCTCCACAGTTTCAATGCAAATACAACGGCACCCAATTCCAAGTCGTGGGTGGTGTAGTTCTTCTCGTGCACCTTTAGCTGTCGTGAAGCGTAGGCAATGACCTTGCCTCTCTGCATGAGTACACAACCCATACCAGTGTGTGACGCATCGCAATACACCACGAATTCTTCTATACCATCGGGCAGTGTTAACACTGGTGTATTGCTCAACTTCTTCTTCAGAACGTCAAAGGATTCATGCTGCTTAGGGCCCCAATCAAACTTAATCTTCTTACGAGTCAACGAAGTTAGGGGCGCAGCAATCCTCGAAAAGTTCTCGATGAATCGCCTATAGTATCCTGCTAATCCTAGGAAACTGCAAATCTCGGTAGGAGTCTTTGGCTCCTGCCAATTCATAACTGCTTCTACCTTAGCGGGATCTACTTGGATACCACGCTCACTTACCACATGTCCAAGGAATTGGACTTCTCGAAGCCAAAATTCGCACTTTGAAAATTTGGCATAGAGCTTCTCATGATGTAGAAGTTCGAGAATACAACGAAGGTGTTTCTCGTGGTCAGCTTGGTTCTTCGAGTAGATAAGGATGTCGTCAATAAAGACGATAACGAATTTATCTAGATAAGGCTTGCAGACACGATTCATGAGATCCATGAATGCGGCTGGTGCGTTAGTGAGCCCAAAAGGCATCACTAGGAACTCGTAATGTCCATAACGAGTCCTAAACGCTGTCTTGTGTACATCTTCATCCTTGACCTTCAACTGGTGATAGCCTGACCTCAAGTCGATCTTTGAAAAGTAGCTTGCTCCTTGCAACTGATCGAATAGGTCGTCGATCCTGGGTAACGGATATCTATTCTTAATAGTGACTTTATTAAGCTCTCGGTAATCGATGCACAGACGCATCGATCCATCCTTCTTTTTAACGAACAAGATTGGCGCTCCCCAAGGAGACGAGCTAGGTCTAATGAAACCTTTAGCTAACAGATCATCTAACTGTGTCCTTAACTCCTTCATTTCCATCGGTGCCAACCTATATGGTGCTCTTGCTACTGGCGCTGCACCTGGAATGATGTCTATTCGAAACTCCACTTGCCTATCCGGTGGCAAACCGGGGAGTTCTTCAGGAAATACTTCAGGGTATTCTGAGATGACAGGGATGTCTTCGATCTTTGGCTTTGGCTCATCAATAGTAACTTGTGCCATATAAATGACACAACCCTTCTGCAGGCATCTGGATGCTTTGAGCATGGACACTTGCTCCGGCAATCCATGCTGGGTATCTCCTTGGATAGTGAGTGGCTCACCAGACGGAGTTCTAACTACCACTTGCTTTCTGTTGCACAGAATCTGGGCTTGGTTATGCGATAACCAATCCATGCCTATCACTATATCGAATCCAGCTAGCTTAAAGGGAAGCAAGGATAACGGGAAAGAATGATTCCTAATGGATATAACACACCCATCTAGGACAGTCGAGGCGGTTTCTATGGTTCCATCGGCTAATTCCACCTCATACTTCACACTTAAGGTTTTAACAGGTAGGTTTAACAATTTACAGAACTTATCATCTACAAATGACTTATCTGCTCCAGAATCAAATAGAACTCTAGCAAAAACATCATTTACAAGAAAAGTACCTGTAATGACGTTGTCATCCTGAACTGCTTCCTTAGCGTCCATTTTGAAGACTCTTGCATTGGTCTTCTTTCCCTCATCGGCTTTCTTAGCATTCTTTGGGCAATTAGGTCGGATGTGCCCTTTCTCATTGCAACCATAACAAGTTGCATCCTTTAGCTTCTTGCATTCCAAGGCTTTATGGTCCGTGGATTTGCAGATTCCACATTGTTTTGCGTGAGACTGGGATTTTGATTCTAAACGACACTTCCCAAAATGATGTTTCTTGCAGGTCTTGCATCGGGGCTTATCCCCTGATGGTTGCCAATCTCTCTTAGATCCTGACCCTTTCCTGTGGTCGTTGTTCCCTCGGTGTCTTTTCTCCGATCTCCGTGAGGTATCGTCCTCACGTTTCCTCTTGTTCTCCTCCGGGCTCTTAAGAGCTCTCAACCTGACTACATCCTGGGTGAGTGAGAGAGATAGATCAGCTACTGATCTGAACGTCGTAGGCCTCGATGCCTTAACACTTGCCTTGATTTCAGGTGCCAAACCCCCAATAAAACGGGCAATCCTTCTCGGCTCTGGGGTTACCAAATATGGAACCAATCGAGACAGAGTATTGAAGGTGGTGAGATATGCCTGGCAGTCGAGATTCTTCATCACCAGGGATACGAAGTCTGACTCAATCCTTTCAACTTCGTGTTGTGGGCAGAAATTTTCTTTGATCAGGGCTATAAACTGATCCCATGACATGCTGTAAAGGGTGGCCTTACCGGCAGCTTGCAAGAGAGATTTCCACCACGCCAGTGCGTCCCCCTTGAATGATTGGGACACGTATTTCACCACATCCCGATCAGCACACCCGCTGATATCTACAACCGTATCCATCTCATCTAACCAGGTCATACAGTCGACCGCTCCTTTCTCCCCAGTAAAATCTCTGGGTTTGCACGAGACGAAATATTTATACGTACAGGACTTGCTATGCGTTTCATGCTTCTGCTTGATCTCCTGTTTCGGGATACTGCTGTGGTTGGAGGAGTGATTATCCTCATCATCCTTCTTTAGCTCATCTTTCTTTGATACGTCATTCTTAGAGGGCGGCTTGCTATGAGCCTCTGAATGATTCTTGGATTTGGAACGTGGTACGGTTCGGGTCCTACTTCGAGTCCCGCTCGATTCCCTGAATTGCCTGTCAATAGCTCTGGCAACAGCATTTTCTACCAGTGCTTGTAGCTCCGCACCAGTTACATGAATCTTAGTATTATCTGGGTTTTCCTCAGAATGACTGTTTGTTTCTTCCGACTTGGCCATGTAGCTTTAGGAGCTACATAAAAGTAAGGACAAGGTCTATTTAGAAACCTAACAGTATTATCGTTCTTGACGATTTATTAACCATGGTAATAAAAGCCATATTAGTTAATTTATTTAATTTCATTCAACACTTTTATTAGCAACTTTATCATAGAATGAAATATATATATTGGCACAATAGGCCTAGTCACTTGGACAAACCTCTAAATCTTAAATTTAGAATTTTTATAGGATTAGAATTGTATAATTAAAACAAATAATCTTTTGCTTGGCAGGGAGTTTATAAACCACGGCTGCCTTTTTGTTTTATATGACATTAGTCATAACCCGTAGGCATCAAGTCATAATCAGACATGTATACAATATAATTTTGGACAATTTATTAAAAGGGTGACATGTGTGATTTTACAGATCACGCTAGCCAAGAATGTTAACATGTTTACAGATGTTAACAGAGATTTGAATCTTTTTAACCAGGTTTTACCATATTGGTCAGGCCTTTTAATAAGACATTCAAGCTAGGTTTTACCTTCTTAAGATTCTTATTAAAATGGTAAATTAAAATAATAATTGATATTTTTCATTTATTTGTATATTATGTTCATGCATATAGATAAAATGAAAAACTTAAATTAACCATTTTTAAATAAATAAACTAGTACAACTTTGCCCTAAACGGGACTTTACTCAAATAACATGCCCACGCAGGAGCTAAGCAAATAAACAACAAACAAACCCACGCAGGGGTCAAACAGAAACAAACATACCCATGCAGGGGTAGAACAAGAGAAAAGGAAATATGCCTACGCAGAGGCAGAGTACAGAATAAATGTCCTCGCAGGGACATGAGTACATAAGCTAACAAACAAAGGATTTAATAATCCTTCTTGCCTTTACCCTTGATCAAGTCAACCATCTTCTTAAACATTCCGCGGTTATGTCGGCGATCTTCCCGCATTTCATGTCGCAATTCACGTCGCACATTGTTTATCCCCTGGAGGATTTCTTGCACTTGCGGTGGCGACATCATCGGCGCCTGCGGCGGTGGCGGATACTACGGTGGTTGAGGAGGCTGCGGCTGCTGGTATCCATGCGATAAGTATCCAAAAGCTGATTGTCCCGTAGCCCAGGGACCTCCAAAAGCACCCTCCTGATTGAGAGGGTTGTAGCCCGAAGCTATCCAGTAAGGATCCCCTGTATAGTCATAACCTGGGGGAAAAGTCGGCTCAAAGGGATTAAATGCGGCCGCGCTAGCATAAGCGGGGATTGGGTTCCCAAAATCCTGTGGTGGTGGTGGCGCGATAGGCGCAGAAGTAACTTCTGAGACGGGATGCGAAGATTCTCCCATCTCTGGCTCCTCATGAAGGGGCGAGTATCGGCTGCTACCCGAATGTGGAGGGGTGCCGATGCGTATCCCTCCTCGTGTGGACATCCGGGCGTTCCTTCCCCTTCGCCTCTGAGGCGGAGGAGGCAAAACCGGAGGTGGTGGCGGCGGCGGAGTGACTACGTCGCGCCAGAAACCCTCTGAAGGATCCTGCTGCTGAGGCTGCTGCTGAAGCTGCTGCTGGGAGTGCACGGGAGAGCTGTGGTAGGACTGGTGCATGGGAGAGTTATGGTAACTAGGGGTATAAACCCAGTCGTGCTGCTTGAATCTCTCCTCGTAACTGTCGAGACCATTGTAAGGTGATCCCCTGAACGGTGACCCATCTGAAATCTCAATGGGGTGGCTCGGTGTACCGGACGGCGGCATGGAAGGATCGGTATCCTTATCGACCTCCATCTCGTTGCCACCCGGGAAGTGGTCTTCAGGTCCAAGTGGGTTATGACCCACTGGTTCTCCCAAGTAATCATCAGGGTTGTACAGGCCCTGATAGACAGGTGCTGGGTAATCATAAGGTGACTGGTGAAGAGGAATGTAGGATTGGTGGGAGTTGTGGGGCTCATTTTCAGAATGAGGCCCAAAAGAGTGTGGTAGGGAAGGTGTGGTACTCAGTGATGCTGAGTGCCTGGCGGGTTCAGTGAACGATCTCCAAAGATCTCGGGCATCAGTGTTTTGGGGTCCTGAAGGGGTTCGCCTATGCGAAGGCCCTGCTTCATGATCATGAGAGGTGGCGAATGCTCCTCGTCCCCTTCCTCGTACACGTGGCGGCATCTTGAACCTATCAAAAATCAAACAAGTGGCACAACAAAATATATAAGACAAAGTTAGAAAATAAGAAAAAAAATTCGAACATTTCCTAAGTTCTTTGTCTAGACTCGAAAATCGAGGAATGTGCAATTTTGTAACTGAGATTAAACACAGAAGACTAGTGTTTAATTCACTCAGAGTTGGCTCTGATACCAACCTGTCACACCCCCATTTTCCACGTGTCACCGGTGGGCCCGGTGGAGGGTATGGTGACGTAATTGGCATCATCATAGACAAACAACACAATATAATAATGCACAGCGGAAGCAGAAATAGATTCATTTCAACTTTAAATAAAATGTAATATTAAATATCACGAGTAGTTGAAACGGATCCACAGGCGGATCAAATAAAATAAGATAATTGTTCAACAGTTTTATTGTCGTCCGAACTTGTGAGACTATTGTGGACGCTCTAGGAGACAGCCAGCCTAGTACGTGTAGTACCTGCACTTAACCTTTTGGGAAAATACGTCAGTTTACACTGGTAAATACAAATTAACTGACTCATTTTGAAAATGATTGAAAATTGATTTAAATGCACATGGCATAAAATATTTTTATAACTTGGGATAATTATGCAATATAATCTTGTGAACGAATTACATGTTACTCGTGCGTTCAGTAGCCCGATTCACAGATCGGGTTAAAGATTAATAGACACACCACAATATAGAGTTATACACTGACGGGTGTACGCCTACACCCCGTGCTCTGGTCGTGGCCATCTCGTAAGATAATGCCAAGGATATCCGGGACATGGTCATTAACCCCCCAAAGGCTTTAAGTAAAACAAGACTGTTTAAACGAGCCGATCAAATTATTCAATTGAACACCCAAGGGTGCAAGATTTGTACGCTCGATCAAGCGGTATTCTATATACCGTAACCCAAGCCCGTATAGGGAAAATAAGTTAAAAGTATTTACCTGAGTAAGTATGAATCACAATTGGCAAGTGAGGGTAGCTTTTACTGGGCCTCCTATTCTGGAACAAAGGTTTATAATAACCTATTAGATTCCTAACGGGTCTTTTATTTAAGCCTAAGCTTAGACCGGTTAGTTTTAAGGACGATACGATTCAAGCGCACGATTAAGCGAAGACCGGATAGAATGTGATTTAGACCCGACAAGTTTGAATACTTGTATAATATGGGTATACTAAATACATTCTGGATTTTGAGACAAAAATGATAATGTTTGACCCGTTTCGGTCAATTTATGCAAACTAGTTACATAAACCAAACCGAACGCTAAAAGAGCGTTACGGGTAGCCAAAAGAGTCATATGCAAGTTCCCTGAGATAATATGCTTTAAATATGATATGATATCAGCAAGTTATGTTCTATTATTCCCCGAATAGATTTAAACTCAATTTATGCCTTATGAGGGCATTTTGGTCATTTAAAATGTTATAAAAGCGTTAAATTGGAAATCTGAGTTACAGGTCTGATTTATACAGTAAATATACTTAATTTGACATATTATAACAGTAGGGTATGACCCATATACAAAACTTATCATTTAAAATCAAACTATGCCTCTTAGGGGTATTTTGGTAATTTCACAAGGGCTAAAAATGTCAAAACTGGAAATCTGAGTTCAAAAACTTATACTTACTGTTATTTTATAAAAATATGCTAAATACATCAGTAGGTATAATCCTTATATGTTTAATATGGGTATAACGCATACTATGCGTTAAAAACGCTTAGAAATGCGATTTAGAGCCGTTTCCGGGTTTTCAAAAGAAAGCTGAGATTTTTATATTTCCAGAATGCTCAAAATAACTTATTTAACAAATAAAATCAGTAGAAAAAGGTTTGGGGTCAAAAGGATGCATAAAACTCATTTTATGGCTTAAAAGGTCAAAACCGGTATTAACCGAATCGAACTTAGAGACCTATGATACGATCAGCCAAAAATTAAATAAAAATCTTCAAAAATCCCAAAAAATTATATAACATCAGTGGGTAAAAAGTTTTATATCAAAAGTTGCCTTAAATAGGTTATACGCTAAATGCGCCGTTTATTTAACATAAAGCTATAGTTTTACGATATCGGCCATAACTCAAAATCCGGACCTCCAACTGATATCAAATTTTCGGTGCAAGTTTATAAATCAGTAATAAAGATTTCTACTCTTTCACTTTTCCAAAAATCACGTTTTATAGCAAAAAGGGCAAAATAGTCAACTTTAAGCATAAATCGGAAACATGCATATGAATCGGTTAAGCATAGACTCAAGTTGTAAAAATTCCAGAGAGTTAAACTTAAATATAAATGGTTCAAAATAAGCTCTAATGCAGATCTCAAACATGCATGCACGGATCCGAATCAAGAGTCAAAGAAAAAGTCGTTTTATAAGACTTTCGGTTCCGATCCGAGTTTATACTAAAGATTGTCGAGTTGATCATGATAAAACATATTCTTATATTCATTATAAAGTTATTTTTGATGATCAAACTGACTGCATGTCATCTATATTACCATTTATGCTATAATTTGCAAAAACACTTCCTGTTGACTTTTTAAGAACAACTTTGACTCGACAAATAGCATGCTTAGAGTGGGAATCAGAGAATACCCTTTTGAGGGTTTGTTTCCCACATAAATACCAACATTTAGGTACTTTCAATTTGAGAAATGACTGAGCCAATTTCGTTTAATCGAAAAGTCAAACTATATTTACTACGGATTGACTTTTGGCTAATAATCTATGCTAGAACGAATTAGAGGAAGTTATGGATGCTTACAAGAGTCCTAATGAAGCCTAGATAGCACTTTGTAGCAGCCTTGTCGATCAGAAAGTCCCTGGAGATGCCTTGTGAATTCTTGCAAGTTGTGGTGTTCTTGTTCTCTAACTCAAGACCTCAAAAATGAAGCTTTTGATAAGATTAAATGGTGTTTCAGGTGTTGTAAGAAGTCTCCAGGTGTCCTCTCATGCATGCAATACGATTGGTGTAAATGGGAGGTGATGCAAGCTGTTAAGCACTCAAAAATCGGACTAAACAGCCCCTGTTCGTGAGTTGCTGCATCTGGGCACGGGTCGCGGCCCGCGTAAGGCAGCCCAGGCGGGCCGCCTGAGGTCTGCAGCTCCAAACTTTGATCAATTGTTGCAGTTTTGGTCCCTGTTCTTCGTAAACGAGGTTTTGGCTATTTATCTTGACTCGTAAACCCTCAAACTTGATTTTTAGGAACCTTGGGACTTTTACCAACATGGTAAAGTCCTTGGTTAACTTTGCGCTCACCCGAAAAGTCATGAAATTCGACGTTGACGCTTTTAACCCCTCAAGTACGGTTTTGGCCATAACTTTCTCATACGATAACGAAACTTCATGAAATTTTTACCACATATTCTAGTGAGTATATTCTAGCATTACAAAGCTTCGGGGCTGCCAAAAGATCACTCAGAGGTATAAATTCAACATATTGACACTTTTAGTCCCTATAGTTTGTAATTCCTCACTTTCGTGCATTTTCCGCTTCGTATGATCCATGATCTATCCGTTTAAGGTTATAAACACCACGTAGGGTTATTATAGAGTCTATTTATCCATTGTTGACACTTTGGACCCTTACGTTCCATAGTTTTCACTGTTTGTCAACTTTAGTCCCTCTAAAGTATGTTTTCACATATCGGAAGTCTATGACACGTGTCAATGCATTATTGGACGTAAATTTTCGAGGTGTTACACTTCACTCAAATCATGTTACTTTCAGTTTCCTAGGTACAATTCGGTTCGTTTTTCACCCTAATTAACCTTTATGTTCGCTTTATTTTGGGTTTTTGGTTGTCGGATTGATTTTGGGTTATTGGTGGTGAATGGTGGTGCTAATGGCTGTAGTGGTGGCGTTGGTGTTGTTCTAGTCGCCGGAAATGTGAAGAGGGCGGTGGGGGGTTATTAGATCTGATGGTAGACGGTTGGGTGGTGTTGGTCGTGGTGGAGTTAGAGGGCTCGATGGTGGTTCTCGCAGGTGGACGTGGACTCGGTGGTGGTGGTGCTAATAGGTCGCTAGAGTTTTTAGCCTGGGGGGGGGGGGGGGGGGTCTCCAGCAGTAGATGCATTTGATGAAGGGGAGAGTGGTGGTGGGTCCCACTATTAATAATAATAATATTATTTTTTTTCCATTTATTTTTTAATGTTTGGATTAAAATGACAATTTAGAAACCATTTTTGTTAATGCCAAAAATACCCTGGTTATAATTAGGTTTTTAGACTGAGTTAGGTAATGTGATCAAAATGGCAAAAAATAGGAAAAGTCAGGGACCCAGAGAAAAAAAAACTATTTGAACTAAAATGTCAATTTGGAACAAACCTCAGAAATTAAAATGACAATTCATTATTCCTAAAGTAATTATATAATTATTCTACTAGAATAACTAAAAACCTACCTATAATTTTTTTATTTTATTTTTTTTAACTAAAAATCATGTTTAAGTAGATGAAAAAAATTCTAAAAAAAAACCTTCATTCACTTTTACGTTTAGCATGTTAAGACTTATTTATATTTGATGTTTGCCTATTATTTTAATCTGATATATATATAATGCGTTCATCCAACAACCATTTCAAATCAAATTATTTACTTCATTGTTAATAAAAAAATAAAACTTAATTAGGAAACTTATAGATAAGGTTTTGATGGTTGGGGTGTTGCCGTATCATGACAAGAACAATCCCGATGTATCAAGTGGAGCACCAGGAAAGTATATATGGGTGAGACTAAGATGAAGATAGGATAAGAATATGTATGCAGATCAGAATAGAACCAATGGGGCCATGATCAATCATGGAACAAAAGTAAATAAAGTGTGCTTACGAGAAAATTCAGTAGAATTCTAATTCGAATTCTCTTCTTTACTGATTTTTTTTTTTGTTAATTCGAATTCTCTTCTTTACCGATTTTTTGTTAGTAGAATTCGAATTCACTTAACCATCTGAAAATATTATGTTTTTTTTATTCTTATTACATGTCAGCTTTTGGAAACATGTAATAACAAATAAAAAATTATATTAAAAACACAATATTGTGGAAATTTTGTTGCTAATTCATTACAAAATTGAAAATAGGTTTTGTCGCAAAATTGTAGCAATTTTGCAGCGGGTGTTTTTTGTCGGATATTTGTCACAAATTACGTCAGATTTTGTCACTAGACTAATTTCCTACGAGGTTTTTTTCACACCAAACACTTTTGTGGCAAGACCGTCGCAACTGACTTTCCCCACAAATATGGTTGTCCAAAACTTCAGTTTTCTAAGTCATCATGGCTATACCCACGTAACTAAAACTTAAAAACAAAAGTTGCGTAAGTTTTTCTTTTTTACTTCAGTTTGTTTGAAACATACCCAAAGTGTATTTCTAATAAAACCATAAAACCTTATAGTAACATATTTAGCATAAAATACAGTAAAAATTGAAAAAAATTATATTATAACGTACTAGTTTAACTATATATGATTATGAAGAACTTTTCATTTTGCAAATAAAATGAAGAACATGCCGTACTTTAGGGTGTAAGGGGCACTCCCCTAAGAGGGGAGTCCCCTCTCTTACGCATAACCAATCCTCGTGTGCCACGTCAACTCCCCTCTTAAACTCCCTTAACACCCTAAATTGATGGCGACACTCCCCTCTTAGGTGACTTGGTTTTTTATTAAAAAAAAAAAAGAAAATTTTTCATTGGTCCTTCTCCTCCCTCTCTCCTCCCTCTCTTCGGTGACTTCCCACCAATTTCATTCCTCCAAACCACTCACCTAAGTGATGGCGGCGGTGTTCCCCTTAGGTGACTTGGGTCACCGAATGGGGTCACCGAAGGTGCCCCTTACACCCACTTGCATCATCTTCCATGATCTCTAGCATGAGTGAACTCATAAAGTCTTTTGAAATCATTTCCTTTAACTTCTCCATCTTGAAACTTGAAAGTCGTGTCTCTTATTGATTTGTAGCGATTGACTATCTTAAAAAATACTGCTTTTTAATTGTTGGGGAATTGTCTTTGGCAAGGTAATGGTAACAGTGCAAAATTAGTCTGCTTATACCATATATAAAAATCAGATTCCAAAAGTAATATTTTTGATACATAATATAGAAAACTAACCGTAAGTACAATAACTCAGGTAAAACTCATGGTGATAATATTGTGAAATAGGTTGTATGCTCTTATTAAATTATGTTAGGGAAAAACACTAAATTAGCCAATTTAACAAATAAAATTAAGATAATAGCCTTGACTACTTGAAATTACCAAAATAGCCATGACTTTCTCCTCCTTTGCCAACCCTTGGTCTCCTGCACCAAAACCCTTAATCTCCTGCGCCAAATCCTAAGTCTCATGCGCCATTAGTTCTGTCTCCCACACCATATGGCGCGCATCACATGATATTCTAGTGCCATCTCTTAGTTTTAAGCCCCAATAGCCCTCCTGCGTCACGCACTCTTGCCTCGACATTTTTACACTACAAATGGACACGTGTCGTACTCTAGTAAAGTGGTAATTTAACAAATTTGATGGCTATTTTAATAATCTTCTTGGTCAATGTGGCTATAATTTGGTGATTTTTCCCTTTATGTTACACACACTCACATAGACTTCTTCATGATATATGTACTTTTTACAAAATATATATTACATTTCACTCGTTTCGAGAAACGTATTTATAACCACTGAATTTTCATATGTAACTAGTTGATTTCCCCCGCGCTTCGCGGCGGGATCTTGATCGGCATCGATTCGGTTTATTTCGCACTGACACAATACATGAATTCGGTATAGCAATCAACATCTGATCTACATCGACCAAAAACCAAAAACCATAAAACATAAAACAAACACGATGTCAATACCGATATTGTTGGGTCACAGTTAATAGTGATACTGTAGGTCCCTTTCCGAAGGATGACGAACCTAAACCTTGTTATACTAACCCACTAGCGAGTGCGGAATCCAAGCTAGCAAGCAAACCGGGATGAAACAAGTATAAACACAAACACACAAAGTTCACCGATTAACACCACTGTATTAATACGTATGAAGGTTTCGGTTACAAGTACAATGTTTACAAATCTAACTTGCAAACTCTCAAGTGTGTGTGTGTGTTTTCGGACAGAATGCTCTCAAGAACTCTATCTTTCTGTCTGTGTGCAACTACCCTCTCACATACACTGGATGGGTATATATATGCCCAGCCCAGGTTATCATGTCCGAAGGATCCGATAGATGGTCGAAGGATCATCTATCGATTAAAAAGTCTTCGAAGGATCTGCATGAACCTCGAAGGATGATCTATCGAACCATCCATCGAAGGTTCATCTTTCGAGTTCATCGAAGGATCAACACTTATCCTTCGATGATCATCCTTCGAGCCAGAACAAGAACAACCATACATCTAACTGTTTACCAAGTCAAACCAGGAGGACGGTTGACTTGGTCAACTTACAGAACTGACACGGACATCGTTTACATCGAGACTAAATACAGACAAAGTACAGACACAAGTGCACCAACAAACTCCCCCTTGGCTGTAGCTTTGTCTCGAACTTCGATGGTCGTTGGTCTTCGAGTTCTCAAAACTCTGATGTCCTCTCAAGTCTCGGATGTCCTTTCGAGTCTTCAATGTCGGAGGATCTTTAAAGTCTTCACGTCTTGAAAGCAGAAAGTGTATCAACAAACTACCCGTATCATGTAGGAAGTGTGTTGACAAACTCCCCCTTAACATAAGCTCCCCCTTGAGTTATGCTCGTGAACAACTTGATCTTTATGAAGTGAGATCCTTGTGGTGTTGATGATGGCCAGCGGCAACTCGATCATCTTCATCTTTTGAGCGCCTTCTCGTCGTGTCTTCATTCCAAAGCTTGTCATCGACCATGTTCTCCTAGCCTTTAGAATCTGCACATGCAAGAAATCTAAACGCGTAATGAGAACAACTGCTTGGAATAGTTAGTATAACCAAATGACACACGAATGACCATGTCACAATCAAACACCGTCCGACAGTTTGAAAGTTTAATAAATTTGTCAAATTTTAGTCCTTAACTTTCAAAACATGCAAATTTCGACCGTTTATGAAGATTTAGTCAATTCGGTTTTCGTTCAGGTTTCAGGTAACGAAGACTCGAGCTCCAACATCGTACGATCGAAAATAAAGTAGAAAGAAAATCTTTTTGGCTTTTAAAAAGTTTATATTAAAACTCACCTAAAATCTTTTTGGTATTTTTGAAATTAAAAGGCAACAATTTTAATATCCTTTGAGTGTTATCAAACGACATCACCGCTAATGTCGTGCTGATATGCACCAAACGACGAAACTGTTTAAAAGAAAACAATAAAAGTTAAGCAGTACATAAATAAATATATACAAACATTCTTTTTGCGAGTTTCGAGGGTAAGAGAATCATATCAGTGTACGGTCATGCCAAAACACTCTTGTTGTTCAGTTAGTTAACATTAAGATAAGCATCCTATAACAATTATCGGTATTGTAGTCCACTTAAGCTCAACTTATCAGATGTAATCATGGCGAGGGGATACGTTAAGGTATGATTTATACTTACCGACCGGTGTTCATCCACATCACGACACATTCCCGTATCAAGGTATGCACGAGAATTCATCTTACCGGTGAGTATACCGATTATCATCTGTTTGACCGTATAAGCTGTGAGATACTCACTTATTTTGATTTGAAAACAAGCCCTATGTGATATAATCACTTATTGATGAGGAACTTGATTTTCATATGCATGAGGGCACAGGTGCAAGTCCGTGAACAGGTCAGTACTTCCGTACAGCAGAGAGACGAACTTGACACCCGGATAAATGTGATATTTTATCACTTATTTGTTTTGGACATGTGATTGTTTATCACTTATTGAGGTCGAATGCAGTATGCAATATGTACACGTATGTATAGTATCATGGAAGATCTAGACTTGCGTCCCCGTTATTTTTCGGTAAAAGATACAACCATGATACCCAGATGATAAGCAGCATAGAGACCGAATATCTCAGAACCTCGGCAATCTATCAAACGAAATTTCGGTACTAAGACCATATGCCAATGAATGGTTCCCACCTGGTCTTCAGTCGATTTAAGATTTATATCACCCTGCACACTTTAAAATGATTGTGAGCCTACCGATACATCTTATATAGACCTGCTTATCGTTTTTCATTTTAAGGTTTAAAGAGGTTTGGATAGACCACTGATGTACTATCATTTTCTCTTTTGCTCGCCAGGAAACTCATTTTTGTTTTTCCATGTTTTTGTGTTTTTGAAATTTTCGTTGTTTTTGGATTTTCTGATTTTTGGATTTACTCCCCCTAAAATCAATAAACGAAGACAAATTTAAAACACAAAGGTATTTACAAAAATGATTTTCCGATGTTGGTTTTACTCTTGCTTGACCTTAATGCCGTTTACCAATAATAAAAAGTCAAATCTAGATTTGTCAAAAGCTTTGGTAAATAAGTCGGCACGTTGGTCATCGGTGTGGACCTTAACAACATCGATTAGCCTTTTCTCAAAGCAATCACGGATGAAGTGATATTTGATTTCGATGTGTTTGGTCTTTGAATGCTGCACAGGATTTTTAGTGATATCTAAAGCAGCAGAATTATCAACGTAAATAGGAGTAGTTAGGAATTCAAAACCGTAGTCCCGCAATTGTTGTTGGATCCAAAGAACTTGGGAGCAACAACTTGAGGCAGCAATGTATTCAGCTTCGCATGTTGATGTAGCGACGCATGTCTGCTTCTTGCACTGCCATGTGACTAGGCGATTTCCTAAAAACTGACATCCAGCCGTTGTGGATTTGCCGTCGATTTTGCATCCGCCAAAATCAGAATCACTGAAAGCTACCAATTCAAAGTTATTATCCCTAGGGTACCACAGACCGGTGTCAGGGTACGCCTTCAAATAACGAAAAATCCTTTTGACAGCTGCAAGATGTGAGGCCTTCGGGTTAACTTGATATCTGGCTAGCAGGCACGTTGGATACATTATGTCTGGCCTTGATGCTGTGAGGTACATAAGAGATCCGATCATTGCGCGATAGTACGAAGGACTAACAGCTTCACCCTTCAAATCAGGAGTAATTCCGTGATTAGTTGGCAATGGGGTACCAATGGGCGTTGCATCAGACATCTGGAACCGGCTCAAGATGTCACCAACATATTTAGTCTGATGGATGAAAATCCCAGACTCAGTTTGTTGCACTTGTAGGCCTAAGAAAAATGTCATCTCCCGCATAGCACTCATCTCGAATTTATCCTGCATAATGCGCTCGAAATTCCTACACAAAGCATCATTAGTAGAACCAAAAATAATATCATCAACGTATACCTGAACCAGAAGAAGATCTCCATCTTGTTCTTTGATGAAGAGAGTACAATCGATAAGACCTCTTCGAAAACCATTCTCCAGCAGATAGGTAGATAAGGTTGCATACCAAGCTCGTGGCGCTTGATGAAGACCATAGAGAGCTTTGTTGAGCAACCAAACCCGATCGGGATGGACAGGATCTTCAAAACCTGGAGGCTGTTCGACATATACCTCTTCTTCAACCACACCATGTAGAAATGCACTTTTGACGTCCATCTGATAAACCTTGAATCCTTTGAAAGACGCATAGGCTAGAAAGATTCGAATTGCTTCGAGACGTGCAACAGGTGCATACAATTCGTTGTAGTCTATCCCTTCAATCTGACGAAAACCTTGAACGACTAAACGAGCTTTGTTTCGAATAACCACTCCACGGTCGTCTTTCTTGCATTTGAAGACCCATCGAGTGCCAATCTTCTTGTAGTTCTCAGGTCTTTCAACAAGCTTCCAAACACCAAGCTTGTGAAATTGCTGTAATTCTTCCTGCATGGCTTCAACCCAAGCACTATCTTTCAACGCTTCTTTCCACGACTTTGGTTCTTCTTGTGACACGTAACACGCGAAGGACCAGTCATTTTGTTGGCCAGATTCTCTTATAGCTGAATACAAACCAGCATTCCGGTTGTTTCTCAGCTGATTACGCGTCTGCACACCGCGATGGACATCTCCTATAATGTTCTGCTGGGGATGGGTATCGTGAATCCTCATTTCAGGATTATCTGGCACACGAGCATTGATACCCAAATTATTCAGATTAAGATCAACAACCAGCTCCACACCAGGAATGTGGGTAGAGGTGGATGCATTCCCTTCAGCAGTGTCTACATTCTGCATATGAGGTGTATCACCAGAGGCACCCTGAACAGGAGCAGCTGGAGCTGAAGATCCTTCAGCTGCATCATGATATTCATCATCTTCAGAAGAATCATTATAATCAGCAGCATCTTCATAAACCTCATTTTGAACCATATTGTTGACTGACGAAGAAGCTTGAGGGTCAACAACAATAGGTCTAACCAAAGGCGAGACAGCAGCGTTGTCACTTTCCAACAACATCCTAGCCGCTGCTGATTCTTCGTCAAAGGTTGGCAGATTGAAGGAGTCAAATAGTCCATCATAGTCGAACATCCACGGATCACCCGGAGCCCTAACAGGACTCGTGTACCTTTGAACCCTAACTTCACTCCAAAGCTCAATCTTTTTGGTAGCTAGATTCCAAACACGAAAATTTGGAGTAGCATATCCAAGGAAGAAACCCTCGATAGCTCTTGCACCAAACTTTCCATCCGGCTCAATCATAGTACATGGAGCACCAAACGGTTCAAGGTAAGAAAGATCCGGTTTCCTTTTCTGAAGAAGTTCGAAGCAAGTCTTGCCATGTCTCTTTACTGTAAGAACTCTGTTTAACGTGTAGCATGCAGCCGATACAGCCTCCCCCCAGAATTGAATAGGGAGTTCCGACTCTACTAACATTGTTCTTGCAGTTTCTATAATCGTTCGCTTCTTCCTCTCCGCGACACCATTTTGTTGTGGAGTATAACGAGAACTGTACTCATGAAGAATGCCTTTAGAAGTACAAAACTCATCCATAACTTGATTCTTGAATTCGGTTCCATTGTCGCTTCGGATCCTCTTCACTTTCAACGAATAGAGATTCTCCAACATTGTAAGAAGATCCTTGAGGATGCCAGGAGTTGCACTCTTGTGTGCCATGAAGGATACCCAAGAAAATCTAGAGTAATCATCAGTAACAACTAGACAATAGGCATCACCGAACGTTGTCTTGTGCTTCATAGGTCCAAAAAGATCCATATGAAGACGTTCGAGAGGCATGCTGACAGTGTTGATTTTCTTCAAAGGGTGAGACTTCTTTGTTTGCTTCTCTTTTTGGCACGAGACACAGATATCTTGTAAGTGAAAACTTCTCACAGGCACACCATTCACAAGATTATTTTTCACCAAATGGTTCATCTTCCTCAAGTGAATGTGTCCCATTCTTCTGTGCCAAGATATCGACTCCTTTTCCGTGGCCTTTGAGACAAAGCAAGTGACTTGTGCAGATGTAGTAATCGCCTGGCTCATGTCGAGAATATAAAGATCATTAACTCTCGGAGCCGATAAGAGAATCCATTCTTGTGGAATTTTGAATCCAGGTTTCAGCACATAGCAGCCGGCATCATCAAAATGCACGGTGAATTTCTTATCGCAGATTTGCGACACACTGAGAAGATTATGATCAATTTGCTTCACATAATTGATCTTGTCAAAGCACACGATGCCATTGGAGATACTTCCCTCTCCAGTGATAAAACCTCCTTTGTCACCCGCAAAAGCAACATACCCTCCTCTAATATTTCTCACGTCGTATAGGAGCCGTAAGTCGCCAGTCATGTGCCTGGATGCCCCACTATCAACAATCCAATGACTATTAATAGTTCCTCCTAGAACATCCTGCACATGTCATTTAAAACATCAGTTGAGAATGGGGACCCAAGCCTTAGTGGTCTTGGGTCGTCCCTGAGCATCACGAAACGTGATATCAATCTCTTGATGGTTTTCAAGAACAATTGCTCCCCCTGAATTGTCACCTGACTTAGGTAACCAAGTTCGTCTTGGCCTACCAGTTTTTGAAGATTCTGGTTTTACAGGTTGTGACACACTTGGTTCCCTTTGAACTGTTCTAACCTCAGATTTTAAAGCTTTTTCAACAGTTTTCATGTTCTTACGTCGTTGTTTAGTTTCTTGTTATTTTACAGTTCGTTTATCATGTTTAGGTGAAACTGACCGACGTTGAGGATGAACTGTTTCAGGTGGAGCTTTCTCAACAAATTTACTCTTTGGAGCATTTGGGCAGTTTCTGATGATGTGCCCAAGTTCTCCACATTTAAAACATGTTCTCCTTTCAACAGATTTTGGAGAACTTGATTGACCACAAGATGTCGAACTCGTGGAACCCGAGGTACTAGCCTTTTCATCACACCCATTTGTGCGTTGAGTGTAATTGTTATCACTGTTACGTTTTAAGATTGTGACTTGTTTTACAAAATCTGTGTTAGATTTGTTCTCAAAAGTTTCAATCTTATCAGTACCCTTGGATGACACGAACTTGACATCTTTTGCTTTCTTTTGAAAATGAGCTCCTTTTGTTTCAGACTTCATCTGAGAGACTTTATGCTTTTGAGCTCGTTTGACTGGTTGTTTACCATTAGAAGCAGTAGGTTGTTGAGTGGTTGAAGATTTTTGTTTACCAAACTGTTTTCTAATCTCAGCCTTAGGAATTGGATCACATTGTGTTACCACAATTCCCGGAAGTGTTTTTCCCAAAAATTTGTTTGTGTTGTCTTCAAAGACTTTGTCAATCAAAGATTTATTTACATTTTTAATTGGGAAAACATGATCTGAGTAGATTTTATTATCTCCAACCAATGTATACAACACGTTACTGCTTTTAACAGTAGTCACACCTGTCTTATCAGCTTTGACAGGATCAATCACTTGCTTCTTAACAGATGGAACATCAGGAGTATCAGGATCACAAAGAATGTGATTTTCTCGTGGAATAACTACTCCTTTCATCTTGTTAAGTGATTTATCTTGTTCACCTACATCCACTTCTGACTCATCATCCGATGTCTCATAGTCCTCGATAATTGGAGGACTTTGCTTCACGGATGATGAAGTTTCCGGTTGCTCAGAAGATGTATTTGAAGAATTGTCCGGTTTGAACCCTAGGCCAGCAGCAAATTCCTCAACATCAAGAGGCACACTGGGTTCATATCGAGGCATTTCCTCCTCATCAGGCATCTTGGTATAATTGTTCATCAAGGGGGGCGGACATTTCTTATACCCTATGCCTTTCTGATTTCCTTTCGGTTGTTGAACATCGATGATGTGATCAAGCACAAATTGGGAGTTAGAATAACTATCCAATTTTTGTTTGATCGCATCATGCTCGCATTGGGCAATGGCTAATTGCTTCTTAGTTTCTTCCACAATGTTAATATATTCATTTATACTTACTTGCTTGTGGTAAACTACTTTGTTAACCTCGGACACATTTTTCTTTAATGTTTCTATTACAGATTTAAATTCTTTTTCATTCCGAGTTAAAGCCATGTTCGCCTCTTTGCATTTCGACAGTTCAATAACCAAATTCTGATTATGACTATGAAGCTTTTCTGATTCAAGCTTCATATCAGCACATGATTTGCACACACTAGGAGCAGGAGGTTCAGAATTTACCTGACTAGAAGAGGCTGAACCGTTTGCCATAAAGGCAGTTTGAAAAGAAAAAGCTCCATCTTCAGAAAATAGCTTCTCCATTTCCTTTGATGCAGTAGCCGCCTTTCTAATCAGAATTGATTTCTGACATTTAAGCTCATCAGCTTCATTCAGTAGATCCTGAATATCATCATCTCCTTCCTCCTTCACATCAGGCTCTGAGTGATTATCCCCAGAAACAGAGCCTTCTTCATCTGAGCTTCCAGAATAACCAGAACTGTCATCACTTCCAGAAGACTCTTCTTTATGAACATGCTCGATGATCTTTGCATAACAAGCTGTTCCACTTCTCTGATCATCATCACCAAATTGCACTGACCAGTCACATCCCTCATCAGCTTGAACAGCCAAAGCCCGATTGGGATTTGAAGTTCCAGGCTGGCCCTGATTGTTATTAACTGCCACCATCCTCCTCTCACGGTTCTCTTGCTGGGCATTCACATTTGTAGTACTCGTCTGGTTTCTGAAAGGGTTGTGATTGCCATGTTTTGTTGGTAGAGTGCACTCACGTTTAAAGTGCCCTTTATTACCACAGTTGAAGCATGTCACGGCGTTGATATCAAACCCATACTTCGTATCTTTCTTTCCTTCCAACGAAGTTCTACCAGTACGAGCCATAAAGTCTTTGGCCCTTCTAACCGCACTTGCAAAAGCCCACTTAATATCCATCAACTCCATTTCTTCCTTGTCGATCTGTTGATAATCTTCATTGGTCATGTTGATGTTTCCAAGCTGACCTGCTACCAAACCACAGTAAGCACTGACCATTGTATTAATAATTTCCATGTGCTCCTTAGCAACTTCAATGCTAAGGTGTGAAAGGTTTGAATTGTCGACTCGGATTGTGTGAGGATTTTGAGGTTGAGGATTGTTTGTATAATGAGCCTGCTGTTGTTGTTGTTGTTGTTGGGGTTGGACTTGTGGCTGTGTTGGGACAGGAATGTAAGACCTCAGATCGAATTGAGGTTGTGGTGGAGCAGCTGTTGACTGAGGAAACGGAAAGGAACTTGTGTTGGACACAAAAGCAGTTTGCAGTTTAGGTTGCTGTTGCTGAGCTGCAGCGGATCTTGCCAAAGCATCGAAGCCTGGAAGGTACATTTCTGTATTCTGAGGGGCTGGAGCACGCCTTGCTTTCCTGATTTCTTCATCATTTTTATGTTCCAGCTTCTGAATGAACTCGTAGATGTTAACCGTGTCTAGAGTTCCAGTGTGCTTCAACAACTCAATAAAAGAACTCCATTTGGGAGGTAACGCATCAGCAAACCTATTCACCATGTCTTGTTGAGTAGAAACAACCCCATAAGCACACATTTCACTAATCAGATGATAGAAACGTGTTGTCATATCATTTAGAGTTTCGTTTTCCAAAAACTGAAACGATTCAAATTCTTTCTTCAACAAATCATGACGAGACTTTCGAGCAGCTGCATTGCCTTCTCCTCTAGCTACTAAGGCATCCCACAACGTTTTCGTGGTCTTGCAGTATGAAAACTGATGATAGATATCTTTGTTGAGTGCTTGTGTAAGTGTAGCAAAGGCCTTTTTCTCCAATTCATAAGCCTTCTTGTCATTTTCCAGCATGTTGGCATAACCTTCTGAAGTGGACGCAGCAGTTTCAAGATTAGTATTGAACGCATTGATGAAACATGTCCAAAGATCGGTGCTTTGCCCTTGAACATACGTGTGAAAACGGTTTTTCCATGATGGAAAATCGTTCATATGGTTCAACTTCGGTGGACGATTGTTGCTTCCTGTTTCGCTTTCACTAATCAAAAGGTTTTGAATGCTTTGACTTTGATTGGATACCAAAGCCCATTGACTTGGACTAATTGATGGCGGTGGAAACATACTTTTTGCCCAAGCATCAGCAGAAGTTAGTTCTTGACTAGATTGTGAGTTCAAACTCCAATCCCAAGGACTTGTACAACTCATTTTGATGAAATATTAATAGAAAAACCTACACAAACACAACTGTTAAATGCAAACAGACACAAATTGAAAGTTACTAACTTGTTCGAAAGATCAAGACTTGTTCGAAGGATCAACAGTGTTCGAAAGATCACTGTTGAGTTTCGAACAAAGACTTCGAAAGATTCACAATGAAAGATCCTTATCTTTCGAATAGTTATCACGAAAGATTCTCCCTTGAAAGATCCTTATCCTTCGAATAATTATTTCGAAAGATTCACAATTTGAAAGATCCTTATCTTTCGAATAACTATCTTTCGAAAAGATTCCCTGGTTCGAAGGATAGATCTCTGACTGCGAAGGATGGGTCGAAAGATGATTATATATCGAGCCTTCCTGATCGAAAGATGGTCTTTCGATGTCGAAAGATATCCTTCGAATCCTTCTGACACAACTGAAAAGGTGACAGGTTGGTGAAAAAGGTGACAGGTTGGTGTACCAACTATCGGCAGAAGGGATGTTCTGCACACGATTTTTCACCAACTTTTTGACTTTCAAACAAGATTTCCCAAAAAGGCAAATCTTATCAACAAGTCCAGTCACCGGAGATAACCGGAATTATGGCCGGAAAATTCAAAGTCACTTAAAAACAAGTTTTCAAGTTACCCAACCCAACCTAGAACACTCCCGAAGGTTTAGAACTCGTTTTTCAGTTTTAAGATGCAAGAAAAACCACCAAAACGGGTGCTAAACCTAGTGTCCAAACACACCAAGAACTTGAACAAACCCGGTTTTAAACAAGGTAAAGAGCCACGGCTCTGATACCACTTGTAGGTCCCTTTCCGAAGGATGACGAACCTAAACCTTGTTATACTAACCCACTAGCGAGTGCGGAATCCAAGCTAGCAAGCAAACCGGGATGAAACAAGTATAAACACAAACACACAAAATTCACCGATTAACACCACTGTATTAATACGTATGAAGGTTTCGGTTACAAGTACAATGTTTACAAATCTAACTTGCAAACTCTCAAGTGTGTGTGTGTGTTTTCGGACAGAATGCTCTCAAGAACTCTATCTTTCTGTCTGTGTGCAACTACCCTCTCACATACACTGCATGGGTATATATATGCCCAGCCCAGGTTGTCATGTCCGAAGGATCCGATAGATGGTCGAAGGATCATCTATCGATTAAAAAGTCTTCGAAGGATCTGCATGAACCTCGAAGGATGATCTATCGAACCATCCATCGAAGGTTCATCTTTCGAGTTCATCGAAGGATCAACACTTATCCTTCGATGATCATCCTTCGAGCCAGAACAAGAACAACCATATATCTAACTGTTTACCAAGTCAAACCAGGAGGACGGTTGACTTGGTCAACTTACAGAACTGACACGGACATCGTTTACATCGAGACTAAATACAAACAAAGTACAGACACAAGTGCACCAACAGATACTATAAGTTTATTGAAACTAAAGGCAAAAATATAAATACCGGTATCAAATATCGATGTTGTTCGTTCAGTTTTACGTTCGGTACAGTAGCGACACAGTGTCTACTTTCAATAAGATTTACCGAAAACCATAAATATGAATACCAACACTTATGTTGTTTAGTCGGTTTTCTTTTCGGTATGGTGGCAACACGATATCAATCTTCAATAAGATTTATATCAGAATGTTGGAAAAAATACATAGATGTGCGTTTAGAAAATTTTTAAAAAATTAACGTACACAAATTATTTAAAAAAATATATCAAATACCTAAAACAAATACTTTGAAAAAGTTATTTATTTTTCATGATTCTTCTACTTTAATATATAAATATTATTAATAAAAAAATATAATGAACACTAAATAAAATATGTGTAATATTACAAAAAAATAAATCTTTAAAAAAAGTCTTTTACTGTTCATGCCCACTTTGTTTTGATATGTATAATAGCAATAAGACTATGTGTTATATAGTAAGGGTGTAAGGAGTGGTTAAACACTTAGAGTGGCAAACTAAAAAATCAACCAATGAGAGTGTGCCATGTTAAAGTGGTAAACTATGCTCAAAAGTGTTGGCAATGGTTAGACACTTGGTGAACTGGTAAACTATTAAAAAAAAGGAAAAATGTGTGATTGGTTGAGAAGGCATAGACACCACCCCACACACCCCCTCTCTCTCCCCGCATCGGTGTTCCCTCACCGAAATCTTCCCCATTTTCGGCAACATTGTGCAGCAATAGAGTTGGCAGCGGTTGCCGATGTGGTTTACCGCTGCCACTCCTAGCACCCTAACTATTTTATGATTAGCCACCTTATATATCTTATTATATGTATTTCCAAATCTCAAGGTGACACCAATTAACTATTTCATGACTACCTAATTAATACATGTATACGCTGACCCCTTTATCCCTTGCTCATCCGTTACCTTACTAACCAAAAATTTTGGTTAATTTTGATCGACCGTATAATACATTTGGTGTAAAGATGCAAAAGGTATATTTTGATATTTTATCGAGTTATTTGAATTCACTTAAGTTCCAAACTTATATTAAACCTTGAATTTCTTAGATTTTATATGCAACACAAATTATATTAAAATACCTTGAATTTCTTTGATTTTATATGCAGCTCAAATTATATTAAAATAGATAAATAATAATAAATACCGACACCTTAATTTCAAAAAAAACTATATTTAGAAAAGACAACAAAAGCAAAGAACAAAAAAATAGAATCTAATTTATAAAATTTCGTGGCTGGGGTGCTTGTAGCAAGATATGAAAATCAATCCCGGATCAAGTGGTGGAGCACTTGGGAAACTGACGTTGAACATGCTGCATAATGGCCGAAAGTGAGATCAAGATTGGGTGAGAACATGGCAAAAAGGAACCATCAGGGCAACCAAGGAGAAAAGAAAAAGAAGAAAGCTGCAGTAGGGCATGCATATATTGTGGATTTTTACTGGATCTTTCTGCTTTTGCAGGCATGTAATATTTAACTATATATACACCACCCCTAATCTCGTGATCTTTCCACGAAGGTGATTGGACAAAGCTTTTAAAAATTACAAAGTGTGATCTTAATGATATGATTAACATGCAAGTTACTGAATCATTTATGATCACAATGATTTGAGGCTTAACCTTAACACCTTTATGGCTTTATGGTCCTAACTAATGACCTTAATTATTAATCTGATTAAGTCCATTTGTACTTTACAGCCAATAGATACTAATGTATTATGTGCCCTTTAAGGAGGTAAAGAGGTCATGCCTCAGCCAAACTAATGAACTTAGGGTTAAGCTACCATCATTACTATTGCAGTATGACATAAAGCATCTATGCTTTTGCTTACTTTACTGCCGACTTAAGATAATAAGATATATACTTGTTTCTTGCATCACCATATTCCTTCACCCTTTTTTGACTTCCTTTTTTGATTTAAAGATGAGGAACCATCCACTACCATACCACATATGCATAGTTTACTTTGTTAACTTAAATTTGAAAAACATAGCTATCTTATTTTTTTTATTGTATGTGTATATATATAGAGAGTCATGTTCCAATACAAATGAACTAAATGTATAATCTGTACTAAATGAATGAGACTAACAAATCTCACTATCATCAACTTTGTATTACTAGAGTAACTATGAGTAATTACTCTGGTTTTAGGGTTGGCGATAATTAATCTAGTTACAGATAGCGTAATCACTCTAGTTATACAAACACATACGCTACATATAACTAGAGTGATTGCTCTACGTATAACTAGAGTAATTATGAAATCACCTATTATCTGACAAAGTTTTACGTATGTATTTGTACAACTAAAGTGATTACTTTGAGTAACTAGAGTAATTATTTGCATAACTAGCTAGGATAATTTTTAATCATAACTAGCGTATCTATGAAATCACCTTATTTAGAATCTAATGAAGTTTTGCGTATGTAGTAATATAATTAGCAAAATTATTTGCATAACAAACGTAATTATTTGCATAAGTAGAGTAATATTTATGATGACTAGAGTAATTGTGAATGACGTATTTTGAATCTGACGAAGTTTTGTGTATGTATTTTTATTACTAGAATAATTATATAACTAGATATAACTAAAGTAATTGTTCAGTTCAGTTCAATTCAACATGCTCTCTTATTTACAACTTTGCCACTGTGTCACCTTTTCTTTTGCTTCACATAATTTGCACACCAAAATGCCTATCTACACACCAAACCCTAGCTTTATATACACCGCGTATAGGTCTATACGCGGCGTATAGCTACATTTTTCAATTTCGAAGAGAATCTATGATATGATGTGGGACTTTGACCCTTTATATATGTCGCGTATAGGCGTATACGCAGCGTATATAAAGGGTAGTTTTTTTTAAAGAAACATTGTTATATATTATTTATCATTTTAGCAAACTTTTATAATAAGTAATTTTTAAAAATAGATAAATAAAATATTGTTAAGTATTCTATCGTATAGTATAATATATGTCTCGTATAGGCCTATGGATGTAATATAGTATCATATAGTGTAGTATAAATCTCGTATAGGCCCATACGTGTAATATAATATTGTATCCTACCGTATTGTATAGTGTAGTAAAACATTGTTAAGTATTCTATCGTATAGTATAATATAGGTCTCGTATAGGTCTATTGTCACACCCCAATTTCCACGTGTATCACCGGTGGGCCCGGTGGGGGATTTCCGTGACGTAGTTGGCAACAATATAGTCAAACCACACAATTATATAAATGCACAGCGGAAGCTTTAAAGATAAATATATACTTCAACCTCTGGTGGTAATATCAAATGTATTACAGAAGTCGAATGTATCCACAGCGGATCAAAATAATATTAAAATATGGTTCATTCAGATACGGCATCGAGTTTGCGAGACTATTCGTGATGCCTAGGAAGCTATTACCAGCCCATTTCGTATAGTACCTGCACTTAATCTTTTGGGGAAAAATACGTCAGTTTACACTGGTAAATACATTCAACTGACACATTTGAAAATGTTTATTTAAAATTGATTTGAATGCACAAGGCACAAACTCTTTTATAACTTGGGAAAATTATTAAAATCTTGTGAACGTATTACATGTTCTTTTATGCGTTCAGTAGCCCGGATCGTGCCGGGTTAAAGATTAATAGACACACCACATTGCGTAAAACCTTAGTATAGAAACCAACGGCTACGTCTTTTAATTAAATGTCGACAATATATACCGGGTGTACGCCTACACCGGGATGTCGATGGTCGTGGCCATTTCGTAAAATGATGCCAAGAATATCCGGGACAACGGTCATTAACCCCCCAAAGGCTTTTAAGAAACAAAACTGTTTAAATGAGCCGATCATAATATTTAATTAACCACCTAAGCGATGGAAGATATGATGCTCAATCAAGCGGTAAATATTATACCGTATCCCAAGCCCGTATAGGGGAAATAAGTTAAAAGTATTTACCTTTGCAAGTATATTCCTTAATTTGATTAAATCACCGATAGCTTTTACTGGGCTCCTAATCTGGAACGAAGGTTTTAATTAACCTCTTAGAATCCTAACGGGTCTTTATATTGGCCGTAGCCTAGACCGGTTGGTTCCGGAATATAAATATGGTTTAATCGCGTGAAAGGCGAAAACCGAGAATGGAATGTGATTCTGCCCCAAACAAGTTCAGAGACTTGTTTTATATGGGTTCAAGGTTCACACTCTGGGTTTTGGGGTCCAAATAATATAATTTGACCCGTATCGGCTAATTTATGAAAACTAGTTTCATAAGCCGAACCGTGCGCGCAATAGGCGAAACGGTTAACCATGAGAGTCTTACGCTTATTTCCTAAGTCAATATGCCTTAAAGAGGTTGTGGTATCAATAGGATACCTTCCGTGATGCCCGTAACGAGTTTAAGTTAATATTACGCCCCGTAGGGGCTTTTCGGTCATTTTAAAGACTTTTAAAGGGCTTTTCGAGTTCTACAGGAAATCTGAGTTTCCCGATCAGTTTGTAAAGTCTAAAATACTTTATTTATTATTTAAAATCAGTAGCAACTGGAATCGGGTCAAAAGACCTTGTAGAACTCAAGTTTTGGCCGAAAAGGGCATATTCGGTATTTACCGAACCGTAGCCATAACCGCAGGTTATGAGCAAGGTAAAAATTATTAAAAATCTTTAAAATTCCAAAAATATTATTTTATAACAGTGGGTAAAAGTTTTGGTGACGAAATCTTGGTTTAGATGGGCGTTATGCTAATTGCGCCGTTTATTACAAAAGTTTCTTATAAATGCGCTATTTAGCATAACTCTCATTCTAGACCTCAGATTGGCGTGAAACTTTAAGGACATGCTTATAATTTAGTAAGCAAGGTTATGGTCCGTTCACGTGTCCGAAATACTCGTTTTATTTTTAAAAGGCCGTTACGGTCAACTTTTAGGCGATTAACGGAAATGCGTAAAAGACTCGGACAATTCATGAACCGATCACAGAGGTCTATACCATCATGTAACCTGGTCCTAAAAGAGTGCTAAGGCATATCTATACCTCACTAAAACGGGTCAGAACTGAAGTCAAAGCAGAAGTCAAACTTTTGCGACATTCGGCTCCGAACCGGGTCAATATAGCAAATGGTCGATTCAAACGAGCGTAAACAAGTTTATATACTTAATATCATGTTTTATGAGTGTCAAAACAGGTTTCATAACATATACATTACAGATTATGTATAAAACGGCAAAATAGCTTTCTGTTGACTTTTTAAGTGCACGTTTGACTCGACATTTGACATAGTTAGAGTGGTGATCAGAGGGAACCCTTTTAGGGGTTTATTACCCACATAAATACCAACTCATAACTACTTTTGATCCGACAATTCACTGGACCATTTGTGAATTATCGCTATGACAACCGTTAGTTACGACGGTTTGGTTTATAAGCTAAATTTATGGAAATACAAGACCACAATGGATGTGAACGACTTACAGAAGTTGTGTCTTGCTTAGAGAGCAGAGAAGAATGCTTGAAAGCTCTTAGATTGATCAGATGAGTGTTTTGAGTTGTGATGAAAGTTATGAACCAAGGATGGCTATTTATAGTGAAACAAGGCACTCAAGATCATTACACAACACCTACAACTGATCATGGATGATGGGCAGGTGTCCCATAGAGCTATGGGTCGAGTATAGGGTGTTCATGCCTCATTTATTGATGTTTGATCGTTCACAAGTTCAAAAGGCAAGAAAATCCAAGTTTTCTGCATCTGGGCGTCCAATGTGGCCCGCATGGAAGTTCTCCATGCATTTGAACGCGGGTCGCCTGAGATTCAAACTTCAGGCGCGTAAAGGAGGTGGCTCGCGGCCCGCTTTCACTTAATCCAAACTCAATGCGGTCGCGAGAGGTCGGATTTTTAAGTTTTTAAAATCTTTTATAATCATTACGAAATCCTGGTAATTAATAACGAAATCTTTCGTACTTATTAACCTGACCTTTCAGGTTTGAAGGGGTAACTTTGCGGTTTGGCCCTTGGTTAATTACAACTAAGGACCTCGTGTTATTTACCCGCGTTGTTAAGTCCCTGGTTAGTTTATTAATTATTCAGAAAGTCTTAACTTTCATTATTGACGTTTTTAACCCTTCTCATACGAATTCGATCATAACTTTCTCGTTTTAAAACGGAACTTCGCGGAATTTATTCAGTATATTCTAGTGAGCGTATAATACTGTTACAAAGCCTCGGGAGCGTTAAAGGGTCACTCAGAGGTATAATTAAACATGTTGACACAGTTAACCCCTGTAGCTTGTAATCTCTCACTTTCTCCCGCGTTTCGCTTCCGTACGATCCATGATTTATTCGTTTGAAGGTACAAGCATTTATTCAGGGTTACCATACAGTATATTTACCCTTGTTTGACATTTATAACCCTCGAATTTACATACATTCAAGGGTTGTCAATGTTAGTCCTTTATTTAATATCAACGCCACGTGTAATCAAATGACACGTGTTAACACATCATTGGACACAAAAATTCGAGGTGTTACATCCTCACCCCCTTAAAATAAATCTCGACCCGAGATTTACTCAAATAAATAGGGGTACTTTTCTTTCATTGTGGCTTCGACTTCCCACGTATATTCGGGACCTCTACGAGCATCCCATTTGACCTTTACAATCGGTACGTGCTTTCTTCGAAGCTTCTTCACCTGTCGATCTTCAATCGACAAAGGTTTTTCTACAAACTTTAAGCTCTCATCTATATGCACATCTGTGTGTGGAATCACCAATGATTCATCGGCGAAGCACTTTTTGAGATTGCAGATGTGGAACACATTGTGAATTCCATTGAGCTCTTCAGGCAAGTTCAACTTATAGGCAACTGACCCGACACGTTCAATGACCTCAAAAGGTCCTATGTACCTCGGACTCAGCTTACCCTTCTTGCCGAAACGCATCACCCCTTTCCAGGGTGATACTTTAAGCAATACCTTTTCACCTACATCAAAGTGAAGGTCCTTACGCTTCGGATCAGCGTAGCTTTTCTGCCTATCTCTGGCAGCCTTGAGACGTTCCCGAATCTGGACAATCTTGTCCGTTGTCTGGAAAACAATCTCTGGTCCTGATAATTGGACCTCTCCTACTTCCGCCCAACAAACAGGCGATCTACATTTCCTACCGTATAATGCCTCGAAAGGCGCAGCCTTTATGCTGGTATGGTAGCTATTATTGTAGGAGAATTCGATTAGGGGTAGGTTCTTATCCCAGTTACCACCTAAATAGATAGCACATGCGCGTAGCATGTCCTCTAGTGTTTGAATGGTACGCTCACTCTGACCGTCCGTCTGTGGATGGTAAGCCGTACTGAAGTTTAAACGCGTGCCCAAAGATTGCTGGAAACTCTTCCAGAAGTGAGACGTGTACCTGGTATCCCTGTCGGAGATAATAGTCACAAGTATGCCGTGTAAAGCTACAATCTTATCAACATAAAGTTGGGCTAACATATCGGAGCTATACGTCTCTTTGATGGGTAAGAAATGAGCTGATTTAGTCAGCCTATCGACTATAACCCATATTGTATCGTTTCCTTTCCTGGTCTTGGGTAACTTGGTTATGAAGTCCATAGTTACGCATTCCCACTTCCACTCGGGAAGCTCAGGCTGTTGTAGCAAGCCAGACGGCTTTTGGTGCTCGGCTTTGACTTGACCACAAGTCAAGCACTTTGCTACATGGGCGGCCACAGACTTTTTCAAGCCTATCCACCAATAGTTCGCCTTTAAATCTTGATACATCTTGTCTGCACCAGGATGGACAGAATATTTGGAACCATGGGCTTCCTGGAGGATAACATCTCGTAGTCCTCCATAAATCGGAACCCATATTCGTCCGTTTAATCTAAGGATTCCATCCTTGCTAAGAGTCAACTGTTCTTCAGTTACTCCTAACTTTTCATTAGGATAATTAGCTTCCAACACCGCCTCTCGCTGTGCAGCTAATATCCTTTCAATTAAATTGTTCTTGACCTCAATGCTCTTGGCATTGATTCGAATAGGTTTTACCCTTTTTTTTCTGCTCAGAGCATCAGCGACTACATTCGCCTTGCCGGGATGGTACCTGATCTCGCAATCATAATCATTCAATGTTTCCATCCAACGGCGTTGCCTCATGTTCAGCTCCTTCTGATTGAACAGGTGCTGGAGGCTTTTATGATCAGAATAAATCACAAATTTAATACCATAAAGGTAATGCCTCCACAATTTCAGTGCAAATACAACGTCACCCAACTCCAAGTCGTGGGTGGTGTAATTCTTTTCGTGCACCTTTAATTGCCTTGAAGCATAGGCAATCACCTTGCCCTTCTGCATAAGCACACACCCCATGCCTGTGTGTGATGCATCGCAGTAAACTACGAATTCGTCTGTACCTTCCGGTAATGTCAACACAGGTGCATTGCTTAGCTTCTGCTTCAGAACTTCGAAGGACTCTTGCTGCTTTGGGCCCCAAATAAACTTTTCCTTCTTCTTGGTTAGGGAGGTTAAGGGTGCAGCAATCCTCGAAAAATTTTCAATAAACCTCCTGTAGTATCCTGCCAATCCCAGGAAACTACGAATTTCGGTAGGCGTCTTTGGCTCTTGCCAGTTCATGACCGCCTCTACCTTAGCGGGATCCACTTGGATACCACGCTCACTCACAACGTGATCTAAAAACTGAACCTCTCGTAGCCAGAATTCACATTTCGAGAATTTGGCGTAGAGTTTCTCACGCTGTAGTAATTCGAGAATGCAACGGAGGTGCTTCTCGTGGTCAGCTTGGTTCTTGGAATATATAAGGATATCGTCGATGAAGACTATGACAAATTTGTCCAAATACGGCTTGCAGACGCGATTCATGAGATCCATGAACGCAGCCGGTGCATTTATGAGCCCAAAAGGCATCACTAGGAACTCGTAATGACCATAGCGAGTCCTAAATGTTGTCTTATGTACATCTTCATCTCTGACCCTTAGCTGATGATAGCCCGACCTTAAGTCGATCTTTGAGAAGTAGCTCGCTCCTTGCAGCTGATCGAACAGATCGTCGATCCTTGGCAAAGGATATCTATTCTTTATGGTAACTTTGTTCAGCTCACGGTAATCGATGCACAACCGCATCGATCCGTCCTTCTTCTTTACAAATAGGACAGGTGCTCCCCAGGGAGACGAACTAGGTCTGATAAAACCTTTTGCCAACAATTCATCCAACTGGGTTCTCAGTTCCTTCATTTCAGTAGGAGCTAGCCTGTAAGGTGCTCTAGCTATAGGAGCTGCTCCTGGTATGATATCTATTCTGAATTCCACTTGTCTATCTGGTGGTAAACCAGGTAGTTCTTCAGGAAAAACCTCGGGATATTCAGAAATGACAGGAAGATCCTCGATCTTCGGCTTAGGTTCTTCAATTATCACCTGAGCCATGTAAATTACACAGCCTCTGTTCAAACACCTAGAAGCCTTGAGCATAGACACATCTTCGGGCAGTCCATACTGCGTGTCTCCTCGAATGGTAAGCGATTCACCACTCGGGGTCTTTAGCACTATATGCCTCTTGCCGCAAATGATTTGGGCCTGATTACGGGATAACCAGTCCATGCCTAGAACTATGTCGAAACCCGCTAGTTTGAAGGGAAGTAGAGATAGAGGAAAAGAATGGTTCTTAATGGACATTTCACATCCCTCTAGAACAGTGGAGACGGTTTCTATCGTGCCGTCTGCTAATTCTACCTCGTATTTCATATCTAGGGTTTTGATCGGCATATTCAATAGTTTGCAAAATTTTTGGTCTACAAAGGATTTATCGGTGCCTGAATCGAAAAGTACTCTTGCAAATATATCATTTACGAGAAAAGTACCTGTAAGCACATTGTCGTTCAGCACAGCCTCCTTCGCATCCATGCGGAAGACTCTAGCATTAGTCTTCTTTGTCTCCTCCGCCTTCCTGGTATTCTTAGGGCAGTTACTCTTGATATGCCCCTTTTCATTGCAACCGTAGCAGGTTGCGTCCTTGATTTTCTTACAATCCACAGTCTTATGATCCTTGGACTTGCATAGTCCACAGGAGGAAGTCTTTGGCTGCGATTGTGAATTCGATGCAAACCTACATTTCCCAGAATGGGGTTTCTTGCAGATTTTGCAATTGGGCCTTTCACCAGTTTGCCCATCCTTCTTTGCTTCAGCCCCTCTCTTGCCGTCACCGTTTCCACGGTGCTTCTTTCCTGACTTTCGTGAGGTATCATCCTCACGTTTTCTCTTCTCAGCCTCCTTGCTCCTTAGCGTCCTCAGACGGACAGCATCTAAAGTGAGAGACAAGGAGAGGTCAGTAACTGACCTGAAGGTCGTCGGCCGAGAGGCCTTTACACTCGCCTTTATCGCAGGCTCCAAGCCCCCAATGAAACGGGCGATTCTTCTAGATTCAGGTGTCACAAGGTACGGAACCAGGCGAGACATCGTATTGAAGCTCGTCAAATAAGCCTGGCAGTCCAGGTTCGTCATCACCAGTGACACAAAGTCAGCCTCGATCTTCTCAACCTCATGCTGAGGGCAGTAGTTTTCCTTAATGAGAGCAATAAATTCCTCCCATGTCATCTTGTATAAAGCAGACTTACCTGATGCATGCACCAACGCTCTCCACCATGCCAGGGCCTCGCCCTTAAATGACTGGGACACAAACTTCACCACATCCTTCTCTGCGCACCCACTGATGTCCACAATAGTGTCCATCTCATCCAGCCAGGTGATACAATCAACAGCACCCTTTTCCCCTGTGAATTCCCGGGGCTTACAAGACATGAAGTACTTGTAGGTGCAACCCTTGGCACCGGACGCATCAGTATATTCTCGTTCACGATGAATACTATTCTCAGTGGACGAGTGATTATCGTCATCTTTCTTGGGTTTGGAGAGTGGTTTGGATTGTGACTTTGGTTTGGAGGGTGGTTTTGATACGGTTCTGCCTTGGGACTCAGTATATTGACGATCCAGAGCTGCCTGAACAGCATTGTCAATTAGAGCCTTTAACTGTGCGCCTGTCAGATGCACTGGCGCATTGTCGTAGTCATCTTCATTTGTATGGCTGTTCTCTCCATTGGGATCCGCCATTGTAACTTGAATCTGTTACAGAAGATAACAAAATTTTTATTCAGGAGATTATTATATAATTGTCTTTTATGACAATTTGTCAACCATGGTAACAGAGACCATATTTGGTTAACTTATTACTCATTAAATCTTAGGATTTGAATATATCCTATTTTAGCTATATCAATAATATTGGCGGCATAAAGCCTAATCACGAGTATGTTTTATAATATTAGCCGAGATTTCAGAGAATCAAAGGCATAGAGATTTGAACCGTAGTTCCTTTATCTCTTTCTGACAGGGAGTCATAGACCACCACTGTCTTTTGTCCTTATAAGACAATTATTACGGCCCATAGGCACTACACCTCTAATGGATGTTTTAATATGGTTGGCCCGTAGGCACTACATCACTTAATGGATGTTTTAATAAGTGATCATCTCTATTGATGATTTAACCCATGATTTATAAATCATTTAGTTGGGTTTTGAAATCCTTAAAGGATTATTGTATAATAATGACGCGCGTGATTTTAACGAATCACATCTGCCATGATTGTTAACATGCTTGCAGTGGTTAACAGGGAATCTGAATCTTTTAATTAAGTCCTACCATCTTGGCCGGATCTTAAAAGACACCAGGCTAGGTTTCACTCGTAAGATTCTTTATTTAGGCAGATCAATTTAAAAGGAATGGTTTTGATTTATTTCATACATATTAAAACAAAACTCATAACATACATTCCATAATCCCAAATACAATCACATATTGCCCTAAATGGGTCTTTCAAATAGTACATACCTCCATAGAGGTTTAAAATAAGTGACAAGTCCACGCAGGGACTAACATAAAATAAGGGTCCATGCAAGGACTAAAAGATAAGTCCACGTAGGGACTGAAATACGATAAGTGTCCACGCAGGGACTTATTTCAAAATAGAAATGAGTACAACTATTAGGGGCTAGTGGTCACGTTTCTTCTTTTTGCCCTTTAGTAGGTTCGCCAAGCCTTTGAGAAATCCTCGGTGGCTTTTCTTCTCTTCCTCGAACTCTCTCTCCACACGATCTAGTCGATGGAGTATCTCTTCCTGTTCAGGAGGAGAGAAACGTGGTTGTGGCGCTTGTTGCGGAACTGGAGGTCTGGGAGGTATTGGATACCCATGAGCTGAGTAGTCCGGTGCTCCCATGTTCCCATGAGCTCCGTCAGGGTAGCGTGCATTATATCTAGCCGACACCACATATGGGTCGCTCTCATAATTGTAGTTGTAATGTGCTTGTGACGGTTCGAACGGGTTGTAAGCCGTTGGACCCGTGTAAGCAGGTATGGGTTGGTCATACCCAAATGGCGGCGAATTTGGTGCAGCTGGTGCGGAGTTCGCCTCCTGTATAGGACTTGAAGGCCCTTCTTCTTGTAGTGGCGGATAGTGGCTACTACTAGAGTGTCGAGGGGTGCTGAAGTGGATACCCCCTCCTCCTCGTGTGGACATACGAGCATTTGTCCTCCTACGCCTTGGCGGATCAGGCATTACTGGTTGCGCCGGTGGCGGAGGTGGTGGCGTAACTGCCACAAAGCGTGAATCCTCAGAGGGATCCTGCGGATGTCGCGGTTGTTGTGATGTCTGTTGAGGTGGTGTGTAGTACCACTCATGTCGGTCAAACAACGCTTGGAAACTGTCTGGTCCCTGATAGGGTGTGCCATGGAAGGATGACCCATCAGAGACTTCTATCGGATGCGTGGGCGTACCACGAGCAGGTTCTGTTGGATCAGTATCTTCATCCATATGGTCTTCGGAGAAGTGATCTTGTGGCCCTAATGGAACAAAGCCTGAAGGTTCCTGTATGTAGTCAGCTGGATTAAACTGACCTATGAAGTATGGAGTAGGGTCGTCGTAATTTCGGTGCGATACCGAACGTTGTAGAGGTATGAAGGAAGGTTGCGGGTTGTTGGGATCCTTCTCTGAATTTGGCCCAAAGGAGTGCCGGTATGATGGCGTCGAGCTGTGCGAGGTGGAATGCCTCGCAGGTTCGTAAAGGTCTCTTCGTCGTTGTGGTTCTTCGCTCCTCGTCATTGAAGGAGGTCTTGTACCAGAAGGTCCGGCTTCGTGATCGTGATGAGTAACGATCTCTCCTCTGCCTCTTCTTCCCCTTCCTCTTCCTCGGAATATCACTGGCGGCATTTTTCCTGCTTTATAAAACTTTAAATACCAATAATAAAAGAAAAAGACAAAATTGGAATAACAATTCGAATTTGTCCTAAGTTCTTGTCTAGACTCAAGTATGTGCAATTGTGTCATTGAGATTAAACACATTGCCTAACGTGTTTAATTCACTCAATGTTGGCTCTGATACCAACCTGTCACACCCCGATTTCCACGTGTATCACCGGTGGGCCCGGTGGGGGATTTCCGTGACGTAGTTGGCAACAATATAGTCAAACCACACAATTATATAAATGCACAGCGGAAGCTTTAAAGATAAATATATACTTCAACCTCTGGTGGTAATATCAAATGTATTACAGAAGTCGAATGTATCCACAGTGGATCAAAATAATATTAAAATATGGTTCATTCAGATACGGCATCGAGTTTACGAGACTATTCGTGATGCCTAGGAAGCTATTACCAGCCCATTTCGTATAGTACCTGCACTTAATCTTTTGGGGAAAAATACGTCAGTTTACACTGGTAAATACATTCAACTGACACATTTGAAAATGTTTATTTAAAATTGATTTGAATGCACAAGGCACAAACTCTTTTATAACTTGGGAAAATTATTAAAATCTTGTGAACGTATTACATGTTCTTTTATGCGTTCAGTAGCCCGGATCGTGCCGGGTTAAAGATTAATAGACACACCACATTGCGTAAAACCGTAGTATAGAAACCAACGGCTACGTCTTTTAATTAAATGTCGACAATATATACCGGGTGTACGCCTACACCGGGATGTCGATGGTCGTGGCCATTTCGTAAAATGATGCCAAGAATATCCGGGACAACGGTCATTAACCCCCCAAAGGCTTTTAAGAAACAAAACTGTTTAAATGAGCCGATCATAATATTTAATTAACCACCTAAGCGATGGAAGATATGATGCTCAATCAAGCGGTAAATATTATACCGTATCCCAAGCCCGTATAGAGGAAATAAGTTAAAAGTATTTACCTTTGCAAGTATATTCCTTAATTTTATTAAATCACCGATAGCTTTTACTGGGCTCCTAATCTGGAACGAAGGTTTTAATTAACCTCTTAGAATCCTAACGGGTCTTTATATTGGCCGTAGCCTAGACCGGTTGGTTCCGGAATATAAATATGGTTTAATCGCGTGAAAGGCGAAAACCGAGAATGGAATGTGATTCTGCCCCAAACAAGTTCAGAGACTTGTTTTATATGGGTTCAAGGTTCACACTCTGGGTTTTGGGGTCCAAATAATATAATTTGACCCGTATCGGTTAATTTATGAAAACTAGTTTCATAAGCCGAACCGTGCGCGCAATAGGCGAAACGGTTAACCATGAGAGTCTTACGCCTATTTCCTAAGTCAATATGCCTTAAAGAGCTTGTGGTATCAGTAGGATACCTTCCGTGATGCCCGTAACGAGTTTAAGTTAATATTACGCCCCGTGGGGGCTTTTCGGTCATTTTAAAGACTTTTAAAGGGCTTTTCGAGTTCTACAGGAAATCTGAGTTTCCCGATCAGTTTGTAAAGTCTAAAATACTTTATTTATTATTTAAAATCAGTAGCAACTGGAATCGGGTCAAAAGACCTTGTAGAACTCAAGTTTTGGCCGAAAAGGGCATATTCGGTATTTACCGAACCGTAGCCATAACCGCAGGTTATGAGCAAGGTAAAAATTATTAAAAATCTTTAAAATTCCAAAAATATTATTTTATAACAGTGGGTAAAAGTTTTGGTGACGAAATCTTGGTTTAGATGGGCGTTATGCTAATTGCGCCGTTTATTACAAAAGTTTCTTATAAATGCGCTATTTAGCATAACTCTCATTCTAGACCTCGGATTGGCGTGAAACTTTAAGGACATGCTTATAATTTAGTAAGCAAGGTTATGGTCCGTTCACGTGTCCGAAATACTCGTTTTATTTTTAAAAGGCCGTTACGGTCAACTTTTAGGCGATTAACGGAAATGCGTAAAAGACTCGGACAATTCATGAACCGATCACAGAGGTCTATACCATCATGTAACCTGGTCCTAAAAGAGTCCTAAGGCATATCTATACCTCACTAAAACGGGTCAGAACTGAAGTCAAAGCAGAAGTCAAACTTTTGCGACATTCGGCTCCGAACCGGGTCAATATAGCAAATGGTCGATTCAAACGAGCGTAAACAAGTTTATATACTTAATATCATGTTTTATGAGTGTCAAAACAGGTTTCATAACATATACATTACAGATTATGTATAAAACGACAAAATAGCTTTCTGTTGACTTTTTAAGTGCACGTTTGACTCGACATTTGACATAGTTAGAGTGGTGATCAGAGGGAACCCTTTTAGGGGTTTATTACCCACATAAATACCAACTCATAACTACTTTTGATCCGACAATTCACTGGACCATTTGTGAATTATCGCTATGACAACCGTTAGTTACGACGGTTTGGTTTATAAGCTAAATTTATGGAAATACAAGACACAATGGATGTGAACGACTTACAGAAGTTGTGTCTTGCTTAGAGAGCAGAGAAGAATGCTTGAAAGCTCTTAGATTGATCAGATGAGTGTTTTGAGTTGTGATGAAAGTTATGAACCAAGGATGGCTATTTATAGTGAAACAAGGCACTCAAGATCATTACACAACACCTACAACTGATCATGGATGATGGGCAGGTGTCCCATAGAGCTATGGGTCGAGTATAGGGTGCCCATGCCTCATTTATTGATGTTTGATCGTTCACAAGTTCAAAAGGCAAGAAAATCCAAGTTTTCTGCATCTGGGCGTCCAATGCGGCCCGCATGGAAGTTCTCCATGCATTTGAACGCAGGTCGCCTGAGATTCAAACTTCAGGCGCGTAAAGGAGGTGGCTCGTGGCCCGCTTTCACTTAACCCAAACTCAATGCGGGTCGCGAGAGGTCGGATTTTTAAGTTTTTAAAATCTTTTATAATCATTACGAAATCCTGGTAATTAATAACGAAATCTTTCGTACTTATTAACCTGACCTTTCGGGTTTGAAGGGGTAACTTTGCGGTTTGGCCCTCGGTTAATTACAACTAAGGACCTCGTGTTATTTACCCGCGTTGTTAAGTCCCTGGTTAGTTTATTAATTATTCAGAAAGTCTTAACTTTCATTATTGACGCTTTTAACCCTTCTCATACGAATTCAATCATAACTTTCTCGTTTTAAAACGGAACTTCGCGGAATTTATTCAGTATATTCTAGTGAGCGTATAATACTGTTACAAAGCCTCGGGAGCGTTAAAGGGTCACTCAGAGGTATAATTAAACATGTTGACACAGTTAACCCCTGTAGCTTGTAATCTCTCACTTTCTCCCGCGTTTCGCTTCCGTACGATCCATGATTTATTCGTTTGAAGGTACAAGCATTTATTCAGGGTTACCATACAGTATATTTACCCTTGTTTGACATTTATAACCCTCGAATTTACATACATTCAAGGGTTGTCAATGTTAGTCCTTTATTTAATATCAACGCCACGTGTAATCAAATGACACGTGTTAACACATCATTGGACACAAAAATTCGAGGTGTTACATCTATGGATGTATTATCGTATCATATAGTGTAGTATCAATCTCGTATAGGCCCATACATGTAATATAATACTGTATCATACCGTATCGTATAGTGTAGCCTTAGTCATGTATAGGCATATATGTGTAGTATCGTCTCGTATAGGCCTATAGGTGTAGTATCGTATCATATGTTGTAGTATAAGTATTGTATAAGTCCTGTATATGCTTATAGGTCTTGTATTGGCCTATGGATGTAGTATAGTTCCCACGTAGGTCTATAGGTGTAGTATAAGTCTCGTATAGGTCTTGTATATGCCTATAGGCCTATTGATGTAGCGCGTGAAACGAAAAAATGAAGATTACATGTTGATTCTACGAATACCCGTGTAGTTCTTCCCCAACCCCCAAATTGTAACCCCAAAGGCCACGGAATTTGAAGTGAAAAGTCGAAAGTTTCAAAATTCAATTCTGATTCTTCCAATTACTAAAGGGACATATAAATAAGGACAGAAATTCGAAATGGGCCTAAAAAAGATAACGGGCCAAACACACGGCCTAAAACAAAATGCCCAAAATAGTCCAAAAAACATAAAAATGCAAATAAGTAATGAAAATAAACGTTTTTTTGGCCCGGAAGACGACCCAAACCGCCGTAGGCGTTTGCAGCAAGATGGAGCTCGTTCTCAGGTTCGTTTCGCCTGGTCGCACGCCTAAAACGGACCCTCGTAGCCCAAGTTAGAGCCATTTTAGCGAAGCCCCTTTTGTTACACGATCTTGGGCCTCCAAATACAAAATAGCCCGCTCCTCCACACTTGGGCCCACATCACCTATACGGGACCTATATTACACCTATAGGATTATAGGGGTGTTGTATGGTATCCTATAGTATCGTATAGTGTATAGTGTATAGTATAAGTCTCGTATAGCTTCCCTATAGGTCTTGTATATGCCTATAGGCCTACAGGGACCTAAACCACACCTATAGTACTATACGAGACCTATACTACACCTATAGGCCTATACGGGTGTTATATCGTATCGTATCGTATAGTGTAGTATAAGTCTCGTATATGTCTTGTATATGCCTACGATACTACATCTATAGTTCTATATGAGGCTTATATGGGACTTATACTATATGATACTACACCTATACGAGACATATACTACACTATACGATACGATATCACACTTAAAGGCTTATACGAGGTCAATACGTGACCTATACTACACCTATACGATATGATACGATATTTATCGTATAATAATGATTAATGTTGCAATAAAAATTTTTGTAAGAAATACTTACTTTTTATTTATTCAAAATAGAAAACTTAGTTTTTATAAAACTTTACTAAAACGATTAATATTGTATAAATGTTTCTAAAAAACCCTTTATATACGTTGCGTATAGGTCTATACGCAACGTATATAAAGGGTCAAAAAGAAAATTTTATCCCTGGTTTGGGCTGCGTATAGCCCCCAACCCAGGGGTAAAATGGTATTTTTTTTACTAAACTTGCCTCATATATACGCTACATACAGGGCTATACGCGGTGTATAGTAAAAAAGACCATTTTACCCTGTTGGGGGCTATACGTAGCCAAAACAGGGGTAAAATTGTCTTTTTGATCCTTTATATACGCTTCGTATAGACCTATACGTAACGTATATAAAGGGTTTTTTTAGAAACATTTATAAAATATTGTCTTTTTGACCCTTTATATACGCTACGTATAGGTCTATACGCAACGTATAGGAGCAACCTGACTAGAACTGAACTCAGTCAGACACTGATTTTTATGCAACCCTATACGCTACGTATAGACCTATACGCAACATATATAAACCCTAAAGTGTGCAAATAGGCACCTTTGGTTGCCAATAGATTCAACCGTATTTTATATGTTTTAATCCTTACATTTTATATATATATATATATATATATATATATATATATATATATATATATAAATGTGTGTGTTTGGTGATAGTTCAATATTTTTATACACATAAATTCTATTATCTTTAATTATAGTATAGTCTTGCTATAATAAAAAACTAAACATATGTTATTGCATATATATATATATATATATATATATATATATATATATATATATATATATATATATAGGGGGCCGCTAAAATGAGAACCACCCCCAGTTGTAAGAACCGCGAGAACCACTTTCCACCAATAAGATCATGCCAACTAAAAGGGTATTTAGGTCATTTTGTATATATGTCTTGTCCATCATGTTTGTCTTGTTTCTTTATTAAAAGCATGAAGATCATTTCTCTCTCTCTTCATATCTGTAACAAACACACATTTCTCTCTCTTTCATATCTTCATCTTTGATGAAGATCATCATTTTCAGCCTTCATATCTTCATCTCGACGCCTCCACCGCCACCGCCACTACTCGTTGTACCCCCTCCTTCTCCGTCTCCGGTGGATGCCGCCGCCGCACATGGGGGGTTTCACTCACGTGTGAGCGGCGGTGGCTGATGATGTTACTGTGACCGCTCGTTTCTCCGGCGACCCTCAGACCTGCAACCCATCTCTCATCTCCTACAAGAAACCCAAAAGATGTTTGGTCGGTGGAGAGGAGGTGATTGGTCGACGGCGGAAGACGGTGGAGAGGAGGTGGTTGGTCGACGGCGGAAGACGGTGGAGAGGAGGTGGTTGGTCGACGGCGGAAGACGGTGGCGGAAGGTTGTGGTGGTTTTGTGGGGAGACCGGTGGTGGTTTTCTGGATGACTGGACCTTTTTGTCACCACTTGTTGATTTATCTACTTCAATGGTGATTTTGATGATTTTTGGTAAAGTTGTGAATGCTATTTCTTTTTGGGTTTCTTGTTACTGTCATTTATGTTGCTTCTGCCATTTTTGGATGTTTAAATCGGTCAGTGAAGGTGGGTTTTTAATTTTGTTGAATATGGGTTTGAATCTTGGTTTGAATATTGTGGGTTTGTCTTGTGGGTTTGAATCTTCTGCCATTTTTGGATGTTTAAATCGGTCAGTGAAGGTGGGTTTTTAATTTTGTTGAATCTGGGTTTGAATCTGGGTTTGAGTCTTGTGGATTTAAATCGGTTGAATATGGTGCCTTATCGAATCGGCTGTGATGATGCCCAAAAAAAATAATAACTGACGATGGCGCGTCAAGGATGGCGGAGGGTATGGTTTTGAACCTGCAACCCCACTTTGCAGCCTCTGATTATCGGAAAATCTGAGCCTAAACTGCGTTTTTTTTTTCTCGAAACCACTCGTTCTTTTGATTTTTGTTTGTTGGGTTTTTTTTTTTAAATTTAGGCGTCGATGATGATAACAATATATCTGAGACGCTTCACCGAGTTTGCGATTTCTGGGTGCGTTCGTTTTTTGCGTAAAAAAATTTTTGTAAAAAAAAAAATAAACCGTAAACTTTTTAACGTAAACCGTAAACTTTTTAACGTAAATCGTAAAAACGTGAAGTGTAAAAAGTGTTACGTAAAACGTAAACGTAAAACGTAAACGTAAAACGTTTTTACGTAAAACGTAATTTGTAAAAAGTTTTAACGTAAAACGTAAAAAGTTTTAACATAAAAAGTAAAAAGTTTTACGTGAATCGTAAAATGTTTTACGTAAAACGCAAAACGGAAAAAAACGTTAACGTAAAAAACCGGGGTGCAAAACGTAAAAAACCGACGCGTAAAACGTAAAAAACCGACGCGTAAAACGTAAAAAACTGGCGCGTAAAACGTAGAAAACCGGGGCGTAAAACGTAAAAAACCGACGCGTAAAACGTAAAACGTTTTTGTAAAAAAAAAAGTTATACCGTAAACTTTTTAACGTAAAACGTAAAAAGTTTTACGTAAAACGTAAAAAGTTTTTCGTAAAACGTTAAAAGTTTTAGGTAAAACGTGAATCGTAATTTTTTTTTTAGTAAAACGTAAAAAACCGTCGCGTAAAACGTAAAAACGTAAAAACTGTTAACGTAAAAAACCGGCGCGTAAAACATAAAAAAACGTTAACGTAAAAACCGGCGCGTAAAACATAAAAAAATGTTAACGTAAAAAACCGGCGCGTAAAACGTAAATAACATTTAAAAACGGCGTGTGAAAAAGCCGGGCGAAAAAAACGGTGTAAAAAAACGGCGCGTTAAAAAACGGCGTTAAAAAAACGGCGCGTAAAAAACGGCGTTAAAAAAATGGCGCGCTAAAAACGACTCGTAAAAAAACGGCGTTAAAAAACGGCGCGTAAAAAACGACGCTTGAAAAATGGCTCGTAAAAAACCGCTAACGTAAAAAACCGGCGCGTAAAACGTAAATAACATTTAAAAACGGCGTGTGAAAAAGCCGGGCGAAAAAAACGGTGTTAAAAAACGGCGCATAAAAAACGGCGTTAAAAAAACGGCTCGTAAAAAAACGGCGTTAAAAAAACGGCGCGTAAAAAACGCCGCTTGAAAAATGGCTCGTAAAAAACGGCGTGTTAAAAAACGGCGTTTAAAACGGCGCGTCAAAAAAACATAAAACGTAAATTGTAAAAAGTATAAAAATCTTTTAAAAAAATCTGAATTTAAAAATGTTTTTAATAAAGAAATTATGTTTAAAAAATAAAAGTAATTAAAAGTAATTAATGAATAAGACAAAAAGGGAATTAAATATAATATATATAAAAAGACAAAAAAAGTAATTTTATTTAAATACCCTTTTCAATTAAAATATTAAAGACATAATAAGTCAAAAAATACTTAATATTATTTTTTAATACTTTTAATCTCTTCCATTCATCATCTTGATCTAATGGCTAGAAAGTGGTTCACGCAGTTCTTACAACTAGAGGTGGTTTTCATTTTAGCGGTCCCCTATATATATATATATATATATATATATATATATATATATATATAGGGGAAGGATGTATAGAAAACCCACTTTAATTTAGAAAACCCGGGAAACTCAAAGCTCCCGATGTTTTTTTTTCTTGAAAAAAATTACACATGTTATATAGATGTTTTTAAGGGTTTTGGGGCAAAGAAAATCAAAAAAGCGCCGAGTAGATATTTTTAAAAAAATAAACAAGTTTTAGTGTAACACATGTTACATTCATCTGACATATTTGTAACACGTGTTACACCAAAACTTGTTTATTTTTTTTTTAAAAATATCTACTCGGCGCTTTTTTGATTTTTTTTGCCCAAAACCCTTAAAAACATGTATATAACATGTGTAAATTTTTCAAGAAAAAAAAACATCGGGAGCTTTGAGTTTCCCGGGTTTTCTAAATTAAAGTGGATTTTCTATAGATACTTACATTATATATATATATATATGCTAGAATGAAAACCACGCCGAGTTGTAAGAACCGCGAGAACCACACCATCCGGGTCGCCGTTTACCATGATTTTTTTTACAACTAGATGTGTATATTATAAACACATCTGTAAAAAAAAATTTAAACCCCCCCCCCCCCCCCGAGGGGGTAGTTTTTTACACCACAAGTTTGGTGAAAAAAAAAAGAAAAATAAAAAGAAAAATAAAAACACCAAACTTGTGGTGTAAAAAACTACCCCCTCGGGGGGGGGGGGGGTTTAAATTTTTTTTTTACGGATGTGTTTATAATATACACATGTAGTTGTAAAAAAAAATCATGGTAAACGGCGACCCGGATGGTGTGGTTCTCGCGGTTCTTACAACTCGGGGTGGTTTTCATTCTAGCAGCCCCCTATATATATATATATATATATATATATATATAGGTGACCGCTAAAATGAGAACCACCTCGAGTTGTAAGAACCGTGAGAATTACACCGTGCGGGGCGAGGGTGACCAAATTTTTTTTCATAAATGTAGTTGCGTGTATTATAAACACATTTGTAAAAAAGAAAATTCAAAAAAAATGTCGTGTGTGTAGTTTAGAGCACCACAAGTTTGTTTTTACGGGTACCATAAATCTAACCGGAAAATTTACGGGTATCGTAAACACAAACTTGTGGTGCTCAAAACTACACACACGACATTTTTTTTTGAATTTTTTTACAAATGTGTTTATAATACACGCATCTACGTCTATGAAAAAAAATTTGGTCCACCTCGGCCCGGATCAAAAAGTTCTCACGGTTCTTACAACTCGAGTTGGTTCTTATTTTAGCGCAATTCTATATATATAATACACATATCTAATATGAAAAATTACTTATATATAATATGAACAATTAAGATGCTGTAAGAACAACTTCCACATTTGTAATGTTTACATTGCATATTTGCATGTATATAATTGTTTATGTGACAACCTGCATTTTTAGGTTAACACTATTAACTTTCTTAGTTAAATCTTTATGATTTCTAGCACATTCGTCATGCATTCATATTACACGTGTAGGTTTAACACACGGAAACAACATAAACTAGAAGGACTAGTTTCATACTTTCACTGAAAAGTTAATTTGTTAACCTTCTACCTAAGTTTTAAGGTTTTGAAACTTGAGGGGCTTACTGAGTATATAACAAAAACAAGCTCCTAAACTCAGAACCCAACCTAAACTTGGAACTTAAACTCGGAACCTCTCTAATCAATTAAACCCGGAAACCTTCTAAACCCTAACTTGGGACATCTCTAAACTCAGAAAGGGTTTATAACCCGGTCGGGTTTCATGCATATGTTATAAATACCCCCGAACCCTAACTTGCTCCACTGAACAATCGTCTCTCATCTTCTCTGCAATAGACCTTTTCTTGATAACCCTAGGCACAGAAGAACCATCACCACCATCTCCCTCCACCTCTCTGCCTTAGGTACGTGTGGTTATTGTGTTCCCTATGTGTTACGTGCCTCTGTATATATATTGTAACACCCTAAAAACGGGTTTGGTAATCGAACCACGTTAATATTGACGACGGGTAAAATACCGTTAGCGGTGAAAATTTACCCGGTAAATATTAGGATTTAAATAAACAAGTCTAATATTAATAAAAAGGAGGATAAATACTTTGAGAAAACAAAGTATATAAAAGAACCGAGTTAACGACACTTAAAGTGAAACGGGTTAGGTAAAACCCGAAAAATATATAGGTGTTATATATTTATAAAATATCGGTTATGAACAAGATAAAATAACTAGGAAATAAATAACCTAGTTAATTATAAGTCTTGTAGTAATAAAGAAGTTGGTTAAAATACACTATATGTAACTTGGGTGAATTAGAGGGGCTAAAGGTGTTAAAAGTTAAACTAGTATTAATTAAAACAAAAAAATTGAAATTCCAAACACACACTTGTGTGTGTCTGGATCGAACAAAACACAGGAGGGCGACCAAACTCACCTCCAAACCCTAGTTCTTGCTAATTGATCAAATTGAAGGCTCAAATCGATTTCAAATCGAAATCCAAGCATAGATTAGTGATCTCCTCGGTAAAGGGATCATAAGGTATGTAAAAATTTCACTATTTGGTTCAATCTAATATTCTGGATGAACACTTATGATTCGAAATTGAGCTTGCATGATAGTTATGTGGGTGAATTTGGGTTGAAATCATGTCTATGAATATACCCTAGCCATTAGTTTGTTCAATTATGTTCATCACTATGAAAATCCATAATCACCAATATAGGTGCTTAACGGGTTTTGTAGAAACATGTCAAACGCTAGGGTTATGATTATTATTCTAGTGTAATTTGAGTTCCATGAAGTAAATTCAGATTTGTTGATGCTAAATTCGTGTATGTGATGTTTTTAGGGTTTTGATTGCCAAAAATAATGTTATAATGTCATAACATGTTTTAATTGAAAGCTGAATTCAAACAACTTCCGATCAGAATTTATAGCCGACTTGTATTGGCTGTAACGTGGCCAAAACATGACAAGAACATGTGTTTCTTGAGTCTAAAATGTAATTCCAATAAATATCTTTAAAACCCCACTAGAATTGCATTTTTTCGATGAAAACTGAGCGTTTTATTAATTTTTCCGTATCGAAGGTTCAAGCTGCGTTTTCTGGCAGAATTTGCAGCCATTACGAATCTCATAAATTAATTTAGGAATTTAGTTATGATCTCAAATTTTTACGGTAGATAGCTTTAAGTGATTACAAAAATCTCCAATTGGAACTTTGTCAATCGAATAAACGAGGAATTCTAAATGAATTTTTCCATAAGCTGCAGTCAGGAGTGACGAATCTGATTGCAGCTTAGTAAATGAATTTTTACGAATTTTTGGTAAAGAGCTAGATCTTGAAATTCTAACACAAGGCCTAACCCTCCGAGTGACACGTCACATAAAAAAATCATAATTTTTGAAGACTTGTAAACAGGTTAAACAGGTCACCAAAAACAGCCTATTTTCAGTGATATGAACTTGGCTTGATTCTCTATCCATAGGAACGCCTAATAACATGATAAAAAAGGGGGGGTTTCATTTATAGATGAAAACCCGTAGATATTATCTAATGAATAGTGTGTCTTTGATAATAGATGGGTTTGCCTAAGTGAGTTACTGAACGCAAATTTGCATTTTGTATGATTAAGGGTAAATGACTTTTATAAGTCATATCAACCAATGATGAAGTCGAATAGTAGATTCGACATAGAATTCGTAAGATGGAATAGTCGTATGTGATAATGACTAATCTAACCGTCTTACGAATTATGATTATAGTTTGACGCTTGACAAGCTAGGTGGAGGCTTGGAAAGGAAGCGGGTCAAACAGTTCAAGTGTGAAGGAAAAGCGTGTTTCGGATGCAAGGTAAGTAAACTTACACCCCTTTATATTATTTACGAAATACTCATTTGCAAGTATTGTATATGAACTTTATTAAGTAATTGAAATATGATGTTCCGGCACGAAATAATGCGAGTCGGAACAAGGGAGAAATGGTAAGGAACCGGAATGGGTAAAAAGAGCGAGATGGTAACTAGATATCCTCTCATAATAACAATTGGTCATTTCGACTAAACGGGTCAAATGGTGTGTTAATACCATTTGACAACAATAACTGATGACCGTTTGTTGAGTTTTGCGATCACATGAATTAATTTATGGCTTGATTTGCTTTAAACTAGCAAGTTTAAAAGCAAAAGGTATTTAAACGGGTTAATTCTATAACCCGAGCCAGGTACGCTTGACTAAATTTATAGTTAAAAGTGTAATTTTTGGTCAAATAGACAGTGACGGTCCCTCGCCGTAAAATGAAGGACATAAATTTGACCAAAAAGCCCTTGAGGGGTAAGTCGGGCAAACGACCCTTAGAGGTTGTTTAGGAACTTGTATTATGATTATGTAGTCCTTAGATATGTATAAAAATTATAGGTAATGACATTCGTGGGTCGAATGTCTAAAAACGGATTTATGCGCATAGCTTGCGTACTAATAGCATAATTCATAAGAATTATAAACCCGAGCTAGAGATCTTGAGTTAAATACATTGATGTATGTATTTGGTTGTTTAAGAAACAAGTTGGTGGTTTTAATTACAAACGGGTCAAAAATGTTGATTTTGAACAATAAGTCGAATGCTTAAAAATTTGGAATTTTATTAGTCTGAATGTTGAATTATAACTCCATAGATGGAGAATCGAATTACTGTCGCGTGGGAAAAAGAATCACGCGAAACGAACATGTAGAACTGAAGTTATGAAATTTTAAAGTTAGAATTTGGTTAAAACTCGGAGCTGGGCATTTGCAGCTCAAACAAACAAACCTGCTGTGAAAAATAGGCCGTCGCGCTACGCGACGGCGAATTAATAAACTGGACGCGTGATGCGACACTTGTCGCGGGCCACGAAAGCTGAGACAAAAACGGTCGCAGGGCGCGACCGATCTATATTTCAGAAATTCTCTTTTATTTCCATTGTTGGGCCGTAGGACTTGATTATACGTATTTGAAAGTTGTTAAAACTAACAGTTTATGTGGTTTTGGCATTAGGTGAATGCTCACAGGATTTTCGGATGAAGATCAAGCGTCTTTCAAGAACCGAACACACCGAACAAGCTTCCGCATTGATTTATTTTGTTTAAATTAATATGTAAATAATAAGAATTGCATTTGAATGATTAAACTAGTTAGAATGATAACTCAAATTTTTTATCATGTATGATTGTAAACCCAACAAAGTTTTTGTAAGCTCGCATTTTTGTAATAAATGCATGTTAAATATTATAAATTCTGTTATTTTAAGATGGGTCTTACAAGTTGGTAATCAGAGCTCAAGGTTAAAATAATAAAGTGTTCTGTTCGAGGCTTGATCGCAAATCCGGTAAGTACATGTATATTAACGGTTAACATGATTAAAGTGTTGTGAACAACACATAGGGTTATCTTGTAATATACGTTACCTCAATTAAATGAAAAATATAGTTGACGAAATTACGCGCGTTGACGCGTATAGTAGAAAAGACTTGTATTATAATACGGGCGATTATTGAAGTTGATATTGTTAACTCTTGTAAATGTTTTAGTTGAAAAACACTCGCATCTAAAGATAGCGGGAGTCTAAAAATTGCTGTTTGATGGAGGAACGGTCCAAAGTACGACAAGTAGAACATGCTCACCAAGGACCTAAATTGCGTAGCGATCGCGAACAAAGCTAATGGCAAGAGAAGCCTGTTAGGGCAAGCATTACCAGATGCACATTTTAAATTTATTGCACGAATAGTAATATGTAACAAATACAAAGAGACTGATTGTTGCATATATAAATTAAAAACTTGGAAAAACCTTAATAGAATACCTATCCAAGATATTATTTCCAAGGAAACTAAATAGAGGCGTTACTTACATGGGGTGTAATGTGAAAATTATAAAAGGTCATGCATATCAGGTGTTGATCGCTTACTCTGGCCAAGTAAGTAGTGAACACCTGGTACCATGAACTTTTATGATGGACATACTTACATACGATGTAGTAAGGACGGGGTGAGTGAGACAAATTAAAAGTACCCAAAGGAATCAAATGAGCAAAATACTTGATAATAATGTAAACGCACAGCCGGGTGACGGAAGCGTATTACATTAGGATAATGAGCCCGAGAGAAGGGACAAAGATTAATGTAAACGATGACATAAATAAATGACCTAAGGAAAAATTCAAGAAAAAAAAAAGATCATTTTGGACGAAAGAGCCATGGTTGACAAAAGGGGGAAGTAAAACCAAAGTATAGATGACCCGCAGGGTTATAAAAACAAAGGTTTTTCCCACACAAAAAGACAATCAATGTCGTTAACTTGGTTGTAGTAAGGAAGGGATGATGATGATAATCGTCACTCATAAATTATAAGGCCGTCAAGGATGGTCACATAAAGAATAAAAGACATGGTCGAATAAAAGCGATGGATTTCGCTAAGACGACCAAATAAATTGAAGCGAAGTCTTAATGCATACCGGAAGGGTTGCAATAATAGCGATTTCGGTAAAACACCCGGTTGTTGGGTAAGGATTTAAACACATGCGTAGACCGAGAAGCGGGGACTCGGATGGAAAGTCAAAAGACTCGGGTTTTGAGTCATGACTAAAAGACGACAAGATGATGTAAATAGAAATTTTGATAAATTATGTTCAACTATTTTAAAGTTGAACCGGTCGAACAAAGAATGAAGTTTGACATCCATAAGTGATAAAATCTCACACGAATAAGTCAAACGAAATAAATAAAGAATAACGCTTGCTAATGTAAGTAAGCGCGAACCGAATAAATAAAAAGCGCGAAATATTAATAAACCTATGCAAGGGGTTATGGGCGCTAAAACCTTAAGGTAAAAGAACCCGGGTAGAGGGTTGCAAAGAAATATAGGTGATAACCAGATAATGGTAAGCGTAGAATAAACCGACGTGTGAGTGACGTAAGAAGTCATAAAGTCGGAAAAAATTGTCCGAAAGAAAACAAATGTAGCCTTAGACTACGGTCAAAGTCAAAGGAAATACAAAAGCGAAAATAAATGATTTTGGACATAAAAAGGGTGCCTTAACGCCATATATAAATATAAGTGTATATACCTTTGAATAAAGACTTGAATAAAAGATGATCTACGGGGTTATCATAACCTACGAGATTATAAATGATGCTAAGGTCTACGGGACCAAAAAGACCTTCGGGTCACAAATAGAAAGAAACGAATTGTTGGGGTTCTCACCTTAAAAAGTTGAAAATCTAAAGAAAAAGCTTACGAGGCTAAGTAAAAAGAACCTGCGGGTCACTTGGATAAAGCGTGGAAAACTGGTTACAATTCTCCATGTAAAATAATAATGGTCAGGAATAAAACTTAGACGGAAATTCCTAGACATGAGGAAAAGACATAAGACAGAGAAAACGTAACTAAAAATTTAGTTTTTAGTCAAAAGCAGCTTTTTTTAACAAACATAAGTAACATGAGGGGATTTAGAAAATCTTAAACACACATAAGGCCGAAGATGGCAAAATAGTATACCCTGATGACGAGGTATGAAGTGACGGCAACTAAATAGTCTAGCCGAAGGAACTATTCAAGGTTGAGAAAATGTCATTACAAATACAAAGCGCTTGTTAATATAAGACAAGCGTGGATAGACATGTTAACAGACTGATGAGTCTAAGTGGTCAAGTGGTAACTCGGTCAAGAAAGATAAAGGATAAAAGCAGAAAGTAACGGCCCGCGAGGCCTTACACATGAAAGACGTGCGCGTCGATATAAGTGAAAACGTTAGAATGAAAAGAATAATTGAATGCCTTAAAAACGAAACTAAGTTCGCTTAGTCTAAATTCATGAGCTACGTAAATAAGGTTTCGAGGACGAAACCTCTTTAAGGGGGTAGACTTGTAGCACCCTAAAAACGGGTTTGGTAATCGAACCACGTTAACATTGACGACGGGTAAAATACCGTTAGCGGTAAAAATTTACCCGGTAAATATTAGGATTTAAATGAACAAATCTAATATTAATAAAAAGGAGGATAAATACTTTGAGAAAACAAAGTATATAAAAGGACCGAGTTAACGAGACTTAAAGTGAAACGGGTTAGGTAAAACCCGAAAAATATACAGGTGTTATATATTTATTAAATATCGGTTATGAACAAGATAAAATAACTAGGAAATAAATAACCTAGTTAATTATAAGTCTTGTAGTAATAAAGAAGTTGGTTAAAATACACTCTATGTAACTTGGGTGAATTAGAGGGGCTAAAGGTGTTAAAAGTTAAACTAGTTTTAATTAAAACAAAAAAAAATGAAATTTCAAACACACACTTGAGTGTGTCTGGATCGAACAAAACACAGGAGGGAGACCAAACTCACCTCCAAACCCTAGTTCTTGCTAATTGATCAAATTGAAGGATCAAATCGATTTCAAATCGAAATCCAAGCATAGATTAGTGATCTCCTCAGTAAAGGGATCATAAGGTATGTAAAAATTTCACTATTTGGTTCAATCTAAAATTCTGGATGAACACTTATGATTCGAAATTGAGCTTGCATGATAGTTGTATGGGTGAATTTGGGTTGAAATCATGTCTATGAATATACCCTAGCCATTAGTTTGTTCAATTATATTCATCACTATGAAAATCCATAATCACCAATATAGGTGCTTAATGGGTTTTGTAGAAACATGTCAAACACTAGGATTATGATTATTATTCTAGTGTAATTTGAGTTCCATGAAGTAAATTCAGATTTGTTGATGTTAAATTCGTGTATGTGATGTTTTTAAGGTTTTGATTGCTAAAAATAGTGTTATAATGTCATAAACATGTTTTAATTGAAAGCTGAATTCAAACAGCTTCCGATCAGAAATTTACAGCCCATTTGTATTGGCTGTAACGTGGACAAAACATGACAAGAACATGTGTTTCTTGAGTCTAAAATGTAATTCTAGGAAATATCTTTAAAATCCCACTGGAATTGCATTTTTTTCGACGAAAATTGAGCGTTTTATGATTTTTTCCGTATCGAAGGTTCAAGCTGTGTTTTCTGGCAGAATTTGCAGCCCATTACAAATGTCGTAACTCAATTTAGGAATTTAGTTATGATCTCAAATTTTTACTGTACATAGCTTTAAGTGATTACAAAAATCTCCAATTGGAATTTTGTCAATCGGATAAACGAGGAATTTTAAATGAATTTTTTCGTAAGTTGCAGTCAGGAGTGACGAATCTGATTGCAGCTTAGTAAATGAATTTTTACGAATTTTTGGTAAAGCGTTAGATCTTGAAATTCTAACACAAGGCCTAACCCATCCGAGAGGTACGTCACATAAAAAAAGTCTTATTTTTTGAAGACCTATAAACAGGTTAAACAGGTCACCAAAAACAACCTATTTTCAGTGATATGAACTTGGCTTGATTGGGTATCCAAAGGAACGCCTAATAACATGATAAAAAAGGGGGGGTTCATTTATAGATGAAAACTCGTAGATGTTGTTTAATGAATAGTGTGTCTTTGATAATAGATGGGTTTGCCTAAGTGAGTTACTGAACGCAAATTTGCATTTTGTATGATTAAGGGTAAATGACTTTTATAAGTCATATCAACCAATGATGAAGTCGAATAGTAGATTCGACATCGAATTCGTAAGATGGAATAGTCGTATGTGATAATGACTAATCTAACCGTCTTACGAATTTTGATTATAGTTTGACGCTTGACAAGCTAGGTGGAGGCTTGGAAAGGAAGCGGGTCAAACGAATCAAGTGTGAAGGAAAAGCGTGTTTCGGATGCAAGGTAAGTAAACTTACGCCCCTTTATATTATTTACGAAATACTCATTTGCAAGTATTGTATATGAACTTTATTAAGTAATTGAAATATGATGTTCCGGCACGAAATAATGCGAGTCGGAACAAGGGAGAAATGGTAAGAAACCGAAATGGGTAAAAACGGCGAGATGGTAACTAGATATCCTCTCATAATAACAATTGGTCATTTCGACTAAACGGGTCAAATGGTGTGTTAATACCATTTGACAACAATAACTGATGACCGTTTGTTGAGTTTTGCGATCACATGAGTTAATTTATGGCTTGCGTTGCTTTAAACTAGCAAGTTTAAAAGCAAAAGGTATTTAAACGGGTTAATTCTATAACCCAAGCCAGGTACGCTTAACTGAATTTATAGTTAAAAGTGTAATTTTAGGTCAAATAGATAGTGACGGTCCCTCGCTATAAAATGAAGGACATAAATTTGACCAAAAAGCCCTTGAGGGGTAAGTCGGGCAAACGACCCTTAGAGGTTGTTTAGGAACTTGTATTATGATTATGTAGTCCTTAGATATGTATAAAAATTATAGGTAATGGCATTCGTCGGTCGAATGTCTAAAAACGGATTTATGCGCATAGCTTGCGTACTAATAGCATAATTCATAAGAATTATAAACCCGAGCTAGAGATCTTGAGTTAAATACATTGATGTATGTATTTGGTTGTTTAAGAAACAAGTTGGTGGTTTTAATTACAAACGGGTCAAAAATGTTGATTTTGAACAATAAGTCGAATGCTTAAAAATTCGGAATTTTATTAGTTTGAATGTTGAATTATAACTCCATATGATGGAGAATCGAATTACTGTCGTGTGGGAAAAGAATCACACGAAACGGACATGTAGAACTGAAGTTATGAAATTTTAAAGTTAGAATTTGGTTAAAACTCGGAGCTGGGCATTTGCAGCTTAAACAAACAAACCTGCTATGAAAAATAGGTCGTCGCGCTACGCGACGGCGAATTAATAAACTGGACGCGCGACGCGACACTTGTCGCGGGCCGCGAAAGCTGAGACGAAAACGGTCGCGGGGCTCGACCGATCTATATTTCAGAAAATCTCTTTTATTTCCATTGTTGGGCCGTAGGACTTGATTATACGTATTTAAAAGTTGTCAAAACTAACAGTTTATGTGGTTTTGGCATTAGGTGAATGCTCACAGGATTTTCGGATGAAGATCAAGCGTCTTTCAAGAACCGAACACACCGAACAAGCTTCCGTATTGATTTATTTTGTTTAAATTAATATGTAAATAATAAGAATTGCATTTGAATGTTTAAACTAGTTAGAATGATAACTCAAATATTTTGGTCATGTATGATTGTAAACCCAACAAAGTTTTTGTAAGCTCGCATTTTTTAATAAATGCGTGTTAAATATTATAAATTCTGTTATTTTAAGATGGGTCTTACAAGTTGGTAATCAGAGATCAAGGTTAAAAGAATAAAGTGTTCGGTTCGAGGCTTGTTCGCAAATCCAGTAAGTACATGTATATTAACGGTTAAGAAGATTAAAGTGTTGTGAACAACACATAGGGTTATCGTGTAATATATGTTACCTCAATTAAATGAAAAATATAGTTGGCGAAATTATGCGTTTTGACGCGTATAGTAGAAAAGCCTTGTATTATAATACGGGCGATTATTGAAGTTGATATTGTTAACTCTTATAAATGTTTTAGTTGAAGAACACTCGCATCAAAAGATAGCGGGAGTCTAACAAATTGCAGATTCGATGGAGGAACGGTCCAAAGTACGACAAGTAGAACATGCTTACCAAGGACCTAAATCGCATAGCGATCGCGAACAAAGCTAATGGCAAGAGAAGCCCGTTAGGGCAAGCATTACCAGGTGCACATTTTAAATTTATTGCACGAATAGTAATATGCAACAAAAACATAGAGACTGATCGTTGCATATATAAATTAAAAACTTGGAAAAACCTGAATAGAATACCTATCCAGGATATTATTTCCAAGGAAACTAAATAGAGGCGTTACTTACATGGGGTGTAATGTGAAAATTATAAAAGGTCATGCATATCAGGTGTTGATCGCTTACTCTGGCCAAGTAAGTAGTGAACACGTGGTACCATGAACTTTTATGATGGACATACTTACATCCGATGTAGTAAGGACGGGGTGAGTGTGACAAATTAAAAGTACCCAAAGGAATCAAATGAGCAAAATACTTGATAATAATGTAAACACACATCCGGGTGATGGAAGCGTATTACATTAGGATAATGAGCCCAAGAGAAGGAACAAAGATTAATGTAAACGATTACATAAATAAATGACCTAAGGAAAAATTCACGGAAAAAAAAGATCATTTTGGACGAAAGAGCCCTGGCTGACAAAAGGGGCAAGTAAAACCAAAGTATAGATGACCCGCAGGGTCATAAAAACAAAGGTGTTGCCCACACGAAAAGACAATCAAGGTCGTTAACTTGGTTGTAGTAAGGAAGGGATGACGATAATAATCGTCACTCATAAATTATAAGACCGTCAAGGATGGTCACATAAAGAATAAAAGACATGGTCGAATAAAAGCGATGGATTTTGCTAAGACGACCAAATAAATTGAAGGGAAGTCTTAATGCATACCGGAAGGGTTGCAATAATAGCGATTTCGGTAAAACACCCGGTTGTTGGGTATGGATTTTAACACATGCGTAGACCGAGAAGCGGGGACTCGGATGGAAAGTCAAAAGAGTCGGGTTTTGAGTCATAACTAAAAGACGACAAGATGATGCAAATAGAAATTTTGATAAATTATGTTGAACTATTTTAAAGTTGAACCGGTCGAACAAAGAATGAAGTTTGACATCCATAAGTTATAAAATCTCACACGAACAAGTCAAACGAAATAAATAAAGAATGACGCTTGCTAATGTAAGTAAGCGTGAACCAAATAAATAAAAAGCGTTTTGTTGGTGCACTACGTCTGTCGACTACCTCTTGTATCGAGTCTAGGAGTGTATAGGTTAGAACATGGCACGAAATCCAAGAAACATGTATTAGACTTGGTTTCGCTTATGTGTCATTTACCTAGGTTTAGCTTATGTGTCAGTCTAGTAGTTTCGCTTATTTGAACATTGTAGTTTCGCTCATATGGTCATGACCATAAGAGCGAAACCTGTGTGACTATATATTGGGATGTATAAGCGAAACCACAAAGTAGTTGTAGGTGTTGTCTTCCGGTTAGCCACGAAGTGCTGCCTAAGTGTTGCTAGGGCTTGTAAACGTTATCAAGATCAATACAACAACAATTTAAAGTGAATACAGCTGTAACCGCACCAAAGCATTAGTTTCCGCCTCTTGTTTGGATAGGAATTCTTCTGATCGACTTAAATAGGGCCGAATACGATCCTACAAGTGGTATCAGAGCTCAGGAGGAAGAGTTCTTGCCATTTCAGCTGCATTTATTCTGATTTTCTACACTTTCTTCAAAATTTTAAAATTTTTCACGGTAAAACCAGCTCAATTTCACACACAGCACTCAGAATCATGCATTAATAAACCCTTGAAAGTTTCAAATCTAAAATCGATCTAGAACTTAGGGTTTTAGAGGTTTCGCTTTTTCAGACTCGTGCAAATAGTGACGTCATCAGGTGGTTTCGCTCCAAATATCAAGTAGTTTCGCTTTTGTGGACATAAGATTTCAGTAGTTTCGCTCCAGTGACATTGAGGTTTCGCTGCAAGGATCAAATAGTGGTTTCGCTCATCTTTACAACCGGGTTTCGCTCATCTGGTCAGACCTAGTTTCGCTCATCTGCTCATCTAAGGTTTCGCTCCAAGGGACATTAGTTGGTTTCGCTCCAAGGAACAACTCAGTGTTTCGCTTATTTGACAACCTGTAGTTTCGCTTATTTGACAACTTAAGGTGCCGCTCTTAGTGACACTTGAAGTTTCGCTCATAGTTACATTCAGGTTTTCGCTCAAAGGAACAATTTGCCTAAGCTTGGAAATTTGTGAACTTGTAAACATTGAACAATGGACAACGAATTCTATAATGCTTTTGCTAGCCCGATCACAATCACTCAGAATGCGTTACTTGAAAATGAAACCAGAACGTCTCAGAAACCGCCTAAACTCATGGATATTGACGATTATAATGCGTGGTCTGAACGGTTTGGAAACTGGGTTGAAGCATCATTTGGACGCATGGGAACACACTGAGGAACCATATACTAGACCCATAACAAATGGTGTGCAGCTAACAATTCGAGAAATGAGTACGGAAGATAAAAAGAAATATCGTGATAAGAAATTGATGGTGAGTCTGCTTCAGCAAGCGATAAAAGAAGATATATTGATACTGCTTCAACATGATGGAACTGCTTATTCAATTTGGACAGAATTGGAACCAAAATTTGTTGGAAGTGATGATATGCTCAAAAACAAAATATCTCTCATAAAGAAAGAATTTGATTTATTTCGTGGTTTAAAATTTGAAAACACCAAGCAAATAATTGATAGATATTGTAACTTGGTGAGAAATATGACAAAACTTGGTATTAAGAAAGATACTGATGAATTGATTGAAAAACTTGCAGATGCGCTACCACATGAAACATGGGGAACGTTTCTGATGATGCTGAGATCCAACAGAAAAGATTATAAACATATGACACTGGGAGATTTCATTAAACACCTGGAAGCTCAAGAGATGGAACAGGGAAAGATCGCCAGGATCAAGAATTACGATGGAGAACAGGACATCAGCTTGTATTACAAAAGTGGTGTTACTGGAACGACAAATCATTCTCCAAAGATTGAAACTGCTTTCAGTGTGAAAGATTCTTCTGAAAAGAAATCATCCCAAGGATCAAGCAGCACAAGTTTTTCATCATTCGATCCAAACATTTCTGCAACAAAGAACGGAAGAAAACTTCAATGCAATATTGTATTATCTTGAAAGTGATCAAGATTATTCTGAAGAAGTTTCCAAAAATCAAATGTCTTTGTTGGGAATGGTTCTTGAGTCTTATAGTAGTGTTGTGGCCGGAAAGATTGGTAATCCAATGCTCACGAAAGAAGATTACGATCAAATTGATGCCGAGGAAATGGAATTGATGGACATTAAATGGTGCATGGCTAGTGTGATGAGACGAGCTGAGAAGTTTAAACAGATTACAGGCCGAGATGATTTTCGTGATGCAAATGTTTCAACTTTAGGCTTTGATAAATCTAAAGTTACGTGTTTTCGTTGCAGGGAAAATGGGCATTTCAAGAGAGAATGCAAAAATCGTGAAGCAAGTGGAGCCCAGAATCCTTTTGGAAACAACGATTATCACAAAAAGGCGATTTATCATCAAGTCACACCACCAGCACAACATCAGGCACAAACTGCACACGGGAGAGATGTGATTGACGGGTCAAAAAGAGCATGTCTAGGCAAATATGACAATTTTACTTGGGAGAAATATCTTCCAACAAACAGCAAAGTGTGTTTGGCAGAATAAGATGATGAAAAACTGGCCAAAGAGATGTCCAAAAACACTTCAAATGTTAACGCTTTCATTGCAAATGCTTATGATTTAAAATGTGCTGAAAAATGCAGAAAAGTCATGGAAGCTGCTGAAGCAAGACGAAGAAAGCTTGAAGAAGAAGAAGAGGAAGAGAGATTAAAGGCTGAAGCTGAAACTGAGAAAAAGAGAAGAGCTAAATTTTTACGATCAAACAGAACAGTCAAAGAGGTTCCTGAATTTGAAGTCAAAATTGATGCTGAACAAATCAAAGTTCCTGAAAAGTGCATGAATTGTGATTCTTTAATCAAGCAGAATAATGAGTTGCTGCATAACATAAACAGATTAAAAGAATCCTATGATACAATGAACAGAGAAATTAATAAATATACTGATTCAAACGGTGAACAAGCTGTGGCAATGAATACACTGAAGATAGCGTACCTGAGACAGCTTGATGATGCCAATTTTCATATAAAGAAGTGTGCTGATCTGGAGTTGAAGTTAGCAACACAAAAGATAGAAACGGAGAAAGTTAGAAAGTTATTAGAAAGTTACTCATGTTCTACTTTTGTTGTTGACAGGATTTATTCAGTTGTGGAGAATTTGAAGACGTTTGAAGAAGTAAAGACGTCCGAAGAGAAGAATCTATGACAAAAGAAGAAGATAAAGTGAAGACTTCTGGAAAAACATCAGAGGCTGAGAAAGAACAAGCATTCAGAAAGCAAACAAATCAAGAATTCCTTGCAAAGAAGCAAGAAGAGATGAAGAAGAATGTTGTCCCAAAGAAGATTGAAAAGAGAACCTGTTTTCAGTGCAAGATTGTTGGTCATGTTGCTAGGGATTGTCCGAAGACTTTCAAACCAAAACAGGAAGTCTCTAGTAAACTGAAAGAGAAGGTTGTAGAGAAAACTGAATTGTCAACCCAGAAGTTTACTGGCTTTAAAAATTCAACTTTTGAGAAAGGAGAATGTTCAAAGAGTGCTTTGAAAAGAAAAGAAAGTGTGCCAAATCAAAAATGGGTTGTGAAAGGTTCAGGTAACAATTCTGGTGATGAATCTGATTCCACAAAATCAGAAGAGCCCCATGTTGAGAGAAAGGTTGAAAAATTAGTTCCAACTATGAACGATGAAAAATTTGCACCTTTGCGTGCTGAAATTTTTTTGAAGAAAGTTGGAAAAGTTGAAATTTCAAATCAATTTTATTCTGACAAGAAGAAATTTGATGTTGAAAAGACTTTCAACGGAAATGTGAAACGCATCTTTGGACAAATGGTCAATGGTAAGGCCAAAAGTGTCAAAGATTTTTATGCTTCTAAACGACCTGTTCACAAGTCTGTTGAAAGAAAAGATGATGAGATTGTTACACCCAAGGAAGGTCAGGCTTGGGTGGATATATTTTTCAAAGAGTAAAAACCTGACTCGCCGGAGATCCCTAGTTGGTAATCGTGGATCATGAATCGGCATCATTCTTAACCTGTGTTTGAGAAGTTTTGCATGACTTGCCGGAACTCCCAGGTTTGTAAGCGAGGAGTAGGAATCGGCACATTGAGAATTCAACCAACAGATGGTAATTGGTTGAAAAACAGGTTTGAAAAGCTTAATTGTTAATCTTACAAGTGGTAACAAGTGGTATGTATGATTGTTATTTTTACAAGTGGTTCAGATTGATTCTACAAGTGGTTAATCAAGGTCATTAAGTTGAACTTGATATAATCCATATTCCAGTGATTAAATATGGGGATCAATTCATTATAAAGAGAAAGAAACAAAGTGATGATCTTGCCCCAATTTTACAAGTGGTAAAATCAACAAAACTTATTTCCGAAAAAACCATTCTGATTAAAACAAACTTAAGTGTTTTGAAATCATTATGGGAAAATAGTTTGTTGTGAGGGGGAGTTCTGATTGTTTATACCAAGCGGATGGAGAATTGAGGCGATTTGATATCAGTTGTCATGTTCTGTATAGTTTGTTTTCAATTTCTTTAAATGTTTTTGAATTTTAGGGGGAGTAAGAAATTTTAGAAAATCCAAAAAAATCAGAAAATTTGAAAAAGCCAAAAACATGATAAAATTGAAAAATGAGTTTTGTTTGCATAAAAGAGGAAATGATAGTACATCAGTGGACTATCACAACATGCTAAAGTAATGTAAAGTTAAAACGTGATAAACAATCTTACTGTGGATGTGTCAGTAGGTTTTTACACATTTAGTAAACTGAGACGAGATATAAACATAAATTTTAAACTTGCTTATTCTGTGGGTTAACAACTTCTTGGATATATAGGTAACCCCTGAAATCTTGTTTGAAAGGTCCCTTATTCTGAGATACTAGGTCGTTATGCTCAGTGATATCTGGGGTATTATCCCGGGACTTCTGCTGTATGGAAGTACTGACCTAGTCCCCGGATAATGCTTTCTGCTAATGCTTGAAACATAGCATCGCCCTCAGCAAGCTGATGAAACAATAAAATTGATAGTCGCTGCTGTTGTAATTAAAAGATCCTCTAAAGGGGACACACCAAAAAGTCGAAGCCGTCATCTCTCTGCGTATACGGAAGTATCGACCTGAGCTCTCACGGCCCTCGCACATAACCCCTTTACAAATATCATCTGTGGTATACTCACCTGTAAGACTGAATATTGGGATCTGGATACGGGAGTATATTCAAGTAGTGGGACACACGGATAAGTTTAAGTATCAAAGACACTAATTGCGTATCTCGAAACAGTTGAACTTTGTGTGAAAATTTAAGTGAATCAACATACTGACAATCTAGGTAAACTGTTTAGAACTTAAAATGAAATCTAGCTTAACGGTGTTGGTGATATGTCTTAGAAACTGATATGATCCTCTTGCATGAAATCACAAAAATATTGTCTGTAAATATTTCATTTTAGCATTTTCGTGTTTTTACAAGTGGTGTCATTTACTTTCTTTCAGAAAATCCAAAAAGATTTTAGTGTGTTTTAGCATAAATTTTTGAAAAATTCAAAAAGATTTTCGACAACTGATGTTGTGAAGCTGATTTTCGAAATTCCAAGTGCTAAACATGAAGAACGGGATTGGGAGAGAGTTTGTGAAATTGTTAAGATTGCTTGATAAGAGCCAGTAAAAGATCCTGTATATAAAATCATTAATATTGTTTCTGGCAAAAGTTTCTAAAAGTTTGAAGATTTAAACTTTAAAGAAACTTATGTGTGGGTAGAGATTGTGCAGGTAAATGTGTGCCAGGTGTCTATCCTGTGCTGGAATAGAGCCAAGTAACGATCTTGGTATGAATCTCGAAGCAGTGAATTCCAGACTACGATCCCATCAGATTGAGAGGGGGAGTCTGAAGACACCGTGTCAACATTCGAGAGAGAGGAGTTTGTTGATGATGAAGATAGAGGTTGAGGATTCTTGCAATGACAAATACTTCAGTGGAAGATCGAAGACTGATAAAGACTGTAGATTGATATTTGAAGACTCGACACTGAAGACTCCGTCAACATCCGAGGGGGAGTTTGTTGGTGCACTACGTTTGTCGACTACGTCTTGTATCAAGTCTAGGAGTGTATAGGTTAGAACATGGCACGGAATCCAAGAAACATGTATTAGACTTGGATTCGCTTATGTGTCATTTACCTAGGTTTCGCTTATGTGTCAGTCTAGTAGTTTCGCTTATTTGAACATTGTAGTTTCGCTCATATGGTCATGACCATAAGAGCGAAACCTGTGTGACTATATATATGGATGTATAAGGGAAACCACAAAGTAGTTGTAGGTGTTGTCTTCCGGTTAGCCACGAAGTGCTGCCGAAGTGTTGTCAGGGCTTGTAAACGTTATCAAGATCAATACAACAACAATTTAAAGTGAATACAACTGTAATCGCACCAAAGCATTAGTTTCCACCTCTTGTTTTGGATAGGAATTCTTCTGATCGACTCATACAGGGCCGAATACGATCCTACACGTGAAATATTAATAAACCTATGCAAGGGGTTATGGGCGCTAAAAACCTTAAGGTAAAAGAACCCGGGTAGAGGGTTGCAAAGAAATATAGGTGATAACCAGATAATAGTAAGCGTAGAATAAACCGACGTGTGAGTGACGTAAGAAGTCATAAAGTCGGAAAAATTTGTCTGAAAGAAAACAAATGTAGCCTTATACTACGGTCAAAGTCAAAGGAAATACAAAAGCGAAAATAAATGATTTTGAACATAAAAAGGGTGCCTTAACGCCATATACAAATATAAGTGTATATACCTTTGAATAAAGACTTGAATAAACGATGATCTACGGGATTATCATAACCTACGAGATTATAAATGATGCTAAGGTCTACGGGACCAAAAAGACCTTCGGGTCACAAATAGAAAGAAACGAATTGTTGGGGTTCTCACCTTAAAAAGTTGAAAATCTAAAGAAAAAGCTTACGAGGCTAAGTAAAAAGAACCTGCGGGTCACTTGGATAAAGCGTGGAAAACTGGTTACAATTCTCCATGTAAAATAATAACGGTCAGGAATAAAACTTAGACGGAAATTCCTAGACATGAGGAAAAGACATAAGACAGAGAAAACGTAAACTAAATATTTAGTTTTTAGTCAAAAGCAGTTTTTTTAACAAACATAAGTAACATGAGGGGATTTAGAAAATCTTAAACTCACATAAGGCCGGAGATGGCAAAATAGTATACTCAGATGACGAGGTATGAAGTGACGGCGACTAAATAGTCTAGCCGGAGGAACTATTCAAGGTTGAGAAAATGTCGTGACAAATACAAAGCGCTTGTTAATGTAAGATAAGCGTGGGGTATACATGTTAACAGACTGATGAGTCTAAGTGGTCAAGTGACAACTCGGTCAAGAAAGATAAAGGATAAAAGCTGAAAGTAAAGGTCCGCGAGGCCTTACACATCAAAGACGTGCGCGTCGATATAAGTGAAAACGTTAGAACGAAAAGAATAATTGAATGCCTTAAAAACGAAACAAGTTCCTTTAGTCTAAATTCATGAGCTACGTAAATAAGGTTTCGGGGACGAAACCTCTTTAAGGGGTTAGACTTATAACAACCTAAAAACGGGTTCGGTATTCGAACCACGTTAATATTGACGACGGGTAAAATACCGTTATCGGTGAAAATTTACCCGGTAAATATTAGGATTTAAATAAACAAAACTAATATTAATAAAAAGGAGGATAAATGCTTTGAGAAAACAAAGTATATAAAAGGACCGAGTTAACGAGATTAAAGTGAAACGGGTTAGGTAAAACCCGAAAAATATATAGGTGTTATATATTTATTAAATATCTGTTATCAACAAGATAAAATAACTAGGAAATAAATAACCTAGTTAATTATAAGTCTTGTAGTAATAAAGAAGTTGGTTAAAATACTGGGTGAATTAGAGGGGCTAAAGGTGTCAAAAGTTAAACTAGTTTTAATTAAAACAAAAAAAAATTGAAATTCCAAACACACACTTGTGTGTGTCTGGATCGAACAAAACACAGGAGGGCGACCAAACTCACCTCCAAACCCTAGTTCTTGCTAATTGATCAAATTGAAGGCTCAAATTGATTTCAAATCGAAATCCAAGCATAGATTAGTGATCTCCTCAGTAAAGGGATCATAAGGTATGTAAAAATTTCACTATTTGGTTCAATCTAATATTCTGGATGAACACTTATGATTCGAAATTGAGCTTGCATGATAGTTGTGTGGGTGAATTTGGGTTGAAATCATGTCTATGAATATACCCTAGCCATTAGTTTGTTCAATTATGTTCATCACTACGAAAATCCATAATCACCAACATAGGTGCTTAACGGGTTTTGTAGAAACATGTCAAACACTAGGATTATGATTATTATTCTAGTGTAATTTGAGTTCCATGAAGTAAATTCAGATTTCTTGATGCTAAATTCGTGTATGTGATGTTTTTAGGGTTTTTATTGCTAAAAATAGTGTTATAATGTCATAAACATGTTTTAATTGAAAGCTGAATTCAAACAGCTTCCGATCAGAATTTACAGCCGACTTGTATTGGCTGCAACGTGGACAAAACATGACAAGAACATGTGTTTCTTGAGTCTAAAATGTAATTCCAGGAAATATCGTTAAAACCCCACTAGAATTGCATTTTTTTCGACGAAAATCGAGCATTTTATGAATTTTTCCGTATCAAAGGTTCAACCTGCGTTTTCTGGCAGAATTTGCAGCCCATTACGAATGTCATAACTCAATATAGGAATTTATTTATGATCTCAAATTTTTACTGTAGATAGCTTTAAGTGATTACAAAAATCTCCAAATGGAATTTTGTCAATCAGATAAACAAGGAATTTTAAATGAATTTTTTCGTAAGCTACAGTCAGGAGTGACGAATCTGATTGCAGCTTAGTAAATGAATTTTTACGAATTTTTGGTAAAGAGTTAGATCTTAAAATTCTAACACAAGGCCTAACCCTCCGAGAGGTATGTCACATAAAAAAATCATAATTTTTGAAGACTTGTAAACAGGTTAAACAGGTCACAAAAAACAGCCTATTTTCAGTGATATGAACTTGGCTTGATTGAGTATCCATAGGAACGCCTAATAACATGATTAAAAAAGGGGGGGGGGGTTCATTTATAGATGAAAACCCGTAGATGTTGTCTAATGAATAGTGTGTCTTTGATAATAGATGGGTTTGCCTAAGTGAGTTATTGAACGCAAATTTGCATTTTGTATGATTAAGGGTAAATGACTTTTATAAGTCATATCAACCAATGATGAAGTCGAATAGTAGATTCGACATCGAATTCGTAAGATGGAATAGTCGTATGTGATAATGACTAATCTAACCGTCTTACGAATTATGATTATAGTTTGACGCTTGATAAGCTAGGTGGAGGCTTGGAAAGGAAACGGGTCAAACGAATCAAGTGTGAAGGAAAAGCATGTTTCGGATGCAAGGTAAGTAAGCTTACGCCCCTTTATATTATTTACGAAATACTCATTTGCAAGTGTTGTATATGAACTTTATTAACTAATTGAAATATGATGTTCTAGCACAAAATAATGCGAGTCGGAACAAGGGAGAAATGGTAAGAAACCAGAATGGGTAAAAAGGGCGAGATGGTAACTAGATATCCTCTCATAATAACAATTGGTCATTTCGACTAAACGGGTCAAATGGTGTGTTAATACCATTTGACAACAATAACTGATGACCGTTTGTTGAGTTTTGCGATCACATGAATTAATTTATGGCTTGCGTTGCTTTAAACTAGCAAGTTTATGGCTTGGCGGGATAAAATTAGGGTTTGATAGTGTTATTTGGGGGGTTTTTAGAAGGGAATATATGCCAAAAGACGGTCTTACCCCTGGCTCATACAGTCAAACAGACGGAAAACTGACGGAGGGACGCAAAGTGTTATGAATTTATAAGTTCAGGGGCTCAAGAAAGCAAAAAAAGAATTTAGGGGCTCAAGTTGATGTTTCGCTCATACCACAGGGACGGAAATTGCATTTTTATCATATATATATATGTTTGTATATGAAGTCGCATACATGGAAAATACATGAACCAAGTTTATGCGAATATACGATAACAAGTACGCATGTGTAAACTCGAATAAATGTTGTGAGATCACTAATGTATGTGTTGTGAAAGTATATATGTGTAGGGCTGCATGTGTAGGTTGGTTATGGAAATATGATTTTATGCAAGTCTATGTGCACATGAGTATGATCGTATGTATATAAATATATGTATGGAGATTTAGATTTGCATGCGGAGTTTGATTGTGATAATATATGTGTTGAACCTGATTATATGATGTTAAACATGCTAGAACAAAGAAACAAGGTTAAACAATAATCATATACACGTTTTAGGTTACGTCAGTAAGTTAACAGTTTCTGTCCAGATTTTTATATCAACTTTTAATGGTTGTATCTTGGCCAAAACCCTGATGAAACTGAGTGGTTCTTAGGTCTAGAGTCAATTTTAAAGAAATAGCTTTCAAACCCAACTGGATTCGTATTTTTCCGATGAGTTTTGATAAGTAAAAAGATTTAAATAAGATCAAAGGTCAAAGCTCCGTGTTTCTGAAGAAATTGCAGTCCATTACGGAAGTCATAACTTAGTCAATAATTGGAGTTAATACTTGAAATTTTTACTGTAGATAGCCCATATGAGATTATGAGATTTTCCAACTAGAAATTCATCAATCGGTTCAATGAGGATTTTTCTATAAATTAAATTGTAAACTGTCATCAGAAAGTGACGGTTTTGATCTTCGTGTGGAAAAGTATTTTTCATGAATATTTTAAAAGTTTTCAGGACCCAACAAATTTACACAAACCTTTTTGGATTAATAGACACGTCTCATAAAATACTCATAATTTTTCTGACCCGTTTGATACTATATATAAAATCCACATGTCAGCCTAAAAACTGATGTGTTCTGAAAGTGCTGAAACTATGCATTATTATGTGAATGTGCGTCTAATTGGTTATATGAGGTGTTTTGGATATGTGAAACGTATGTGAATGTTCTTGAATGTGTTATATGATAGGTAGGTGGTATGTATATATGTGAACATATGCATCAACAATTCTAAACACGTGTGCATGATACATGGAATGAATATGAGTGAAACTTGTTCTTGACACTGGTAGGGAATGAATTGCATGATAACATACTTGTGAAACATGACTGATAACGTGTGTGCATGTATGTGATGTGATTGACTATGTGAAACCACATTGTGAGATCCTAACAACTTAACTAACTAACAACATGGTAAACATATAGGACGTGTTTGACCCGTAACCTCACCTAGCTACTTAATTATACCGAGCAAATCTAAAGTGAGTTCACTACTTTACTAAAAGTACGCGTCCCTGGTTTGGGACTACATTATCCGTAGTTTGGGACTACACATATATTCTTGGAAGGAATACCACTACTTAAATACCTCAAGTTTAATTTCATGTCTATAGTGGATTAAACGAACATCTATCTTGAAAGTCCCTACCTTTGTACTAATCAGTTGTCTAGTGGCAAAAGGGGTATTAGTTGATAGCGCTAATAGGTTTGAAAAAACTTACACCGTGCGGGGAGCCGTGCGTGAACTTTAGACCTTTACTTTGCATCAATGCGGATAGACATTGATGTGGGGCACAAAAACATACACTGTCAATATTCGGTACTTCCAGTTTTGTTGCTTAACAGTGGGTTAGCTACCCATGACATGCCTTTATAACTTTTGTATTTGAACTTACTTTTCATTGAACTAAAACTATAAACTCGCCAACTTTTTGTTGATACACTTTAGCATGCTTTATAGGACACTAGGTACGACTCACATGGGAACATGCAGCTTGCAATGTCATGGCTTTTTATTAAACTGTTTTCCTTATTTATGCTAAACAACTGTGGTTTTTTTATTATGTCTAGATTTTATACTTTAACTTTCGTTGTTAAACTTAAACTTGCGTCTTCGAACATTTGAAACTATTATTACTATTCATGTTGAAAGTGGTAGTTAAACATTTTCCAATTATTTTGAAATGGTTCAACATGATTAGTGGTATGATCCTGGTTTGTCACGCGCGTCGCGGTAAAACCCCGCATGTGGAATTTGAGGGTGTGACAGTTTATAATGTGAACAATATTTCTTAGAGTACCTCTATTGCTCTGAAACGGACCAGATCCAAGATCCAAAATGATGGACATGTCAAGCAATTTGTAATGCGTTGGAGAAGGTGAGTTGGTGATATCCGGTTTGTTCCAATGGATACAATAGGATACAATGTGTGGCACCCACACACAAAGCATTCTTTTTAAAATATATTTTAATATGAAATTGGAGTATGAGGTGAAGTTTGGATTGATTTAGCATTGGAGGAAATGTAACTTTTTTAAAGAAGAGACCTGGAATGATATGGCATGCCGATGCTGATGTGGTAAATCTAGATTTTGAATATTAAGTAACATTGGAGATGCTCGTATCACATATAATTGTTCATGTTAAATATATTTAGTTTTTCACATTCCATAATATTAATAAATACATAGAGTATAGTATACGAATGGTTCATGTGGTTTACCAAAATCTTTGTTTTGGTAACTTTCCAAAAGGACACGGATGGTCCTTATGGTTTGCACTTTGTAATGCATTTAGTCTCCAACCAACAAATATAAAGATTTTAGCAGGTCCAAGTTAGGGACTAAAGGTGTAAGGAGTGGTTAAACACTTTGGAGTGGCAAACCAAAAAACCGACCAATCAGAGCGCGCCATGTCAATCAGTCAAAAGTGTTTAAACTTTGCTGAAAATTGTTGGCAATGGTTTAAACACTTGGTGAAGTGGTAAACTTTAAAAAAAAAGGAAAAAGGTGTGATTGGTTGAGAGATAGCATGGACCCCACCCCACAATACCCTCTCTCTCATACACTCCCTCTCTCTCTCCTGCTCCCTCACTCTCTCTCTCTTCTCCCCGCGTCGGCAATCACTCACCGCACCCTTCACCTCACCGATCGGTAAAGGGGTCGGCGACGGTGTTCCCGCTCGGCAAACCGAGTTTGCCGCACCCCTTTACCGCCCACTCCGGACACCCTAAATGTGTTACAAAGTGCAAACCATATGGACCATCCATGTACTTTTGTAAAAAGTTGGGGACTAAATGTGTTACAAAGTGCAAACAATGTGGATCATTCGTGTTCTTTAAGAAAACTAGAGATCAAATCCCAAATTTTGGTAAGAGACCATCCGTGTACTTTACTCTAATTACATATATATTCATATTACTAGGTTATAGACCCATGTATTACATGGGTTTGATGATAGAAAATGAGAAGATTTTAAATGATTGTGGAGTTTATCGAATTTTCGGAAAAATTGTTCATCCCATCTATGTAAACTTTTTTAAATAAATGTGTTATTGTTGAGGTTGGTTGTGTTCGAGGAACATAATTGTTATAAATTTTGAATTATTTTTTATATTTCATATTGTTTCTTGTATCACACACAATATAATTTGAATTACACATACAATAGTAAAGAAAATATAACATTATTTATTTTAAATAATGCATTTAAGTATTTTATTTCAAAATTTATATTTTCTTATTTTGGAAAGCGTTATCAAAATAGATGGAATGGAAATTAAAGAAAATATAACATTATTTATTTTAAATAATGCATTTAAGTATTTTATTTCAAAATTTATATTTTCTTATTTTGGAAAGCGTCATCAAAATAGATGGAATGGAATTTGTTCACGATCTAAGAACACACACACACACACACACATATATATATATATATATATGATGAGGATCATTACAGAACACCAACTATTGCGCGAACAAAAAGAACAACTCTAAAACACTAAATTTTGGGATTGAACTTTCATGTTTTTTTTAAATTTTATGTTTCTTACATTCATATGTGTATTATATATGCATAAAAAACAATATTTTTTGACCTACACGTAGCTTACATACATGTTGGTAATTTAACCCACACATAACCTACATATGTGTAGGTTATACAAAAAGTGAAAATTTTCCATAGTTTGTTTTGAATTCTAGTGTAAGAAACAATAAATCTTACATTTGCAACATTTTCATTTACTTTTTAGGTTTTTAGGATTAAAAAAATGGGAGATTCATTGTGTTTTGCGTGTTCTCACAATATTTTGTGTTCTGCATAGAACTTTCCCATATATATATTTATTATCCCATCTTTTGATAATTTTTTTTTATTAAAGTAGAGATAAGTAAATAACTAATATTAATTATTAATAATATCGAAGTGATTATCATAAATGTAAGATTATTTATATATATATATATATATATATATATATATAATCCAATCATTTAATATATATATATATATATATATATATATATTGTTTTCGAGAGCGGAGGAAATATTGACATCTGACATTCTTTAAAATTTATTATAGTTGAGGTAGTATAAGAAATTGTCACATGACATTTAGTAGAATTCTTTATTAGAATTAGATTAGATTAGATACAATGATAAGAGACCATCTGTGTACTTTACTCTAATTACATATATGTTCATATTATACAAGACATCTATTTTCTTTATTAATTACGCTAAGTACATATATGGTCATATTATACAAGACGTCTATTTTTTTATTATAGCATCAATATATTTCTATACTATCAATTAGTAAGTGTTGGAAGCATACATGTATTATACCTTATGTTTTATGAGTTTTTCAAAAAAGTTTGGTTATAGGTCTATGGGACATTATATTTTATTATTATCTTTATTTTTATTATTGTTTTTATGATTTCTTTGTTTTATTTTATTACTTATTTAAATCAAGTATTTATTTTTGTAATACACGTTAATTTTATTTTTTTAAATTTTATTTGTGTTCATACACGACGTAATATGCGTATGTGGTTTAACGTTTTTACGTCTATTTTTCTCACATGTTGGGTTCGTCGCAACTCGCAGGTCATATATCGAATTAGTTATTTTTTTCTATGTTTTACGTTTCGGTCTAATTTCTTCATATTAACACACCGCAATGGGTGTGTGCGGTTCAATGATTTTACGTCTATGTTTCGCCCAATGTAACTTTTTGTACTTTTTTATTTTGTTTACGAGTTTTTCCGGTGTTGGTGGTCGTCGGCGGTAGTATAGCATCGGTGCAACTTAGCACGGTTTTATGTTCCCACCGCAACGGGGGGGCTTAGTATATAATCATATATGTACTAACAAAATGTACTACAAAATGTTTCTAACTTTTCTCAAAATGGAATTTCTCTTATACTTAAGGTACGTGTATGGTTATGGTGTAACAACTTTTATAATGAGTCATTTTCTACACGTTGTTACGGACGTGCGTGGTCTAACGTTTTTACGTCTTCTTTTTCAGTGTTGCTTGTCGTTGACGATGGTGTGTTATTAATGTTGTTGGTACGGTTGTACCCGCCGCAGCACGGAGGTGCTTTCATCTAGTTATAATTAAAGATCAAAAATATTTATTTAATGGTGTATATAATTTAAAAAAATAACATTTCTATAAAAAGTTGTGGACACTCCAAAAAAAAGAGAAAAATATTTTAAAGAAATGAATATAATAATAGAAAGATACTTTTTATCATGCATGGATGGTCCAAATATATGACTATATGTTTGGACACAACTTCGATCGTCTCCTGGATGGTAATGATTTCATCGATGACGATTAGAAAGGTACTTTTTATCCTATATGTTAGATTTCATCGATGACGATTAGAAATGTAGGGTAATGATTTGGTTCGACACTCTTGTGAACCTCGCATGTGTGAGAGCTTTGTGCACCAAGTTTGGCTTTTATCTATAGATAGTAGAGATTACACTATTAGTTTTTATTGGTAGTTTACAACAAGTTTGATACTTTCTAACAAATAGCCAACCCCACACTCTTTCCCTAATTACAAATTACCCATCATACTTGGAGGTGATGGTCATTATTCAAGGTTCATCCAATTCAAAAAACGCCATAAACAATACCAAGGAAGTTTTAGAGCTTGACAAGAGGAAAATTATATCGCCATAGGCATCCTCCTTTTCGTTGTCCTCGATCAATAATCATGTTTTATTGATTTGGTATTCTCACTCACTCATGACTTGACATTGCTATTTCTCATACATTCCCTAAAGCGCGATGTGACTAAATATCACATGTTCACGAAATGCACCGGGAATTTACTTAGGGTGGTAGTACAATCGATTATTTGACTTTGGTTCAACACAAATAATAATTGCAACGTTTTATTCATGTACGCTGAAACCTCTCGTCTTGGATCTCGTATCATCTGAGTCGGAGTTGTCGCTCTACGAAGAGGCCATTTTTATTGAACTAAAAGTGTAATTGTTGAAGGTTGTCCCACCAAGTATGCAACACACTTTAGCCTTAGTAGAGAAGTCAAGTTAAACGTGTGTTGGTGTTGGATGTAATTTTCATGGCCATGCTAAAGGTATTGTTGGGTGGTGGCTTGCGGGAAGAAGAAACGTCGAGGGGAGGGTGGTTAGGTTTTTTTTAATAAAAAGATAAAATGATCAATTCTGTCTCATTTCAACATTATTAACATCTAGTGTTAAAAGCCGTGACAGTAACAAAAGAGTATCATTTCTAATTGTTAGAGGTAAAATTTAAAGTAGACATGTTACAAAGTATCATTGTAATATTATAACAATATTATTATTCTTGAAATGTGGTGGAAGAATATATAAAGCTACTATACATCTATCGAGAAGGGAATGGAAAGTGGGTTTGAAGAGTCTATATAAGGGTGACAAAACTCCACTTCTTACTCACACATCAAATCATGAATAAGAAACAATAATGTATGTTGAGCACATTGTGATGGTTCATTATCCCCACTGCACCCCCCCAAATGTCTTTACTGCTTTATTCATGACAAACTAGGGTTTCCTTCTATGGCAGCAGCAGCAAACAACAAATAAGCATGTTCCTTTCCTTCTACACATATAATTAAGGTAATTAAAGAGTGGTGACAGAAGAGAGTGAGCACCCATGGCCTTTCTAGCATGCATGCTTGAAGTGATGTGTGCTCACCCTCTGTCTGTCACATCTCCTCTACTGATCTCTTAATCTCATTTATCATCTTGCATTAACTTACAACATATCATTTATGTCCTTCTCTGCATCTTTCACACATATACTGAAATATACAACCTGCCGGGCAAATTTATCCTCACTGTCTAATTACTTCTACATCATCTTCATGATTTAATATGTGATTGAGAAACATGTTCACACTTAAAAGTTAAAAGTTGTAGACGAATTACTAGATAACTTGAATCTTTAAACATTTCAAGTGTTTGTTAATTCTCAAAGATTCAAACCCATCTCCATGCATAAATTAAATATATATAGACTTTCTCAAATCTTCCTAAATTAATAATAGCTTGTAGACAATTATAATGAGTGGGAATATTTGCAAAGAATATTTATATATTTGCTTTGTAATTTCATGTTACGTTTGGATATTGATATATTGAGATTTGTAAGTCGAGTTTTATTGACTTCTGGTTATAACTTTGTAACTATCACCACATGTATTAACCTTTGATCAGTAACTCTATACAGTGGCGAAGCTTGCCTTCGAAATTTGGGTCGATTTCATGCTAAAGATGTGTATCGGATACAGCCAGTCGCAAAACATATGCCTGTAACAAAACAGTAGCTAAATTCATAACGTATATATATAATAAGATTGCAAAGTAGCTAAAAGTTCATCTCAAAACAGTCGCTAAAAGCTGGTTGCAAAACAGTCATTAAAATCCCACCATTGCTAACGCCTCTCGCAAAGCAGTCGCTAAATGTGAGTCACATAATAGCTTCTTTGGGACCGAGAATTTGGTTTCTAAAAGCAGTCAACTCATGGGTGGTCACAAACTTGCGTAGGAGCGATGGTTTTTGCGATCATAAATCGGTCACAAAAGACGTTTAGCAATACGCAGTTTTGTACGTCGTTTATGTAAAGTCTAAATATAATTTGTACATTTATAATGTAACTGTTATAGTTTCTCTGATTGTGAAATTCTGGTTTGGTTTTGAATGAAAGCATCAATTATTTTACAGTCGAACTGATGATTTCTACAGCATTTGAATTAGTACAAATTATTTCATATTAAGTCTGTTTTTGTGATGAGTTTAGAATTAATTGAGCTTCAGTTGATGAAATTCCTAATGGCTAATTTTAACCACATAAGATCATAAACGAACTTCTCTAACCCTCTAACTAGATAAGTATACTTGATGCAAGTTTGGAAAAAAGAAAAAAAAAACATTTCAGTTCATATTGGGCCGAATGTGATAGTTTTTCTAAATGTGAAATTTTGTACATGTTTCAATAAAAGTTGAAAGTTTTTCAAGTTGAACATCTGACTGTTTTCTTACAAATACAAATGTGACAAGTTCTATACGTTCTGCAACTGTAACTGTAAACCTTTTTTTATTACAAGCAAAATAGTGACAATACTTATGCTTAGGGTTGGCATAAAAATCTCTATAACGGCCTAGCCAAAACCTAAAACCCAAAAAGTTCGGCTGGGTAAAAGACATATATTTATTTGTATACACGATCAGGTATGAGAATAACTATAAAAAATTCATCGGCTCGAGCGCAAATATATACCACACCCCCCCCCAAAAAAAAAAAAAAAAAGAAGTTCGGCTGGGTAAAAGACGTATACTTATTTGTATACACGATCGAGTATGAGAATAACTATAAAAAATTCATCGGCTCGAGTACAAATATGGTAGAGTGTGCCTATTGGCACACTAAAGTGCCTATTGGCACACCAAACCCTAGCAAAATTAGGGTTTATCTATGCTGCGTATTGGTCAATACGCAGCGTAGGGTTAACCTTATACGCCACGTATTGACCAATACGCAGCGTAGATAGACCATAGATCTCAGTGCCTGATTACCAATCATTGCACAGAAAACAAGGTTCCTATACGCTGCGTATTGGTCAATACGCAGCGTATATAAAACTGATGCAAATTTGGGGACATTTTGATAGGTTTGAAGTGTCAAATATTTGCCAGGTTTGTATACGCTGCGTATTGACCTATACGCAGCGTATACAAACCTGGCAAAAATTTGTAACTTCAAACTTACCAAAATGACCCCAAATTTGCAGCTTTAGCGGGTAACAATTACGTAACCATACTTCTTTTCCATTTCTTGTACCCAATTCTTCAAATTAGTTAGAGACATGAAACGCTAAAAAAAAGTTACGTTAATATTTGTTCATTTTATGAAACTTATACTTAAGGGACTAATATGGTCATTATTGAAACTATTTTAACTGAATGTTTTAGCCAGGTTAACTTTCATATAAATATTTCTTCTTTAAACACTAACTCCGTTAGCATACTTAACTAAACAGTTCAGGGACCGTTTGTGTCAATTTTTGAAACTCCAGGGACCATTTTTGTAAATCCTGGAAACATCAGGGACCATTTTTGTAAATTTATGAAACTTCAGGGACCGCTTTTGTCAATTTACGAAACTTCAGGGACCATTTGTGTAAAAATTGAAACTTCAGGGACCAAAGTGTAAATATATCTAAAATCTGTATAAAAGGGGGTCTTCTTTAAAGAACCGGCCCTTGCATGGATCGAACTCGTGACCTATCGTTTAGAACCGCAACGCCTTAACCAGTTTATCCTCCGTCTCGGAGCTGTCAGAATATGAAACTTAAACCTTATATGTAGTAGTTATCATATACGCTTCGTATTGACCTATACGCAGCGTATATTGATACTTTATATATGCTGCGTATAGGTCAATACGCAGCGTATATAACCTTCTGAATTTTAATTGCACACAGAACCTGTTAAATAACCTGTTATATTCCAGAACCTGTTATATTCCAGAACTTTATCGATACAACAGAACATGTTATATAACCTGCCATAATTTTATATGTACACCATAATATAAAAGTTTGTGCATACATAACAAAATGATATATACAAGAGTTTGATATATACAATAAAAGTTTGTGCATACATAACAAAATGATAAAATACTACTACTGCTGCTCCTGCTGCTGCTCCTGCTGCTGATGCTGATCCCATTCCGCATCCGTAATGAAGGGTAGTGGAGATAACCCGTCATGCTGTCGCTGCTGCTGCAGCGCCGCAGCCACCCACTCCAACAGATAATTGTTCCTTTCAGATAACCGAAGCTGCCGCTGATATGATGGGTCAACACCGGGCCAAACATGGCGTGGGAACTAAGGCGCCCCTGGTGGTCCACGCGGCGGTGGTGGCTGCGGAATGACGGCGGCCGGCTCATACGGCTCCGGCGGCTCCGGATCGCGCGGGGGATAATACGGAGAGAACTCCGCCGGCAGCTGTTGAAGCTGATATTGCGTGCTGTCCTTGTTCTTAAACCGCTTCCCGTCTGAGAAGTCTTTGGTAACGTGCATTCCGGATATAACGTTCTTCCCCATCCGCTTCGGCTGTGCCGGCGGGCCTACATTGTCGCGGTCAGTCTCCGGATGATAGCCCAACGAAAGGGCTATCCTAGTCACGTAGGCTCCGCCGAATAACTGTCCGCGCTCCTGTCGATGATGCGCGGAGGCGAAGTATTGCGCCAACCCGTAAGCGAGAGCGCACGGCCTCTTGTATAAGAGGCAATATAAGAAAAATAAATCGCCACTGGTGCACCACTCCCGGCTTTTGTTTCGAGCGGTGATCGAAGTGGAAATCATTTTGTGTAAATACCTGCACAAAAGGAAACCAGTCAATAATAATCAGACGACATCGACTAAGATCGTCATTAAATAATATTTTTTTATTATTTAGTCGACGTCGTCCGTAAGGCGCGTACGGGCCTAACGAGCGTCGAAACTAAGTTCGTCGTTAAAATATATATTTTTTTTATTGTTTAGTCGAAGTCGAACCGTAAGGCGCGTAGGTCCCTAACGAGCGTCGAAACTAAGATCGAAGTTTTATACTTTAACGAAGATCTCAGTTTCGACGCTCGTTAGAGACCTACGCGCCTTACGGTTCGACTTCAACTAAATAACAAAAAAAATATATATTTTAACGACGAACTTAGTTTCGACGCTCGTTAGGCCCGTACGCGCCTTACGAGCGTCAAAACATTTCTTTATCGTCGTTAAATTATATTTTTTTATTATTTAGTCCATGTCGAACCGTAAGTCGCGTAGGTCCCTAACGAGCGTCGAAATAAGTTCGTCGTTAAAATATAAAACGACGAACTTAGTTTCGACGCTCGTTAGGGACCTACGTGCCTTACGGTTCGACTTCGACTAAACAATAAAAAAATATTTTAACGACGAACTTAGTTTCGACGCTCGTTAGGCCCGCACGCGCCTTACGGACGACATCAACTAAATAATAAAAAAATATTATTTAGTCGACGTCATCCGTAAGGCGCGTGCGGGCCTAACGAGCGTCGAAACTAAGTTCGTCGTTAAAATATATATATTTTTTTATTGTTTAGTCGAAGTCGAACCGTAAGGCGCGTAGGTCCCTAACGAGCGTCGAAACTAAGATCGAAGTTTTATACTTTAACGACGATCTCAGTTTCGACGCTCGTTAGAGACCTACGCGCCTTACGGTTCGACTTCGACTAAATAATAAAAAAAATATATATTTTAACGACGAACTTAGTTTCGACGCTCGTTAGGCCCGTACGCGCCTTACGAGCGTCAAAACATTTCTTTATCGTCGTTAAATTATATTTTTTTTATTATTTAGTCCATGTCGAACCGTAAGTCGCGTAGGTCCCTAACGAGCGTCGAAATAAGTTCGCCGTTAAAATATAAAACGACGAACTTAGTTTCGACGCTCGTTAGGGACCTACGCGCCTTACGGTTCGACTTCGACTAAATAATATAAAAAAAATTTTAACGACGAACTTAGTTTTGACGCTCGTTAGGCCCGTACGCGCCTTACGGACGACGTCGACTTAATAATAAAAAAATATTATTTAGTCGACGTCGTCCGTAAGGCGCGTGCGGGCCTAACGAGCGTCGAAACTAAGTTCGTCGTTAAAATATATATATTTTTTTATTGTTTAGTCGAAGTCGAACCGTAAGGCGCGTAGGTCCCTAACGAGCGTCGAAACTAAGATCGAAGTTTTATACTTTAACGACGATCTCAGTTTCGACGCTCGTTAGAGACCTACGCGCCTTACGGTTCGACTTCGACTAAATAATAAAAAAAATATATATTTTAACGACGAACTTAGTTTCGACGCTCGTTAGGCCCGTACGCGCCTTACGGACGACAAAACATTTCTTTATCGTCGTTAAATTATATTTTTTTTATTATTTAGTCCATGTCGAACCGTATGTCGCGTAGGTCCCTAACGAGCGTCGAAATAAGTTCGTCGTTAAAATATAAAACGACTAACTTAGTTTCGACGCTCGTTAGGGACCTACGCGCCTTACGGTTCGACTTCGACTAAATAATTAAAAAAAATATTTTAACGACGAACTTAGTTTCGACGCTCGTTAGGCCCGTACGCGCCTTACGGACGACGTCGACTAAATAATAAAAAAATATTATTTCGTCGACGTCGTCCGTAAGGCGCGTACGGGCCTAACGAGCGTCGAAACTAAGTTCGTCGTTAAAAAATATTTTTTTTTTATTATTTAGTCGAAGTCGAACCATAAGGCCCGTAGGTCCCTAACGAGCGTTGAAACTAAGATCGAAGTTTTATACTTTAATGACGATCTCGGTTTCGACGCTCGTTAGAGACCAACGCGCCTTACGGTTCGACTTCGACTAAATTATAAAAAAAATATATATTTTAACGACGAACTTAGTTTCGACGCTCGTTAGGCCCGTACGCGCCATACGGACGACAAAACATTTCTTTATCGTCGTTAAATTATATTTTTTTATTATTTAGTCCATGTCGAACCGTAAGTCGCGTAGGTCCCTAACGAGCGTCGAAATAAGTTCCTCGTTAAAATATAAAACGACGAACTTAGTTTCGACGCTCGTTAGGGACCTATGCGCCTTACGGTTCGACTTCGACTAAATAAAAAAAAAGTATTTTAACGACGAACTTAGTTTCGACGCTCGTTAGGCCCGTACGCGCCTTACGGACGACGTCGACTAAATAATATTTTTTTTATTATTTAGTCGACGTCGTCCGTAAGGCGCGTACGGGCCTAACGAGCGTCGAAACTAAGTTCGTCGTTAAATATTTATTTTATTTCTTATTTAGTCGAAGTCGAAGCGTAAGGCGCGTAGGTCCCTAACGAGCGTCGAAACTAAGATCGAAGTTTCATACTTTAACGACGATCTCCGTTTCGACGCTCGTTAGAGACCTACGCGCCTTACGGTTCGACTTCGACTAAATAATAAAAAAAATTATGTTTAAAAAAATAAATCTGTTTAAAAAAATCTGTTAAAAAAAATTCTGTTAAAAAAAGCAGTTTTCTGTTAAAAAAACAATTTAAGTTTTAAAAAAAATGTATTAAAAAAAACAGTTTTCTGTCGACGCTCGTTAGGGACCTACGCGCCTTACGGTTCGACTTCGACTAAATAATAAAAAAATATGTATATTTTAACGACGAACTTAGTTTCGACGCTCGTTAGGCCCGTACGCGCCTTACGAGCGTCAAAACTAAGATCGTCGTTAAATTATATTTTTTTTATTATTTAGTCGAAGTCGAACCGTAAGGCGCGTAGGTCCCTAACGAGCGTCGAAACTAAGATCGAAGTTTTATATTTTAACGACGATCTCCGTTTCGACGCTCGTTAGGACCGTACGCGCGTTACGAGCGTCAAAACTAAGATCGTCAAAAAAAATCTGTTTAAAAAAGTATTATGTTTAAAAAAAATATGCTTAAAAAAATCTGTTAAAAAATTCTGTTTAAAAAAAACAATTTTCTGTTTAGAAAAAAAAAACAGCGTGGGTTTAAAAAATCTGTTAACTAACGTACCTGTGAAGCGGATCCTTAATCGTCGTAACCCTCCCCTTGGATTGCTGGTGGTCCCACTGACCGATGTCCGCGATCAGAGCCCAAAACCCTAAAAGCGTGGGTTTATCAACAATTACCAACCCCTGTTTACACGAATGTTTATTAAACGTTACATTAATATTAAATCTTAAATTTTATATATTAAAATAATAATAATAACAATACAAAATTTGTGTTAAACGTACCGTCCTATATAGATCCGTAGCGATCTCAGCCTCCGTATACAAACCGCTATGCACCGCAAAGTCTGCAAGTGACATAGAACGCGCCTGGCCAGCCATGCGAAACGAAACCTCGGCTGGCTGCGCGGGGTCCACAGCCTCATTTGGCCGACGAGGATGAAACTCGAACGACGACATGAACTCGATCAGTATCTCCCTGTAGCTCGGCGTAAACGATAGCTCAAATAGTCGATCCCATGGTGAATCACGGGGAACAAACTCCCGCGCCCAATCTTCCGCCCCGAGCTCCCGGAGGTAGGGGTGTGCACGGTTCGGTTCGGTTCGGTTTTGAGCCGTAACCGTAACCGAAACCGATATGATCGGTCATTGCACATCCTTAACCGATCGGTTCGGTTATTTCGGTTTCGGATAATTCGGTTAATTTTCGGTTAATGTTCGGTTACGGTTAAATAACCGTTTTTTTATTTTTTATTTTTCAGTTTTTATTTTTTATTTTTTTTATAGTTTGTGTAAGTTGTTGTTGACTTGTTGGGAAGGTAATTAAAAAAACTAACAGCTCACATGAAAGTTAACATGAAAGTAACAAGGATCTTCATTAACAACTAAAGCATAAACAAAATGCAACTTAAACCATTAGCAAGATAGCAGCTAACTAGACAAGCAAATGTTATACAATCCAACATAAGGGTTTAAATCCAACAAAATAGCATCATAATGTTAACCCGAAAATCTAAAGTAGGCACGTGTTACGTGAAGCCACAACAATACAAAAAAGTTGCTAGAGTTTTAAAGTTATCAAAGTTTTAAACCAAAAACGCTAAAAGTTCTACTTCTAGACGTTGTCCCAATCTTCATCTTCATCATCTTCAACAATCGAGTCTTTGGGCGTTTTCTTTCCGGGTATGCAATCTACAAAAGCGCACATAAATAATTAATATTTAAGTAAAAATAAGAACATGTAAGTTAAAAATGTTATTACCAATTTCCATATTCTCCAAAGCATCAACCAACACCTCTAGTTGTTCACCATGCACATAAAGATCTTGCAAATCTTTTGGTGTAGACCGTAACCAATCTTGGGCACAAATCAATCCCTCTGCAGTTTTAGGAGTAAGAGAGCTCCTATATTTATCGATCACCCTACCACCGGTGCTAAAAGCCGACTCGGATGCAACAGTTGAGATCGGCATTCCTAAAACATGCTTAGCAATTTCAGAGAGAACAGGGAACTTAATCTTATTTGCCTTCCACCAAACTAAAACATCAAATGTTTCCTCTCTTTTTTCCGTTCCATCCCGTAAATAAATTTCTACTTCATGATCATCAAGAACTTCTTCACCTTCCTCCTCTAAATACTTCTTGTAACCATCTTCTAAGTCAACACACCCAACATCATCAACCAAATTACGCGAGGATGACGAAGTACTTTGTCGCTCCTTTGTTTTAGCTACCTTTAGTTTATAATGATCAAACAACTCCATTAATGTTTCTTTCACTAGCTCCTTGATTAGCTTGATTTTTATGGAACCTTTGCCATGTATCAAACTTAAAGAATAACCAAGATAAGACATCTTATTCTGTGGGTTTAAAACAAGTGCCACATACAACAAATGGTTAATATTGTCTAAATTATCCCAATACTTCTCAAACTTTGTGTTCATAGACAAACCCATGGCTCGCTTCTTCTCATCAATACTTAAACACATACTTGCTATACTTGAGTGCATTTTGGAAAGCTCAACAAAAAACCAATTTGCGGTCACATATTTAGACCCCGATATCTTCTTTGTCACATCAAAAAATATCCTCAAAAATTCCATGAATAGCCTAAAACAATAACATCTCAACAATATTATAATACATATACAATAATAAAAGGAACATTAAGTTTCTGTGTTACCAAGTTTTGTTACTATACAAACCTGATTAAAGCAAATGATTGTGGCTAAGTATATTTTTTTAGTTTCCACATGAAACCTAAATAAGATCTTACTAAAAAAATAAATTTTAATTTTTAATATTTTTAAATACAACTTGGATCATAAATAGGCTCTATCTCTTTATATATGTATATTACAATAAAGGTTAAAAGATAATGTACCTCGCATTTTCCCAATCTTCTTCATCGGGTGCCCCCAAAACTCTATCACTTTTTTTTCTTTTCCTTGTACTCGCCTCTTCATCGGCGACTTCGCTATGAAAATATGTTCTATAATTGATATCCACATCTTGAAGCCTATTAACAAAAAAACATATAGCATCATAAGATATTAGATAATTAGTATCAGACATAACAAATAAAATTTTGCGACAAAATATTAAAAAATACCTATCAAATGCTTTTGAAAACTTAAGTGCCGTTTCCAACATTAAGAAAGTTGAATTCCATCGAGTATCCACATCAAGACATGGTTTCCTTTTAGAATCAATCTTTTCGTTCTCAACACAATCTTTGAAGGTTAGAAACCTAGAAGGAGATGATCTTATATATCTTACCGCATTTCGAATCCTAGCTATGGAATCAACTTGTTCTTCTAAACCATCCTTGACAACAAGATTTATGATATGAGCATTGCATCTCAAATGCATATATTTTCCATCTAACACGGAATGAGGACCTTTAAGCATTCTTTTTAAAAACTTAATTGCTCCATCATTTGATTAAGCATTATCAACGGTTACCGTAAAAACCCTATCAATGCCCCAATCTTGTAAGCAACGATAAACAAGTTTTCCTATTGTCTCACCCTTATGATTTGCTATTTGACAAAAGTTTAGAATTTTCTTCCTCAAAACCCAATCTTCATCAACCCAATGTGCGCTAAGACACATGTAATTAAAGTTTTGAACGGATGTCCATGTGTCGGTTGTAAGAGATACAGTCTGACCTCTTAAAACTTGTTTTAGTTTCTTTTTCTCTTCTTGGTACACCGACAAGCAAACCCTAGCTATTGTCCATCTAGAAGGAAACTTAAACATAGGATTTAAATCCCATACGAATTCTCTAAATCCCTCATCATTAACTATACTAAACGGTTGATTATCTTTTATGCACATACGAGCAAGAGAGATTTTACATTTTTCTTGGCTAAAAGAATGAGAAGCCAAGCTACCAATGCCTTCCCCCGAACTTTTAGGCTTAAAGCTCAATTTAGATTGTTTTAAATCAACCTTCTTATAAAGTGGTGACTTGTGGCATACTCTCAACAAATGATACCGCAAGAGACTCGTACCATTTGTTTTAGAACCGGCTGCCATCCATTTTAAACAATAACAACATTTTGCTTTCTGAGAAACTTTATCAAATGTAAAATGATCCCACACGAATGATCTTTTACTACCACCTTCATTGTTCTCTTGTTCTGTGTTTTGCTCATCAACACTATCAACTGGTTCGTTCAATGTTTCTTTAGTTACATCAACATCAGGGGTCGCGCTACTCGATTCTTCCATCTACATTTACACAGATTTACAAAACAAATACCCTTATAAGCATTTAAATAGTTAAATTTTTCATTCATATTTGTTCTCCATTCTTTATAACCTTTTATAACCTGGTAGTTTAAACCTACTGTTAACTTCAAATTTGCATAAAAAAAAAGTCAAAATGAATTTCATGAATAGCTACTGTTAAGAATAAAATCTCTCATTAATAATAGCTACCAGCCTACCATTAAGAATTTCCATCAAAAATCAAAGTAAATTTCAAGAGCAAATTATACTAGCCAGTAGATATGTTAAATTTAAGAATTTCCATCAATAAAATCTCGTACCCTTTTACAACCATATGTATAGAACAGAACAAATTATACTAACCAGTAACCGTATATGAGTTTCAATCGACCTGTTAACCATTTTTATAAGAACAGAACATAGACTTACAGTAGAACCGAGATCGTCAAGCAGAGAAGCGACGTCGAGCAGAGAAGCGACGTCGAGAAGAACCGAGATCGTATGAGCAGAGCCGGAAAGTTGGAGCGTCGTCTTCTTTGAGCGGGAGAACAAGAATGACGATACGTATTATGATCTAGGGTTTGAATTGGTTTTCACTTTCATTTGTTTATTAGTATAATGGACCTACAGTTGACATTTGTTTTTTATTAATGTAAAATGGGCTTAGTAACTTGGGTCTAAAAACAATGGGCTTCTTAAAAACTTAGGACTAGATATAAATATAATCACAAAAATATGCATTGGGCCAATCGGTTCGATTATGGATAAATCGGTTCGGTAAAATGGGCTTAACCGTAACCGGACCGATTTTTTCGGTTATTTAAAAACGGATAACCGAACCGTCGGTTAAGGCTCGATTCGGTTATTTTCGGTTCGGTAATTTCGGTTATTTCGGTTTCGGTTCGGTTATTTCGGTTATACGCTCACCCCTACCCGGAGGGTTTTCCAAGAAACCGCAAAATGGGCACCGACGTGCATCTTCCGAAGCTTGTCGCAACGGAGAGCAGCGTCGGACTCCGGAGGAAACTCCAAATACGGGTGATTCAGGAGAGGATCCGCCGGTGGACGCTTCTGCTTTTGCGGCTGCTCCGGATTAATTTCTTCTAGTTCCATTTCAGCATCCATCTTTCTCGTCCTGAAAACCAAAAGATTTATTAGATAAAACAACGATTGTTTACTGTATTTTAATATAAAATAGTTTTCTGCGACGTTTAAACACCCGTTTGCGGCTGCGTTTGCAGCCGTTTAAACACCCGTTTGCGGCGTCGAAATAAGTTCGTCTTTAAAATATACAACGACGAACTTAGTTTCGACGCTCGTTAGGGACCTACGCGCCTTACGGTTCGACTTCGACTAAATAATAAAAAAATATATATTTTAACGACGAACTTAGTTTCGACGCTTGTTAGGCCCGTACGCGCCTTACGGACGACGTCGACTAAATAATAAAAAAATTTAGTCGACGTCGTCCGTAAGGCGCGTACGGGCCTAACAAGCGTCGAAACTAAGTTCGTCGTTAAAAAATATATTTTTTTTATTATTTAGTCGAAGTCGAACCGTAAGGCGCGTAGGTCCCTAACGAGCGTCGAAATAAGTTCGTCGTTAAAATATAAAACGACGAACTTAGTTTCGACGCTCGTTAGGGACCTACGCGCCTTACGAGTTAGTGAATTAGAAGATTACTATAGTCATTAGCTAAAGACAAAGAAGATAAACATAAAATGTTTTCGAGTATGGTTGGGGTAAACGCGTACATATGTTTTAGATAATCGATTCAGGTGCATCTAATACCATATATAATATTCATCCCATACCGAGAAAAAAATTGAAACAAATCTCATACACCGTCTCATACCCTGAATACACGTCCCATATGTTTTGGTTTATCCGTCAAGTCCTAGTTTCGTTCTCATCCCTACCATATGTACTCTTAATTCCTTATGAAGTTACTAAGAAGCCAATCAAGGGAAGAAAAGTTTTCAACTTGTCAAACAGTAAGTAACTCAACTAGTAGCATCAACATAGACATGAAAACCAAATAAGTTAGAAACAATTTGCAAACACATGCTACACAAGAAATATGAATTCATTCAGTTTCTATTTTGTTTATGTTACTATAACAAGTAACCATATATGCAATATGAATTTGAACACGGTTCATACATACAGAAGATTCATATCTTCAGCACAGAAATACATACGGGATTCTTTGGCTGAAACAACAGGTTTATTCCACTGAACCAAGCTCAACCAAACCCTAATCACTAACCAAACCCTAACTTACCTAAAAAAACATCTAATTTACGGATAAAATACAAAAAAAAAATCATAATTACTTGAATAGGTTGACCAAATACCTGTTTTATACTTCGAATTCGGGTCGTATACGGTCGAATTTGTCAGTCGCCTCTCTTCTTTGTGCGTTTTTTTGTGCGTATTATGATTTGGGGAAGAACAGAGCTGCGTAGGCATTTCCCTGATTTAAATCAGTACCTCTACGCAGCGTAGAGATCCCTACGGAGCGTATAACAATAATCAGTTTACCATTTTACCCTTCTGTTTTGGGCAATACGAGGCTGACAATAAGGGTAAAAAAGTCATTTAAGAACCCCATATAAGCTGCGTATGGATCTCTACGCTGCCTTTTACTATTATTATTATTATTATTATTATTATTATTATTATTATTATTATTATTATTATTATTATTATTATTATTATTATTATTATTATTATTATTGTTATTATTATTATTATTATTATTATTATTCTCCTGAAATTTACAGACGCTGCGTGAAGCTCCATACGCAGCATAGACAAAGGTTGTAAAATGACCTTTTTACCCTTACAGTTAGCCTCGTATTGCCCCAAACACAAGGGCAAAATAGTAATTTGACATGTATAGGTTTTGAAATTTTGGTTTGGGGGGAAATTGTCCGCCTTTTACATACGCTGCGTATGGATCCATATGCTGCGTATGAAAATGCTCATTTTACTGTTTTGCCCTTGTGTTTGGGGCAATACGAAGCCAAACACAGGGGCTTTTTTGTCCTTTGCACTACATACGCTGCGCAGGGATCCCTACGCAGCGTATATAAATTTCCATTTTTTTATGTTTTTTTTTGTGTTTTTCTTTGATAAATAAGACAAAAATTATGAATAAATTATAAAAATTGAAAATGATACAAACTTTATAAATTAAAAAAATTCTACAATTTACAAAAATACAAGTTTCCGGTTAATCTTCGATTTCATTTATACTCGGTTCTCTGTCTTTGTCTGCTTTAGGATTGATTAACTCGTAGTAGTGTTGTAACCGCGGTCTATACATTTCTTCCCACCGTTCCGCTGCTATTGATCGATGTGTCAACCACAACGGGGTCGCTAAAGGCATGGGGTAGTCTCCTTCCAACTTAGCATGTATGAAGTGTCCCCTGTCAACATGTACGAGCGTTATCGCTTGAGGTCGTGGATCTAGTGGGGCATCCGTTAATGGGAAGATGGTAGTGCTCCATTCGATGCTTAGCACGTGGAGGACAATATTATACCTTTGCGCTACGAGAAGCCCTACCTGGGGCATTTCCATCCAGTGACTTGGACCGCACGCTTTCAATGAATGCCATTCGATACTCTTACGTATTCATTCAAAGTCTCCTTTGTTATATGTTTCGAATATATGCTTCCAACGCGCCTTGTTATGGTCAATCTCCAGTAGTAAATCTCTTCGAATATTGGACCATGCGTGTTCCGAAAAACCTAACCCGACAGCCACAGACCTGTACCCACAATGACCGTCTGGGGTCACATCTTGTATACGCGATATGTAAGAGTGAAACTCTGAGGGAATTTGATCCTTAAACCTCTGAATGCTTAACAAGTGCTCGTCCCCCTTCATTAATGGAAAACCCTTATCATCCCGCGTCTCTTTGTTTTTATAACTCGTTGAACTGTTTCGTTGCATGTTAGGTTTTTCAGACTTTATAACCGAACCAGTTCCACGAGAGCCCTCTGACGGTACGTATGAGCTGTGTCGGGGTAAATCGTACCTATGTTTGGGGGAAGCGGTATATACGTTGCTGTCCTCGCCATATGAGCTGTGTCTCGCAGCTTCGTCTAACCTCACAGCTTCATCTAGCCTTTCTTGTACTTTCTTTGATGTAGGCCGACCGCGAGTATTTTGCTGGACGATCGGTGGTTTCTTGCTTGAAGATTTCGGGTTGAAGACCGCTTTTATCTTTGAAAGCAAACTCTTTTGCTGAACGGGGGACTGCGCCTCTAAATGTTACCGCACATTATTTAGCTCTGCTACAACATCGACCTCCTCGTCTACCAGTTTACACGGGAGCAAGTCAAGCTTACGCCAGAATACATCTATGTCGTCGAGTTGTATTATACGCCCTGCACTGTTAAGTTAATACGGTGTGAGAAACAGCTAAATCGTACAAAATAACAAAAGGTTTGTAGTTTTAATATTTTTTACCTGTACATTTGTAGTTTTCCAGCCTACAAGCACACGGCAATCCATTGCTAAGCCACATATGGCAACCACATGATGCGTTAAGTTTCCGCAACACCTCCATCTTCCTCAGTAGCTCTTTTGCCAGCAAATCAAGTGCTTCATGGGAAACCTTTCCACGTAGGTTGTCCAACATTCGGTGTCTGTGGTGGTTCATCATTTTTTCGATGCTCTCAGTGAAACTTTTTTGTATTTCATCGTACTGAGTTTCAACTATATCAATGATGCATCTTGCTATTCGCTCCAGTGAACTCCCGCACGTAATTTATCTTTTTAAATTTGCGTGCTGGCTCTCAACTCTGTTGGTGGTGCGCTGACCAAAGTTGCGACACTTATCGGTCCACGCATAAACGAACATTTCTTTATAGTCTTTGAGCCAGTTTTCGTAGACGTAATCATAGACACCTGCAAAAATAAGATAATGAAATGTAAAAGCGTGTGTAAAATATAATAGATTGGGTGAGTCGTTTGTTGAAGGAACACTTACTTTCTCGGTTGGCAACCACGAGTCAGTTATACATTTTCTCCAAGTTGTACTTGTACATGGGCTCTGATGAAGATTCGTACAATCTCCGCCAGTACGACATAAATTTCCCCCAATCTTCTTTATCGAACCCTTTCTTGCACTGTCTAGCTATATTTTGTTGGATGTGAAAGTGGCATAGAAGCCTGGTTGCGTTCGGGAATACTTTAGAACACGCGTTAATTAGGGCAAGCTCCCTATCCGTGACTATCACACGCGGCATCATACATTCATGCAATATTGACTTGATCCGCTCAAGCACCCACACGTAGTTACCCCTTCGTTCTTTACAAATAACGGCATGTGCGATACAAAAAGACTTCCCAGTCGACGTCATACCCACAACCTGGACAAATGGCATGTTGTAGAGGTTTGTTTTGTAGGTCGCGTCGATCAACATCACGTGCGGGAATGCACGCCACATAGTGATTGAATAAGGATGAACAAAGAAAATCTCTGTTACGACATCTGTTTTGGGATCCTGTCGGGTGTCGTAAATGAATCGGCGGTCATGCAGCAGGCTTTCCAGTGCCTGAATAGGATTCTTTCCGTCCATTATTGTCGCTCTAATTTTTTGTACCGCATTTTGCACGTCTTTCTGAACGTGCAGGCTGTCGGGGAACTGCTTTCTTAGGGTTTGAAATATGATACGTGGCTCCATGTTTTGAGCAGTTAGCTGCTCCACTAGCTTGTATTCGGCTTTAGTAAATCTTCGCACAAAAGCGTGGCCCAACAGACTCGTCGTAGGTTCGTGGTTATGGTTCGCACAGTCCACTTTTAACTCCCACGTGTCATTCGTCACGTCCCGTATGGCGAGTAATGAAAATGGGCAACCGATTTTTTTGCTACCAGCTTTCCTAACTGTTGCTTTACTACGGTGCTCACCACTACGGTCGCACACAAGCCATACCATCCCAGTAGTACCGCCAATATTTTTAGATCGGCGGGTAACAATTACGTAACCATACTCCTTTCCCATTTCTTGTACCCAATTCTTCAAATCAGTTAGAGACATGAAACGCTAAAAAAAGTTACGTTAATAATAATAATAATAATAATAATAATAATAACTCTAATAATAATAATAATAATAATAATAACTCTAATAATAATAATAATAATAACTCTAATAATAATAATAATAACTCTAATAATAATAATAATAATAATAATAATAATAATAATAATAATAATAATAATAATAACTCTAATAATAATAATAATAACTCTAATAATAATAATAATAATAATAATAATAATAATAATAATAACTCTAATAATAATAATAATAATAATAATAACTCTAATTCTAATAATAATAATAATAATAACTCTAATAATAATAATAATAATAATAATAATAATAATAATAATAATAAGTTACGTTAATAATAATAATAACTCTAATAATAATAATAATACTAATAACTCTAATAATAATAATAATAATAATAATAATAATAATAATAATAACTCTAATAATAATAATAATAATAATAACTCTAATAATAATAATAATAATAATAATAATAATTCTAATAATAATAATAATAATAACTCTAATAATAATAATAATAATAACTCTAATAATAATAGTAATAATAATAATAATAATAATAATAATAATAATAATAATAATAACAACAACAACTCACACTTAAGGGACTAATATGGTCATTATTGAAACTATTTTAACTGAATGGTTTAACCAGGTTAACTTTTATATAAAGATTTCTTCTTTAAACACTAACTCCGTTAGCATACTTAACTGAACAATAATAATAGTAATTATTTTAATGTGATACCTCATTTATTTGAAACGGATTTCCCGGGGTAGATGGTTCATAAAGTGATGTGTTACGGGGCTCATAACCATATCCACCATGTTCTTCGTATCCACCGTAGCCTCCGTATCCACTGTAACTTCCGTATCCACCATGTTCTTCGTATCCAATGTATCCACCTTCACCCCCGTATCCACTGCAACCACCTTCACCCCCGTATCCACCTTCACCGCCGTATCCACTGTAACTTCCGTATCCACCTTCATCCCCGTATACCCCGTAACCCGGATACGATTGCTGCGTCAGGTAATATGGTACATCAACAGGTGCATTCTCAGCACCGTATCCACTTTGCTGCATGTACGGAGATTCATACTCGTATCCGTAATCTTGATACACTTGATGTGCCGGGTAATTTGGTTCATCAACAGGTGGAGTGGGAGTCTTGTTCAAATCTGGCAACTGTGGTTTTTTATCAACAGGGACTTCAGACACAACCTCCTCCTCTTCCTCATTGGTAGCATTTGCTCCCCATGTGTCGTTAGAATAGCGATTACCAAAATAATTATCGTTCCAAAATGATGACATTTTAATAAGATTGAACAAAAAACAGAACAAATGATTTTGGTTTGGGGTGTAAATTCTCTACTGAAGAAGACTATGAAACACAGAAGAATAGAAGAAGTGCTTGTGCGTGCGAATGATGAAAAGAAAGCAGAGCTAAATAGACTTTTAAATTTACTCAAATAGGCAGCGTATTGATCTCTACTCCCCGTATTGCTTTATTCACGTGCCTGGACAACATCGTATCATTGTCAAATCAGTCTGACATATGCTACGTAGAGACCTCTACGCAGCGTATAGGGTTAGCAGTATACGCAGCGTATAGGTCTCTATGCAGCGTATGTCAGACTGATTTGACATGGTACTAGGTTTGACTGTCTGGTTGTGTACCTACCCCTTACATACGCTGCGTAGAGGTCAATACGCTGCGTATTTAGGTAACCCTATACGCTGCGTATTGGTCAATACGCAGCGTATGTAAACCCTAAGTGTGCAGATAGGCAAACTCGGTGTGCAGATAGTGAGAGCCATATGGTATTATATACCCCCCCCCTTCCCTCCCCCCATTACCCAAATTTAAATATATTGACTACCAGAAAACCCTGATGTTTCCTACGTAATTATCCGTCAAAAATGTGTATAAATCAGGCATTTCCGACAAAAACCTTGTGGAAAAAGCTCGTGGGAAATATTTCCTACGTATTTTCGAAAAAACTTTCAACAAATTTTTGACAGAAAATTATGTTGGAAGTTTGTTGTGCATTTCTGACTAAAGACAAACAATGTATATATTTTTCCAATGTATATATTTGTCCGAATTAATTACACCGTTAGTTCTTATGGTTTCTTAAAAGTAACAAGGTTAGGTTTAAGTGCTAACTTTAAATTTTGTAACATGTTTGGGTAAAGTAACTTCTGTTAAATTTTCGGCTAGTTTTCTATAAATTGACTAAATTGCCCTTTTTAACTAAAGTGACCATTTCTGTAATATTAATTATTAAGTATCATTAAAGTTGATTTAAATTCTCTTTGATGTTAAAAACTACCTCCATCATTTCTGATTTTCTTCCTTTCTCCCTGTTAGTTGTTACCCCTCATCCATACCCAAAATCATTGTTTGGGTGTTCGTTTTAGATTTTATATAACATCTTCTGTTATAAATATTTACCGGATAAAGACAAGATAGCAACAATTATTTTTTCAAACCTTTTCAATTTGAGTTGCATGTGAAACGAAAGCTCTGTGCATTTGACTTTCTTTTGCAACTCATTGGTTCTCTTGCATTCGCACCGCAGCCCTCTTGCAACCGATTCGAAACAAGTCAAAGCAACAAATCGAAACAAGACAAACCAATAAATATGATTCCACTCACATATTCAATCCTCTTGTCGAAGAATTTTTAGTTCTTCACTGAACTGCAATTGAATCTTGTGGCATTATCAGAGTGTTTTGTTTAGAAAAGAGAGCTATAGGGTATTAAGTTTTTTTTTTTTTTTTATAGCATTTATGTATTTTAATTATTTTTAAAAATAACATAAATGGTCCTCCAACTAATTAACTATCTTAATAAATTAGAAATTACTTTAATACCCTTGAGCTTAACAAAAAGCTTAACAGAAGTTTACGTTAGTACCCAAACTTCTTACAAAACTGAGAAAACCTAAACTTGTTACTTTAAACTCTTAATACCCAACTATGTAATTAACTATATTTTTTTCCTATGCATTTCCAAAGAACAATATTATTTTTTTATTTTTATTAATTATTATTAATATATGTTTAATTTTATATCTTGTATTAGTAATTAACCATAATATAAGTTTAATATTATCTTATTCATTTTTATTCTTTTGCTTTCCAACGCATTTCCAACAAATATTAATATTATTTGTTTTTTGTTTTCTTATTTTCTTATGCATTTTCGACAAGCAACATTATCATTCTTACAAACAATAAGTATATTTATTTTCTTTTTGTTATTGTTGTTGGTGCAGTTTTTGTGTCTGATGTTGTTCGAATAGATTAGAATTATTTTATGATGATTATGTAATAGTTAGTGAAACGGTCAAACGAATGTGTATTGACCCGCTCGTTTAAAGTGGTCAAACGAGAGGATTATGTGTTTGACCGTGTGTGTTTGCAAGACAAGTGGGTGTGGGTATAAATACCAACCCCTTGTTCATTTGCAAAGGTGAGAGAGTGAGAGAGAGTTCTCAGAGAGTTTGAGATGAGGTTTTAGTGTTTGGGGGAGAGATCACCACTTGGTCTCTCTCCGAATGTATACTCCTTTGATATTGTTCGGTTATCTTGTAATCGGGCCGTTTTGTAATGTTATACAACCGGATTAATACAAAGAAATTGTTTGTTTGTCTCTAATCTCTCCCGTCTTGAACTTAATCACTCACTAATCACGGTTTCGGTCTGAAATCACTAACCTACAATTATGCGTTTTATTATTATTATTGTTGATGATTTAGTAATAAATTAATTATTTCCTATGCTTTTTAGAAGAAAAAATTTATTATTATAATTATATTTTTATTTTTTTAGTTTCCTACGCACTTTTGACGCCATTATTAAATATATTCATTGGTGTTTTTAATATTGTGATTATTATCATTCTTGATAAATATATAATAGATATAAGAAATTAAATATCTCTTATGTAATTAGAAATAAATATGATTTTTATCTTTTTGTTTTCTTACGCATTTTCAACCGCTTTACTAAATATATATTTTTATTGTTTTTATTATGGTCATTATTTTTTCTATCACTATTGATAAACAAATAACAAATTAGTTATTTCCTACACACTTCTAACAATATTAGGGGCTGTTTGTTTACCTTTTAATGAGGCTCTTAATGGTTCAGACCTCTTACTAGTTCAACACTTAATGGTTCAGACTGTTTGTTTCGCGAGCAGATGTCTGAATGGTTCAGACATTTACCTCTGAATGGTTAAGCATTATACATAGTCTGAATGGTTAAGACCTCTTATCTAAATTGGTCAGGCATTTGCCTCTGAATGGTTAACCATTATACCGGCTCTTAATGGTTCAGACCTCTTATTTCTTCAACACTTAATGGTTCAGACCTTTTATTGGTTCAGCACTTAACCATTCAGAAGTTGCCAAACAGCCCCTTACTTAAAAATATACTTAATTGGAGTTTGGTCAGAATTGTCCGACGCTTTTCTTACACATTTTTTTTGTCACAATATATGTCATAAAAATAGATTCTTTTCTTTATTTTTTACGCATTTTCGACAAACATTATTATTATTGTTGTTGTTTTTTATTTTTTATTTCGTAATCATTTTTTACCAACAAGAAATATCTTTTTATTGTTTTTGTTATCATAGTTATTATTATTTTTATAGATGAATAAATTGGGTACCTAACAAATTGGATCTAACAAATATTAGACTTCGCATAAGATACTGCTTTGCATTCACGTATAGGGCGGAATGCTAATATCAAAATAGGTACTATCAGAGTGTTTGATACATGAAGAGAAATGAACCACAAATGGAATTAGATGTTATTTTCTTGTTTAGTTATAAATGGAATGGAATTTAAAGGATATAAACATGGTGGGTTTATAGTTTGGTTGGACGAACCTGTGAATTAATACGAATTTATAAACATAAATATAGCACGTGTATTCACATGTTAAAACAAAGTTAGCAATAATTTTGTTATTTTTGGGATTTATTAAGTGCTTTGTTGGTTAAATTGATTTTGAAAAGGCTTATAACTTGGTGAATAAGGATTTCTTGTTTTCCAATCTTAAACACAAGAGATTCCCGTTTTTATGAAGGAAATGGATTGGGACTTGTTTGAGGTATGGGAGGACATCAGTATTAGTGAATGGTTCCCCCACCTTGGAATTTCCTATTTTTAGAAGGTTGCACAAAGGGAACCCTTTCTCTGCATTCTTATTTATTTTGCTTTGGAAGCTTTAGATATGATTATGTCGAAAACCATTAGATCGGGGTTGTTCCAAGGCGTAGACCTCTCTAATGGTGGCCCCATCAAATCTCATCTATGGTATGCCAATGATGTGATATTTTTGAAAAAATGGTATACTTCGATGTTTTTACCTTTATTTAAGGCTCATAGTTAACTAATGCAAATATAGCATTTATGGGGTGGGGTTGAGGCGGAGATTGTTGAGGACATGGCGGCTTCGCAACTATTTATCGTGGCAGGAAGCTTCCATTCGAGTTTTTAGGATTCTCTATTGGTGCCAACAAGAAAAGGATTAAATATTAGAAACATGTGGTAGACATGTTTAATTCTAAGCTCTTTATATGGAAAGTTAGTTGTCTCTCTTTCGCCGGGAGGATTACTTCGGCTAAAGAAATGTTGGGTGGTTTCCCAAGTTATTATCTTTCATTGTTTAAAGCCTTGGTCAAGATAGTGAACACTCTTGAAGGATTAAGGAGAAATTTTGTTTGGGGAAACAAAGGAGGGAAAAGGAAAAATCAAATGGGTTGATTGGGATAAAATTGTGGCGCCAAAAATTGAGGTGGGTGGTGACATTCTGTTACACCCCGATATTTCCAACATAACCCGGTAGACCCGGTGGGGAGTATCGTGGCGTAGTTGATATTATCATAGACAATTAAACATAGATATAGCACAGCGGAAGGCTTGGAATGAAATTACTATTACAGACCAAATATTCAAAGTTCAAAATAATAATTATACAGACGGTTGTAGAAACGGATCCACAGGCGGATCTAATAAATATACAAAATAATGTTTATCAGACGTTAAGGCATCCTAAGGATTTGCAAGATCCTCTATTTGACACCAACCAGCTCCCGGCCTATTGCGTTTAGTACCTGTCACTTAGTCTTTTGAAAATACGTCAGTTTACACTGGTAAATACAATTAATTGGCACATTTGAAAATGTTTCAAAAATTGGTTTAGGTGCACAAGGCACGAAAAATCTTTTATAACTTAGGACAATTAAGAATTTTAATCTTGTACACAGTTTTACATGTTTGTCAATAGATATGGGGCCCAGTATAGAAACCGAGACATGATTAAACGGCACACCACTTTTATAAACCCACAAATGAGTTATCCCCAACCTTGTGGGTAAATTATATTTTAGCATTTTGCATCTGTCGGGTGTATGCCTACACCCCGTGCATAGGTCGTGGCCACTTGCAATTAAATGAGCCGAGAATATCCAGTACACGGTCGTGTTAACCCCCAATGTTTAAGTTATCAAACAAAACAGGTTTAAACGGGTTATGCAGATTTGATAGCCACAATCTGGCTAAGTGATCCCATACCCGACCAAGCGGTAATAATTTACCATATCCCAAGCCTGTATAAGGGAAAATAAGTTAAAAGTATTTACCTGAGTTATAACTTGATTTTATAAGCAAGAATTAACAACTCAGTCATATAAATCACTTAGACACGTGTAGATAGCTTTTACCGGGGCTCCTGGTCTAGAATGATGGTATTATTAACCAATTAGATTAATAACGAGTCTTATTTAAGTCATAGACTTAGACCGGCTAGCCTAAAGAACAAAATACTGTACGATACGCTAGATTAAGCGATGATCGGAATGGAATGTTATTTTGACCAATGTTGCAGAAGGCGTTCTGGGCAGCTGATTAATCGGCGCCTAGGCGCTAATCGGTTACTTTTCGCCTAAAAATTAGCAAATCGGCCAAAAAATCGGTCCTGGTCAAAGCCAGTTAAAATCGGACCAAGGCGGACCTAGTCGGAGTTAATCGGGTGAAATCAGACTAATCGGACCTGGAATTTTTACTCATTTAAGCCGATTTTAAGATCTGATCCATGGTTTTAAAGGGTTACACGCTATAAGTTATAACCCTAATTTATTCAGCAGTCAAGATTCTAAAGAAACTTACCTAAATCAATGACCGACAGTTACAAATCCGACCATCGTCCATCGCCAATGTCGGAATGACGGGACCTTGAGTTGTCTTCTCTGACAGGACTGCAACATTCATCGGAGGTCTGATGAACAATGAACAGGGGAGACGGCGTATGAAGAACGATGGTAGGATTAGGTTTAATAATGTTTGGGTGTTTTAATATTTAACCCCTCTCTATTTTCACTAATTTACACTTGGTCCCTAAACTTCCAATTTTGTAGACAAAAAGTATAATACTAATGGCTTTTATATATAAATTATAAAATTATACATAAAAAACCCAATCCGATTAATCCCTAGGCGGTACCCCACCGCCTGACTAGTGCCTAGCGCCTTCTACGACATTGATTTTGACCCAACAAGTACGAAGACTTGTATAGTGTGGGTAAACAAAATACATTCTGGAATTTGAAGTTTAAATGATAAGGTTAAACATGTTTCTGTTAATTTATGCAAACTAGTCACATAAGTTGAACCGAACGCGTATAAGCATTAACGGGTAACCGGATGAGTCATATACAAGTTCCATATGTTATTATGCTTAAAATATGTTATGATATCAGTAAGATATCAACATGTATGCCCAGAAAGGTTTTAAAACCGAATTAAGCCTCATAAGGGCATTTTGGTCATTTAATGACTTATAAAAGGAGGTTACAAGTAAACTGAAGTTTTGGTCATAAACATTCTGTAAAAATATTTAATTTATGACATAATATCAGTAAGATATCAAATATATGCGTGGTTTATGCTTTATGGCCAAACTATGCATCGTGGGGGCATTTTGGTCATTTCACACATAGTTTTAAGGACTTATTTGGAATTATGAGTTCATGACTTATACCTACTGTAAAATATTTAAAATGGTTTTGTAAAATCAGTAGGTAACAAGCCTTGGGTGCTAAGTATGGCTTAAAACCATACTATGCACCTAAATAACGTAAAAGTCGTTAAATGACGATAATTTCGATGATTAAAAAATTTTGAGGTTATGACCAGCTTTGATAGTCAAAATATTTTATTTGTCATAACAAATAAGTAATTAAAAGTTTTGTATGCATGTCATGTTTAAAACCCATTTTAAGTGTTAAAAGGGCATTATCGACATTTAATAACATTATGCAAGAACATTTGCATAAACTCAGTATGCAATCTGACTTGACATCCCAAATAATCTTAAATATGATATTACATCAGTAGGTAATGAGTTTTATGTTAAAATTATGTTTAAAACCCAATTTACATGTAAAAGGGCATTTTAGTCCTTTTAAAAGCTTAATTTACGATTAATTATGCAACTCAGTTTATGACCAGAATATTAGCATAAAATATGCTAAATATGTTTACTAATCAGTACATACGTCATTTTCATGTTCTTTTATAATCAAAACCTTATTTTTAAGCAAAAGGGCATATTAGTCAACATTTAAGCATAATAACGGAATATTACAAATAACTCAGATTACTATATGACCATGTATTATAACCTTAGAGGGTTATAATACTATATAATATGGTCACAAAGGAACCTTAAAACAGAAAGAAACTATACTAATTCGGGTCAGAACTTAAAGTCAAAGTAGAAGTCAAACTTCGCGACTTTCGGTTACGAACCGACTCTAAACCTTGAATTGTCGGGTTGAACATGTTTACACGTGTTCTAATAATATTTACCAAGTTATTAAAGTGATAAAACATATTTTATAACATCTACATTATCGTATATGAATTATTTTAAAAACTGACCCGTTTGACTTTTTAAATTAATAACTTTGACCCGACAATTGACCAAGCAAACGTGATTACTAGGAGGTGCCCTTTTGAGGGATTAAAACCTACCTAATTACGATCACGTAGTCATGTTCGCCCCGAACAATGGCTGGACCATAATGGTTTGACTTTCGGCTTTTAAAAGCCTATAAACTTAAAAGCAGAGGCTAAGAACATTTACACAAGGTCCTAGCTTGACTTTGAACTCAAGTGGGGTCTCCTATAAGCTGGAATCTTCAAGAAAGCAAGATGAGAGTGAATTTGAAAGGTGCAAGGAAAAATGAATGAAGAACACTCCTATTTATAGTGTTTTTGGATGATCTTGGATGATGCCAAGTGTTTAGGGAGCTCCAGAGATCATCACAGGTGTCTTAGAGGTTTTAAAAACCAGCAATGGAGACCATGCTATTGAGTTTGTGAGTATAGGGTGGTATCTGTGGTGAGTAAGAAACATTTCAGCAGCTGGCAAGCTGATTCTGATTTTGGTCTCGCTCGCGCCACACACCAGAGAGAGAAGGGTCTAGCGCGACCCGCGAGGTAACCCAATTTCAGCCAAACTTGTTTAAATGTTGGCAAGTTCAGTCCCTGTACCTTTATAACTCAAATAACTTTTATGTTTTGCACTCTTGGCCCCTCAAGTTAGGTTTCAAGTATTCTTGGGAATATGACAAAATACCGTTAAGCTCCGGGTTTGTTAAAAGGCCACTCAGAGGTATAATTAAACATGTTGACGCTTTTAACGCCTTTAATTCATAAACTTTTGATTTATTTCGCAAACAGTTTCGTACGACCAACTTGTTGCTCATTAACGAATAAGAAGACCGTAAAAGGCCATTCAGAGCATAGGTTTTGCATGTTGACACTTTTAGTCCCTCCACATACATCTTTTCACTGTTTGGCAACTTTAGTCCTCCGTAGTCAACTTTTGACTTAATTAGGTTTTAGGACACGTGTCTTTACATCATTGGACATGATTTTACGAGGTGTTACACATTCACAATGTCAATATGGTGTTCCTTGCCAAACGGTGGTGGAAATTTCGAGAATGACCCAGACTCGTTATGGGTTAAGGTGATGAAGTCTATCTATGAGAAGCTTAAGACTTTTAATTATGTTCCTCTTAGTAGTAGGTGTCCTGGGTGTGGAAGGATATAGGGGTATCAAGAAAGACTTTGTCAATACGGACTTGTCCATCAAGAAAAATGTCTGAGGTATAGTGGGTGATTGGAAAAAGGATTATGTCTTGGATTGATAATTGGCTTTTCAAGGAGCCGATTCGGGTTTGGTACCCGACGTTATTTATGATCGCTGGGAATAAAAGGCCACGGTGCATGACCATATGTCTAAGCAGGTTTCAAGATCAAATCAGCTTTTAGAGCATTCACATCCATTCCACCATATTTTCACCCTAAATTACACTAATAAACACTACATTTTCTCTCTCCTTTTCAATTAAATAATATTTTTTATACCTTTATCATTACCTTTTATCTCCCCTCTACTCACAAGCACTTTCAAAATATATTAAAAAATTATAGGGGGTGAACAGTGTCCCCCCAAATATACAGATGAACAGTAACATTTTCTCTCTCCTTCACTCACAACCACTTTTTATACTCTTTATATTATAAAAACTTTACACACAGAATTTAATGGATTGGATGTGAATGCTCTTAGGCTTAGTCATCTGGCCCAAGTGAAGGTCAATTCTAGGCGAGATGTGTCAAATTAGGGGGACTTATGGAACAATTGGGTTCCCCTTAAATTGAATTATTTTGCTCGGAGGGTTTTGTAAGGTCGGGTGGCTGCCAAAGTCGAGCTCGCTAGGAGGGGGTGTGTTTATCTGGCATCTCAAGATTCCATTTCATTCTATAAAACGAACACTACCTAAAGTATAACATGGGAGAGAGGTCGAGTAACTTAAATATTCGAGATGTAATTCTCTAATTGTTTTGTTTTGTTGTGGGTTTGTGGTTTCCTCAACTTCGGTGTTGGCGCTAGTTGACCTCGTCAATAATGCTCTACCGTAATTAACTTCCCACGTGCATCAAACCATCGTTAATTCAACTAACGGTCTTTTATCCTACGTGAAGGCAATGACGTACGACTTATATTCTTAAAAAAGAAGATATTTATTCATTCATTCATTCAACCTTTCTTTATTTATTTTCAAAGCCACTTGATTATTTCAAAATTCAAATGCTGAGTTGTGTGAACTAATATGTGCTGGCGTTGAAACAGCCTCCCAGCCCAGCCTCCATTAAAGACCTTCCAATTCCCAATTCCCAATTCCAAACTATCCATCCATCCATGGCGAACTACCGATCAGAATCATACAATTACACCGATAGAGACATGCAGTTAGATACATACAATTACCCCAAAATCACCGATTTCAGATCTTACAGTGTTAACTATGCTTCTTCCTACAAACCCCACCAACCCAATATGGATATTGTTGTCGCCAATGATTTCAAATTGAAGAAAGTGAAGTCCACAAATGGATCTGCTTCGAAATCGTGGAGGTTTAGTGATCCTGAGTTTCAGAGGAAGAAGAGGGTTGCTGGATATAAAGCGTACGCTGTTGAAGGAAAACTTAAAGGGTCGTTTAGAAAGAGCTTTAGATGGATCAAAGATAAGTATCTTCATGTTGTTTATGGATAATCAATTTCGATATGTATATATATATGTATGTATGTGTATGAAATCTGTGGATTCTGATTACAGTAATAAGATATAAGTTTTTGCAGTTGTGATGGACTGATGGTGTTTGAATTTTTTTTTAAATTATTTACCGTGGGTAGGGGTGTAAACAAGCCTAGAGGCTCGAGAGCTACTCGGGATCAGCTCGGTTAAAAGATCGAATGACCCGAGTCTCCAAGCTCGAGCTCTAGCCTGAAATACAGCTCGTTTAGTTATCGAGATCGAGCCTGAAATAGCCTAAACAAGCTCAAACAAAATTCTAGTTTTTTTTTATATATAATAACAATAATAATAATAATAATGATTATAACTCAATCCTAAAAGGCCCAGTCAGTTTCAACTTAGGCCCATATGATTTAAACTAATAACGCTGGTGAGCCGAGCTTTGGCTCGTTTAAGCGATATTGAAGCGAGCTTGAGCCGAGATTTTAGCTTGTTTAAGATTGTTCTAAAAATAGCTCGAGCTCAAATAAGTAGACTCGAACCGAGCCGAGCTCGAGCTTCGTAAAAACATGACGAGTTGAGTTCGAGCAGCTCGGGCTCGGTCCGACTGATTTACACCCCTAGTTTTATATATTGAACATATATGGGATATGATTACATATTGTGTGTTTTGTTTTGTTTGGGTTTCGAAACCTTAAAGAGGAATTGAGATGCCTAGTGCCATCCATGATTCGATGTCAAACGTTGATAGGTTAAAGTCTATATCTATCGATGATGAACGTTGAAATATTTTATGCACCGTTAAAACAATGAGAGCCAAACGCATAACTTTTTTAATAAAACTGACATAGCTGTAATATAGGCATACCACAGAGGCCATCCATCCGTGTAACCAATTCTTTTACTTAATAAAAAATCAACTGTGACGAGATGGGGTTGGCCGGAGATGGTGACCGTAGTGGGTCTCGGGAGGGGGAGAAGAAGAAGAAGCAAGGGCAGTATGCCTATATTACAGTTATGCTCGATATTCATATAAAGATAAAAGAAACCCCGAATTCTGAAGGTGTTTTCTACAATTCAAGAAGAGAGTAAAGTTGACTCAGTTTGGACCAAGCACACATCAAGATGTGCATAAACAGTCCAATAATCATTTGTAAAAAAAGCACCCAATTGCTAAAAATAGTGTCGAACATGAATCAGGTATGACTTTTGGGGACCTTTATTTACAAAGATGTTGAAGAAATCAAACTAGAAACAGAACACCGAGCTTTCGAAGATCATGAGTTGACGTGAGTCTACACGTTCAATGCCAACTTCTGGGCAGCAAGTGCTTCAGCCTCAAGACTAGGCTCCCACAGGATGGTGGTTTCCGCAAGTAATCCAGTCACGGTGTATGGGTCCATGTTTGATGCCGGACGCCTGTCTTCCAAGTAACCTACACATAATCAAAATTAACCATCAAAAATCAGAATAAATGTGTTTGCTATGAATGTTAGAAATGATTTAAAAGGAAAATAGAATTCAATACCTTTGCCAGCGGCCTCAGTATCACGCCCCACACGGATTGAGCAACCACGATTAGCAACTCCCTGAAAGTTGGTAGAATGCAAATATATAAGTTGAGAAAAACTTATGATATCTTGACTTTTTTATAGAATTTAGTAGAAAGTGTTTTGTATATACCCATGAAAACTGGTTGATGCTGGCGGTTTCGTGTTTCCCGGTCAACCTTCTCTCGTTTCCTTCTCCATAAGCACTGATGTGCTCCGTGTGGCGAAGTGAAAGGTTCAAAATCGCCTTTTTAATCACCTCAAATCCACCATCTTCTCTCATGGCTTTTGTACTACAAAATTGTTTATAAAATAAATTTAAAAGTAATAAAGGTTGAAAAACATGGAAATATTAGTTTTAATTTTTAATGCTAATAATTAGTATAAGAAAGCAAATACCTGTAGTTAGTGTGGCATCCTGCACCATTCCAGTCTCCCTATCAATGCAAACCAGAAAAATTTGTGCAGTTAAATATTAGATGGAATTTGTGCAGTTAAATATAATTAATTGAAAAAATTTATGTTTTTGTAACTCGAATTCACCAAACTAATAATATATGAAAGGGTTGAAACTATGGAAAACTGAAAAGAAAAATAGCAATCAAGCAAGACTTATCTTACCTCAATCGGTTTAGGGTCAAGTGTTAGGACAACACCGGCTTGCTCAGTAATTCTCTGTTAAAACCATAAGTTATATCATTAAAAAAAGCTGGATTAGCTTCGGATTAGAACAGAACGACTAAAGAAATATTGTATAGTTAAGAATAATGATCGATGTAGATGATTTACCTCAAGGAGGTATCTCGCACACCAGATATGGTCTCCAGCTTCAATTCCCACACTAGGACCAACTTGGAATTCCCACTGTAAATAATGATTGCTGGTATAATATTTATGTTTATAATTTATTAAACATTTAGGAGAATAAGTTGGAAAAAAACCTGTCCGGGCATAACTTCTCCGTTGGTTCCACTGATGTTAATTCCAGCATACAGGCAAGCCTTGTAATGTGCATCTGATATGTCTCTTCCGAAAGACTTATCTGCTCCAGCACCGCAGTAGTATGGTCCCTGTATTTTTTTTTATAAATGAAATAAATTAAAATAATAACGGTTGTTTCGAATAGTAATCTCGTTTACGTGTAATGTACAAGTTTACGAAAAGGATGACGAATAGTACCTGTGGACCAGGGTATCCGCCTGTTGGCCAACCCAAAGGCCAGTTCACATTTGGCTGAAGCAAAGTGTACTCTTGCTCAATTCCAAACCTATACTCAAATTTCGTTGAACAAAGTAATAGGTGTGTCTTAATATCGTGAAAAAATTTTTATCTTTAAGAGTTTGAGTGCATGAAAAAGATCACCCGAAAAACCTACCACGGCACTTGAGCTACAACTTTAGGGTCACTGAAGATCTCAGCAGCCTTAGCACGTTTGTTTGTAGGGATGGGCTCGCCTTGTGGTGTGTATGTGTCACATATTACCTTTCAAAAAGGTACCTATTAGAGTTAATCTAATTTGTAACGTCGTTTTACTTAAATTCACCAAGATTACACTCACCAAGATGTTGTTCCCGCCACGGAAAGGATCCTTAAAGATCGCCTGCGGGCTGAAATAGTAAATTTCAACTACGGTTACTTCACATGAAATGAGACTTATGAGTTTTTTTTTTTTTTTTTTTTTAATAAATAAGACTTACTATAAGATAACTTCACTATCTTCTCCCGGTGCTTGTCCAGTACTTGATCCGTCATAGTTCCACTTTGGAAGCTCAGAAGGATGCTCAACAGGTTTCGAGATTGTCTACAAAATAAACGATTTAGTAACATATGATCCGTTTTTCTTTTAACAAAACTATAGTCTAATGATTATTATCAGAAAAAAAAAAGAAAAAAAAATCAGAGCATCAAAAGCCAATATACCCTTGATTTACTGCGCACATCTGTCCCAGAACCTCCGATCCTGTTTCGGTATATAAAAAGCATGGATATAAGTATTTACGTATATTAATACGAATTTTCTTTTTTTCTATGAAGGGTTGAGAATATACCAAATGTATTCAGCAATGATCTTATCAGTGTAAGGAGATACATCAAGGTTTAGTAGGTCTTCCATCCTGTTAATGGTTCCATTTGACGAAGCGCATATTCTAAACTTTGTGGACGTTTTGAGTGCGCCTTTCTTGTTCTGCTTCAAAGAAAAAGAGTTCCACATTTTGGAGGTCATAGAGCTTGGTTCCATTGAACTCTTTGTTAACCTCATCTGCCATTGCACCGACGGAGCCAAACATTGTGCCATTTTCACCTAATCATATCATTAACACAAAAACAAAGTCAATATAGAAGATACAAAGTCAACCATGTTGGTTCTTGTGACCATGGCAAGCAAATCATGCAATTTTTAACTTCATATTTTCATGTGCCTAATCTCTTTAATTGATATCTATAACCAAACTAACATAATAATTATAAAAAAAAAAAAAAAAAAAAATCACTCATTTTGTACTAGCAGATCTAGACTTTCATAAAAAAAAGTTAAAAATTCAAAAGAAAAATTATAAGCACTTTGTATGCATATATATATATTTTTTTTATGGCCCTACCACCACAATCAACCGAAATTTAATGAAATCAGGTGTTTTAAGGCTTTATATTCATATATAATTATAAAAATGATATACTTTTTCACTCACTTTATATAAGCTTTATCCAAGATTTGTGGGATTAATTTCCTTAACCTTTATCTAATTTAATATAAGACCTATTTTTCTCATCCTTTCTGCATAATTTATCTAACTTAAAAAAAAAAATATTCTAGTAACCATAAAGAAGTATCAGATCCAAAAGATCCAAAAGGCAAAAGTAAGATGCAGTCTACTTATCATATAACAACTTTTCATCAAGTTTACATGTTGCATTAGCAACTACACAAGGGCAGTTTGGTCTTTTCCACATCATAACATGCCAAAACAAGGCAGATGCAGGTAACAATAATAATAATAATAATATTAATGTATGAATTGTTATGTCAAGGAATTATTAATAAAAAATAGATCTACAACTGTATTGTCTTGTTTAAGCAGAAAATAAACAATGGGTTGGAAATGTATGATGAGATGAGGAACATACCAGAGAAAGTGGCCGGAAAGGTGGCCGGAAAAGTAGCCGGAAAGTGGGTTTGTGGCGGGAGAAAAATGGAAGTTGTAAAATGGGTATATAAAATGTTATTTATAAATAAATGAAAAAAAGGAAAAGGGTGGATTGGCCTTTGCTAATGAGATAGGGGTGGTGTGAGTTTTGGGTGGAGGATATTCGATTTTAAAGTTGTCAAAAGAAGGTCTCTCGATCATGAATGGCAATGGGATAAGGTTTTATCGCCATCCTAACATTATTTATCAACAAGATTCCTGATACTTTAGAATTATGGAATAGGTGGCGTTTATTTAGTGAAACAATAGCGTGTTTAACATCACTCGTGATCAGAGGTTTGTGGATATTTGTGGGGTTAATGACACCGATCTGAAAAAGAACGGCGACAAACGTTGCAGTTTCCAACGCAACAGTCCATCTCCACGGACGTCTGTAGAGACAGTGGGTTTTGTGACTTGTGAGAGCGGTACGAGAGAAAGGGCTTCCAAACATGGTTACTACTCTTGTGATAGAGAACCTAAGTACATAATCGTGAAAAACCACATGTTTCGCTTTTATATTATATCTTAGATATAGTAAGAGTTTGAGAAAAATTAAAAAAAAATTTGGGGCAATGTATCATAGTTAAAACAAAAATGTACATTTATTTTTTTGTGTGATCCTCGTAACCTTTTATCTAAAATTAGTTTTGTATTATACATATTAATAGTAACTGGTCATGAACAGTAGTTACAAGATTTTTATAATACTATAGTTTTTTAAGTTTCCATTATTTTATTATTTTATTACTGTAATTTATTATTTTATTGTTTCCTTATTTTATTATTTTAAGTTTTCTCATATAACATTTAAGATAATATCTTAGCAATATTGATGCCCTGTCGATCTCAACTGTATAAAATCGGTATCGGTAGAGTGGATTTTTTTGTTATTTTGGTTATTTATTTATGTATAGAATTTATCATCATAAAAGTCTTTCTTTTTTACAAACGCCTTTGTAATTTTCATCTACCCTTTTTTGTAGTTTTAAAAAGAATAAATATGCATGACTGTTGTTTTCAGTATGCTTTTACAAAGAAATCATCTTTGTATACTCGTTTATATGCATGACTGTTGCCATTTAGCATTTTAACTATTGTTTTTAGTATGTTTTATGGTAAATACTTATTATGAAAATCGTTTGAAATAACTTTTGATTATTAAGTAGTATCCACACCATGTAAAAAACATCAGTTACTCGTACTTTTTATGGTAAATGAATTAATTATTCCTGAAATTCTCATAAGAAATGAATAACTTCCTTTATTAACTGACATGAAAAGAGAATATATATGATGATGATGAAATAAAAGAGGAAATGCCATGAATATAGTTGAAGATGATATACTCTAATTAGAGTTGTAATATAATTGTTTAATATTACAATGGTTTTCCAAAACTAAATACTTTTAAATTAACAACTTCAATTCTTTTTAGTCAAAAACGGCATATTACGCTCTTAAATTATCCATTAAATTGTCCGGAGAAGCAATCGTAAATACCATAAAAACATCTTTGTATATTTTGAGCTTATTTGCAAAAAAAAAAAAAATAAATAAATAAAAAAAAAATAAGAAGAGAAGCAATATCATACTCCATTTGTCTATTAGTTGTAGCTCATTTGGTATTAGAGGGGAAGTGAAGATTTAGGTTTGAGGCTATAGGTCCTAAGTTTGAATCTGATTCTAACCGGGTTTTACCGCATTGGACCTTTAGGCGACGAGTTTTCCTCAGAACTAGAGATGGTGAGCTTGAGCTATCTAGCGTTGTCTGCGACCTTAGGGTGTTGGTGCATCCGTCTATCGTCTACGTCTTGTATCGAGTCTTGTTTAGAATAGGTTAGATCAGGGCACGAGAATCGAGAAAACATATTTTGGAGCTGATTCCGCTCGAAATGACATTCTGTCATTTCCAGCGAAATCACTAGATCCTGATTCCGCTCGTGTGTTTATATCCTGATTCCACTCATATGTTTATTAGCTGATTTCGCCCGAAACTTGTAATGTTGATTCCGCTCGAAATACATGCTTGTTCAAGCGGAACCTCCACTCCTATAAATAGGATCCTTGGAGCGGAATCAGTAGTGAATGTTTTCCGGTTTGCCACGAAGTGCTGCCGAAGTGTTGAATCAATTGTAAATGTTATTCAATCAATAGAATCAACAGTTTAAAGTGAATATTCGGTGAATTGAACATGATTTGTCTGTTTCCGCCGTTCAAATCAGGAATAGTTCTTCTGATAGACTCAATTGGGTCAGAATTCGATCCTACAAGTGGTATCAGAGCTAAGGAGGAAGAGCTCTTGCCAATTCAGCCGAAAATTCTGTTTTTCTACACCTTCTACACTGTCCTTTGCAAATTGACCGGGAAAAGTTGATCGAATTGTTCTGATTTTTGCACAGTGTGCTCGGAATAGTAATCTAACAAAGCCTTAAAAGTATCAGCAGTTAATTCGAACTAAAACTGAGCAATTTGCTAATTCCGCTTGAAAACTTTCGAGTAAAACATGACGTCATCGTGATTCCGCTCCAGGATACTTCGTGATTGTGCTCCAAAGTTATTGCGTGATTCCGCTCCTAGTTACTTTGTGATTCCGCTCCTGGTTACTTTGTGATTCCGCTCCAAAGTTCTTTGGGATTCCGCTTGAAACTCACTAGTTATTCCGCTCGAACGTGTAATTTCGCTTGAAAAGTTTGTGTATTCAAGCGAAATCAGTGTTAAAGGTTGAACTTGTTGATTCCGCTCCAAACGGTGATCCCACTTAAATTGTTGATTTCGCTTGAACCAAGGCTGTTTTGTGAAATTTTTGAAATTTGAAAAATGGACGAAGATTTTTACAATGCATCGCAACACCGGTTACCCCGATCACTATTGCACAGAACACGATGCTAGAAAACGAAACGGGAACAATGCAAAAACCGCCCAAGCTCATGAACATTAAAGAATATAAGGGTTGGGAAGGTCGTTTCGAAAACTGGGTACAAGCTAATTACCTAGACGCTTGGGAGTGTGTTGAGACGAAGTATGTGAGACCGTTAAATGACGATGAAGAGGAAGTTGCAATCAAGGATATGAGTGCAGATGACAAAAAGAAATACAAAAATGAGAAGATGATGTTAAGTCTGCTACAACAAGCTGTGAAAGAGGATATTATGGTCTTATTGCAGCATAACGGAAGTTCTTATTCTATCTGGAAAGCTCTTAGATCAAAGTTTGTTAGTAGTCAGGAAATGATCAAAAACAAGAAATCACTCTTGAAGAAGGAATTTGATTTGTTTCGTGGATTGAAGAATGAGAGTACAAAGCAGATTATAGAGAGATACTGTAATTTGTTAGTAAACATGAGGAGAGTCAGTATCAACAAAGACAATGAAGAACTGATAGAGAAGCTTGCAGATGCATTACCTCATGAGACTTGGAGCACATACTTGATGATGCTCAGGAACAAGAAAGGATTTAGCACGTTAACCTTGAGCAAATTCATTGAGAAGTTGGAAGCTCAAGAGATGGAGCAAAGAAAGATTGTTCGAATGAAAGATTTTGATGGTGAACAGGATATAGGGTTGTACTACAAAGCAGGGTTGAATGAGAAAACAACCAACATGTCTCCAAAAATGGAAACTGCATACAATGCTAAAGGTTCATCAGGAAGTTCATCAACAGGATCAAACAGCAAAACAAGTTTCTCATCATTTCCATCTTTCGATCCAAACATTTAAGCGACAAAAAATGGGAGAAAACTTCAATGCAATATTGTATTAAATCTTGAGAATGATCAAGATTATTCAGATGAAGTTGCTAAAAATCAAATGTCTTTGTTGGGAATGGTTTGAGAATCTTACAGTAGTTTTGTTGCAGGTCGTATCGGGAATCCTATGCTTACAAAGGAGGAACACGACCAGATAGATGCTGAAGAGGTGGAGCTAATGGACATAAAATGGTGTTTGGCCAGCGTGTTAAGGAGAGCTGAAAAATTCAAGCAGATCACAGGGAGAGATGATCTTCGTGAGGCTAATGTTTCTACTTTGGGTTTTGACAAATCTAAAGTCACTTGTTTTCGTTGCAGGGAGAAAGGTCACTTCAAGAGGGAGTGCACCAACCGCGAAGCAAGTGGAGCTCAGAATCCTTTCAACAACAACAATGATTACTACCGAAAAGCCATCTACCATCAAGTTGCTCAACAACCTTCTCAACAACATCAACATCAAGCTCAAACTGCACATGGAAGAAATGTGATTGAAGATTCTGGAAAGAGAGCTTGTGTGGTTAATCAAAATGAAAAGAAACCATTTAACTGGGATGAATATATATCAGCTGATGGAAAAGCTTGTGTGATCGATCAAGATGATGAAAAGCTACCCGAGGGGTTTAACTGGGAGAATTTTACTTGGGATGATTATATTCCTGACAACGCTCCAGTTCACAAAGCTTTTGTTGCCAGAATAGAAGAAGAAAGTGATGATGATAGTACTGAGTACTATGCTAAACAAATGAGAGATCATTTGAAGATGTTGGCAGAAAGTGACAGCGAGGATGAAAAAAGTTAAGCAGAAAAAGAAAAAGGTAAAGATACCGGTCAGCAGTGATGATGAAGATGTACCGGTAGTGAGAAGAAAAGTAAAAGAATTTCCAAAGTTCATAGTTGATGAAAAAGTTGATGCTAGTGAAATGAAAGTGAACTGTGAAACTTGTGTAATTCTGAAAAAGAAAAACAGTGAAATGCTTAACAACATGAACAGATTGAAAGAGTCATATGACGTGTTGAACAAAGCAATGAACATGTATAATGACACAAGTGAAGAGCAGGCAACAGCGATGAAGACACCTCAAGGAGCGTTCATGGTCAAGCAAAAAGTTGTGAACAATTATATCGAGAAGTGTGCTGCTCTTGAACAAAAACTGGAACTTCAGAGGATTGAAACTGAAAGAGTTAATCGTTTGTTGAAAAGTTACTCATGTTCGTCTTATGTCATTGACAGGATTTATCCGACGGCTGAAAGCTTGAAGGCATTTGAGGACAATGATGTAACCGAAGAAAAGAAAGTTTCAGAAGAAAAGATTGAAGAAAAGACTCCAGTGAAAAAGACTAAAAAGAAGAAAGACACTGAAAAGACAGCATCTGGTAAGAAACAAGGTGTTAGTTACAACAAGTGTCCACCCCCGCTAGAAAATGGATATTTGTCTAGAAATCCAAATTCTGAAAGATTCCAAAAGGCAACAAATTTACAGTGGGAGTCAGAGTCCTCAGTCAATCTACCAGAAAGTATAGATGTCGTGTTTACATTGTCCGACACTGATCAACAATCTCAATTAATGAAGAAAGTCGTGGATCATGTGTTAGATAACGATGAAACTGAGGAGTCAAAGTCGGAGTCAAAGTCGGAGTCGATGTCAGAGTCAAAGTCTGAGTCCAGCATTCCGAGTCAAACAGAAAAACAGGGAAAAAGAGTTTTACAGTAATGAATTTCTGTTATCAAAATCTAATTTGAATGATGAAACGTTTAAAGTAGCTTATACTTTGAATGGTTCAGACAAATTATATTTTGATGAGGAATTTCCAATAAGAGGTGTCAAAAATTAATTGATCAAAAAGGTTTTCAAACTTACAGAAATTAATATTTCTGAAATAAAAGATTTAAATCTTAATGGTAATCCAAAATCTTACACCCCAAGAGTTCAACAAAGGTTGAACAAGAAAAAAGGTTATAGTTATGGTTCAGATTTTCAAAAGAAATCAAAACATAACTGTAATTTCAAAAAGAAAGGTCTTGGATTTATTCCAACAGAAAAACAGAAAAATGAAAAATATGTTCGAGATTTTAAATCAAAGATGACATTTGTTTCAGGAACTAGCTCAGAAGAAGAAATGAAAAGTCCATTTTGGAAACAGTCCAACAAAGAGTTCCTTGCAAAGAAGCAAGATGAAATGAAGAAGATGGCTGAGCAGAAGAAAGATACGAGAATCTGTTTCCAATGCAACACAGTTGGACACATTGCCAGAGAGTGTTCTAAGGCAATACAATCAAAACAGGGAGTATCTCGTAAACTGAAGAACAAAGTTATTGAGTTTGAACCACCACTTGATAGAACCAAACCGTTCAAAAATTCAATTTTTGAAACTGGTGAATGTTCAAACAAATTTTACAAGAAAAGAGCTAAATCTGACAACCAGAAATGGGTTGTTAAGAAGTCTAGTGGAAGTTCTAGCGATGATTCTGATAGGTCAAAATCAGAGGAGCTATCTTCTGGTGATGAATCTGATTCCACAAAATCATAGGAGCCACAGGTTGATTCAAAAAGTGAAGTGATGTGTGTAAAATGCAACATATAAATCACATCAATTAATGCATAAAACTAACCCTTTTTAAGTACTAATGTTGGAAAAATAGTGTTTTTGTCTTCCTTTTGCATTTTCAGGATTAAATGAGCTCAAAATCACAAAAGAAGCAAAAAGACAACTAATTCTAGCATAAATACAAGAAAAGGAACAAAAGTAGACTGCCCGGACCCTCAACGGCACCTCCCAAGGCAAAGGAGAAGAAACAGAGTCTGAACACGCCCCGTGTCCAGCGAACACGGGGGCGTGCCCAGGAAGCAGCAGAAAAGACAAACCAGTAGAAGCTTCCATTGCCCAACACGGGGCCGTGTCCAGTGGGCACGGGGGCGTGGTGAAAGTACAGCAGGCGCATTAATTGTAATTCGCAATTACAATTAATGAAGAGAGAGAATGTCAGACGGGCACGGGGCCGTGTCCAGCCTTCTGTTCAGCCTATAAATAGAGGAGCTTGGCTTCATTCTCTCTCATCCCTTGGCACACCACCTCTCTCACACTTCATCCACCACCTACCACCACCATAACACCATCATCCACCACCATCATCCATTGTCCATCGTAGAGTGTGTGTGTCGTCTCGGGATCCAAGATTGATCGTAAGAGTTCTTGACAATCAAGGCCATGTTTGCCTAAGTCTCTTACATCACTTGGTGAAGACAAGTGTTTAGTATAATACTTTTTATTTTTAATCTTTTGCACTTTTTATTTGGTTTTGTATTAATGACTTTAATAACTAGTTACTTATGTTGAAGGTGATCTTTCCTTATCGTTTGTCCGTGGTGTCTTGGCATTATTTTACTGTCTATATAAAATAAAAGATTTTCACCATTCATATCTCCACGGTCTATATGGAGGTATGTTGGCTACCTGGTCGGGGGTTAAGGGAACGGTTTGGTAAGGGTCTTGCCCTTGTTCAGCGTTTAGAGGTCCTGCTCGGGACCTGGGTCAAATTTAGTAGGATCTCCTTCAATGCCCATAGGTATTGGATGGCGGGGATCCAAACTCTTTGACCCCCTCATAAGTTAACTACGATTAATACTATAACCCGGCTATTTAGGACTGTATCCCTGCTGACTCAGACTACTTAGCCGAGGGTAACGTCACCGCCAAAAGCGGGGCCTACCACAATTTGCATTAATAACTTAATTCATTATCTTTCAATAATCCGACCCTTTAGGATTGTATCCTTGCTGACTCAAACTACTGGGTTGAGGGTAACGTCGCCTTCAAAAGAGGGGCCTACTACAATAACTAAGATAATCTCTTAAACAAGTGCAAAAGTACGAAAATAATCAAAGGTTATACTAATACACGTGTCGGATCCAAGTGATTCATCTTGTCTATCTGTTTTTATTTTATTTTTCAGCATTTAGTTAGTTTTTATTTTTCTTAGTTTAAAACATTTTTCTCACTTTTTTATTTGGTTAGACGTTGAGGATAAACCGGTATTAAAAGCTCTTGTGTCCTTGGACGACCTCGGTATCTTACCAACACTATACTACGTCCACGATGGGTGCACTTGCCCATATGTGTGTTTAGTGTTAGTAAATATCATGTTTTATAAATTTAAAACTTGGTTAAAAGTGTAAAAAGGGGCTAAAATATATATCTAAATTATATACACACCGACACACATCATGAAGCTATTTTGAAAAATGAGAAATCAGTTCCGACTGTGGATGATGACAGTTTTCCATCACTTCGAGCTGAAAATTATATGAAGAAAATTGGTAAAGTTGAAATTTCTAACCAATTTTATTCTGATAAACAGATTTTTGATGTGGAAAAGGCCTTTAACCCCAAGGTAAAATATATCTTTGGTACGATGATTGACCGAAAAGTCAAAGGGGTTAAAGAATTCTATGAGAAGAAGAGAGGAGGTAAGAAACCGAGTGTTGGTGACTCGGTGACACCCAAGGCTGGTCAGGCTTGGGTGGATATTTTCTTTGAATAGAAAAACCTGACTTGCCGAAGCTCTCAGGTTGGTAAGCGTGGAGCATGAATCGGCATCTTTCTTGAGAAATTTAATACGGTAATGTCATCGTACAAACGGTAAAAGGTTTGCTTGTGTTATACTTACAAGTGGTAAGAAGAATTGATTATGCATACTTGCATATGGTAAATCAAGGACATTAATTTGTACTTGCATTTTCCTACTAGTGGTTGAAAGACAATATGATGAACCACATTCCCGAACCTATTATTGATATACCTACAAGTGGTAAAATCAACCAAACTTATTTTCCGGAAAAACCATTTTGATTGAAATAAACTTAAGTGTTTTGAAATCTAAATGGGAAAATAGTTTGTTGATAAGGGAAGTTCTGATTGTTTATGCCAAGTGAATGGCGATTTGAAGCGATTTGATATCGGTTGTCAATTTACTTGTACAGTTTGTTTTTTCAATTTTTCGTTAATGTGTTTGCATTTTAGGGGGAGTAGAAATTTTCAGAAAATCCAAAAACATTAGAAAATTTGAAAAAGACAAAAACATGATAAAATCAAAAACGAGTCTTGTTGTGAAAAAGAGGAAATGATAGTACATCAGTGGACTATCACAACATGCTAAAGAATTGGAAAGTTTAAAAGTGATAAACAATCTTGCTGTGGATGTGTCAGTAGGTTTTTACACATTTAGTAGATTGTGACGAGATATAAACCTAAAATTCAAATTTGCTTAATTCGTGGGTAACAACTTCTTGGATATATGGGTAACCCCCGAAATCTTGTTTGAAAGGTCCCTCTTTCTGAGATACTAGGTCTTTATGCTTAGTGATATCTGGGGTATTATCCCGGGACTTCTGCTATATGGAAATACTGACCTAGTCCCCGCATAATACTTTCCGCAAAAGCTTGAAAAAGCGCAGCCCTCAGCAAATTGATGAAACAATAAAATTGATAGTCATTGTTGTTGAAACAAAAGATCCTCTAAAGGGGACACACCAAAAGTCGAACCGTCATCTCTCTGCTGAACGGAAGTTCTGACCTGAGCTCTCACGGTTTCGCATCTAACCTCTTACAGATATCATCTAGGTATACTCACCTGTAAGACTGAATATTGGGATCTAGATACGGGAGTATATTCAAGTAGCGGGACACACGGATAAGTTTAAGTTCTTAAAACATTAATATCGTATCTCGGATCAGTTGAACTTTGTGTGAAAATTTAAGTGGACCAATATACTGACAATCTAGGTGAATTGTTTAGAACTTAATATGAAATGAAGCTTAACGGTGTTGGTGACTTGTCTCATATACTGATATGATTCTCTTACACAAACTCACAAAAATATTGTCTGTAAATATTTCTTTACTGCATTTTATTCCTTTATCTTTCAAAATTCCAAAAAAAAAAAATTTAAGTGTGTTTTAGCATAATTTTTTTTAAAAAAAATCCAAAAAGATTTTCGACAACTTATGTTGAAGAGCTGATTTTCAAAATCCTAAGTGCTAAACATGACGACAATTGGTTTGGGAGAGAATGTTTAAGAGTTTAAATTTTTACAAGTGGTCATCAGATGTTGTTAAAAAAGAATACTCTTGAAAGTGGTTCATCAGAGACTAGATGTTAGACCATTTTTTTGGTGTTTCAAGTGGTGTCTGAGCGAATTAAAGATTTATTTCATAAAACTTATGTTTGAGGTAGAGATTATGCAGATAACCTGAGCTGGAGAAGAGCCAGGTCATGATCTTGGAACGGATGCTGAACCTGTGAAAGCCAGACTACGATCCCAGCTGATTGAGAGGGGGAGTCTGAGTTGCAAAGAGTCAGGTTCTGATCCTGAGATTGATTCTACTGATGAAGATTGAAGAGATCAACATCCGAGAGAAGAAGTTTGTTGGTGATGAAAGAGAAAGAGAAGATAGAGATTGAGGATGCTTACAGCGTCAAATACTTCAAAGAGAAGCCCAGAAGACTGATAAAGACTGAAGATGCGAAGACTCGACACTGAAGACTCCGTCAACATCCGAGGGGGAGTTTGTTGGTGCATCCGTCTGTCGTCTACGTCTTGTATCGACTCTTGTTTAGAATAGGTTAGATCAGGGCACGAGAATCGAGAAAACATATTTTGGAGCTGATTCCGCTCGAAATGACATTCTGTCATTTCAAGCGAAATCACTAGATCCTGATTCCGCTCGTGTGTTTATATCCTGATTCCGCTCATATGTTTATTAGCTGATTTCGCCCGAAACTTGTAATGTTGATTCCGCTCGAAATACATGCTTGTTCAAGCGGAACCTCCACTCCTATAAATAGGATCCTTGGAGCGGAATCAGTAGTGAATGTCTTCCGGTTTGCCACGAAGTGCTGCCGAAGTGTTGAATCAATTGTAAATGTCATTCAATCAATAGAATCAACAGTTTAAAGTGAATATCGGTGAATTGAACTTGATTTGTCTGTTTCCGCCGTTCAAATCAGGAATAGTTCTTCTGATAGACTCAATTGGGTCAGAATTCGATCCTACATAGGGTATGAGGCCGTTTTTTGCCATTAGGTTACACCAGATAGCCAGACTTTTATTCATTGGCCATTAAAAAAAATACCATACTCTATCTGATATTTAATGGTTTTATTTGATAGTAGCTGTTATTTTATTTCATTTTATTTTATTTTTGAATGGCAAATTTGGATCATTGACGAACCATTGAAATATTATCTGTCACCAGCGGAACCACCCGATCATGCCTATACACCAATTTGGGAGAAAACCCAATAAATCTAGGAAAAAAACCCATATGGGAATCGAAACCAGGACCTAAAGGTCTCTAAGCCTTATCCCACTCAAGATGCCACTAAATTATAAATCGATGGACTGTTATTTAGACAGTGTTTATGCATGCAGGAAAGATTGTTAATGGCGGATTCTCGTAATTAATGGAATAACAGCTCATCAGCAGTTATAAATGTACTATATACCTAAAGTATATAGGAATTTATTGTATACCTAAAGTATATTTCAAATATATAATACTAGTTTTAATACCCGTAAACTTCGCAGAGGGACAAATAATACGTTTTTAAGGTATAGATTCGAAGAAAATTATTTGTTTATTCTCAGAAGGAAATAAATATAGTGAATTGTAAAATTGTCATGACTTTCCCATGCTTAAACTTCTTGAGATGATCAACACTCTTATCACTCACATAACTTGTAGGATGTAACACCCTAACACGTAATTAACGAAAGTCGCAGCGGAAGTTCATGCCATAAAAATTCTTTCATTATAAACCTTACGTCTTACTTGAAAGTTCACTTTTAAAATAACTCTTTTATATCGAATACAACAAACTGACTCGATTATAGAATAAATCATAGCTTATGTACAACAAATTTACATCCTTAGACAACCCCGTACAATCCCTTAAGTGACTCGGTCTTCGATCTTTATTCCTTGATGATCCTTCGTGACCCGCACAACCTGCATTCACCACATACATTCAAAAACATTAGCACACAATGTATAAACAAGATCATTCGCATACACTTCACATCTCGTTCTTTATCAAACTTCAAGCATTTCATCTGCGTATCCATTTCCTGGCGAGGCTTCATGAATGTACCTGCATTACTTATCATTCTCAAGGTACACCATTAATAACGTTAATCCTCAATGTGTTTAAACCATACACATCTATGTACTTACATACCCACATGCATATACATCTACATACGTACATACACAACTACATACTTACATATCCTTCCTACAACTAGACATACGTACATACACTCACACATATCATTAAGCATAACTACATATCCCACTACATACGTACACTTGGAGTTATAAACATACATACGTGTATGCCTACATACATGCTTACATAACTTCTACATACGTATACAAATACATACAAACACACAAACTTGTTTATCTACATATGTACATACTTTAACGAACACGTACTAGATCACGCGTACCTCTTACATAATCATACATTATTAACGTGGGTCTTAGACTTAGCTTTATAGCCCATAAACATCCAAGGAACCTTCAAAATCATGTTTGGAAAGTCCGCCGTAGTCCACGGATATCAAACCGAAGCCCACGGTACATAAATTAACTTAAATAACAAGATTTCAGCTTTTGGGACTTGGGAAGGCCGTCACCGACGCCCCTAGGGCCGTCGGCGACGGGCCTTGCATTTACCCGTAGCCCAAAAACCCGTAGACAGGTAATTAACCCGTCAGCACAAAAACTGATTTTCCCTTGCCCGTCGGCGACGGCCCCCTACCCGTCGGCGACGCCCTCTAGATTTTGAAGTTTTCTGCAGATTCGTTTCGTCGTCCGTACGCACTAAAACGCGCGTAACTTTTGAACCGTTTACCCGTTTGACCTCCCGTTTCTTCCTACATGCTTGTAAATTCACATTCTATCATATGAACTTAAAATCCCATATCCGGATTAAGGAAATTCTTAACTTACACTATCGGCTTATTACCCTCTTACCCACAATTCGACCCGTTCATGCATTCATCAACGTAACTTGTTGTTTTACCATAAATTCTTATAAACCTAATAATATCAGTGACATCTATCATAAAATAATAAGTTCTTAGACATTTTGCATCCTTTTAACACATTATCGTTCATATACTTAGTTTTGACCCGTTAAGGGTATTTGCGCGTTAAATGGTTTATGACATACCAAAACCATACTCTTCGCTTCCATATTTGTCCAAGACATTATACTAATCTATAACTTGTTACTAAACTACTTATTAAGATCGTTTGCCCAAAATACCCATCAAGGGCATTTTGGTCAACTTTAATCCCATCATTTACGACGAAAGACTTTCCTACATATTTAACCTCAAACATCATGTTTAATTAATTTCAACACTTTATTACTTACTTGAACTAAGAAGTGATTACGGAAATCACTTACCTTATGCGTCCGTGCTCGTATCCGATTCCTCGCCTTTTCTTGACCCGTTATCCTTTCATGCTTGAGTCCGTCACGACGTGATTCCTATACTTTCATTTCATCGAAACCACGCTCTTATTAGCATACTCATTTGTATATGTAACAATCATATCATTCGCATAATTCATACTTAACTTTCCTTAGTCATTACTAACAAGCATTAAAACATCTAGTCAACTTCATATCCTTTCCAACACACGTAATTCATCGGGTAATCAAAATTAACACATATTTACCTATTCTTATCAACATCGACTTTCACTAACATGCATACGACATGATTTGTCAACCACGATATTTAATATCTTCGAAATCCAAATTCATTATCACACATAACACATAATTAGTGCCTACATACTAATATCTTCAAAACGCTACCTACATACTAATATCTTCAAAACGCTACCTTTGACAACCATATCTTATAAGAATCAACTTAGCATAATCCTAGCATCATCCTTTGTTAGTGAGGTTATATGCTATATATATTTAGTACATGTTCACTTTTAACCATAATTAAGGAATTAGTAGACCACATAGCAACCTCACCCGTTTAAACACAATGTACACGCCTCTAATGCATAAGTTTGACCAACATATACTTTCAACCCGAATTTATATACGAGTACCATCTAAAGCATATTTTTTCCAAGTTAGTAAACTACTACTTTTACCACAATCGCTTTCTATACATGTAAACTCACAACTTGCATATAATTTCACTTTCTAGCTTCACCTAGTCATTTTATCGAGCACTTGGTGTGCGTACAACCTACTATGCATAGTTTACAACTAGTTCAAGTTTAGTCATTAACTTCCAAATTCTCAATCACCAAGAGAGTGTTCAAAATCACATTCCATTCATACAATTAACCCTAAACTAACATCACAAACCCATTTCAAGCTAGTAACAAATACATCAAACAAGGATTGAACATGGGTAGAACACCCATGTCGCTACCTTCCTTCAAAGTTGTGGGTTTCTTCTTAAATCATCAAATTAACCGAAATCATACATAATACACGTTTTATATAGCGATTCTAACACATAATCACGCTTAATTTCATACCAATTCGTGGATTAATCAATAACCCACATCATGTAAGATCAACAATTCACAAAATTCAAATTACCACATGTTCATCTTGACTAGATGATTAATAATATAAGCTCATGCATCCGATTTCTCCCCAAATTCAGGTTCAATTCTTGAGTTCTTGATTGTAGTTGAAGGAGAAGGGTTTCCCCTTTCCCCCTGCCCTTGTTCGATCGACCCAAAGCCAACAACCCCTGGCTTCTCTTTTTTTTATCAAATATATATCACATTTACACATTAGCCCCCTTGTCTTTCAAGGCATGTTTAATTTTGTTATTTCCTATACTAACTTGACCTCTTTTCTTAATTTAACTTAGTTACACATATGAATCTAAACTTACTGTCATTTTCTTACGGTACCATTTTACGGTCACCATTTTCTGTTATTTAACATCAAGAAAATAATATTATTTCATAACATACGCATTTGGGGTGTTACAAGTCTACCCCCCTTAAATGAGGTTTCGTCCCCGAAACCTTTCTCATTCAGACTGGACCATTCTACTCTTACCCCTTTCAAGTTGTTCTTCCACCATACTTACTACAACCTAAACGCATTCGGGATCTTGGCAAATGTTTTATTCGTGCATGAACATAATTGTACACCTCGTTCCCATGCCCTTATATTAAGTAAATTACTTTCATAATTATACTTATGTCAGACTCTTCTCCAGAGCTCTTATTAGTGTCTTTTACTTTATAATACTAGCTCTTAACACATAGCATTACTACGTTTCTTTCATCGAATTTATTCCAATTGTATACAATTATTAATTGTACAAACCTAAGTATGCGGCTTGTTTCTAATTCCCTATTTAAGCATATCATATTCATATATTTGCTAATCAAAATAAATCGATTTACTTTATACTACTCATTCATCATATGCCATCTTTCATTTTGTTCAAATGAACATGGCCAACAAGCCGAGCATCAGAGTTAGCATTTCTTAACGATACTTCCCTTCTCATAATTTCTATCAGAATTTCCACAGTTACGAGCATCCAGGTTCACTACCACCAATTCGCATAAAAGTATTATTCAATTTGTAACTTTCTATTTAACATTCACAAGTTAAACCATTTACTAACCTCGCTAATTTGGAACAAACCAATGTGTAATAACCCGAGTTGACTTGCTCCTTCATGAATCCATAACTTAATAGGGCTGATCTTGTCCATCGGGTATCATAAGCTTTCATTCATGAGCATTCTTTCGCCGTCCTAGGTAGTTTTATCGCATCGTGATTCCTGCCAATCTCATTATAAAATTAGGGGTTTACACATTCCATTCGATTTCATTCAGATATGATGTTTATCACATCGCCTTATTTATATATTAATACTTTCTCAATTCCTTCGTAAGGCATTAGTGTGTTAGACCTATTCATAACGGGTCAATACATGGCCATATCTCAATATATCATTCTTATTATTTGACACGTTCTTGACGGGTAGATACATAACCATTATTTCGTAATTCTATAACTCATTGGGTGTACTATTCTACACACTTCCTTTCTTCTCTAGCAGTCCCACGGTTGGAAATTAAATTATTTCTTAGCTTCTGCAGTTTGACTTTTCAAGGTCAAACTGCCACTTATTTCTTATTATATACATGTATATACATGCGTATCGGAGTACATGTTTGTACCCCTTTTCAATTCAGACATGCTTGCGATCCCATCGCTTCACCGTTTCAGTGTTTTCTTGCAAACACTTGCCCTTCCCGTTTTAAAAGTTAGTCATAATACTTATTTCGCTTATAATTCCAACATTTTAATTCCATTCACTTATATACTTTTATTTCTTTTACGCATTCGATTACCCAATTAAATGGGTAATGGCATATACTCTCATAATGAGATTCAAGCATACCACTTACGACCCGGTCACATCGGGTTAATTGCTTTCAACATAAATCTTTCGTTCTATCCGTATAACGGATTGAACTTCATACATTTGTTATTGCATTCACGACCACCCGTTCCAAACGGATGGTACCTTATCCTTACTCGACTTGTTCAACTTGAACCAGTCGACTTGCATAACTTATCATAGCATTCGCCATCATAGCCAAATCCACAAGGGATTTGCATCATTCTTATCTTTCATTCTTTGAATCCGTCTCGCGGATTCAAGCATTGCATTCGCATATTTCATTCCTTGAATCCGTCTCGCGGATTCAAGCATTGCATTCACATCTTTCATTCTTACAAGGTACTTTCAATCCCCCGAGAGTCCTACTACCCATTTCACCCACACGCCTAGCTGCTACCAAACTCTATCAGACATACCTGTAATAATTATCACGGTCTCACGAACGTCATACGTTTCTTGTGTACTGGCCAGGTACACATTCCACGTACTAGTTTCGTGCCTTCGTATAATTGCCACCTTATGTCGAAGAATTTGGTTTCGGCTCGTGTAACCTTTTCAAAGCTTAGTTATCATGTCGTTATTATATTTTGCTAAAAATTTTCTTTCACTTGCTTAATTTTACCATTTCATATGCCCACACATTAGGTTCACGTACCTGGGGTCAATTCATCTTATTACTTGCCCTGATGTCGGTCCTAGACCGCATCCACGGATTATCCCTTCCAAATGATTGCGCTTACCCTTCACATAACATACTATTAATTTCCTTCAATTACATAAGTTAATACATACTTACATTTGCTTTTACCTTTAGGCCTTGATCGAGTCTTGGATTGTACGGGTTCCTTATCATAAGAGCACACAAGTTTGAGTTCAAGTACTTACTTTCTCGTACTTGATTCACTCAAACCAGGGCTCTGATACCAACTTGTAACACCCTAACACGTAATTAACGAAAGTCGCAGCGGAAGTTCATGCCATAAAAATTCTTTCATTATAAACCTTACGTCTTACTTGAAAGTTCACTTTTAAAATTACTCTTTTATATCGAATACAACAAACTGACTCGATTATAGAATAAATCATAGCTTATGTACAACAAATTTACATCCTTAGACAACCCCGTACAATCCCTTAAGTGACTCGGTCTTCGATCTTTATTCCTTGATGATCCTTCGTGACCCGCACAACCTGCATTCACCACATACATTCAAAAACATTAGCACACAATGTATAAACAAGATCATTCGCATACACTTCACATCTCGTTCTTTATCAAACTTCAAGCATTTCATCTGCGTATCCATTTCCTGGCGAGGCTTCATGAATGTACCTGCATTACTTATCATTCTCAAGGTACACCATTAATAACGTTAATCCTCAATGTGTTTAAACCATACACATCTATGTACTTACATACCCACATGCATATACATCTACATACGTACATACACAACTACATACTTACATATCCTTCCTACAACTAGACATACGTACATACACTCACACATATCATTAAGCATAACTACATATCCTACTACATACGTACACTTGGAGTTATAAACATACATACGTGTATGCCTACATACATGCTTACATAACTTCTACATACGTATACAAATACATACAAACACACAAACTTGTTTATCTACATATGTACATACTTTAACGAACACGTACTAGATCACGCGTACCTCTTACATAATCATACATTATTAACGTGGGTCTTAGACTTAGCTTTATAGCCCATAAACATCCAAGGAACCTTCAAAATCATGTTTGGAAAGTCCGCCGTAGTCCACGGATATCAAACCGAAGCCCACGGTACATAAATTAACTTAAATAACAAGATTTCAGCTTTTGGGACTTGGGAAGGCCGTCACCGACGCCCCTAGGGCCGTCGGCGACGGGCCTTGCATTTACCCGTAGCCCAAAAACCCGTAGACAGGTAATTAACCCGTCAGCACAAAAACTGATTTTCCCTTGCCCGTCGGCGACGGCCCCCTACCCGTCGGCGACGCCCTCTAGATTTTGCAGTTTTCTGCAGATTCGTTTCGTCGTCCGTACGCACTAAAACGCGCGTAACTTTTGAACCGTTTACCCGTTTGACCTCCCGTTTCTTCCTACATGCTTGTAAATTCACATTCTATCATATGAACTTAAAATCCCATATCCGGATTAAGGAAATTCTTAACTTACACTATCGGCTTATTACCCTCTTACCCACAATTCGACCCGTTCATGCATTCATCAACGTAACTTGTTGTTTTACCATAAATTCTTATAAACCTAATAATATCAGTGACATCTATCATAAAATAATAAGTTCTTAGACATTTTGCATCCTTTTAACACATTATCGTTCATATACTTAGTTTTGACCCGTTAAGGGTATTTGCGCGTTAAATGGTTTATGACATACCAAAACCATACTCTTCGCTTCCATATTTGTCCAAGACATTATACTAATCTATAACTTGTTACTAAACTACTTATTAAGATCGTTTGCCCAAAATACCCATCAAGGGCATTTTGGTCAACTTTAATCCCATCATTTACGACGAAAGACTTTCCTACATATTTAACCTCAAACATCATGTTTAATTAATTTCAACACTTTATTACTTACTTGAACTAAGAAGTGATTACGGAAATCACTTACCTTATTCGTCCGTGCTCGTATCCGATTCCTCGCCTTTTCTTGACCCGTTATCCTTTCATGCTTGAGTCCGTCACGACGTGATTCCTATACTTTCATTTCATCGAAACCACGCTCTTATTAGCATACTCATTTGTATATGTAACAATCATATCATTCGCATAATTCATACTTAACTTTCCTTAGTCATTACTAACAAGCATTAAAACATCTAGTCAACTTCATATCCTTTCCAACACACGTAATTCATCGGGTAATCAAAATTAACACATATTTACCTATTCTTATCAACATCGACTTTCACTAACATGCATACGACATGATTTGTCAACCACGATATTTAATATCTTCGAAATCCAAATTCATTATCACACATAACACATAATTAGTGCCTACATACTAATATCTTCAAAACGCTACATTTGACAACCATATCTTATAAGAATCAACTTAGCATAATCCTAGCATCATCCTTTGTTAGTGAGGTTATATGCTATATATATTTAGTACATGTTCACTTTTAACCATAATTAAGGAATTAGTAGACCACATAGCAACCTCACCCGTTTAAACACAATGTACACGCCTCTAATGCATAAGTTTGACCGACATATACTTTCAACCCGAATTTATATACGAGTACCATCTAAAGCATATTTTTTCCAAGTTAGTAAAATACTACTTTTACCACAATCGCTTTCTATACATGTAAACTCACAACTTGCATATAATTTCACTTTCTAGCTTCACCTAGTCATTTTATCGAGCACTTGGTGTGCGTACAACCTACTATGCATAGTTTACAACTAGTTCAAGTTTAGTCATTAACTTCCAAATTCTCAATCACCAAGAGAGTGTTCAAAATCACATTCCATTCATACAATTAACCCTAAACTAACATCACAAACCCATTTCAAGCTAGTAACAAATACATCAAACAAGGATTGAACATGGGTAGAACACCCATGTCGCTACCTTCCTTCAAAGTTGTGGGTTTCTTCTTAAATCATCAAATTAACCGAAATCATACATAATACACGTTTTATATAGCGATTCTAACACATAATCACGCTTAATTTCATACCAATTCGTGGATTAATCAATAACCCACATCATGTAAGATCAACAATTCACAAAATTCAACTTACCACATGTTCATCTTGACTAGATGATTGATAATATAAGCTCATGCATCCGATTTCTCCCCAAATTCAGGTTCAATTCTTGAGTTCTTGATTGTAGTTGAAGGAGAAGGGTTTCCCCTTTCCCCCTGCCCTTGTTCGATCGACCCAAAGCCAACAACCCCTGGCTTCTCTTTTTTTTATCAAATATATATCACATTTACACATTAGCCCCCTTGTCTTTCAAGGCATGTTTAGTTTTGTTATTTCCTATACTAACTTGACCTCTTTTCTTAATTTAACTTAGTTACACATATGAATCTAAACTTACTGTCATTTTCTTACGGTACCATTTTACGGTCACCATTTTCTGTTATTTAACATCAAGAAAATAATATTATTTCATAACATACGCATTTGGGGTGTTACATAGGAAGTGTTAAAACAATGTTATGATGATCAAACACAACAAACACAAGATGTAGCAACAAAAAAAAAGCGAAAAAATATCTTATTCATTCAACCCAAAATCAGTACCCCCCAAATACCCAAAGATCTTACAAACTGTAAGATCAAAAACAAACAATACAACGAATATCCACAGATGATCATCAATACCAAGAGTACAATCTCTCCGAAATACAAGCGAGAGATAACAACAATGATCTGAACAGATCTACAGCAGCAACTAACAGAAACCCTAAAAATACAGAGAGAACCAGAGAGTATGCGTAAAGGTGAAAGATGGGTGAATGAGAGTGAATCTTCAGACCACAGCCTTTTATATCAAGCCCCTCAACATTTACACTTCAGTCCAAAACTTTCGCCCAAGATGATCGCAACCCTCAGAATATTACACTTTTAACCTCCAGACTTTCAACCTGTTATAACAACTTTAACAACCTCATAACAAACATGACAGGGCCCAATACCAACAATAAACCAATAGCCCAACTGTCACGGCCCCCGACCCGGTTTGACCCGGTCCAGGAGCCGCGGGACAGAAATCCGTGGTATTGTTTATATTGGCAGCGGAAATTTTAACAGGATCTTTTAAAACTTGAAATTCCTGATTATTTTATTTCATAATTCGGGATAAAACCCATAATTTACAATAAGGGAATTTCACCGAGAAACCCCTGGTTTACAAAACATGTTTATTCATTTTATTAAGCCACTACTTCAAGCTTGCTAGTGCTCCACGGCACTTTTTCCTTAATTCACAGCAGATCACCTGAAACATATTTTAAAAAGGTTTTATCAGCAAGAAATACTGGCGAGTCATTCAAGTTGCACAAAACGACACATTGTTATAATCCACAGTATTAAGGGAGATTACAATGCTTCTATCAACCAATTACCCCAAATCGGTATTTATCACTCGACTGTATGTGTGACTATGGTCAGATCACCCATTGGCTAACTCGTTGTCCAATGGTGACGGGTATCAAGTAATGTATACAAAACCCCACATACCGGCAGTAATTGAAGATTACAAAACTTAATCCCTGTAATTATAACTTTAAAACCAAAACATGATTTTGAAAGCAAATTTGGTAAAAAGGGAACGACTCACATTGCAGATTTATGCGGGCAGCTTTTAGCCTACTGCTTATAGCCTGATTAACCTAATTTCAAATAACAATGCACACGAAAACTAGGTCAGTAACTAATACAGCATTTACGATAACTCACGAGATTAAACCCTCACAACGAATGACAAAGTGCGATACTTAACATCCATCGAATTCACAACGAATGACAAAGTATAACCCTACTATGGGCAGCACTTAAACATCCATCGGATAGTTCCAATCGATCGGACATTGAATCGTAATAGCGATCGAGTTATTTCCCTGTTGTCGCGGCGACGTTTCGTGTTCGTGTGTGTTTTTATAGTAAACAGTGTATAACTCAGCGTACTATTCGAATTTTTCTGTCGAAACAAGCAAACAGTTCAAGTCCCACACCCCTGGATTTATAGCTCGATTTGGACCCGCCCGCGTGTCGCGACAGGATCCCTGGGATCTGTCGCGTGTCGCAGGGGAATCCAAAGTAGGGTAGGCTTGCTTTGTCACCTACTTAGGCCTGCTGAGTTGACAAAATTCGAAAATACGTGTTTTAGAATCGTTTTGAGCAGATAAACATAATTAGGGGATACCCCCTTGAGTTTAAGGGGGCCCTGGTCCTGATTTCAATTGTTCTGAAAATTTTAGGGGTTATGCAATAATATGTGGGGGTCTCAATTAGGGTTTCCTATTAGACCAAATGAAATAATAATTAATAGTTTTGGTGAGAGTTGTTACATCCTCCCCACCTTAATAAAAATCTCGTCTTCGAGATTTACTGGAATAGATGGAGATATTTCCGTTTCATTTCCGATTCTAGTTCCCAAGTGTACTCCGGTCCTCTCTTCGAATCCCACTTGACTTTGACTAGTACTAGTCGTTTGTGTTTGAGAAACTTGACCTTTCTATCCTCAATCTGCAGTGGTTTTTCCACAAATTTTAACTTTTCATTTACCTCTACATCTTGAAGAGGTACTACGAGGGATTCGTCAGATAAACATTTCTTGAGGTTGGATACATGAAACACATCGTGTACTCCAACGAATTCTTCTGGTAGTTGTAAGCGATAGGCAACTTACCCTATTTGCTGGATTACTGGGAATGGTCCTACATATCTTGGACTCAGCTTTCTCTTCTTACCAAATCGAACTATTGCTTTCCAGGGAGAAACTTTCAAGAGTACTTTGTCACCGACCTGGAATTCTAGTGGCTTGCGTCGATTGTCTGCATGACTCTTCTGGCGATCTCGAGCCGTTTTTAATCTTTCTTTAATTTGAGTTGTCTTGTCAGTGGTCTCTTGCACAATTTCAGGATCTGATAATTGACTTTCTCCTATTTCTGCCCAACAAACTGGAGTTCTACACTTTCATCCATACAGTGCTTCGAACGGGGCAGCTTCGATGCTTGCATGATAACTATTGTTATAGGAGAATTTAATTAGGGGTAGATGATCATCCCAGTTTCCACCAAAATCTATTACACATGCCCTGAGCATGTCTTCTAAAGTTTGAATTGTCCTTTCACTTTGTCCGTCTGTTTGAGGATGATAAGCTGTACTTAAATTTAATCGTGTACCCATGGCTTCTTGGAAACTTGTCCAGAAATGTGAAGTGAAACGACTATCCCTATCTGAAACAATGGAGAGTGGAACTCCATGTAAGGATACTACTTCGTCTACGTATAATTTGGCTAACCTTTCCATGCTGAAAGTTTCTTTCATGGGTAGAAAATGAGCTGACTTGGTTAATCGATCCACAATTACCCAAATCGCATTATTACCTTTTCTAGTTTTGGGCAACTTAGGAACAAAATCCATGGTTATTAGTTCTCATTTCCAAACAGGCATTTCTAACTGTTGAAGTAACCCTGAAGGTTTCTGATGTTCTGCCTTAACTTGTGAACAAGTAAGACATTTAGATACATAACTAGCTATGTCCTTTTTCATTCCTATCCACCATAAATTATTTCTTAAATCTTGGTACATCTTATTATTTCCAGGGTGCAAGGTATACCTAGATTTATGAGCTTCCTCTAAGATCTTACTTCTTAAATCTCCCTGCTTAGGTACCCAAATTCTTTTCTTATGGAATCTCCAAATACCATCAGCTCCTTGCTCCAATTCTTTTATTTGTCCTTTCATTTCTCCAGCATCATCCTTGATTGCTGTTGCTTGAATATTCTTCAATTGTTCCATTAATCTAACTGTAGATTTAATCTAAGTGCACAAATTCGCTTTTGCTTTTCATGATACTTACGACTTAAGGCATCTGCGACTACATTTGCTTTTCCTTCGTCATACTGAATATCACAGTCGTAATCGCTTAAAATTTCCATCCATCTTCTTTGCCTCATGTTTAGTTCTTTTTGCCCAAATATGTACCTTAAGCTTTTATGATCTGTATAAACGGTAAACTTACTTCCATACAGATAATGTCTCCAAATTTTTAGGGCAAAAATTACCGCTCCCAATTCTAAGTCGTGAGTCGTATAGTTTTCCTCATGCTTTTTCAATTGCCTTGAGGCATACGCAATTACCTTTTTGCGTTTCATTAACACACATCCTAATCCTAGCTTAGAAGCATCGCAGTATACTTCGAAATCTTCTGTTCCTTCTGGCAATGCTAAGATTGGGGTGTTTGTTAACTTTTGCTTTAAAATCCTAAAAGCCTCATCCTGTCTGGGTCCCCATTCAAATTTTTCGGCTTTACAGGTTAGCTTAGTTAATGGAACTGCTATCTTAGAAAAATCTTTAATAAATCGTCTATATTATCCAGCTAATCCTAGAAAACTTCTAACTTCCGTAGCCGATTGCGGGGCCTTCCATTTGGTGATCGCTTCGATTTTAGAGGGATCTACGTGAATACCTTTGTAATTCACCATATGACCTAAAAATTGCACCTCCTGTAGCCAAAATTCACACTTCGAGAATTTGGCGTAAAGCTTTTCCTTTCTTAACAAAGTTAAGAGTGCATGCAAGTGCTCACAATGTTCCTCCTGACTTTTGGAGTAAATAAGTATATCATCGATGAAAACGATTACAAATTTATCCAAATACGGTTTACAGATTCTATTCATCATGTCCATGAATGCTGCTGGAGCATTTGTTAGTCCGAAGGGCATGACTGTAAACTCGTAGTGTCCATACCTAGTTCTGAAAGCGGGTTTAGGTACGTCTTCTTCTTGTACCTTCAATTGATGATATCCGGAGCGCAAATCTATCTTAGAAAAATATCTAGCTCCTTGCAATTGATCAAAAAGATCATCAATCCTAGGTAATGGGTATCGATTCTTAATTGTAACCTTATTTAATTCCCTATAATCGATACACATTCTCATTGACCCATCCTTCTTCTTTACAAACAATACTGGAGCTCCCCACGGAGAGGAACTTGGTTGTATAAACCCTTTGCTTAGTAATTCATCTAACTGTTTCTTTAATTCTAGCATTTCAGTGGGTGCCAGCCGATAAGGTGCCTTGGCTATCGGTATAGTTCCTGGAATTAGATGAATTCTGAATTCTACTTCTCTATTGGGTGGTAAACCTGGTAGGTCTTCCGGAAAGATATCCGGGTATTCTGATACTATGGAAATGTCCTTAAGTTCCTTACTTTTGGTATTAGCAACTACCGAAACCATATATACTATTCCTTGTTTTCTTGAATAACTGGCCAACTTTATTACTGAAATAAATTTCAGTGGCTTTTGTGGCTTATCACCGGTAATCATTACTAATTCTCCTGTGGGTGTATGGATTTCTATGGAATTTTTATCACAGAGAATTCGAGCATGGTTGGCTACTAACCAATCCATTCCTAACACCACATCGAATCCGGCTAAATTCATAGGTAACAGGTTTGCAGAAAATTTATGGCCTAAGAGTTCTATTTTTTCTTCTCGCAAAACCTTATCTATGTTAACAGAATTCCCCTCTGCCGTTTCGACCGTAAAAATCTGCCTAAGGTTGGTTAAAGGTAAATTAAGAGCTTGGCGGAACGAAGTATTGATTAAACTTTGGTTTGCACCAGAGTCAAATAATACTTTCGCATAGACGTTATGAACTAAGAACGTGCCAGCTATGATGTCAGGAATTAGTTCAGCTTCCTGCGTAGTCAATTGAAAGGCTCTTGCATTTTTCTTAGTAGTTCCTTCTGCATGTTTAGCCTTATGTCTGCTGGTTTAACCAATTTAGGGCATTCTGGTCGGAAATGCCCAGCTTCTCCACAGTTGAAGCAAACTTTTGTTTTCTTTCGGCAATTTTCTTCACGATGTCCTACAGCTTTGCAAAAGTTGCAGGTTTCATTACACCTTCCAAAATGCTTCTTTTTACAGTTCCTGCAAAGTGGCGGAATGGAGGATTGTCCAGTTCGTCTTTTTCTTGAAATTACTATTATTACCCCCACGGAACCCCTGTGTAATTTTCTGAGCCAATTCCTTCTTCCTATTTTCCTCCCGCGTACGCACTAGCCCGTCAGTCAGAGTATTAGCTAACTCCACTGCATCATCGATCATGTGAGGTCTCGCAGCCTTGACAATATCACGGATTTCGCTAATTAAACCCCAAATGTAGCGAGAGATAAGTACCGGTTCTGGCGAAGCCAGAGTAGGTACAATTCGAGCATACTCGAAGAATTTCGCAGTATACCCTCGACAGTCAACATCCACCATCCGATGGCTCGGAAACTTATTCGTCATCTGCTCTTTTTCGTATTCAGGGCAGAATATCCTTTCCACCAGACGCTTAAATTCCTCCCAACTCATGGCGTAGGCCATGTCACTTCCCTTAGCTTGCAATACCGTATTCCACCATTCTAATGCTTATTCCTTGAAAAGGTGAGAAGCGTACATGACTTTATCCTCCTCGGCACAGTTACTTATTTTGATTACTGCCTCGGTTTTCTCTAACCAACGCAGTGCCGCAGTCGCTCCTTCATTGCCTGCGAACTCAACAGGTTTACAGGCAAGAAATTCTTTATAAGTGCAACCAGGTGTTGCAACTTTCATTCTTTTGTATATTGGGGCTTGAATTCCATTATCATTGTTACCGCCTCCATTAATACTATTACTAGAATTATCGTCGTGTGTGTGTTTACTAGGGTGAGCTTGTGAAGGCTCAACAGGAATTTTTACCGCAGCGACGATGGCTGGAATAGCATTAACTATTCCTTGAGCGACGATGTTTTCTATGTCTTGCCGGTTTAGGAAGTGATCCTCGTTATTGTGTTCCGATTGATTAACTTCATTAACTGGTTCATTAACCACGTGTTCCATCTGAATGTTTATCAATCACAACTATTATTTAGTATAAACATTTTGGTACACTGTTGACGTGATGTCGCGGTCACAATCAAATTTAATCCAATTACAACTAATTAGCTAGCGGTAAGTGGGTATCGAACACAGGGAGTTTGTGGAATATGTGCTATCTCGATGTATATCTAACTTCACTAAAGTAAACTAAATTGAAAGAAAAATAAATTTCAATGTTTGGGTTGATTGGTTTTAATTAACTAAATTAAACTAAATTAGATTACAAATCAAGGTTAAGTTTTGTAACAAGATAAGAGGATAGTGATCATCCTGAGTTTCAGGTTTTAAGGGACAACTAACGTTCATGTTCAACTAGAAAGAACCACATAGACATGGCTCATGTAAGATCAATTGTTTGTGATGAAAGGGAACTAAGTACTCGGATTCCTAGAACGCGAGGTTGTTACCCGATGACCAATCAACACATATCCAACCCTAATCCCTCCCATGATATCTCGATTGCCAACAGCACCAAGAACGTATGGTTTAGAACTATGATCAAACATACATCAACAATTTACAAACAACCAATCAAACACCATAATAAACTAACAACACATGCACAGTCTAATATTCCAGAAATTAAAGAACAAACATAATTGTCACAAATAAAACCTTACATCCGAGATGAGCACCAAGCAAACCTAGCCGCTCATAGTGTTATGAACCATCATCACAATCGAACCTTTGTCCATTGGAATCAAAAACAAAGTCTTCATGTTTAGATCACTCAAGAACACCTTAGAACACCCCAAATTCGCCCCTTAGGAGTTACCAAACGAATGGGAATGATTAGATGATGAAAAGGCACCATAAACAACCTTAAATGAGGGAGTTACAAGTTTCACGCTGGCCTCCACCGTAAATTACGGTACCACCGTAAGTTACGGTAGGCTTCAGCAATCAATTTTTGTTTTCTTCATAACTTTCTCGTTTCAACTCCGTTTTCTTCACCGTTTTCGCCTATGTTCTCGTAATTTCATCCTCTATCATGTTATCTTCTTAATTCTTCAATTCCAAAATTTTATTTTTTTCATTTATTCTCCGTCTTTCAATCTACAATCCAGTCGTGTCTATTCGAAGCTTTATTTCCATACTTTTAAGCTCTAAATGTACCTGAAACACAAGCAACCGTAGTTAACTAATTCAAGACAATTACATGATCAAATGAGGGATTCACTCGTCTTTTAACACACTTAAGGGTTGTCCCATGGACCACCCGTCACATCCCCACACTTAACCGTTGCTTGCCCCAAGCAACCCATTACAAATCATTTTCAAAACAAGCGATCAATGTAAACCAAGCAAAAACAAACAATCCTTTTACTAACCCCTTTTTAACACCCAACCAATGCACCCCTCGCTATGTCTCTCATCTCGGCAACAAGTAAGCACTAGCAACTATGAGCTAGACACACAAAAGGCAAACGGGTGGTTCACAACTATAGGCTTGTACCTAGATCGGTCCTTCTCCTAACAAGTGCCAAACATGAATGCAAATCAAAGGGCTTTAAGGTTGTAACGTGGCTAGGTGTACGGGTAGGAAATGGAATATATATGTAGTAGCGAAGGACTTAACCCGGTCTTTTATTACACAATGAAACAAACAATAAACATGACATAACTTCTATATACAAGACAACTCAACATCACTTTTTTTTTCTTTTTCATTGCTTTTTCACTTTTTTTTCTTTTTTTTTTCATTGCGTTTTTTTCTCTTTTTTTTTCTTTTTTTTTCTTTTTTTTTCTTTTTTTTTTCTTTTTTTTTCTTTTTTTTTCAATCAAATATTCAACATAACACTATAACATATCTACACACTACTAAAACAACTACTAACACTATAAGACCGGGTTAAGTCGGGTAAATTTTTGGGAAACTAGCTAAGGGGTAACAAATGATCGGCTTTTAGGCACAAAATGGGCAACTAAATGTCCAAACCCCTGCCCCTCTCGCAACCATGCTCATATATATAATTAATGAGGTCCAACCCCCCAAATCCCACACTCGCACTCACCAAGACGAGGTTACCTAGTTGCCCTTATCCTTTTTACATTCACATTCAACTAAGGACTCAAACCGTATTAAGGCACAAGTTCTTATGCACCCCCACCCGTTGCCACTCTCATCAAGACAAGTATTATTTATTTACATGTGTGGCTTCAACTCTCACCAAGAACAAAGGGTATTAAGGGTTGCCGGTGCTTCATTTGGGGTTAATCCACGGTGTTCAAATTCTCACATTGTTTAGCTTGATTTAAAAATTTTCAAAAACCTCAAAATTTCTCCCCATCCCCACACTTGGGATACATTGACCCCAATGTACGGTTTTGGGAAGATTTGATCGCTTAACTCTTTAACATCACCCAAAAGCTGTTCAACTCAAACCACAAATTTCTTTTTGGTTTTTTTTTATATATATAACTAAAAACACCACCAACTTTCACAATCCATAAACACATCAAACACATTAAACACCACCCATCCGCCCAACCGTAAACTTAAACATGAATATATACAAAGGTGCACAAAATGAGAACAAGACACAACCTGATTAGTAAATCAGCAGTGTTGGTAGTGATGCAGCTACGGTAATCGGACCGGTTCATAAACATCTCTTGGATTCGCCGATATCTCAATGGGATGTTGCCAAACATCCCCACACTTGAATCATTGCATCCACGAGGATTGAAACGTAATAACCTGCCAAAACACAAACACAACACCACAACAAAACCAAACAAAGCAAAACAAAACTAAACAAAACACAAATACAATACTCTACAACCTCGGGCTGCCTCCCGAGAGCGCTAAGTTTAAAGGTCTTCAGCCAGACCATACCTGATATGCGTTATGGTGGTCTTAATGCACACTTACCCGCAGCATTTCCAACAAATGCCCGGAAATTTACATGCCATCTCCATAGATTTGTCAGTATATTTGGCATGTTAAAGCTGCTCCTACGGGCTTTGCTAGTCCACTTCATGACATACACCTTAATGTCTGGTAGTTTCACCCTTCTCATCTTGTTCCTCGAACCCTCTTCCCCACACTTGTTAATTTGAATCATTGATATGGGAAGAGGTTCGGTGCACATATCCATCCCATCAGCCTGCTCTACCTCATAATCTGCACACATCATCTGATCTACAAGTGACTCTTCATCAGATAAAGGACTCATTGGTGTGGTATTATCCTCCACAACCTCCTCCTTCATGTGAGAATAATCTCTAATATCGTCAGGTAATGGTGAGAGGCGTTCTTCTATCTCTATCTTCAATTTTAAAGTATGACATTTAGAAACCAAGCAGCTGATTCGGTCTATATCGGACAGGTTGGGTGTTGCTAAATATTGCTCGAGTTTGGACAAAGTTACTTCCAATACAGCAAGCTCTTTTTCCTCCTCGGTCTCATAAACATAAACACCCTCAGGCTCAGAATATTCTTCGGGATGATATTGTCGATATCCCTGATACGGTCTATAGATGCGCGCTTCCATCATCTTTTTATTCCAATACTTCGGGTTTTCCGAATACACCGGGCACACATCATAATCATAAGTGTGATCGCGACCGGAACAAAAACATAGACCATCCATCCTTGCCTCATAATAAACTTCCTCGTCCCGCTCGTATCCATATGAATAATAGTCATCCTCCATTTCTGATTCATAATCGTCAACGTATGATGGAGGTGGAAGCTGTGAAACATAAGACACCGGTTTTCCATGTGCCCTCCTGTAGTGAGCCTCGTGGCAACCAATACATGGATGTCGTGGACCCCCGCACAATCTACACGTAAATAAGCTGAAATTTGTGTAATGCCCTGTCATCCTGCACAACACAACTCAACTACCAAGTGTAAATCATGAACATAAAAGAAATCTTTTTGGTTTTTTTTTTATTTTTTTTTCAAACTAACACACAAGATAACACACGTTGCGCACTACTCCCCGGCAACGGCGCCAAAATTTGACGTGATGTCGCGGTCACAATCAAATTTAATCCAATTACAACTAATTAGCTAGCGGTAAGTGGGTATCGAACACAGGGAGTTTGTGGAATATGTGCTATCTCGATGTATATCTAACTTCACTAAAGTAAACTAAATTGAAAGAAAAATAAATTTCAATGTTTGGGTTGATTGGTTTTAATTAACTAAATTAAACTAAAATAGATTACAAATCAAGGTTAAGTTTTGTAACAAGATAAGAGGATAGTGATCATCCTGAGTTTCAGGTTTTAAGGGACAACTAACGTTCATGTTCAACTAGAAAGAACCACATAGACATGGCTCATGTAAGATCAATTGTTTGTGATGAAAGGGAACTAAGTACTCGGATTCCTAGAACGCAAGGTTGTTACCCGATGACCAATCAACACATATCCAACCCTAATCCCTCCCATGATATCTCGATTGCCAACGGGCACCAAGAACGTATGGTTTAGAACTATGATCAAACATACATCAACAATTTACAAACAACCAATCAAACACCATAACAAAATAACAACACATGCACAGTCTAATATTCCAGAAATTAAAGAACAAACATAATTGTCACAAATAAAACCTTACATCCGAGATGATCACCAAGCAAACCTAGCTGCTCATAGTGTTATGAACCATCATCACAATCGAACCTTTGTCCATTGGAATCAAAAACAAAGTCTTCATGTTTAGATCACTCAAGAACACCTTAGAACACCCCAAATTCGCCCCTTAGGAGTTACCAAACGAATGGGAATGATTAGATGATGAAAAGGCACCATAAACAACCTTAAATGAGGGAGTTACAAGTTTCACGCTGGCCTCCACCGTAAATTACGGTACCACCGTAAGTTACGGTGGCTTAAAATGGTTTACGGTGGAGTTAAACTGAGTTACGGCATCAATTTTTGTCAGAGTCTACCGTAAATTACGGTACCACCGTAAGTTACGGTAGGCTTCAGCAATCAATTTTTGTTTTCTTCATAACTTTCTCGTTTCAACTCCGTTTTCTTCACCGTTTTCGCCTACGTTCTCGTAATTTCATCCTCTATCATGTTATCTTCTTAATTCTTCAATTCCAAAATTTTATTTTTTTCATTTATTCTCCGTCTTTCAATCTACAATCCAGTCGTGTCTATTCGAAGCTTTATTTCCATACTTTTAAGCTCTAAATGTACCTGAAACACAAGCAACCGTAGTTAACTAATTCAAGACAATTACATGATCAAATGAGGGATTCACTCGTCTTTTAACACACTTAAGGGTTGTCCCATGGACCACCCGTCAACTGTACAACCAGACTTTATTTAAAATAGCAAACACAACAATCTTATATATCTATTACTACTTACAACTAAAATACTGTTATCTAATTTGGCTATGATGATTATGCTCCGCATTTATTTTATTGCCTCTTATTTATTTGTTTATCTTCCAGGGTTGGTCTAGGTTTGGCAGTTTATCTTAATTAAGGATCAAGATTCAATGCTGTAGTGGCTAACATATAGAGATCTGCCCATTTTTCATCTAATTCATCTTCCCACGGCGGGTTTTTGCCTATTTCCTGAGTCTCCTTATTAACTATCACTTCTTTTGAATTGGACGTCCCTATTTCCTCGTGGCTTTTTCTAATAATCCAATTTCTTTTCTTGGTAGTAAGTGGGTTCTCATACTGTGCCTTACGAATAAATATTCCTTCATTAGTATTTACTGAATATCTTGAGGAATTTGATTGAGATGAGGTTCCTTTATCCTTTTGGGCACTATCTAGTTGATGATAAATGTCCGAAAGCTTTTGCTTACCCATTCTGTAAATTAATAAATAGTCAAATAACACAAACACACATAATCAAATTAACACATATAGCCAAAATAGTCGACCTTGCGACTATTCGATTTTTATATATTTTATATTATGCATCCGTACACACTTGGTATCTTACAACGTTTTATTTTTAAGCTATTTTACAAGATTTCTATTTTTTTACTATTATTATTATTATTATTATTATTATACAGCTACAACCACACAACCCACTACTATCCCTGTTAGTTGGCTTTTCAGAAGCGACGTTCCCTCTCGTCGTACTTCCAGGAGATCTGCTCTCCTACCTCCCTAATTCTATTTCCGGCATCCACCAGCTCCTCACCAAAGCGGCGGAGTTCAGCTAGGTTTTCGTTGCTCATTGGTGGGTTCGGTGCAAGTTCTGGGTCGAATTGAGGGAAAAAGGTGTTAGGGCTATTCATAAGGTTCTGAAATTGCCAGTCGGTAGTCCACCATTCCTCCAGTGCTCCTGGTAAAGGTCTAGGGTGAACAATGGGATCTGGAATGGCAGGTTCTAGGTTAACAGGAAGTAGGGCTTCAGCTGGGTAGTTAAAGAGAGTTTCATCGGCAGGTCCGATGATGTCGCCAAGTGCCAATTTACAGTCCAACTCTTCTTCCCAAGATAGCATTTCCTGGTTTTGCTTAGAACTCTCCCCAGTCTCTATGCCTTTTCCCTTATCTTTTGGGTCTTCCTTTTTCATAGTTTTCTGTGTTGCTGGCTTTTTCCTGCGCACACGCCTCCAACCTACCCACCTATGCCTCTTTTTCACTACTTTTGGTTTTCCTGTGGTTGGGCTTTGAATACCATAGGCTCCTCGACATCTGCCTGGTATCCAGTGACAGTACCCGTGGTATCCATATCTGTGCTATGGATAGAAAAGTTCTGAAGGGCTTCTGATAGTTCGTTCATGCTGTTAGCACACACAAAGACGCACACAATCCTAAGTTAAAATTTTGTAAACTAAAAATTTCACAAAATCACAGAATGGCAATCAGATAAATTAAGTATTTCTAAATACTTAATCGGCTTAAACCAGTGGCTCTGATGCCACCTTTTTCTGTCACGGCCCCCGACCCGGTTTGACCCGGTCCAGGAGCCGCGGGACAGAAATCCGTGGTATTGTTTATATTGGCAGCGGAAATTTTAACAGGATCTTTTAAAACTTGAAGTGCCTAATTATTTTATTTCACAATTCGGGATAAAACCCATAATTTACAATAAGGGAATTTCACCGAGAAACCCCTGGTTTACAAAACATGTTTATTCATTTTATTAAGCCACTACTTCAAGCTTGCTAGTGCTCCACAGCACTTTTTCCTTAATTCACAACAGATCACCTGAAACATGTTTTAAAAAGGTTTTATCAGCAAGAAATACTGGCGAGTCATTCAAGTTGCACAAAACGACACATTGTTATAATCCACAGTATTAAGGGAGATTACAATGCTTCTATCAACAAATTACCCCAAATCGGTATTTGTCACTCGACTGTATCTGTGACTATGGTCAGATCACCCATTGGCTAACTCGTTCTCCAATGGTGACGGGTATCAAGTAATGTATACAAAACCCCACATACCGGTAGTAATTGAAGATTACAAAACTTAATCCCTGTAATTATAACTTTAAAACCAATACATGATTTTGAAAGCAAATTTGGTAAAAAGAGAATGACTCACATTACAGATTTATGCGGGCAGCTTTTAGCCTACTGCTTATAGCCTGATTAACCTAATTTCAAAATAACAATGCACACGAAAACTAGGTCAGTGACTAATACAGCATTTACGATAACTCACGAGATTAAACCCTCACAACGAATGACAAAGTGCGATACTTAACATCCATCGAATTCACGACGAATGACAAAGTATAACCCTACTGTGGGCAGCACTTAAACATCCATCGGATAGTTCCAATCGATCGGACATTGAATCGTAATAGCGATCGAGTTATTACCCTGTTGTCGCGGTGGCGTTTCGTGTTCGTGTGTGTTTTTATAGTAAACAGTGTATAACTTAGCGTACAATTCGAATTTTTCCGTCGAAACAAGCAAACAGTTCAAGTCCCACACCCCTGGATTTATAGCCCGATTTGGACCCGCCCACGTGTCGCGACAGGATCCCTGATGCGGGCCCAAGTGTGGAGGAACGGGCTATTTTGTATTTGGAGGCCCAGGACCGCGTAACAAAAGGGGCCTCACTAAAATGGCTCTAACTTGGGCTACGGGGGTCCGTTTGGGACATGCGACCAGGCGATTCGAACGTGAGAAAAAGCTCTATCTTGCTGCAAACCGCCTACGGGTCATCGTCCGGGCCGAAAAAACGCTTATTTCTATTATTTTTTTCCATTTTTATGTTTTTTCAAGTATTTTGGGCATTTTGTTTTTGGGTTTGTGTTTGGCCCGTTGCCTTTTTTAGGCCCATTTCGAATTTCTGTCTCTATTTATGTATTGCCCTAGTCATTTGAACAATCAGAATTGAATTTTGAGAAAACAGTTTTTTCACTTCAAATTCCGTAGCCTTTGGGGTTACAATTTGGGGGTTGGGGAAGAACTACACGGGTATTCGCAGAATCAACGTGTAATCTTCATTTTTCCGTTTCACGCGCTACATCAGTTGGTATCAGAGCCGAATTCCTGGCTCAAAATGCCTCCGAGGAGAAACAACAACAGGCCTCTCGATGAAGTGTATGAACGAGAGTTGGAGCAGCGACTTATGGCGAGAGTGGATGAGCGGTTGGATCAAGTGGTCGATCAGTTGACTGACCGGATGGCCGACTTGATCAATCGTAGGAGGCAGAGACCCAATGACGGGTATGGTTCTGAACTTAGTAACCCATTTGGTGATGATTCGACTTCCGAAGATGAACGGGAGGGGCAACCAAGGGGTGAACGTGGAGGGGGTAACAGGCATTGGGATTCTAGGATAAGAGTTGATATTCCGGAATTTGATGGGTCTAGTTTGAATCCGGAGGGGTTCATCGATTGGTTGGCTACCGTAGAGGAGGTGTTCGAGTACAAGGAGGTGCCTGAAAACAAGCGGGTGGCCTTGATCGCTACCAGGTTACGTGGTAGGGCCTCTGCGTGGTGGCAACAATTGAAATTAACATGGAATAGACTCGGGAAGTCAAGGATCGTGACGTGGGCCAAGATGAAAAAGTGCTTGCGGTCCAATTTTTTGCCTCATAATTTTCAAAGGTTGATGTACCAGCGTCTGCAGAATTTGAAACAGGGGGCTAAATCGGTTGATGATTATACAACGGAGTTTTACCAGTTGATTGCGAGGAATGATATTCAAAAACCGGAGGAGCAACGTGTTTCTCGGTATATTGGGGGTCTAAGGGTTCAGATCATGGAGGCCGTGAATCTTTTTGATCCGTTAACCATTCCTGAGGCACACCAACGGGCGTTGGCCTTTGAGAAGCAAAACCGTCGGGTGGGCGGTTCATTTACCCCTACTGGGGGAAACGTTGGGTCAGGCAGTGGGGCACCTCGTGGCGGGCCTAGTCAGCAGAAGCCGAGGGGTAGCAATACCGGGCCTACTTCTAAGGGGGCTAGTAGTAGTGGTCCGAGATGTTTCAATTGTGGTGAGACGGGCCATCGTCAAGCTGAGTGTAAGAAGGCCGGTAAGAGACACTTGTTTGCTGAGTCTGAGGATGAACAGTATGAGGAATATGAAAATAACCCAGTGTATGATGAAGAAACTGAGTACGAAGAAGAGGTTGTGACCGGTGATGTTGGAGTGAACTTGGTGGTCAGGCGCTCTTGCTATGCACCAAAGGCAGATGGGGATGATTGGCTGAAACACAACATCTTCCACTCAACATGTACCATTTTGGGGAAGGTTTGCACGTTTGTCATTGATTTTCGGGGAGTTGTGACAACTTGATTTCTGAAGATGCAGTTCAAAAGTTGGCCTTGAAGACAGAGAGTCACCCGAAACCGTACAAGCTTCAATGGCTTAAAAAGGGAGGTGAAGTGACGGTATCTAAAAGGGCACTTGTTTCTATTTCTATTGGGTCAACGTACAAAGATGATGTTGTGTGTGATGTGGTCCCTATGGACGCGTGCCACTTATTGTTGGGTAGACCTTGGGAATATGAACGTAATATTGAGCATAACGGGCGGTCCAATACTTATAGCTTTCTGTTTGGTGGTGTGAAGATCACTCTCGTCCCTAGCAAGCCTAAACAGTTAGCCACAAAACAGCCGGGTACTTTGTTGACCATCAGCCAGTTTCAAGATGAATTGGAGGACACAGACAGTGTTTTTGTTTCGATAGGGAAGGCAGTGCCCGAGGAAGTCGAAATTCCTGAAGCTATGGTTCCTTTGCTTGAGGAATTTTCTGATGTGTTTCCGGTTGAGTTGCCTGATGGATTACCGCCTTTGCGTGACATCCAACATCATATTGATTTGGAGCCTGGGTCACAGTTACCCAATAGACCACATTACAGGATGAGCCCTGCTGAGCATGAAGAGTTGCGAAGACAGGTTAAGGAGTTAATTTCTAAGGGTCACGTTCGTGAAAGTATGAGCCCTTGTGCTGTTCCGGCTTTATTGAATCCAAAAAAAGATGGCACTTGGCGTATGTGTGTTGATAGTCGAGCAATCAACAAGATTACTGTGAGGTACAGGTTTCCTATTCCTCGACTTGATGATTTGCTTGATCAACTTAGTGGTGCTAGTATTTTTACGAAGTTAGATTTGAAGAGTGGTTATTACCAGATTCGTCTTAGACCGGGTGACGAGTGGAAGACTGCCTTCAAGACTCGTGAAGGATTGTATGAGTGGTTGGTGATGCCATTTGGTTTATCAAACGCACCTAGTACTTTTATGCGTGTGATGAATCAGTTGCTTAGGCATTTTATTGGAAAGTTCGTGGTTGTGTATTTTGATGACATTCTCATTTATAGTGCTTCTTTCAGCGACCATGTTGTGCATGTGAGGCAGGTTTTGGCCTTACTTCGCAGGGATCGTTTTTATGCAGCCACCAAGAAGTGTGTGTTCATGACCCCTAAAGTGTTATTCTTGGGGTATGTTATTTCTGGTGATGGGATACAGGTTGATGAATCCAAAGTGGCGGCTGTTCAGAATTGGCCAACTCCTACAACCATTACTGAAGTTCGTAGTTTCCATGGGCTTGCTTCTTTTTACAGAAGGTTTATTCCACACTTCAGTTCTATTATGGCCCCAGTGACAGATTGTATGAAGGGGAAGACGTTTGTATGGACGGATGAGGCAGAGTTAGCTTTTCAAGTTGTGAAAGAGAAGCTCACTACAGCTCCAATTCTAGTATTGCCTAATTTTTCTCAAGTTTTTGAACTTCATACTGATGCCTCAAAGGTTGGAATTGGTGGGGTTCTTAGTCAGGGTGGTCGACCTGTTGCTTATTTTAGTGAGAAGTTAACTGGGCCTAAGTTGAGGTACAGTACTTATGACCTAGAGTTTTATGCAGTGGTCCAAGCTGTAAAGCATTGGCGTCATTACTTGTTTCAAAAGGAGTTTGTTTTATTCACTGATCATGATTCCCTAAGGCATATTCGTACTCAAGACAAGGTATCTCACAAGCATGGGCGATGGTTGGCCTTTCTTGAGAAGTTTACTTTTGTGGTCAAACACAAGACTGGTGTTTCAAATAGGGTTGCTGATGCCTTAAGCAGGAGGAGTAATCTGCTTGTATCTATGAGGGTTGATGTGCCGGGTTTGGAGGTCATTCGTGAGCAGTTAGCCATTGACCCTTATTTCTCAGTTATTTTGCAGGATGTGGAAACTGGGCAAAAGTCAGACTTTCTTTTGCATGAAGGTTTTTTGTTCAAGGGGAATCAGCTATGTATTCCCGATTCTAGTCTTCGCTTAAAGATTATTAAGGAGTTACATGGTGAAGGGCGTGTTGGTCGTGATCGTACTTTACAATTGGTTCAAGCTTCTTATTATTGGCCAACTATGAGAAAAGAGGTGGATCGTTATGTGAAGAGGTGCCGTATTTGTCAGGTTTCCAAGGGCACGGCTACCAATGCGGGTCTCTATATGCCTTTGCCAATCCCTTCACAGCCATGGGTTGATATTAGTATGGATTTCGTGTTGGGGTTACCTCGTACTCAGAGAGGTAATGATTCCATATTTGTTGTGGTGGATCGGTTTTCTAAGATGGTACATTTTTTTCCCTGCAAGAAGACGACTGATGCTGTTAATGTAGCCCAACTATTTTTTCGTGATGTGTATCGTTTGCATGGGCTACCTTCTTCAATTGTGTCTGATCGGGATACCCGATTTCTGAGTCATTTTTGGCGTAGCCTGTGGAAGATGGTGAATACTCAACTCAACTTCAGTAGTGCTTATCACCCATAAACTGATGGGCAAACTGAAGTTGTTAATCGGTCACTTGGGAATTTGCTGAGGTGTTTGGTTGGTGATCATGTAAAGGCATGGGATCAAAAATTGTGTCAAGCTGAGTTTGCTCATAATCATGCTGTTAATCGGAGCACTGGATATAGCCCATTTCAGGTAGTGTATTCATCTCAGCCTCGGGGACCACTTGATTTGATGTCTCTTCCTGTTTCTGGATCTGTTCCAAAGAAAGTTCAGGATTTTGTGGAGGGTTTACATGAAGTTCATAATGCTGTGTATGATCATTTGACCCGAGCTAATCTGAAGTATAAGCAAGCTGCTGATCAGAAGCGTAGGCATGTTGAGTTCGAGGAAGGTGATTTTGTTTGGGCTGTTTTGACTAAAGATCGTTTTACAGTTGGGGAATACAACAAGTTATCAGCAAAGAAGATTGGCCCAATTGAAATCGTGGAGAAGATCAATCCGAATGCGTATCGTCTAAAGCTGCCTAGTCACATTCGTTGTTCTGATGTGTTTAACGTGAAGCATTTGTTGCCTTATTATGGAGATTCTTCTGATGATGAACCTGTTGGTAATTCGAGGGCGAATTTTGTCTATCCAGGGGGGAATGATGCGGGCCCAAGTGTGGAGGAACGGGCTATTTTGTATTTGGAGGCCCAGGACCGCGTAACAAAAGGGGCCTCACTAAAATGGCTCTAACTTGGGCTACGGGGGTCCGTTTGGGACGTGCGACCAGGCGATTCGAACGTGAGAAAAAGCTCTATCTTGCTGCATACCGCCTATATCGTCCAGGCCGAAAAAACGCTTATTTCTATTAGTTTTTTCCATTTTTATGTTTTTTCAAGTATTTTGGGCATTTTGTTTTTGGGTTTGTGTTTGGCCCGTTGTCTTTTTTAGGCCCATTTCGAATTTCTGTCTCTATTTATGTATTGCCCTAGTCATTTGAACAATCAGAATTGAATTTTGAGAAAACAGTTTTTTCACTTCAAATTCCGTGGCCTTTGGGGTTACAATTTGGGGGTTGGGGAAGAACTACACGGGTATTCGCAGAATCAACGTGTAATCTTCATTTTTCCGTTTCACGCGCTACATCAATCCCCGGGATCTATCGCGTGTCGCGGGGGAAGCCAAAGTAGGGTAGGCTTGCTTTGTCACCTACTTAGGCCTGCTGAGTTGACAAAATTCGAAAATACGTGTTTTAGAATCGTTTTGAGCAGATAAACATAATTAGGGGATACCCCCCTTGAGTTTTAGGGGGCCCTGATCCTGATTTCAATTGTTCTGAAAATTTTAGGGGTTATGGAATAATATGTGAGGGTCTCAATTAGGGTTTCCTATTAGACCAAATGAAATAATAATTAATAGTTTTGGTGAGATTTGTTACACCAACTCACATAACAAGCCCAATAACGAATATCAACCATAAATAACAAGCTGGCCCAATATGAATGATATGTATTATTTTAACATCCCCTTCATTCATATGGCTTAAACAAGTTCACAAGCCCAAGTTTTTTCACAAAAAATATCATGCTGACTTACACTTAGTCCTTTAGTGAAAACATCAATCAATTGACTCTCTGAGTCAACCTTCTCTGTTTGTATAAAACCAGAAGCAACCTTCTCTCTAAGGAAATATAAATTTATTTCAAAATGCTTCGTTCTTTCATGAAAAACTGGATTTGCTGCTATTGATATAGCAGCACTGCTATCACAATACAGTTTTATGGGCACTTTACAGCAAACATTTAATTCACTAAGCACATTAACAACCCGAGCAAGCTCACAGCTGGCTGAGCACATTGCTCTATACTCAGCCTCCCCTGTAGACCTAGAAACTTTGTTTCTTACTTTTCCAGGATATCAGATTATTACCCAAGAAAATGCAGAAACCGGTCACAGATTTCTTAGTAACAAGACATTTAGCCCAGTTTGAATCAGCAAAGCAAGTTAATTAAAGTAAAGATTATCACTTCTTTTAAACATAAGACCTTTACCTGGACATGATTTAAGATATCTTAATAATCTTAAAGCCACTTTAAGATGTGAAGCAAAAGGCTTATGCATATACTGGCTCAAATATTGAACAACATAAAAAATATCAAGTCGTGTTAAGGATAAGTAAATCAGTTTTCCAATCAACTTTTGGTAATTAGTTATATCCACAACTTCTTCCTTTTCACCACCAGTTTTACTATTAACAACATGACTTAACTCTATAGGTGTATTCACAGGTTTACACCCAAGATATCTAAACTCATATAGCAGTTCTAGGCAATATTTTCGTTGGTTTAGACACACACCAGTTTTCTCATAAATAACTTCTAAACCTAGAAAATATTTAAGAACACCCAAGTCTTTAATTTGAAAACTGTTACTAAGAAGACCTTTTATTATACCAATTTCAACATTATTATTTCTTGTAATAACAATGTCATCAACATATACAAGCAAAACAATAAACACAGAATCTCTATTCATGATATACAAAGAAAGAATGATCGCGTTGACTTTGAACAAACCCTACACCAAGAAACACATCAGTCAATTTTTCATTCCACTTTCTAGGAGCCCGTTTTAACCCATACAAAGACTTGATCAATTTACACACCTTAGTATCATTTTTAGAGTAATAACCCTCGGGAAGAGACATGTAGACATTTTCAGATATTGAACCATACAATAAAGCATTGTTAACATCAAGTTGATACAAAGTCCACCCATTTTGAATAGCTAAACTCAAAATACACCTAACTGTAACCACTTTCACAACTGGTGAAAATGTTTCTCCAAAATCCAAACCTTCTCGTTGATTATACCCTTTAGCAACCAATCTAGCTTTGTATCTCTCTATCTCACCATTAACTTTGTATTTAATCTTATAAATCCACATACAGCCTATGGGTTTTCTATTAGCAGGAGCTTGCATACGGAGTGATCGTTGTGGCGAGGAACCAACTGAGGGGTTCCTAACATTAAACTTTATGTTTTAAAACTATTTATGGGTTTTAGACTTTACGCTTCCGCTAACATTTAAATTTGGTTTTGGATTTTTGGTTTGGTGAACTTTAAACATTTGGTTTGCTATGGTCTTACTTTACTTTAATTAAATGTTCAGTATGATTGGTGGTATGATCCTGGTCAGTCACACGCCTCGTGGTAGTACTCCGCTTATTGATTTTGAGGGTGTGACATGAGTCAAGCAATTCCAATGATGAATCAAACCTTCCTGAGGGTACTCAAACTATTATGACATCGTCCAGACCTGTGTCTGCCCCAAAAAGGTTTAATGACTTTGTGGCAGGACACAGTGGCGGAACTAGCCCTTTAAATCAGGGGTATCCCTAAAAAAAAATTTTACTGTGCAATCAACAATATTAAAAAAACGATAATAAATAAATTATTAAAAAAAGACAATAAATAAATAAAGTAAAATAAGTGCCTAATAAATTTGTCCTTTTTTCATAGCTTGAAATCGTTTAATCACATCGTTGTCTTTTACTTTAAAAAACAAATACCTAAGCAGGGGCGGAACAACCGGAACCAGTGTTATCGCAGCATGCTATAAACTGTTGGTGCACGATGTCTAAAGCCTTCGTCTTAAGTCTAGGTCATAATGTTTAGGGTCTAAAATGTCAAATCTGTAAAGTTAAAGGGTATTATTGTAATTTCGCATGAACTAGTCATGACCTAATTCCGCACGGAATTACAATATATAATTCCGCTTGTAATGTCTAGTATAGTTTCGTGCGGAATTAAGGGCCTATATATATGTGATGTGATCTTCTCATTTGGCACGGAATTAGGAACATTGTCACGAAGTGCTGCAAAAATTCCACTATGTAATCAAGTTGATATTTGAATGAGAAGACTGTTTTAAAGTGATATCTCTGTTTTCTACTCCATTCTTACTGATTCTAAGCTGTTTGTTTCCGCCACTCAAACAGTTGTGTATTGCCTCTGATTAACTCACTTGGTCGGTAAAACGATCCTACAATTGGTATCAGAGCCAGTTATGAGCCAATACACTTGAATTAGTGCCTTTTTTCTACACTTTCTTGGACTTTTGGACATTTTAACGGACAAAATGGACTGAATTTTTGATATTGTATGTGAAACACTGTTTTAACAAACCCTTGAGAGAATCAGATCAAAATTCGAAGTAAAAGTAACAAAAATGACCTAAAAACCTAATTTTGTTTGAACGAACACCATAATCTCGTTTGAAAATCTGAGGTAATTCCGCACGGAATTACTGATCTCGTTTGAAAGACAGCTAATTTCGTTTCAAAGGTGATCTCGTTTGGGTAATTTCACACCAAAGTGCTAATTCCGTTTGAAAAACCTTAATCTCGTGTGAAGATCTGATTCCGTGTGAGTATAATTCCATTTGAAAGTCCACTTTGTTTTTAATCTCGTTTGAAAGTCTAATCTCGTGTGAAAAAGCTAATTTCGCTTGAAAAGTTCTGTTTCCAAAATTTGAAAAATTTTTCGGTAAACTGATTTCTTAAAATGGAAAATCAAGATTTTTATAACTTCTTTGCCGGTGGTAGGATGACAGCAGCACAAAACCCAGCAAGTATAGTGCAAAATGTGAATATGGAGAATGAGTTGGGGACGATGTAGAAACCACCTAAACTGATGAATATCGATGAGTATTCGGGTTGGTCTGCAAGGTTTAAGACATGGGTTCAAGCAAATCACTTTGAGTGCTGGATGAAGATCGAATCGAAATATGTTCCTCCTAAAGATGGTTTGAATCTTGAGAAGTCGATTGGCAGTTTGACACAAGCTGAACAAGAAGATTTTAAGGCAGAAAAGAAGATGATGAGTATTCTTCAACAGGCGATTAAAGAGGATATCTTGGTGTTGTTGCAGCATGAGGATAATTCATAATCTATTTGGCAGTCGCTGCAAGTAAAGTTTCAAAGGAGTGTGTCTATGAGCAAAAGCAAAAAGGCTTTGATAAAGAAACAATTTGACATCTTTACTGGTATGAAAGGTGAAACTGCGAAACAATTGATTGAAAGATACTGCCATCTAGTTGTGGAGATGAAGAGTATTGCATCTCCAAGAGCAGCAAGACAAAAGCTGACTCTTAGATTGCCAAAACGTACACCAAAAACAAAGCAACCTACACCACCACCATCACCACCACCTGAACCATCACCACCAAAATCACCACATCCATCACCACCTAAATCACCACATCAATCACCACCAAGACAACCATCTCCTATCCAATCACCACCACATTTTACACCACCACATCAAACAACATTCCAAGAACAACCTATTCTTACTTCACAACAAATCTTCCAAACACCACCATCTTCACAACCATATGTTCAAACCACACCTGGTTCTTTTGGTTACAAAATGTTTCCAAATATTCCACCAGAAGGTATTTCTCTTGAAGAAATTGGTGATTTCAACTTTGCAAGTGATGTACAAGTAAAGAATGTGGAAAAGAAAGTTGAAGCAGTGATGGTTGAGAATAAAAGGTTGAACGATCGTGAAAAGATTCTTGAGATGCGTGTCAAGAAGGTTGAATCTGAAAATAAGTCATTTTTAAAGAAAGTCGAAGCTGATCAAACCAAGATAGATATAATGAAAGTGAAAATTGCTGAGCTAGAAGAAGAAAAAGCACGACGTGATGAACAAACAAGTACTTTGAGCTGAAGAACAAAGAACTTGAAGCTGCTAAAGCCATAAAAGAACATGAAATTTACATGATGAACTGGCGCGCTTCCCTTACGCCTATGTTGAACACTCTTCCACGGGCTTGATTCAGCTTTGGGCATTCCCTCTTAAAGTGCCCAACATCTCCACAATTAAAACATCCCGGTCCTTGACTGTTACCATTTCCATTTCCAGCTTGAGCGTTGTTTTGGTTGCGATTTCCATTCCCAGCTTGATTCGCAACATTTCCACGGTTTCCATTTTCGCCATTTCCTCCTTGTTGGCGGTTTCCATTTCCATTCCCATAACCTCGATTTCCAACGCGCCCAGCACCAGTTCCGGCCCAACACGTATCCTTCGTGTGGCCGTTCCTTCCAGATGATTCACACTTCCTCAATCTGCACTGACCAGAATGATGGCGCTGGCACGTGTCACACTTGGGCAGAGTACCCATATAACCCTTTCCTTTGTTCTCAACATCGGTTGCAGCTCTGGCCGGTGTGCTTGATTCACCCTTCTTGTTCACATTACTGGTACCTTGCTTGAAGTTTGAAAACTTCCTCTTGTTTTCACTAGACGACTCCACATGACTCTCTTTCTTCTTCTGCTCAGTAACTGAAAACTTGTTCAACCGAATGGCTTCCTCAGTAAGAGCCACACTGAGATCTATGGCTTCTATAATCGTCGCAGGCTTGGACGTAGTAACCATGCTCATGATCTGAGGTGCTAATCCCCAAATAAAGCGCTCAACACGTTTGAACTCGGGTGTGACCATGTAGAGCACTACATGGGACAAATCTTGAAATCTTTGAACATACTCTGCAATCTTGGGACCTTCCATTTTTAGGTGCCAGAACTCAGTCTATAGCTTCTGAATTTCAGCACGTGAGTAGTACTTCCTTCTCATGAACTCCTTCAGCTCATTCCATGATAACGCATAAGCAGCAGCTTCTCCTAAAGTTTGCACTTGCAGATTCCACCAAGATAGGGCTCCATCCAAAAACAGCCCTGAGATGTAGGTCACTTGTTGCTCGGGAGCACACTTGCTCATTCTAAGGACAGATTTTTTCAGCCCACCTAACAAACGCAACAGCACCTCCTGTGTCGTCGAAATTCACGGGCTTGCAATCGAGAAATTGCTTGTTAGTGCACCCTGCACAAATGTTAGAATTTACAAATGGTATTAGCGGACGTGCTATAAATATCCAAATGTATCATAGTATATCTCAAACGACTTAACATTACCATTGGGTGGGTTGTTATTACCGTTGTTGTTTGAGACATTTCCACTCGTCTCTGCATGAGAGGCAGCGTATTGTGCGATAGCTGCGGCAATGATCCCTTGGAATTCCGCCTCAGTAGTGGGCATGCGCGGGTCACGTCTTGGAGGCATCTTCTAAACGATGATCATGTCGGTCAGGTCATAGTAAATAATATGCGTACGTAATAACATTCATCAATCACATAACATCACATGTTATTAAACTAAAACAATTAATCCAACAACACATATAATGAGAATACTGTGATTCTGCTATCATAAAATCAAGACCACAATACAATGTTTACAAGTTTTATAACTGTATCGTACATCAAAAGTGACTAAGGGCCACATTGCCCTTGTCTGAACTATCTAGTCATCTACAACAACCAATAACTAAATATCAAAAGTCATGACATCAAAATGCGGTCTTCAAGATGCTGTGTAGTCGGCACAATCGCGGTCTTCTCACCAAAAGCCTACCTGCATCGAACCAAAATGCCTATGCTGATGGCGGAGGAGGAGGAGGAAAACGAGAGAAAAGTAAGCGATGCATATGTAACCAGTCCTCCTCTAAGGCACGACAGACGCACAGCAAATATGCAATCTGCTGCTCAGATGTCAAGAAACGAACGTCTGAATCAGGGGAAAGTGGACGTGGAGTGTGCGGTGCTGCAAAGGGGGTCTGACAATGGCAAGGTGGTCGTGGAGCTCTCTCCAACTTCTGAATACGACGTGTCAATGCATTCTGTTGCATCATCAAGGATGTAAGTATGTCCTCCGTAGTGTACCCAACATGGTACGGGTGGTACGGATCAGACAATGGTATGATAGGGGGCGTAGTCATAAAAATGGCTCGCTCGATGGTATGAAAGATGGTGCAGTAGGTGGTGCAACATGAGGAAACTGAGATGTGAACGGTAAAGATGATAACAGTACGGGTGGAACAGAAACAGGCGGCTGCCTCGATGACCCCTCTCCAGGACGAGGTGGCGGTATGTCCTGGAGGAACGTAATGGGAAGATCAGTGCGATGAACATTCGTGGTGTGTGGGGGAAACAATGGAATATCAGTGGGTGCAGAAACAGGTGCTACTGGAGGAGTGACAGGTAGCACAAACGGTGGGTAATCGTCATCGTCATCGATCCACCCGTTGCGGGTGTCGGCGTAACGAGGATATATGTGAGCAGCAAAAGGTGCATGGTCGACCAATACCGGCACGGGATCAGGTAATGGTACATCAACAACAGGATCATCCACCAATGGTGGGGCAACAACGGGAAGATCAGCAATGGGTATATCATCAACAAGAGGTGTAATGGCTGGTGCATCATCACGAACAGGGTGATGCTCTAGTGTAGGATCAGGAGCAATAACAGGCTCTGGGGCCATGACAGGCTCGGGGTCAACAAGATCCTTATCAAAATCAGCAGGAATGTCAAACAAAGGATCAATAGTGTAACACCTCGAAAAATTTCGTCCAATAATGTCTTGACACGTGTCATAAAGTTCCGTTATGTGAAAACATACTTTAGAGGGACTAAAAGTGACAAACAGTGAAAACTATGGAACGTAAGGGTCCAAAGTGTCAACAACGGATAAATAGACTCTATGATAACCCCACATAATGTTTATAACCTTTAACGGATGGTTCATGGATCATACGACGCGGAAATTGCACAAAAGTGATGTATTGTAAACTATAGGGGCCAAAAGTGTCAACATGTTTAATTTATACCTCTGAGTGAACTTTTGGCAGACCCGAAGCTTTGTATAGCTAAAATATACTCACTAGAATATGTGGTAAAAATTTCGTGAAGTTTCGTCAACGTATGAGAAAGTTATGGCCAAAACCGTACTTAAGGGACTAAAAGCGTCAACGTCGAATTCAGGGCTTTTTCGGTTGAGCGCAAAGTTATCCGAGGGCATTACCATGTTGGTAAAAGTCCTAAGGTCCATAAAAACCAAGTTTGGGGGTTTACGGGTCGAGAATAGTAGCCGAAACATCACGTACAAGCTCAGGGACCATTGCTGTCAATACATGAAAGTTGTAGGCTGATCAGGAGGGTCAGGCAACCCGCCTGGACATGCCCAGGCGGGCCGCGTGGGACTGCCAGCGACCAGAATTCGGTTTTGGGTCTATTTGAGTCCGATTTTAAGTGTGATACAGCTCATTTGCACCTCCAATTTACCCAATAACATGCCATGCATGCCTACAACTACAGGAGCCTCGAAAATTCTGATTTAAATCAGATTATTGATCATTTCTTGATCATTTTTCATAGTAACAAGTGCTCTCTCTATCAAGAACCTTCAAGGCAAGACTTCTGGAGCTAAACTGATCATCAAGGTCGACTTCTAGTGTCCACTAAACATCTCTAGGACCATTGTAAGCTTTCAATTCGTTCTTTAATCCGTTTTTGCTTTGATTATTAGTAAAAGTCAAACTGGGTGTTCATAACCTTTGACTTTCTGATTAAACGGATTTCTTTCAGTAATTTCTCGAATTGAAACTTGTTATAGATTGGTATTTATGTGGGAAACAAACCCTCTAAAGGTTACTAACTGATTCCCACTACATGCATGCTTAATGTCGAGTCAAACCTATTTCTAAAAAGTCAACAGAAGCGATTTTTGTGAAAAATGATATGATTAATGATATAGATGACATGCAACCTGATTGATCATTAAAAATAACTTGTAATACATATAAGAATGTGTTTTAATCATCATCAACTCGACGATCTATAGTGTAGACACGAATCGGAACCGAAAGTCTTGTAAAACGATTATTTCGTAGACTATCGATTCGGATTCGTACATGCATGTACAAGATCTGTATTGGAAAGTATTTTTGACTATTTTTATTTTAGTTAAACTTTCTGGAACTTTCTTTGATTGAGTCTATGCTTAGCCTATTCGAATGCATGTTTCCGGTTTATGCATAAAGTTGACTATTTTGCCCTTTTTGATTTAAAACGGGATTTTTGGAAAAGTGAAAGGATAGAAATCTTTATTTTTATTATATAAACTTGCACCGAAAATTTCGGATCAGTTGGTGGTCCAGATTGTGAGTTATGGCCATTAGCGTAAAACTATATTATAAATTTACATAAACGGTCCTTTTTGCGTAGAACCCGTTTCTGGCCACGTTTTGGTACAAAACTTTTTACCAACTGATGTATTATAATATTCTGGGAATTTTGGTGATTTTTAATTAATTTTTGGCTGAACGGATCCTAGGTCGCCTAGTCATTTCGGCTTATGTCGGTTTTGACCGTTTTAGCCATAAAATGAGTTTTACACCTCCTTTTGACCCGAAACCTTTTTCTACTGATTTTATATGATGAATAAATTATTATAAGACTTCTGGAAATATAAAAATCTCAGGTTTAATTTGAAAACCCTAAAACGCCCTTAAAATCGCATATTTAGCGTTTTAAGCGCATAGTAAGCGTCATACTTGTTTTAAACCTATAAAACTTATACCTACTGATGTAAATTACATATTTTCATATAATAACAGTAAGTATAATATTTTGAACTCAGGTTTCCAGTTTTGGCACTTTTAGCCCTTGTGAAATTACTAAAATACCCCTACGGTGCATAGTTTGGTTTTAAATGATATATTTGGTATATGGGTCATACCCTACTGATATAATATGTTATATTAAGTATATTTACTGTATGAACCAGACCCGAAACTCAGATTTCTGATTTTACCCTTTTATTATCTTTTAAATGACCAAAATGCCCTTCTAAGGCATAAATTGGGTTTAAAATTATTCCGGGCAATATAGAACATAACTTACTGATATAATATCATATTCTAAGCATATTAATTCAGGGAACTTGCATTTGAATCTTTTGGCTACCCATATCGCCCTTTTCGCGTTCGGTTCGGTTTACGTAACTAGTTTGCGTAAATTGACCGAAACGGGTCAAACGATATCATTTTTACTTCAAAATCCAGAATGTATTTAGTATACCCATATTATACAAGTATTCAAACTTGTCGGGTCTAAATCACATTCTATCCGGTCTTTCGCTTAATCGTGCGTAAACCGTATCATTCCTAAAACTAACCGGTCAAAGCTTAAGCTTAAATAAAAGGCCGTTAGGAATCTAATAGGTTAATTATAAACCTTTGTTCCAGATTAGGAAGCCCGGTAAAAGCCACCACCACTTATCGTTTGTGACTTATACTTGCTCAGGTAAATACATTTTGACTTATTTTCCCTATACGGGCTTGGGGTACGGTATTTAAAATACCGCTTGATCGGGCGCACAAGTCCTGCGCCCTATGGGTGTACAGTCTTGAATAGCTTGTGTGATTTCGTTTAAACAGTTTTGTCTTACTTAAAGGCTTTGGGGGGTTGTTGACCGTGTCCCGGATATCCTTGGCATTATCTTACGAGATGGCCACGACCAGAGCACGGGGTGTAGGCGTACACTCGTCGTGTATAACTCTTTAATGTGGTGTGTCAATTAAATCTCTAGCCCGGACAGTAGATCCCGGGCCACCAGAGATATAAGTGCATGTAATTCGTTCACAAGTTTATGTTTTATAATTATCCCAAGTTAATAAAAATATTTATGCCTAGTGCATTTAAATAAATTTTCAATCATTTTCAAAATGAGTCAGTCGATTTGTATTTACCAGTGTAAACTGACGTATTTTTCCCAAAAGATTAAGTGCAGGTACTATACGGAAATAGGCTGGCTGTTTCCTAGAGAGCGTCCACAATAGTCTCGCAAACTCGGACGACATTTATCTGTTGAACTATTTATTTCTATTTTTATTTGATCCGCCTGTGGATCCATTTCAACTACTGTGATATTTATTATTACACTTTATTTAAAAGTTGAAATGTTTCTATTCTGCTTCCGCTGTGCATTATTATATTGTGTTGATTGTCTATGACGATGCCAACTACGTCACTGTACCCCACACCGGGCCCACCGGTGACACGTGGAAATGGGGGTGTGACAGGTTGGTATCAGAGCCAACGCTGAGTGAATTAAACACTATCCTAATGTGTTTAATCTCAGTTACACAATTGCACATTCCTCGATTTTCGAGTCTAGACAAAGAACTTAGGAATGTTCAACTTCTCGTTTAATTTATTTTTATTTATTATTGCATTGTCTTACATATATTGTTGTGCAACTTGTTTGATTTTTGACAGGATCAGGATGCCGCCAAGGATGAGAGGTCGTGGAGGATTTCCCACATCACACGACCATGAGGCAGGGCCCTCACATAGGCGAGCACCATCCGCCATGCACAACACAGCCGCCAATGACCTTTGGAGGTCTTTCGCCGAGCCCGCTAGGCACTCGGTTTCAGCAAGCACTTCGCCGTCGTTACCCCATTCGTTTGGGCCCCATTCGGAGAACGGGCCCCATGGTTCGCATGGATCATACATACCATTGCACCAGTCACCGCACCAGTATCCAGCGCCAGCCTACCAGGGTTTGTATAACCCTAATGCTTATGTGGAGGAGCCAGTGGGCCACAACCCACTCGGGCCGGAGGACCATTTTCCGGGAGGGCACGAGATGGACGTAGACGAGGATACGGACCCGTCGCTACCACCATCAGGTACGCCTAACCATCCGATTGAGATATCGGATGGGTCACCATACACAGGATCACCATTTAATGGTGTGGATAGTTACGAGGAGAGGTTTCGGCAGTATGATTGGTACCACACTCCTAGCCACAACTCTCCGATGCTTCAATCACTCCATGGTACTCCGATGCTCCAATCGCTCCATGGTTCACCGGTGCACTCGCAGCACCACTCGCAGCAGCTTCAGCAGCAGCCGCCTCTACCGCAGGACCTATCTGAGGCCCTGTGGCGTGACGTGATCACCCCGTCACCACCGCCGCCACCAGTCTTACCTCCTCCGCCTCAGAGGCCTAGGAGGAACGCGCGCATGTCTACGCACGGAGGGATTCGCATAGGCACCCCTCCACGTGTTAGTAGCAGCCGCTACACGTCTCTACCCGGGGAGTCTGAGACAGGGGAGTCTCAGCATCCCGTATCGGAGGTTACTTCTGTTCCGATCCCGCCTCTGCCGCCGCAGAATTTCGGGGAGCCGATTCCAGCCTTCGCCAGCTCAGCGCCATTCGACCCATTCGCCCAGCTCTATCCTCAGGGCTACGACTACACGGGAGACCCTTATTGGCAAGCTGCCAACTTCAGCTCACTCCCACATAGTGGTCCACTTGGAGACCCTTGGGCTGCTGGCCCATCTACTTTTGGTTACCCTCCGGGTTACCAGCAGCCACCGCAGCCGCAGCCTTACCAGCCGCCGCAGCCGCAGCACTACCAGCCACCACCGGCGCCTATGATGTCGCCGCCGCAGGTTCAGGAGATCCTGCAGGGGATTGATAGCATGCGACGCGAGTTTCAGCACAATATGCGAGAGGATCGCCGACGCACCAGTGGCATGTTTAAGAAGGTATTTGATTTGCTCAAGGGTAAGAGCAAGAAGGATCGTTGAATCCTTCGATTATCATTTCATGTACTCATGTCCCTGCGTGGACATTTATTCCAGTACTCTACCCCTGCGTGGGTATATCTATCTTTCTCTACCCCTGTGTGGGTATGTTATCCTGTTAACCCCTGCGTGGGTTTGTTTTATTTTATTTTGTTATTGTTGTTACTTGTTTAGCCCCTGCGCGGGCCTGTTATTCATGTTATCCATGTTATTTCAAAGTCCCGTTTAGGGCAAATATGTACTGGTATTTTATTGGAAATTTAAATGGTTAATTTGAATTTATCATTTTATTTATATGCATGAATAATATTAAAATAATGGAAAATATCAATTTTTATTTGATTTGCCATTTTATAAGAATCTTAGTAAGGTATAACCTAGCTTGAATGCCTTATTAACAGGCCTGGCCATGATGGTAAAACCTGGTTGAAAGGATTCAACTCCCTGTTAACATCTGAGAACATGTTAACATTCTGGCTAAGCGTGATCTGTAAAATCACAAAGCCACCATTTTTAATAAATTATCTACAGATTTTATCTGTATACAAGTCTATTAATGACTTGATACCTACGGGTTATGACTATGTCATATAGTGGCAGTTGTGGTCTATGACTCCCTGCCTAGTAAAGAATTATCTACAGATTTTATCTGTATACAAGTCTATTAATGACTTGATACCTACGGGTTATGACTAGGTCATATAATGGCAGTTGTGGTTTATGATCCCCTGCCTAGTGAAGAATTATCTACAGATTTTATCTGTATACAAGTCTATTAATGGCTTGATACCTACGGGTTATAACTATGATATATAATGACAGTTGTGGTCTATGACTCTCTGTCTAGTAAGGGATTATTTGTTTAATTATACAATTTATAGTCCTATAAAAATCTAAATTTATAATTTAGTGATTGTCCTTGTGACTAGGCCTATGGTGCCAATATATATATATTCATTCCTTGATTGCTAATAAGAGCCTGAATGAAATTTATCAAATTAACTGCTAAGGTTTTTGATACCATGGTTAATAAATCGTCTAGGACGATAATACTGTTAGGTTCTAAATAAGACCTTGTCCTTTATTGTAGCTTAAAGCTACGATGGCCAAATCGGAAGAAACCAACAGTCATTCTGGGGAACGCTCAGACAATGCAAAGATTCACGTTACCGGTGCAGAATTGCAAGCACTGATTGATAATGCTGTCGCCAAGGCTATGGATAGGCAGTTCAAAGAATCTAGTGGTACTCAGAGTAGAACCCGCTCAGTGACGCATGTCAAGGCTAAGACTCATTCTGGGGCTCATAGTAAGCCGCCGTCTAAAAAGAGTGAGCCGAAGAAAGCTGAGGATGATAATCATTCCTCCAACCACAGCAGCGTCCCAAAGCAGGAGATTGAACTGAAACGTGACACGTACAGCAGGTCCTGTACGTACAAATACTTTGTATCTTGCAAGCCCAGAGATTTCACTGGGGAAAAAGGAGCCGTCGACTGCATGACGTGGATTGACGAGATGGACACTGTAGTTGATATCAGCGGGTGTGCTGATAGGGACGTCGTGAAGTACGTGTCCCAGTCATTCAAAGGAGATGCGTTAGCATGGTGGAAGTCACTCCTACAAGCTGCCGGTAAGGCCACACTGTACGGTTTGTCATGGGAACAGTTTGTGGCCCTGATTAAAGAAAACTTCTGTCCGCAGCACGAGGTCGAGCGAATTGAATCGGATTTCGTATCCTTAGTCATGAAGAACCTCGATTGTCAAGCGTATCTTACTACGTTCAACACGCTGTCTCGTTTAGTGCCTTACTTGGTGACCCCGGAGCCGCGTAGGATTGCTCGATTCATTGGGGGTCTGGCACCGGAGATTAAAGCCAGCGTCAAAGCTTCAAGACCTACAACATTTCGATCCGTAGCGGATCTATCCCTCTCACTCACTCAAGACGTGGTTAGATTGAGAGCCATGAAGAGCTCTGAGGAGAACAAACGGAAACGTGAGGATGACACCTCACGAAGATCTGAAAAGCGACATAGAGGGAACAACGACCACAGGAAAGGGTCGGGGTCTAGGAAAAATGATCATCAGTCGGGTGAGAAACCCAGATGCAAGATCTGCAGGAGGCACCACTTTGGGAGGTGTCGGTTGGAAACGAAATCCCAGTCTTTCGAAAAGCGATGTGGAATCTGCAAGTCCACAGATCATAAGGCTGTGGATTGCAAGAAAATGAAGGATGCAACGTGTTTTGGTTGCAACGAGAAAGGGCACATTCGGCCCAACTGTCCAAAGTTTGCAAAGAAGGCCGAGGAAGGGAAGAAGACTAATGCGAGAGTCTTCAAAATGGACGCAAAGGAAGCAGTCCTTGATGATAACGTCATTACCGGTACGTTTCTTGTAAACGATATTTTTGCTAGAGTTTTGTTTGATTCGGGGGCTGATAAGTCGTTTGTAGATAATAAGTTTTGTAAACTGTTGAACCTTCCTGTTAAAACGTTAAGCGTGAAATATGAGGTGGAATTAGCCGATGGAACCTTAGAAACCGCCTCGACTGTTCTAGATGGATGTGTTATCTCCATTAGGAATCATTCCTTCCCGTTATCCTTGCTTCCCTTTAAGCTAGCTGGATTCGACATAGTGATAGGCATGGATTGGTTGTCAAGTAACCAAGCCCAGATTCTGTGCAATAGAAAGCAAGTAATAGTTAAGACTCCGTCTGGTGAGTCACTTACTATTCAAGGAGATACCCAGCATGGATTGCCGGAGCAAGTGTCCATGCTCAAAGCATCCAGATGCATGCAAAAGGGATGTGTCATTTATATGGCACAAGTTACCATAGATGAGCCGAAGCCGAAGATTGAAGATATTCCTGTTATTTCGGAATATCCTGAGGTTTTCCCCGAAGAGCTACCTGGTTTGCCACCAGATAGGCAAGTAGAGTTTCGGATAGATATCATTCCAGGCGCCGCACCTGTAGCAAGAGCACCATACAGATTGGCACCAACGGAGATGAAGGAGTTGAAGACGCAGTTGGATGATTTATTAGCTAAGGGTTTTATCAGACCTAGCTCATCTCCTTGGGGAGCGCCAATCTTGTTCGTTAAGAAGAAGGATGGTTCGATGCGTCTGTGCATCGATTACCGTGAGCTTAACAAGGTCACTATCAAGAATAGGTATCCGTTACCCAGGATCGACGATCTGTTCGATCAGTTGCAAGGAGCAAGCTATTTCTCCAAGATTGACCTAAGGTCAGGATATCATCAGTTGAAGGTCAAGGATGAAGACGTGCACAAGACCGCGTTTAGGACTCGCTATGGACATTACGAGTTCCTAGTGATGCCGTTTGGGCTCACTAACGCACCAGCCGCGTTCATGGATCTCATGAATCGCGTCTGCAAACCTTATTTAGATAAGTTCGTCATCGTCTTCATTGATGACATTCTTATCTACTCGAAGAGCCAAACTGACCATGAGAAACACCTTCGTTGTATTCTCAAACTTCTGTATCAAGAGAAGCTTTATGCCAAATTCTCGAAGTGTGAATTTTGGCTTCGAGAAGTCCAGTTCCTTGGACATGTTGTAAGTGAGCGTGGTATCCAAGTAGATCCCGCTAAAGTAGAAGCAGTCATGAACTGGCAGGAGCCGAAGACTCCTACTGAGATTCGCAGTTTCCTCGGATTGGCAGGATATTATAGGAGATTCATCGAGAACTTCTCAAGGATTGCTGCGCCCCTAACTTCGTTGACCCGTAAGAAGATTAAGTTTGATTGGGGCCCTAAGCAGCAGGAATCCTTTGACATTCTGAAGCAGAAGCTGAGCAATGCGCCAGTGTTGACATTGCCCGATGGTATAGATGAATTTGTGGTGTATTGTGATGCATCGCATACGGGCATGGGTTGTGTACTCATGCAGAAAGGCAAAGTCATTGCCTATGCTTCTCGCCAGCTAAAGGTGCACGAGAAGAACTACACCACCCACGATTTGGAATTGGGTGCAGTTGTATTTGCATTGAAGCTATGGAGACATTACTTGTATGGAACCAAGTGTATCATTTATTCGGATCACAAGAGTCTTCAGCATCTGTTCAATCAGAAGGAATTGAACATGCGTCAAAGGCGATGGATGGAAACTCTCAATGATTATGACTGTGAGATAAGATACCATCCAGGCAAGGCAAATGTGGTTGCCGACGCCTTAAGCAGAAAGGAAAGGGTTAAACCGATCAGAATCAATGCCAAGCGCATTGAGATAAGAAATAACTTGAATGAAAGGGTGTTAGCTGCACAGAAGGAAGCTGTGCTGGAAGCTAACTATCCTGCAGAAAAGTTAGGAATAACTGAGGAGCAGTTATCCTACGATAAAGATGGAATGCTACGCCTAAACGGACGAATATGGGTTCCAGTATATGGAGGACTTCGGGATGTTATCCTCCAGGAAGCCCACAGCTCTAAATATTCCGTTCATCCTGGAGCTGATAAGATGTACCAGGATTTGAAATCAAACTACTGGTGGATTGGTTTGAAAAAGTCCGTGGCCGAGTATGTGGCCAAATGTTTGACTTGTGCGCAAGTCAAGGCTGAGCATCAGAAGCCGTCAGGTTTGCTTCAACAACCTGAAATTCCCAAATGGAAGTGGGAAATGGTGACAATGGATTTTATCACCAAGTTACCGAAGACGAAAAAGGGAAATGATACCATATGGGTCATAGTTGACAGACTGACTAAGTCAGCTCATTTTCTACCCATCAAAGAGACGTATAGCTCAGATATGTTAGCTCAATTATACGTCGATAAGATAGTAGCGCTACATGGTATACCTATATCTATTATCTCTGATAGAGATACTAGATATACGTCACATTTTTGGAAAAGTTTCCAACAGTCGTTGGGCACTCGTTTGAATTTTAGTACTGCTTATCATCCTCAGACTGATGGTCAGAGTGAGCGTACTATTCAAACTTTGGAAGACATGCTTCGTGCATGTGCGATCGACTTAGGTGGTAGTTGGGATAAGCACCTACCACTGATTGAATTCTCCTACAACAATAGCTACCATTCCAGCATAAAGGCTGCGCCTTTTGAGGCCCTATACGGTAGAAAGTGTAGATCGCCCATTTGTTGGGCAGAAGTTGGAGATGTCCAGTTGTCTGGACCAGATATCGTCTTTGAGACGACAGACAAGATCGTTCAGATCCGTGATCGTTTGAAAGCTGCCAGGGATAGGCAGAAAAGTTATGCGGATCCTAAGCGCAAGGATTTTCACTTCGATGTGGGTGAAAAAGTGTTGCTTAAGGTATCACCTTGGAAAGGTGTAATGCGATTTGGAAAGAAAGGCAAGCTGAGCCCGAGATACATAGGACCTTTCGAGATAATCGAACGTGTCGGGGCAGTCGCTTACAAGTTAAACTTGCCTGAAGAGCTTAGTGCCATTCATAATGTGTTTCACATCTGTAATTTGAAGAAGTGTTTCGCTGACGATTCACTGGTTATACCGCATACAGATATACACATAGACGAAAGTCTAAAATTTGTGGAAAAACCTTTGTCGATTGAGGATCGACAGGTAAAGAAGCTTCGAAGGAAGCACGTGCCTATTGTTAAGGTCAAGTGGGATGCCCGTAGAGGTCCCGAATACACGTGGGAAGTGGAATCCACGATGAAAGAAAAATATCCCCATTTGTTTGAATAAATCTCGGGGTCGAGATTTCTTTTAAGGGGGTGAGGATGTAACACCTCGAAAAATTTCGTCCAATAATGTCTTGACACGTGTCATAAAGTTCCGTTATGTGAAAACATACTTTAGAGGGACTAAAAGTGACAAACAGTGAAAACTATGGAACGTAAGGGTCCAAAGTGTCAACAACGGATAAATAGACTCTATGATAACCCCACATAATGTTTATAACCTTTAACGGATGGTTCATGGATCATACGACGCGGAAATTGCACAAAAGTGATGTATTGTAAACTATAGGGGCCAAAAGTGTCAACATGTTTAATTTATACCTCTGAGTGAACTTTTGGCAGACCCGAAGCTTTGTATAGCTAAAATATACTCACTAGAATATGTGGTAAAAATTTCGTGAAGTTTCGTCAACGTATGAGAAAGTTATGGCCAAAACCGTACTTAAGGGACTAAAAGCGTCAACGTCGAATTCAGGGCTTTTTCGGTTGAGCGCAAAGTTATCCGAGGGCATTACCATGTTGGTAAAAGTCCTAAGGTCCATAAAAATCAAGTTTGGGGGTTTACGGGTCGAGAATAGTAGCCGAAACATCACGTACAAGCTCAGGGACCATTGCTGTCAATACATGAAAGTTGTAGGCTGATCAGGAGGGTCAGGCGACCCGCCTGGACATGCCCAGGCGGGCCGCGTGGGACTGCCAGCGACCAGAATTCGGTTTTGGGTCTATTTGAGTCCGATTTTAAGTGTGATACAGCTCATTTGCACCTCCAATTTACCCAATAACATGCCATGCATGCCTACAACTACAGGAGCCTCGAAAATTCTGATTTAAATCAGATTATTGATCATTTCTTGATCATTTTTCATAGTAACAAGTGCTCTCTCTATCAAGAACCTTCAAGGCAAGACTTCTGGAGCTAAACTGATCATCAAGGTCGACTTCTAGTGTCCACTAAACATCTCTAGGACCATTGTAAGCTTTCAATTCGTTCTTTAATCCGTTTTTGCTTTGATTATTAGTAAAAGTCAAACTGGGTGTTCATAACCTTTGACTTTCTGATTAAACGGATTTCTTTCAGTAATTTCTCGAATTGAAACTTGTTATAGATTGGTATTTATGTGGGAAACAAACCCTCTAAAGGTTACTAACTGATTCCCACTACATGCATGCTTAATGTCGAGTCAAACCTATTTCTAAAAAGTCAACAGAAGCGATTTTTGTGAAAAATGATATGATTAATGATATAGATGACATGCAACCTGATTGATCATTAAAAATAACTTGTAATACATATAAGAATGTGTTTTAATCATCATCAACTCGACGATCTATAGTGTAGACACGAATCGGAACCGAAAGTCTTGTAAAACGATTATTTCGTAGACTATCGATTCGGATTCGTACATGCATGTACAAGATCTGTATTGGAAAGTATTTTTGACTATTTTTATTTTAGTTAAACTTTCTGGAACTTTCTTTGATTGAGTCTATGCTTAGCCTATTCGAATGCATGTTTCCGGTTTATGCATAAAGTTGACTATTTTGCCCTTTTTGATTTAAAACGGGATTTTTGGAAAAGTGAAAGGATAGAAATCTTTATTTTTATTATATAAACTTGCACCGAAAATTTCGGATCAGTTGGTGGTCCAGATTGTGAGTTATGGCCATTAGCGTAAAACTATATTATAAATTTACATAAACGGTCCTTTTTGCGTAGAACCCGTTTCTGGCCACGTTTTGGTACAAAACTTTTTACCAACTGATGTATTATAATATTCTGGGAATTTTGGTGATTTTTAATTAATTTTTGGCTGAACGGATCCTAGGTCGCCTAGTCATTTCGGCTTATGTCGGTTTTGACCGTTTTAGCCATAAAATGAGTTTTACACCTCCTTTTGACCCGAAACCTTTTTCTACTGATTTTATATGATGAATAAATTATTATAAGACTTCTGGAAATATAAAAATCTCAGGTTTAATTTGAAAACCCTAAAACGCCCTTAAAATCGCATATTTAGCGTTTTAAGCGCATAGTAAGCGTCATACTTGTTTTAAACCTATAAAACTTATACCTACTGATGTAAATTACATATTTTCATATAATAACAGTAAGTATAATATTTTGAACTCAGGTTTCCAGTTTTGGCACTTTTAGCCCTTGTGAAATTACTAAAATACCCCTACGGTGCATAGTTTGGTTTTAAATGATATATTTGGTATATGGGTCATACCCTACTGATATAATATGTTATATTAAGTATATTTACTGTATGAACCAGACCCGAAACTCAGATTTCTGATTTTACCCTTTTATTATCTTTTAAATGACCAAAATGCCCTTCTAAGGCATAAATTGGGTTTAAAATTATTCCGGGCAATATAGAACATAACTTACTGATATAATATCATATTCTAAGCATATTAATTCAGGGAACTTGCATTTGAATCTTTTGGCTACCCATATCGCCCTTTTCGCGTTCGGTTCGGTTTACGTAACTAGTTTGCGTAAATTGACCGAAACGGGTCAAACGATATCATTTTTACTTCAAAATCCAGAATGTATTTAGTATACCCATATTATACAAGTATTCAAACTTGTCGGGTCTAAATCACATTCTATCCGGTCTTTCGCTTAATCGTGCGTAAACCGTATCATTCCTAAAACTAACCGGTCAAAGCTTAAGCTTAAATAAAAGGCCGTTAGGAATCTAATAGGTTAATTATAAACCTTTGTTCCAGATTAGGAAGCCCGGTAAAAGCTACCACCACTTATCGTTTGTGACTTATACTTGCTCAGGTAAATACATTTTGACTTATTTTCCCTATACGGGCTTGGGGTACGGTATTTAAAATACCGCTTGATCGGGCGCACAAGTCCTGCGCCCTATGGGTGTACAGTCTTGAATAGCTTGTGTGATTTCGTTTAAACAGTTTTGTCTTACTTAAAGGCTTTGGGGGGTTGTTGACCGTGTCCCGGATATCCTTGGCATTATCTTACGAGATGGCCACGACCAGAGCACGGGGTGTAGGCGTACACTCGTCGTGTATAACTCTTTAATGTGGTGTGTCAATTAAATCTCTAGCCCGGACAGTAGATCCCGGGCCACCAGAGATATAAGTGCATGTAATTCGTTCACAAGTTTATATTTTATAATTATCCCAAGTTAATAAAAATATTTATGCCTAGTGCATTTAAATAAATTTTCAATCATTTTCAAAATGAGTCAGTCGATTTGTATTTACCAGTGTAAACTGACGTATTTTTCCCAAAAGATTAAGTGCAGGTACTATACGGAAATAGGCTGGCTGTTTCCTAGAGAGCGTCCACAATAGTCTCGCAAACTCGGACGACATTTATCTGTTGAACTATTTATTTCTATTTTTATTTGATCCGCCTGTGGATCCATTTCAACTACTGTGATATTTATTATTACACTTTATTTAAAAGTTGAAATGTTTCTATTCTGCTTCCGCTGTGCATTATTATATTGTGTTGATTGTCTATGACGATGCCAACTACGTCACTGTACCCCACACCGGGCCCACCGGTGACACGTGGAAATGGGGGTGTGACAAATAGGGGCTACGGGCGCCTCTAAGGGCTGGTCCATGTGAATAAACTCGATATCATGGTCAGGATCGAAATCAGGGGGAAAGACTGGATCAAGATCATCATCGATCTCTCAGTCGAACTCGAGTGACGGACCAGGTGCAGCTGACATCGCCATGTCGGGGTCGGCGTCAGAAGAGTGATGCTGCACAGTCTGGTCGTGCAAAGACGCAGATGCCACAGACTCCAATGAATCTGGGATAGGTGAACCAACAGGAAGCTCCTCTACAGGGGCCTCAGCAATGGAAGAATAACGTCAGCATCGATCGGGGCCCCGCCCTCATAGTCGTCCTCAGGCGGACCCTCCTCGAACAGATCAATGTCGTCATCAGATACGACATCGAGTGGCACATCCACCATGGGGAAAGCAGCAAGCGGGACAGGAGCAGGGATCACCGCAAGAGGTAAATCCCCAGTAGGAATGCCATCAGCAGGCTGTATCTGAACTCCGATGTCTGGCAGTGCGAAGGGCTGAAAATCGTCGTCATCTGTACTCGTGGTGTCTGAGGTGTATACGTCTCCCTCTGATGGTATCTCGTCATCTAACACAACTGCCATAGGATCCAAGGTGTCCGATACTCCTGTGTCCGAAGATGATGGCATGGTGTCTGTAACACAACCACACATATGCACAAATATCAACATGAAATCAAATAAACATGTAAGTCACAATAATGCAAACAAGTAGTTCTCCTAGTCTCTCTAGACTACCCTCCCAGTCTCTCAGACTGAACTCCCTAGCCTCTCAGACTAACTCCCTGGTCTCTAAGACCAACCTCCCAGTCTCTAAGACTAAACCTCCCCAATCTCTAAGATTGAACCCCTCAGTCTCTAAGACCGAACCTCCCTCAGTCTCTAAGACCGAACTCCCTCAGTCTCTAAGACTGAACTCCCTCAGTCTCAAAGACTGAAATATAATTTTGAAAAAAGTGTATTTGTGCCTTTTATTTGTAAAAATGTTTTGTGCACTGTATCTGGACGTTTTAGTGTATGCAATGTAAAAATGTTTTCGTGAGAGCCCTAGTGATCATAGTCTAGACTCGAGAAAGAATCCTAGTTCGCTATGATCGATGCTCTGATACCAAGCTGTCACACCCTGGCTTTTGCGGAAGCGTGGGTTTATTTGGTGTGACTTCTTAATACCATAACAATTATCATAACCATGCTATATGAAAATAAAACACATGATGTTCATCCATTCATAAAGTTTTAAAAGTTACCATGACAACATTGTTTTAAAAGTCGACACATGAAACGAATTACAACCATGACATAATTAAAAACTTGTTCATACGACACGACAAAAGACTTGAAATAAAAACACAGTTTAAGACTTGTAACCCGTCCAGGCAAGGGTCACACTTCCTAAACTCGGATGACATCATTATTCCCTACGCAGCTTGACGTGATTGCATACCTTGCCAGATCCACTAATTTCCTGAAATACACGTAGTTTGAAAAATCAACAAAAAGTTGAGCGAGTTCATGTAAAAGTGAGTATGTATAAACCTTTAAAGTATGTATAAAAGTCCCTGGTATGCAGTAATAAGGAAAAAGAGATCACCAATGGGTTGCAAAGCCACTGGTATGCGTGAGAAAGTGCAGGGAAACTCAAACCTAGCAAATTTGTTACCGGGCTTCGGCTGGAAGACACAGTCACCTCTATGGGCCGCCCTGGCCTCACGGGTGTGGGCTCGCTACACCCAAATAGATCTATCACTCTTGTGTCCCTCGGTAATAACAACGAGGATTAATGGCCTCAAGTGTTGTACCCACCCCTCACATGATCTAGTAGTATAAACCCTCCCTACGCTAACCATACCATGTAATAAATGTTTGTAATAATTGTCGCATGTATTTCACCCCCGAAGTATAAAACTGAAAACAGTAAAGAGAAAAGGGGGACATGAACTCACAGAAGTGTATCTCCTGAAATAGTCGTCAATCCCAACACAGTCTGCTACGCGACGACCTACACGTACTAATGTCTATTAGACGGATGACCATGCCTTGGCTTAGGGTTTAACGTTCTTGGAAAAATAGTTAGGCAACTATTTCGTATTCACACTTCTTAATTATTTAATAAGTGTATTTCCTTCCCAAGGATGGGGGTATTTATACATGTACGCTTTATAATTCCGAAAAATATATTTTAAGTCCCACTTAGAAAATATATTTTAATCACTTGTCTAAAACATTTTAATTCCAAAATATATATATTTTTCCCCAAAAATATTATATTTTACCTCATACATTTTCTAAAATAATACTTTATCAAAATATACGTATGGGAGTATTTTCCGAAATATACATAAGTTACGTTTTAGCGTGTCGTAAAGCAACAATACTTGTGTAACTTAAATATTTATTTTGTGAGAGCGTTGGTATTATTTTGGAGTAGTAATTTCATGGTATTTTCAAGTTATATTATTTTTACCCTAAAAATAATATATCTAGTGCACAGAATAACAAACAATCACACAAGCGTTTTATTATAATATATATATATATATATTCTAAATATATATATTTATCAAATTTCTATTTACGAAAATCAACCTCCGGCACTTAGTATCTTTGTAATAAAAGTGATGGCGAAGCTTATTTAGAAAAATAAAGTTAAAAATATATTTGTAAACTCTTGTTAGAAAAATATTCCTAAGTGTTGAAATTCTAGAAAAAATTCGCCAGAGTTTCCTTAGTAAATGGAGGTGTCCATGCTTACTAGCATATCATTTTCTTTTGTAAAATCATTCAAACAGTCATCAACCAACAATATACAATTTCTAATCACCAATCTTGACAAAAATAAGCATAAATCATAAGCTTATGAACTTGAAATATTTATAAAAGCAAGTAGTAACTTACTAGCATAATTAGTAAGTCTTGTTACCTTTAAAAAGTGATTAGTTTCTTAAAAACTTTATTTTTAAAGGATTTGAACATTTACAACTTCTAGTCATGATTTCCAAAATATTTCTTTGTGAAATTTTCTTGTTACACAAGTGTTTATACCCTTGTTTACTTACTAAAAATGTGTTTAGTTCATACAAGATCCAAGTTTTAACAAAACTCATATTTTCACTTGGTTCTTTCAAAAAACCACTCCTAGATCTTTAGATCTACAAGTTTACAACCCATTTTGATCTTTAAATTTTCAAGAAACATGTATGTAATCAAGTTCATAGCTTATGTGTGGATGATTTCATCATCCACAACATTTTTAACCTTCACATCTTGCTAGTTCATGTCTTTAAACATGATCTAGCAAGTCTATGTGATGAACCATAATATTTTTACTAACAAACAACATACAACAAGCATAACAACACAAGATCAACATGATTTCATCACTACTTTAACCATTTTTCATCTCAAGTTAGTTTATACTTTAAGACTTTGATTATGTTCTTTAGAGTTCTTACATTTTCACCATCCTTTTGACTATTAACCAACAAAAATATGAACAAGATGAAGATCTAAGGCACTTACTACTAGCACAAGGCTAGGGGAGTTTCAAAGCGTAAAAGTGATGGATAAAAGAAAACAAGAGCGCTCCTTGAGCTTCCGAACACACCAAGCTTAGTTGTAGGGCCTCTTGCACCTTTGGGTATGTATAGTTTGCTTAAAGGAAGCTTGATGATGGTGGTATGGTGGTGTGGTGGTGGCGGCCGAACTCAAGGGAAGAAGAAGAGAGAAGTGTGTGTTGATGTTGAGTTGTGAAATGAAGAGATTCATGACCCTTGTGTTAATTTATAAACCAACTTTCATGTTTATCCATCATGTAATGTGTTTCATTAACCAACATCAAGATCATTAAAATAATAAAAAGAATTGTGGGGGGTGTCCAACTACCCATGACCTTCGAAGGGGGGGGGGGATATGGGGTTGGGTTTCAATGGATCTTTACTAATTTAGTTAGGATTTAAGTGTTATAGTTAGTGTATTATTGTGTGTTGTTATTTATAAAGTGTGTTAGGGTGTTCGGGGACCCTAACTAGCTCAGAAAAGTAAAAACAATGTGTTTGGCAATAAGTTTATGTTTCGGGTAAAGTCCGGTTGTTCGGTTGGGTGTTGTCCGTTAAAGTGCTAAATTAATCTTTAAAGTGTCTTTTATATTACTTTCAGTGACACATTTAATTCTTAACACCTTGGAAATATCTAGGACTATTTTGCCAAGTTTTTACACTTTACTAGCGTTGTTAAATGCTGAAATTTGGTTATTTAGTGCAGAATTCTGCACTTAAAGTGTGTTTTAGGCACTTCCGGGCACTGTAACTATCACCTAGTGACGCAGTTTTATGGTTCTCACCTCCCTACACTCCCTACTAGTGTAGTATTCTATCTCTGGCTCATACTGGCCTCAAAAACATTGTCTGTCTAGGTGCTGGCATTGTCAGCATGTTTTCTGGGTTATCCGCTCACTGTGCTAACTGTGCTTTGTGCATCAAGTTTGTCACTAATGTTTGTGTGTAATAAATAGAGTGACAGTATAAAATGTGATGCATGTGTATGTATGTAACAGAAAACAGAAAGCAGTTTAATCACAATTGTAATCAAGCACAGTCATTAAGCACAAATTAAATATTAATTAATTGTACGGATACCTGTAAATGTGAGGGTTGTCACAATAGAGGATGGTGAGTTCAGACATACGTATACAATGGCTGATACTAAAGAGATGACGCGTATTGTTGATCCAGATTTCAAGTTTGATTTTGAAGAGGAACTGAATGCGTTCGATATCAACCAACAACCTGATTATGTATACAAGTATGTTGATGAAGCAGATAATTATGACAGGGTTGAGGTTGAGGATTGCAGTGACGAAGAGGGTGTATCTGAAGACACGTCTAACTTTCCAACTCTTGTTGAGTTTTTCAGTGAAGAGAACAGAGATGAACTGAGGAGAAAAGTAGCTGAAATTTTGAAAGATAAGAACTTTGACGGTACTACGAAAGATCCAGAAAAGGAAGAGAGAAAGAAGTGGTTTCGTAAAGACACTGAAAGAAAGTTTAAGCGTCCTTTGAAGTTCTACAAGAGAGATAGAGATGTTTCGCTTGGTGATATCATTAGCTGGGGATTTCTACCTCAAGTTAATGCATATGCTATTCGTAGAGAATACGGTGTGCAATACTTTGAACGTCTTTATGATATTATGTCCCTAGCCTGGTGGGATGTAGAAGAGTTGTCAAAGGTTAGGACATTGGGCTATCCAATCAGAAAGAACGATGTGCCTATGTGGGGTTTGATAAAGTATGAATCGTTGAAAAACTTCAAGCACTGGAAGCCTCATTACCCGAAGAAAGTTCAAAGGGTAGATCCAGTGACTGGAGTTGAAGATACAATTTTACATGTGAAGAAGCCTAGAGTGATCAAAAATATCCCTGTGCTGAGAATGGAACAAGAGTTCTATAAAGGTTTTGTATGTTGGGTTTACAACTGTATATCAGCTGAAGCTGTGATTACTTACAGGGCAGAGAATGAGATTACAGAAATCTTTGTGTATGATCCTCTGTGGCTAGTGAATTGTTCTGCTAAAGACATCGAATGTTTGTTTGCAAACAAAATCAAAATCTGGTTTAAAGCTGAAGACAGGGATCAAGCGATGCAGTTCCAGAGAGTTGTTTCTATTTGCTTTCAGAAGGGAATTAATGCTGAAAGTAAATGGAACTCAAAGTGGCGAAAGATTGAAGAGGAAGAGAAGTTAAAGGCTAAGAAAAAACGTAAAGCACATGAAGACAGAGATAACATGATGCGGCATACTGTCATTCAACGAATGGCCGCTGAAGAAAAGAAGAAAGTTGATGAGAACGAGAAGCTTAGGAAGCTGTTGCAGAAAAAACCTAAGCCGAGGGAAGAACATTTCAAGTCGTTGTGAAGAAAGCGTTGAAGACCAGACTAAAGACTCCGGCTATATCCAAGGGGGAGTTTGTTGGTGCACGATGTCTAAAACCTTTGTCTTAAGTCTAGGTTATAATGTTTAGGGTCTAAAATGTCAAATCTGTAAAGTTAAGGGGCATTATTGTAATTTCGCATGAAGTAGTCATGACCTAATTCCGCACGGAATTACAATATGTAATTCCGCTTGTAATGTCTAGTATAGTTTCGTGCGGAATTAAGGGCCTATATATATGTGATGTGATCTTCTCATTTGGCACGGAATTAGGAACATTGTCACGAACTGCTGCCAAAATTCCACTGTGTAATCAAGTTGATATTTGAATGAGAAGACTGTTTTAAAGTGATATCTCTGTTTTCTACTCCATTCTTACTGATTCTAAGCTGTTTGTTTGTTTCCGCCACTCAAACAGTTGTGTATTGCCTCTGATTGACTCACTTGGTCGGTAAAACGATCCTACACAAACAACAGGATTGTGGATTCTTTTATCGAACCGGTTTTATTGGCAGCATCAAAACAGGAGACCGGTGCGTAAAGGATGACCAGCGACATTTGGTTTTCTTCCGGAACCTAAGCGACGATAAGAAAGAACGCCGCCATACGTAGTTTTGTGTTTTTTTGGGCTAATTTAACCAGTTGGGCTTATCTAATCAACTGAGTCATTGTTTCAATTGGGCTCCTTTATTTTATAAGTTTGGGTTGGTTAGGGGTATCCTTGTATTATTTTAGGGGTATCTTTTGTATAAAACAAAAAAATATATATAAAAAATTCACTACGCATACGGACTTCAGCCGTAGCCCATGCTACGGCTCACATACCTTTAGTTCCGCCCCTGGTAGGACATGCCAAGTATAGTTATGATAAATTTGTTGATTACTCCAACTTGCCTAGTGAAAATATTTGTCTGGCTGCTAATGTTAACAAAATTATTGAACCAACCACTTATAAAGATGTCGTTAAGGACAAAAGGTGGATTGACGCTATGAATGAAAAGCTATCAGCTCTTCACAGAAATAATACATGGGATATAGTTGATCTACCTAGTGGAAAAAAACCCATTGGCTGTAAATGGGTGTTTAAGGTCAAATATAAATCAACAGGTGAGATCGATAGGTTTAAGGCTAGACTCATTGCTAAAGGGTTTAACCAACGAGAGGGTATAGACTTTGAGGAAACCTTCTCACCTTTTGTTAAAATGGTTACTGTAAGATGTGTCATTAGTTTATCTGTCCAAAATAACTGGCCGTTATACCAACTTGATGTTAATAATGCCTTCCTTTATGGGCATCTTAAGGAAGAAGTATACATGAGTCTTCCTGATGGTCTAAGTGTCAAGCACCAAAACAAAGTGTAACAACTCTCACCAAAACTATTATTTATTTTGTTACTTTGTCTAACAGGAAACCCTAATTGAGACCCCCAAGTAATCTAGCATAAACTCGAAAATTTTCAGAACAATCGGAATCAGGATCAGGGCCCCCTAAAACTCAGGGGGGGGGGGTAAACCCTAGTTGGTATTATCTCGACAGTTTTTGATAGGAATCGAATTTGAACGAACGGTCAACTCAACTAAGCTAGTAACAGACGTGGCTACCCTATGCTAAAAGTGACCTCTCGCGCCACGCGAGAGCTCTCGTGACACGCGAGCGCGCCGTTTTTCCAGTATAAATAGAGGAGTTTGGCACTTGAATTTGGGCATTGGTTCGACGTAAAAATTCGTTCAGTGCACTGAGATATCGTCCATTTACTATAAAAGCACACACACAGCACAAAACGCTGCCGTGACAACAGGGTAATAACTCGATCGCTGCTATGATTCAATGTCCGATCAATTGAAACCAATCCAATGGATGTTTAAGTGCTGCCCACATTAGGGCTATACTTTGCCATTCGTCGTGAATTCGATGGATGTTTAAGTATTCCACTTTGTCATTCGTAGTGAGGGTTTTAATCTCGTGAGTTATCGTAAATGCTGTATTAGTTACTGACCTAGTTTTCGTGTGCATTGTTATTTGAATTAGGTTACAAGGCTAATCAGTAGGCTAAACTCTGCCCGTTTAAATCTGCAATGTGAGTTATTCTCTTTTTATTAACAGTGTTTTACAATACTCCAAGTATTTTTAAAAGTTATAATTACAGGGATTAAGTCGTGGTTATCTTGAATCACTGGCTAGTGGGATATTGTGCACATTACTAATTTCTCACGGTTAGGCTAATAAATCCTAACTGTGATAATCATCACTACTTGGGTGAAAGGACCTAATAGTGGTATGACCATTGTCACCAGGAGGTGACACGGCGCCAGATAAAAATAAGATAGAAGCCATTGTAATCGCTCTTATGCTGTAATCTATGACTATGTGTCGTTTTATCAAATTGAGTGACTCGCCAGTATTTCCCCGCTGATAAAACATTTTTAAAACATGTTTCAGGTGATCTGCTGTGAATCAAGGAAAAGTGCTACGGAGCACTAACAAGCTTGAAGTAGTGGCTCAGTAAAAATAAATAAACATGTTTTGTAAAACAGGGGTTTCTCGGTGAAATTCCCTTATTGTAAATTACGGGTTTTATCTTGAATTATGAAATAAAATAATCGGGCATTTCAAGTTTTAAAGATCCCGTTAAAACTTCCGATGTCAAATTAAATAATAAATACCACGGGTTTTCTGTCCCGCGGCTCCTGAAACGGGTCAAACCGGGTCGGGGACCATGACACAAAGTTTGCAAATTGAACAAGTCCTTATATGGCCTCAAACAGGCCCCACGCATGTGGAATGAAAGACTTGTTCAAGCCTTTGTTAAAATTGATTTCGTTCAGTACAAATGTGACCATTCTATGTTCGTCATGTCTGAAAAGGATGCCTTTATTGTCTTGCTAGTCTACGTTGATGACATTGTTCTAACTGGGAATAATGAAGGAAAGGTGAATGAGGTCAAAAAAATTTTAAAAACTGAACTTCTGATTAAAGATCTTGGTTTCTTGAAATTTTTCCTTGGAATCGAAGTTATAAAAACCAATGATGGTGTGTGTCTTTCACAAAGAAAATACTGCATGGACCTTCTAAATGAATATGGAATGAGTGGGAGCAAACCTATTAGTTGTCCCATTGAACAAAGTCATGTGCTAACAAATTTAACAAAAAATGAAACCAATACAGTTGACGTTTCACAATATCAAAAGCTAGTCGGTAAGCTAATTTATTTATCCCATACTTGACCAGACATAGCCTATTCAGTACACTATTTATCTCAATTTATGCACAAACCAACTGAAGCACACACTCAGATAGCCTTCAAAGTCTTACGGTACCTCAAAGGGGCACCTGGGACTGGAATTATGTTTAAACAAGCTAACTCATTTCACCTAACTGCCTTTTTCCGATTCGGACTGGGCAAAATGCACTGATAGTGGAAGGTCTATCACTGGTTTCTGTATTTGTCTTGGGGGTTCGTTGGTTTCTTGGAAAAGCAAGAAACAGAGTGTTGTGTCTAGATCTTCTGCCGAGGCAGAATACAGATCAATGTGCAGCGCAACCTGTGAAGTGTTATGGCTGATAAATATCCTTCGTGAACTGAACGTTGATGTTACCATTCCTGTAATATTAAATTGTGATAGCTCAGCTGCCTTACCCATTGTCGCAAACCCCGTGTTTCATGACAAGACCAAGCATTTTGAAGTTGACTTGTTCTTCTTACGGGAAAAGATAGCTTCAGGTCTGATTAAGACTTGTGGTATCAAGACTGAACATCAGCTCACTGACCTATTCACTAAAAGTCTTTTACCAAAAGCTCATTCTCAAATGTGTAAGTCCCTGGGTCTTATCAACCTGTTTGCACATTTAAATTGGGGGGGGGGGGTGTTAAAATGACAGTATAAATGTGCTTCCTTTTTTATAACTTTTCCTACAATATTTCTAATATCCTTTTTCATTTGATGACTGGTTAATATTTCTAATATTCTTTTTTCTTTTATTTTGAGGTTGGTTTGGGTCTGCTGCTTTGGGCCGCTCCCTTCTGCCTGTTGGTCGCTGGCCTGCCTTTTATGGGCTTTCTAAGGATGGGCTCACAGCTGTCTTATTCGCTAGGGTTTGGTGCTCATCATAAAAGAAGTCTCCGTGGTTGCTGTCTTCATCGATCATCTGATCTCATCTTGTCTTTGCTGTTCCTTGTCCTCTCATACTTTCTTACAAGTAAAATTCGTGAGTGCTGAGGCTTGCTGCTGTTTTACTTTTGCTCTTGTTCAAGCATATGATTCACCAGTCAATCTGTGATGACTGGTTAATCATTCTATTGTAACTGTTCTTGTTTCCATACGAATAAGTCTGTGCCTTTTCATTTGATCTAAGATTTGTGACAGAAATGCCATGACTTGATCTTCAACACTTGGGCTTGCATCATGTCTACAACTATTTACTAGTTACTTATTTTAATAGTTCACAAAAAAATCATTTACCGCTAACATAAGTTTTTGAATTGCAAATAACTAATTGCAGAAGCCAAATTTTATTTTAACTATGTTTGTTCAAAATTTCAACTTAGAACAACCAAAATTGATTTACATTGTTTACTCGAATCGCAGAAACTAAAATCAGTTTTAACATGTTCGTTTAAAGTATAGGAACCTAAAATTGATTTAACTTGTTCGTCCAAAACTTCAATGGAATATCAAAACTTACAAAAGCGAAAACGAAAACTGAAATAACATGTTTGTTTGACTTCCATAAGCCAAAATTGACGGGACATATTCATTCTGACCGCCAAAGTCAACTACAAATTTGAAATTACAATTATAAATCTATTAATACTACATGCTTAGTCCTTGTGTAGAGGAACGTGATAAAAGGGTTATCTAACCTATAGTTTACCTAGATGACATATAGGGGGTGTTTGGGATTGCGTTTTCAACCTAATTATTTGATTATTGTGTTTTGAAATCACAAAAAATCTATTTTGAGTGTTTGGTAAAAAATTAATAAAAAGTGATTTTTTACGTTTTGTAGAGTTCAAAACGTGATAATCCATAAGTAGGTCACCGCTTGCTACAGGAAAACGTGATAATCCAAAAACTGATTTTTTACGTTTTCACTTATTTATTTTTTTGAAATATATATACTTGCCAAACACTCAAATAATTGATTATCTGATTATTGTGATATCAAACAACATAATCAAATCCAAACAATGTTGATTATCTGATTATTGTGATATCAAACAACATAATCAAATCTAAACACTATCTTTCTGCAGCACGTTTTGTTACAGCTAATTATCTAATTATGATTATTCAAAACGCATAATCTATTTTCAAAACTCAACCCCAAACACCCCCATAAAGAGTCCTCAATATTTTCAAGAACGCATTAGGGCATTAGGCCACTCGGTATGGGGGTCATCCAGGCCAGACGACGCCCCCAAAAACCATCCCGGGTGGTCCGTCGGTGTCGAGATCGTCGGGGGTGGGACGATGGAGACGGTCACAAAAAGACAAAAACATATCCTCCTTCTCACACACACATTATTTTAGGCACATCCCCCATTTTCTTAGGTCCATCCTTTTTGCTCCATCCTCACACCCATTCTAAATGACGCTAACATAGAGGCCCATCCTCCATCAACCACACCGAATAGCCTTAGAAAAAACAGAAAAAAAACAACCCCTCTAGCTCCAGGTTGATAGTTTCACACACTCCAAAAAGATGTGAACTTTTGTACAACACATTTCTGTAGATACTACAAAGTATACATTGAATAATAACTTTGACGACACAAAAAGCATATGAGTGGTGCTACGCACGTGCCACATCCTACACCAAGAGAAGAGAAAGGTCTTCGAAATGGGAAATACACAAACATAACACATACTCGAAAACCGACCCAACGTTGACATTATTTACAACACAACCCAAAATTCCCCTTTACCAAAATCTTCTTGCTTTTTCTTCCGATCAAAAACACTTTCAAATTTTCTTCAAATTTCCCAAATTTCTAATCAGACTACACTTCTTTTATGACTTAAAAGAAGAAAAACCCACACAATTTCATCTGGGGATCTGGAAAATCAAAGCAAAGATCTTTGCTTTTTCAATCTTTATGGAACAGCTCATCAACTTCATCATTCGTCCACCCAGGTGATTGATTTACATAATTACATTACCCCCTTTTGAATTTCACTTATTTATGTGTTTTCTTGATAACCCTTTTGATTTTACCCAATTTTTCATCTGGGTTTTTATGGGTTGTTTTCAAGAATTGTCAATTCTACTGCTTTATCGAACTTCAAGAACTTTTTAGGGTTTTTTTTTTGTATTATTTTTTTTTTTAGAAATTGTGTTTAATATTTTTTTTTTTGGTTCAAGAATCTTTTACTTCCATTTTTTGTTTTTAGTTTTGGTATGATTTAGTTACTGAATTTGGTTTGGTTCAATTGGTGTTTAGGGTTTCTGATAATTAAGTGGATAATTGATTGGATTGTTGGATATTTTGTTGATAAGTTTATACACATTTCTGTTCTCCAAAATGATGTTTGGCATTATAATTAAGTAGTGTGTTTCTTGAAATGGAGGCAGTTCTTGCAGTGATTATGCTTGTTGCTTGTTATATACTGTTTTCAACACCTATAGTTAATTGTTACTCAGTGTTATGCCTTATAGATTCATGTTAATTAAAGCATGTTTATGTATAAATGAGCATAATCCTCATACATGTCATGAGTCATGACAAATCTCTTCTTTGATGACAGAGCTGAGTATGAGCCAAACAATGACTTACTAGATCAAGAATTCATGCTTAAAGGAAAATGGTTTCAAAGGAAAGATATAGAGGTTAGATTTGTTTATACTGTTGTATCGAAGTTTTTTTTTTTTTTTTTTTTTTTTTTGTTAAGAAATAATCAGTTACAATGACCCTTAAATCCTCTGGCTGGGCTTTCAGAAGTTGTAGTGATTTTGGTTGTGATTTTAAGTTCGTTTCGTTATTTCAGATTGTAAATAGCCGTGGAAATGTTCTTAAGTGTAGTCACTACTTGCCTATTGTGAGTCCTGAAGGAAAACCTCTGCCATGTGTAATATACTGCCATGGAAACAGGTTAGCGAGATACTCGTTTGGCTTATACATTCACTCTTGAACCCAACGTTTTATATATATCTGGCTGCGTTATGATTTTCACAGTTAAAAGTTTTAATCTCATGTTACTCTTATGAACTCGTCGTATATTATAAAACAATTATTGAAACTTGATAGTTTGTCGGTTTAAGACGAATAAAAAATAAACAAGTTGTTTATAACCGAACTTGAATCTAAATGCAGTACAAACTTAACCTCTTAAACCTAGAGGCTAGAGGACACGAAGAAGGCTCCAAAAACGGTAATGTAACCCGAGGAAAGAATCAATGAAGCCCATATGATAAATAAAATATAACATAAATGTCATCAACTGGTTACAACCATCCAAATCAATAGAAAACTACCAAATAAATTATATTAAAATATAGTTGTGAATTTTAATATGCTATGACGGTGACACACTACCAAGTATGGAATATGATGGATATTCATCTTTGTTTCATATATTGTATTTCTCTACCGAGAACATATTTAAATTCAGTTAATATCTAATAAGGATAACTTCAGTATTTCAGAATAAAAAGCCGTATGATAATCTGAATATTTGATTTCTTGGTAACTATTCATTATAGATCTACCTCTCACGTTGAGCAAAATCTTAATTTATAATTATAACACAATAACATTACAAGTCTACAAGAACTAGTATATGCCATAGTTATTAAAGGCGCTAGGCGCACAGGCGCAAATAGAGCGAAGGCCTGAGAAAAAAAAGCGACCGATGAAAAAAAGAAAAAGAAAAAGAAAAATATATTATGTATTAGAAAAATAATAATATTCTTTAAATAAAATAAACAAAAGCTATTATATAACATTATAACATTTAATATCATATATTTAGTACCAGAAGTTCTAAAATATTTAGTGTACTGGTGAAGAAAAGTAGTTTGCCTTCAATAAAAGTAGAAACCTAACTAGAATTTAGCCGAAATTTAGAGAATTTAGCCAGAAAATATCGGAAATCTAGGAATCTCGTCGAAATCTGCGCCTGAACCATCAACCGGAGAATTAAAGCGCATTTGCCTCGACTTAAAGCGCAATTGCCTCGCCTCGCCTGGAAAATGGACCTAGGCGCAAGAGGCGATGGCTTTTAACAACTACGGTATATGCATTATTAGCAATTTATTTTCTTCTTTTTTATCCTCAAAGTTTGAAACATTAAGCTTTTTTAGTTTTGCCTATATGTATTACTAGGATTTCCAATCACTGTTGACTAGCCAATATGTGTGTGTATATTTTTAAAACTTGCGTTCTTACGAGGTGCTAATGTGATGATGTGGCAGTGGGAGTCGTGCAGATGCTAGCGAAGCTGCTATAATATTACTGCCATCAAATATTACGGTTTTTACCCTTGATTTCTCTGGCTCCGGACTATCTGGTGGAGAGCATGTCAGTCTAGGGTGGTATGAAGTAAGTTAATTTATAATATTATATTTCTTAAAAGAATTGTTACCTTCGTTATTAAACACACGGCTGCCTTGATTCTTTCTTTTTTTTTTTTTTTTTTTTTTTTTTTTTTTTTTTTAAAGTTCACTTAACATACTATCAGTTTACCAATACATGAATGCTTAATATTTGTAATTTTTATTAGGTTAATTTTCATTCTATAAGTTGACAAGAATTGTTTTATTTCCAGAAAGATGATTTGAAATCCGTGGTAGATTATTTGCGGTCTGATGGAAATGTTTCATTAATCGGCCTTTGGGGACGATCAATGGGTGCGGTAACAAGGTAATATGAATGTTTATTAATTTTACAGTCTTTCAAAGTAGAGATAAAAACCCTTTTATCACATTATTTACATCAAATGGTTAAAGATTATGTCTTATACAGTAAATAATAAAAATGTACTTAATTTAAAATAAAACCATTGATGATGTCAGCCTGATGTATGGAGCTGAGGATCCTTCTATTGCTGGAATGGTTCTTGACAGTCCGTTCTCTGATTTGGTTGATCTAATGATGGAACTTGTCGATACTTACAAAATTCGTCTTCCTAAGTTTACCGTAAGTGGATTATTATTATTTCTGATTTTTACAAATCGTGGTGATTTGTCTTAAAATCTTATGTTATGTTAAATGCGTTCAGGTTAAGTTTGCCATCCAGTACATGCGAAGAGCTATCCTTAAAAAGGCAAAATTCGATATCGTGGAGCTTAATACTATAAAGGTTACGAAACATATCCTTATGTTTTCATATGTTTCATTACGCGTTGTTGTCTGTTCCTTAGACGTGAAACTCATACGGGTATTTTAATTGAAGGTTGCAAAATCTTCTTTTGTTCCAGTTCTGTTTGGCCATGCTGGCGATGATGATTTTATACAGCCACATCACTCTGATCGTATCTATGAAGCTTACATGGTAATCTACTAACTCTTAACCTCTCTAGTCAAGACAACAATTAGCCATTTGATTGTTGCAGATTTTGTCGCATTCAAAATTTTATTTATTAGTATAATATCTTTACAGGGTGACAAAAATATCATCAAGTTTGAGGGAGATCACAATTCTCCGCGTCCTCAGTTTTATTTCGACTCTATAAATATCTTTTTTCACAATGTCTTGCATCCTCCGGAAGATGAAGTTAGAGGAAACTACTTTGATTCATCTCTTGATTACCTTGGCACGGTATATATTTACTCTCTCTCTCTCTCTCTCTCACACACACACACACATGCACACTTTCGTATTTCTTCAAGTAAGGTTCTTTTAATCAGTTATTATGATTGTAGGACATTCATGGAGTTGGATATGAAGACGACTTTATCGTTGCACCTCAAGGTATGATATTTATTTTGCGTTGGTTTGATTCCATATATCGTAAAAATTCTATTAATTTATCTTTTTTTGGTCATGCGAACGGATATACAGCATCGAGTAGCACAGAGGATGCTATTAATCAAGTTCGTTCTAAAAGGCCAATGAGTAGGACCGAGGTTAGTAATTGATTGTTTAAATTTCCGCATATGTGGGCATGTGTCTTTTTCTTCTTTTTGTTAATTTTTCTATATTATGTAATGTTATTAATTATTTTCTATTAACTTTTAGGTCCCTTCTGATATCCCATCAACAGATAAACAATGTATTTCCGAGGTATTTTTATTTCTATTGGCGTAATATGCTGTTACGGTTTAATTTAGTCACTATTTTCTGATATTCGGTTGGAAACATTTGGATCAACTTTTGTTACAAGAACTTCTGTTTTTAGAAATTTAGAAACAAGATGTTTTTTTTTTTTTTTTTTTTTTTTTTTTTTTTTTTGATGAAAGGAAGAAAACAAGATGTTGATGTAGTTGATATTATCGTTGCTTCAGGATGAAGAAAATGCGACCAAACCTATCCCGTCATCTTCGAAAATGATCAGTTTTGAGTTTTCTAATGGTCATCCTCATACACCATCATCGGCAGATGATCATGAATATGTGGAGTACCCGCTGCATCACATGGAAGGTTTCCCATGCGATATCGAGGAAGAAGAAAGGGTAAGCCTTTTGTCAATAAGGGTCGGGTCAAAATTGGTACTTTTTAACATGGGTCAAAACAGGTGGGTTGACTTTGAAACATATTCTTTTGGTTCCTTTCTTGGGGTTTTCCATAAATTATTAAGAGTAAAATGCCATATTCGTCCCTGAGGTTTGGTCGGTTTTGCGGCTTTCGTCCAAAGGTTTGTTTTTCCGCATCTGGATCCAAAAGGTTTGAAATCTTGCCATTTTCATTTGGCTCGTTAGCTCCATCCATTTTTCTCCGTTAATTCAGGGGTGTTATTGTCTTTTTTGTTAACTTAAAGGGCAATTCAGTATTTTTCACTTTATGTACAAGCATTTAAAATACCCTGACCAAATCTGTTAGACCGAATTGCCCTTTAAGTTAACAAAAAAGACGGAAATACCCCTGAATTAAGGAGATAAATGGAGTTAACGAGCCAGATGAAAATGGCAAGGTTTCAAACCTTTTGGATCCAGATGCGGAAAAACAAACCTTTGGATGAAAGTCGCAAAACTGGCCAAACCTTAGGGACGAAAAGGGCATTTTACTACTCTATTATTAAAAAAGTGTTAAATATGATTGCTGAAAATTTTCCTTTAAATTTACTAAAATAATTCTTTTAAATAATAATCTTTTTTAAACTCGTTTAGATGCTGATGGAAGCGGTACTCCTGTCTTTAAAAGATTTAGAACCAAAACAACCACCTAGCGATCAACCGCCGGCTGGCGATAGCAAATCATCCGCAACAAATCCAAGCCCACCTATACAAACCGATCCTACTGTACGGGCTTCAACAGCAAGCAGCAGCGGTTCACCTTCTCAATTCGTGTCTCCGTGTAATGGCACATCTTCTGCCGAACGGTCGTCAAATACGATTCCTTCTGTTGTTGGTTCATCTGATGCCCCCAAAGCGGGCCAGACCAAGCCAGAACAATCATCAGTACCTGTTGTTGGTTCATCTGGTGCTGACATGGCGGATCAGACCAAATCAGAACAATCATCATCAGCATCTGCTGTTGGTTCATCTGATGCTGACATGGTGGTTGGGACGAAAGCGACAGTGACGGTTGAAAGAAGCCCATCTAGTAACATAATGGAGGGGTTGTTAAAACGTTGGGATTTTAGCTTCTTTAAGAATAGATGATGATTTGTTGGTTGTTATAGGAAGTGTTTGTATGTTGTTGATTATAATTTTTTTTTGTTTTGATTTTGGAGGTGGTGTGGTAATATTGGAAATGGAATGTCATAGAAATATAGGAGGTTGGTGTATTTTGTTGTATATAAGATTCAGTCTGTTGGTTGTGTTTTACTTTACTATATGCATAGTGTGCATGCAATGTTTACAAAAAATATGCTTAAGAAAATAAATAAATTTGTAACATGTCTTTTTTGTTTCACTACAAGGTGCCTTAAATTCAGAATGTTCAATAAAATAATACAGATAATTATATTATTAATGAATTGACTTTTAGTGACATAAACATTCAACTTTAATTATTATTAGCAAGATGAGAATTCAAACTCCACTTCTTTGAGTGGTTTGTATTTACTTTCTAAACTGCAAATAATTCTCTCAGTGGGTTGATCTTTGTGATCAAAATGGAACTGATCTGTAAGCTACTAGTTTATGTTACATTATTATTTCCAATCTCCATATTATCTTTGCAGGAGTGTAATTTTCCGGCAGTTTTTAACGTCGGTGATTCGGGTTCCGATACTGGTGCTTTATTGTCGATGTTTGGAGAACCTGCTGCTCCTCCGCCTAACGGCGAAACTTTCTTCCATTCTTCTGCTGGCCGCGTTTGTGATGGCCGTCTTCTAATCGATTTCATAGGTAATATCCTGTATTTGTAATTCTTGATAATTCAGTTTCGTTTTCTCATATATGTTCCTGCTAGCTCAAAAAAAAAAAAAAAAAAAAAAAAAAAAAAAAAAATCTAGTTTGAAATCAGCTCATTATGCTGGTCTTGGTTTGTAAATGAGCCGAGCTTGAGCCAAAGTAATTTTGCTAATAAAATTTATGTTTATAAGTTATAACCCAATATCACTATATTAGTAAGCACACTTAATGTGGTCCATGAGCCCACTAGGCCATGCTAATATTAACTTTGGATTAAATATTAGAATACATATTTAATATTAATTTAAACGAGTCGGCTCGGGATTTATATGATCAGAGATCGAGCTCAAATTTCGGCTTAAGAAAAAACGAGTCGAGCTGGCTCGTTTACCTTAAAGCCCAAGGTGAATCAGCTTGGCATGACTTGCTCATTAAGCATCACTAGTTTATACTTTAAACTCAAATATAGTTTGTTATAACATGCTTGCACATAGTTTATTTTTCTTTTATGATAATGTTCTTTATTATTTTAAATTTTAGCTGAAGGTGTAGGAGTACCTTATCTTAGTGCATTTCTAGATTCAATGGGTACAAACTTCACCCATGGAGCCAATTTTGCTACCGTCGGATCCACAATCCGACGCCAGAACACTACTATTTTTCAAAGCGGGTATAGCCCAATTTCCTTGGATATCCAGTATGCCCAATTCTCCAATTTCTTGAAAAGGTCCCAAATAATCCGTCGAAAAGGTACTCATTCTTGCCTCGCTAACAGGAGTGACTTGTATACATCATGCGTTAAATGTAATAATACATTCCCGGTCATTGGTGCAGGAGGCGTCTTCAAGAACCTGTTCCCAGAAGAGTTCAAGTTTTCAAGCGCGTTGTACACATTTGATATCGGTCACAACGATCTCACCGCTGGTTATCAACTTAATATGTCTCCTGGTTATCAATATTCAATTCAGTAAAGTCACTAATAGCTTTTTCGAACTACAAGTCGATCCGTTCATCAACCATCTCTAGTTTTCGTTTAAAGACATGGACTGAATTCTAACTCACAGGATTTGTTGATCCGTTCTTGGTGTGTTGTGGGCACGGAGGAAAGTACAACTTCAACATTGCAATGAGGTGCGGTTGGACCAAAATGGTGAACGGTACAAAAACCATGATTGCAAAGTCTTGTGAAGACCCATCATCACGGATCATGTGGGACGGGCTTCACTTTACTGAGGTGGCTAATAGATGGATTTACAATCAGATTGCTGACGGGGCGTACTCTGATCCACCTATACCACTAAAGACAGCTTGCCATAGGATGATTTAAGGCGATTGCATATAGTGAATCCGCTGATTAAACCACAAAACTAGCTAAGAAAGAACCTAACCAAACCAGACAATGTGGTTCAGTTTTTATGTACGTTATTTGGTTGTGGTTCCGTTTAAATAATAATGATTGTGGTTTTAAGTGTATTAATCATGTGTTAAAACAATTTTGTACGATATTAAGTCTCACTAACCCTAATCCCGAACCACTTCCTAAATGCTTAAAATCTTTAGCTTCAAGATTATCCCCATGACCCGCGAACCCAGTCCCACCTTTCTCCAAATTAATCAAATTTCTATCTTTGCAGGCCTTGTTACAAACTAAACAAACCTTATCAACTGCCATAAACTTATCTGCACACTTCTTACAAAACACATGCCCACAAGAACTCAGACCCACAAGTGACAACGTATTAGTTAACGTCGCCTTGCAACTCGGGCAAACATACATTTTATCCAAGCTCGAAGCTTTCTTTTCATCGTTTTTATCCTCAGTGAAGTGAATGGAGAAAAGGGATTTCATTTTAAGCTTTTCTTAACCTTCTGGGCAAGTTGTGGAGGTGGTTGGAGCGTTGACTTTGACCGGAGCGTCATGTAGCAAGAGGGTAACCAAAATGCCTTCATGGTTCTTAGTGCTTCTTGTTCAAAAGATGTGGTTTTAACACTGTTTGCTCCGTGAAATTCGTTTCTGTCTCTGTTGAAGTGTTTGTCACTGTATTGTGGTAGGGCCCCGTGGTTTTGTTGATCGAATGCGTCGAGTTCTCTAGCTTTTTGTAGCGTTAATCTCTCTGTTTCTTGCTTTAGTTGAGAAGTATGTGCAGCTAGCTTCCTGTGAGAAAGAATACTATTGTTAGAAAGAATAACCATACAAGTGATACAAGTAACAATGAAAAACCTAATTAAATATTTGAAGTCAGTTTTAACAAGATGAGTTCAATTGATTCACCATCTATTATCCAATGAAACAGTTCATATCTAAACTAATCCCTCTGGGTGCTAAACGGGTCGTGTTCATAGGCTGACGGGCTTAACTCAACCCGAACCCGAAACTTTTAGACGAACCTGAAAATCGTGTCATACATATGAACCTGGACACGACCCGTTCAACCCGATTTTTTTCCACAAATTAATATATTAAAATTAAAATTTACTAAAAAAAACACAAATGTATATAATACAACTATATTTATGTCAATTTCTCTATTTAAGTTATAATAATTATGGCATAAATACACAATCTAATTTATCTAATTTACGACATAAAAGATATTGTAAAAATATAGATAGGTTAAATGGGTCAATCCGCCAACCCAACCCGACCCGTTTAGCTAAACGGGCTCACGGTTCTACCTGAAACTGACCCGAACCCGTTTAGACTAAACCCAACCCCACGAATTTCATGACGAAATTCACAACCCTAGTGATCCCTATCCCTAATTCATGATCTCAAATTCTCAATCACCAATTCACCACCTAATATGATCCAATCACGTAAGATAAAAAGCAGAAAATTATGGATATTAACAATTACCTTTGGATATCTTTCTTTTGGGACAATAAGCACTCAAAGATGCATTCTTTACAAAAGACATGACCTTTTTGACAGCACAATGGATCGATGAATGGTTTCAAGCAGAGAGAGCAAGCATCGAAGGGTTTGATGGAGTCTTTGCCGAGCCTCTCCTTCTGGGTACCGTAACCTAGCTTCCTCTTCTCATCGTACGTGAAGTAGGCTAGATCGTTGTTGTTCTTTGAGTGCCTCTGAGGCATCTTCCACACCACTTGATTTGTATTTCGAGGAGAATGATTCAGGATCGAATTTAAACTTAAAACCCTAGAAAATTGTGTGTCCAAATGGCTTAGCAGTTAAATTTTTCATACCGAATTATGTTCGATTCGGTACTTTTTGGCGTTTTCAGGGCATGTCTGGGTAAGCTTTTTGAAACAACTTATTGAGTTATTGGCTTTTTGAAAAGTCATAAGCTCTAAAATGATGTTTGGCAAAGAGGGTGTATGTGAGGGGGAAAAGCCAATAAGTCAATAAGTCACAAAATCCTGACTTTTCCAAGAAACCAATAAGTCAATAAGTTGTTTCAATAAGGTTACCCAAACATGCCCTCAGTATGATACCGGTAAAACACAGATTTTTATCTTCAAATACAGGTACGGTACCGAACATTTTCGGTACCGGTACTAAGTTTTAGCGATTTCCGGTATCGGTATTTTAGGTACCGGTAAGTACCACGCTCATCCCTACTCTATACCATGGGGTCGTTTTAGCCGTTTGGGAATCTTTGCCTTTATCTATGTTGTCAAAAGCGCGCGCCTAGGCGCCCGGGCGCAGCGAGGCGCACCAACAGCGCCTGGTGGTAGCTCGGTACGTTTTGTTTTAATAATAGAATCATGAAATAGTAACCAAGTTTCAATTCAGTAAAGTCACTACAAGTTGATCCGTTCATCAACTATCTCTAGTTTTCGTTTAAAGAGATGGACCGAATTCTAACTCGCAGGATTTGGTGATCCGTTCTTGGTGTGTTGTGTGCACGGAGGAAAGTACAACTTCAACATCGCAATGAGGTGCGGTTGGACCAAAATGGTGAACGGTACAAAAACCGTGATTGCAAAGTCTTGTGAAGACCCATCATCACGGATCATGTGGGACGGGCTGCACTTTACTGAGGTGGCTAATAGATGGATTTACAATCAGATCGCTGACGGGGCGTACTCTGATCCACCTATACCACTAAAGACAGCTTGCCATAGGATGATTTAAGGCGATTGCATATAGTGAATCCGCTGATTAAACCACAAAACTAGCTAAGAAAGAACCTAACCAAACCAGACAATGTGGTTCGGTTTTTATGTACGTTATTTGGTTGTGGTTCCGTTTAAAAAATAATGATTGTGGTTTTAAGTGTAATAATCACGTGTTAAAACAATTTTGTACGATATTAAGTATTAATCACCAGTCAAAGTGAAGCATCAACCTGTTGGACTGGATTGACTGATACCCGAACCTGAGCAAGTGGGCCGGGTCAATGGCATCTCTTAGGGAGAAGGGATGTTGACATTTATCTTAAGTTGGAGACAATTGGAGAACTTAATTGAAGATAATTATAAGAGTAATAGATAACATCTTTGGCCACACTTTATTTAATTATTAAGGATCTTCTCAAACATCTGCCTGCATCTCTCCTTCATTGCATGTTTATAAACTGCACTTACCCACGGATTTCCCACGGGAATTGACGTGGGAATAGTAGCAGTTTTCTAGTAGTGTTAGGTCTTTAAATGTTTTCCCAAACCAATCCACAAGATCCTGCTGAGCCTCTTTTGCAGATTTCACTTCTGTTGGATTGTCATCGTTATATCTAATGGCCCAACCATGGCCTACGCCAGGATATATTTTCACAAAGTGGTAAACCTGTGTACCCGTCCGTAAAAAAATATATTTAAGGGGGGTCTTTGGATGTAGTTTTTTAAAATGATATGTGATGCTAAATAATCAAAATCAAATAATCAGTTGTAATGGATTTAAAAAATAGTGTTTGGATCTGCTTCAATTGTTCAAATTAATTTTTGATAATTTAAGAAAGTAATAGATAAATTGATAAAGAATACATGCATTTATGTGTTACACTTTACACATTGAAAACTTTATATGGAAACTGGAAGATAAAGTTTTAGGTGCAAGCAAAATGTACACTTAGCATTGGTAAGAAAGATTACCTCATTTGCGACTAGTGCGGCCTCGAATTCTTTGACGAGTTCAGGTGGAGAAAATTCGTCGAATTCAGCACCTAGTATCGCTATAGGGACCTTAACCCCTAAAATCATCATATCAATCACATAAATATTTCATAATTTCAACAATTCTCAGAGATTTAAAAAAGTGATGGCTAAAGTAACATAGATAGGAATTATATGTTGCAAAATGGCTTTGGTCATGAATGTTTTATATATAACAGTGTGACATATATGATTAATAACAGATAAATGACTAGGAGACAAGTATCAAAGTAAAAGTTAAAATTGTGGAGAGAAAAAATGGCTATGCCATATGTCATATTTCAAAAGGGTCAGGTTGATTTTTAGGTTGTTATGAATTAGGTCTGCCAATAGTTTATTTTACATATCTTATAGGTTTCATCAATAACCAAAAATTTTAAATTAAATGTTGGAGGTTTTACGCATTAAGAATCCACGCCTTAACCCGTTTGAATCATTAACAATAGAATATAACAATCAACTTATTCGTAAGTAAGCAGGTCGAAAGTGGTGTTATTTTAGAAATTACACGAAATGATTAAACAAATGGTTCAAAAATTCAAACTAAATGACACCAACCTTTTTGTTGATAGATACTAGGTTTTATTCTTCAAAAAGTTTCAAGAACCAAGGGATTAGGCCAGGCGGGGCGGATGAAGTTCAACGCGTTATGGCTATTTTCAACGCGTGGGTTTTCCGTGATGACCACCGCCAGCATAAGTTTATAACGCGTGGAAGATGCACGCGTGACAAAAATAACGGCGTGATGGCCAGATTTTGTGTGAGGAATTGTTGGTTGGGGGGAAATTGTTGGGTGCGGTGGTGAGTGATGACCATTGCCACCAAAAAAGGTTGTGAGTGATGAAAAAATGGTTGATGACATGGCGGAACTTGATTGGTGCTTGTGAGTGATAGAATTCTATCACTAGGTGACCACCCCCTCCCCCCTTATGATTAATGTTGTGGAGCAAAACATACCCTTGATATCATCTAAAGTGACAAAATTAGGATGTAAGAGTGCTGCAACTTGTATTTCGGCTTCCTTTGCTAGATCTGCAACCGCCTTAGCTGTTAACCACAATTAATACTATTGAGCCAGCCAATTATAATTCTAGTAATAACATTATAGACCAACCAAATTGAATGTTAATAAGCTTGTTCGGAAGCTAGTCGATCTTACCTCCCCAACAAAAACCTGCAGACCCAAGTTTGGATATACCCTTCTCTTTGAGAGCCTGTACAACTGGTTTAGCAAATTCAACTGTTTGCTCCTACAGAAAAAAAAATATATATAAAGAGTAGAAATGGTATTTGACTTTCTATATAAATGGATTAACAAAATTTAGTTGATAACAAGATGTGGATTGAATATATAACTAACAGGTGCATGCTTTTTTGTCCAGTCATCTAACTGAGTTTCAGGAGTCCAATAGTCTCCAAATAAGAAATCAGGAACAAGTACATAATATCCAGCAGCTGCAACTTTGTCTGCAAGTTGCCTGCAAAGTTAAATGATTTACAATACACTCAAAATCCCATTACACAAGGGATCCACCAGCTGAATGAATATATAAAGTAAACTGGCAACAGGAAATGGTCTTTTAACAGATAAATGGTACCTCATCTTTTAATGCTACCTCTAAAAATTTATTCGGATTCATTCATGTATAATTTAATTAAAGATTTTCCACTTCTAAATATAAGAACCAAGAACTCTAACATTCCTTGATAAAAAAGTTAGAGAGCATATATAGTGTTGTCGCACCATCTTAGAAAACCTAAGATATGTAATAAACTAGAAATAAAATTAATATTTGTAAAATAAAAAGGCAAATTGGATTTAAATAATCCCAACTCAGTTATTGGCCGATAATAATCCGAACTGGTCCACTTTTGGCCAATAATAGTCTGCGTTAAATATAGCTTAACGGAGTTAAGTTTTTTTCCGAATTACAAACTGATGTTTTAGGGCTTTTGATTATATCGAGGATACGAGTTGATTGATGTAAAATTTAGCTCGAAATACTGCCCCAAACGACGAAAACGGTGTTTCAATTCAGGTGTTTAAACTTCCAATTAACAAAAATCAAGCCCTTTGAAGCATCGTTTCGAGGTAAGTTTTACATAAATCGACTCGTATCATCGTTCTGATCAAAATCCATAAAATATCAATTTGTAATTCGGAAAAAAAGCTTAACTTCGTTAAGATATTTTTAACTGGGGACTATTATAGGCTAAAGGTGGACAAGTTCGGATTATTATCGGCCAATAACTGAGTTGGGATTATTATCGGCCAAATTGAAAAGTTAGGATTATTTAAATCAAAATTTTCAAATAAAAAAACATCATTTATAAACCATTTATTAACATGAAACCGTTGAATTTACACATGTTTTTATTGGACCTGTAAGTATTTCTCATCCAACAACACTTGCAAACTCCCCTCACTTGTGGCCTAGTAGTAGGAGGCTTAGACTCAAATTTAATTCTCACTTATGTCATATAGGGGTGGATATAGACAATGGAGGATTTGGACTAGGCCTTGTGTGAGGTTCTCAGTTCCATTCCCGAACCCAATTGGGTTTTCGTCCCACCGTTGTAACACACTAGAGAGTTCTGCTCTTGTGGTGGCACAACGACTGTCAAATGACAGCCGACGGTATGGTTTCCCGGGGGAACACCCAAAAAGGCAAACTTTGAGGCCAGCGTGAGCCCGATTAAGACAACATAGTCTGGACAGAGTGGGGCAATACAGGGCTCTACGATTTAGAGAGTATAGTAACCTTATACATGAAGTTTACCATTCAAGTGCAAGGTTATTGTAAAAAATGTTAAAAGTGTGAGAAAGGTGAGAAATATTGTGGAGATGACATGTGTCCTAAATTTAAATTAATTCAAAAGGGTAAACAAGTAATTTTATCATTAATTCAATTAATTAAAAACTTCCCATAACCGCCACCTTAATTATAGGAATTGGATTTTTTTTAAAAGATCTCTATAAACACCATTCGGCATGTATATAACACCATTTAGCATGTATATAACACCATTCAGCAAGTATATAACACCATTCAGTAAGTATATCACACCATTCAGCAAGTATATAACACCATTCAACATGTATATAACACCATTCAGCAAGTATATAACACCATTCAGCAAGTATATAACATCATTCAGCAAGTATATAACACCATTCAGCAAGTATATAACACCATTCAGCATGTATATAACACCATTCAGCATGTATATAACACCATTCAGCAAGTATATAACACCATTCAGCAAGTATATAACACCATTCAGCAAGTATATAACACCATTCAGTAACACCATTTAGTAAGTATATAACAACATTCAGTAAGTATATAACACCATTCAGTAAGTATATATAACATCATTCATGGACTAAAAATCTGATCGAAACATATTTTTTCTCTATATAGGTATAGCAATATGGTACTCATATTAAAGATAAAAAAATGCTCGTTATTATGGTGTAATTTTTTTTTAAAAAATTACGTATAAAAAGTTATTGACGTTTAAAAAAAGACGAGGGGAAGTTACATGTGCATTAATGTTAGTTTCTTAATTTAAAAATGTTAAATTTACTTATATACCCTTAATCTAGAAAATTAATATGTTTAATACTAAACATTATTTACAATTTTGCCATTATGATCTCAACCATTAGATCTTTCTTACCTTTCTCATAAAAAAACCTTTTTTTTTTTACAAAAACCTCTACCTACCGTTCAAAAAAAAACACATTTGCAAATAAATGGTGTTTGTGTAATCATTATTATCAAGAACGATATAAAACATATAAAAGAAATAAGAATTTGACATAACTACAGACACATCTTGTACATTTATTCAAAACTAAAGCGGTCGTCCTTCCACTCTCATCCTTTATGTCAAGTTTATTAAGTTTTGCAATTAAATGTTATCACATGTCTAACACGTGATAGCACTTAACTGCAAAACATTAAGGACGACCGTTGTAGTTTTGAATATAACGTTTTCTGTAATATTTTCTAAGAAATTTAAAAACAAGAAAAAATTATCTTATTTAACTAATGAATTTAGTGTAAATAATATTAAATATAACAGATCCAATGACATGTATCATGTGATGATGCTAAAACGTAAAGAACGTTTTCTATAATTTTGTCAAAGAAATTTAAAACAACAACAAAAAAAAAAGCTTATTTAACAACTAATGAATGAATTTAGTGTAAATAATATAAAATATAACAGATCCAGTGACATGTATCATTTGATGATGCTAAACACCATATATGCCCAAAAAATAAATAAATAAATAGCAATCCCTTAGAAAACAAAAAAAAAAAAATCAATATTGAAGATTAATTTTACAAAAAAATTACTTCAGAAGCTGTTGTTGCTACAGGGAATAGTGGAATACCTCAGTTTGGGAGCTTCAAAACCTGCACAAAAATACCAAATATATAAGTGTCTAGTGAACAAAAAATCACAAATAAAATAAATGGATTACCAAATATATCAGAAACAAGAATAATGGCGGTTATGGAATCAGGATTGCCGGAAACATAGGAACTGAGTGATGCAATTTGCAAGACCTCACCACCGTCTTCCTCGCCAGAGGAGATAGCCTAGAAAAGTAGTCATTTTGCTACGGAAATTTCCTACGCAAAAAAATGTGTCGCAAATTCTGACACATTTACTACGCATTTCCTACGGAAAGAAAGCCTTGATTTTTTTGGCCAACTTGCTACGCACTTATGACGGATGAATTATATTTGCATTTGAATTATATTTAAACGTTTAATTATTATCATTATTAACTATTGCGTAAGAAATATGTAGTAACTTGCTACGCATTTTCAACGAAACTATTGTTTATTTGTTGGAATTATATTTATATATTGAATTCTTTTAAGTATTAATTGTTGCGTCAGAAATACGTAGCAACTTGCTACGCATATATGACGAAATATTTACTATGATACTTAAATTATATTTTAATGTTTAATTGGTTTTATTATTAATTATTGCGTAGGAAATGCGTAGCAACTTGCTACGCATATGTGACGAAACATTTATTATTATACTTAAATTATATTTTAATGTTTAATTGGTTTTATTATTAATTATTGCGTAGGAAATGCGTAGCAACTTGCTACGCATATGTGACGAAACATTTATTATTATACTTAAATTATATTTTAATGTTTAATTGGTTTTATTATTAATTATTGCGTAGGAAATGCGTAGCAACTTGCTACGCATATGTGACGAAACATTTATTATTATACTTAAATTATATTTTAATGTTTAATTGGTTTTATTATTAATTATTGCGTAGGAAATGCGTAGCAACTTGCTACGCATATGTGACGAAACATTTATTATTATACTTAAATTATATTTTAAAATGTTTAATTAGTTTTATTATTAATTATTGCGTAGGAAATGCGTAGCAATTTGCTACGCATTTGTGATGAAAAATTTATTACTATATTTAAATGTTTAATTAATTTATTATTGTGTTAGAAATGCTTACCAACTTGCTATGCATTTGTAACGTAATAGTTATAATATTTGAATGTTTAATTATATATATGTATATGTATGTACCCGTGTCTATATATATGTGTATACATGTATGTGTATGTACCAATATTTTACCAAATTTTACTTTCAAATACCAATACGGTACTATACAATACCATATCGAATATTTTCGGTACCGAGCTCATCTGTCAGGGGCGGATGTAAAGAGGAACAAGGGGTAGCCTCCGCTACCGCTTGGTCGGAAAATTTTTGACGTTTTTAGTGTAAATTTTGGAAAAATTTGACGTTTTTTCGATTTCGTTACCGCCTATTTATAAAACGTTGTTTTGGATAGATTTCTAAAAAAGAAAACCCGTAGGGCGACATTTTAAATATGTTTGTAACAAAATTTTAATTCGAAACAACTAATTCATTTGTCCGACCCGAACCTGAAATCCGTTTCATACATATGAACCCGAACCTGAACCGAATATTCGGAGGCTGACCTGAATCTGACCCGTTCAACCCGAATTCTTTTATTTTTTTCAGCAAATTAATATATTAAAATTAATATCTACTACAAAAAAACACAAATTAGATAATAAAATTACATTAAAATTAATATCTACTACAAATTAATATATTAAAATTAATATCTACTACAAAAAAACACAAATTAGATAATAAAATTACATTAAAATCATAAAATCTTATGTCAATTTCTATTTTTAACTTATAAGTATAGAATAAAATAGACACACCAAATTTAATTTATAACATAAAACATATTGTAAAAATATAATATTATAGAAATGGGTTGACCCGAACCTGACCCGTTTAGCTAAATGGGTTGACGGGTTCAACCTAAAACTGACCCAAACCTGTTTAGACTAAACTCAAATCCGCGAATTTCGTGTTTAGTTCGTGTCTTGTTTTCAGGTCGTGTCAGAAATTCACAACCCTAGAGTTGAGGCATGTGGTAAATAAATAAATATAAACACTCAAAATTTATGAAAATCAAATGTTAGAAAATAATCAAATTAAATCTATTCTACTTTTAAAAAAGTAAATACTTTTAGAAAGTAAAAAAAAAGTGACCAATAAGAGCTTTGCTTTCCCATCACACAGATCATGATCGTACGGCTCTCAGCCACTTCATCCAATGGATGAAAATACACCTCTAGAAACACATAATCTTATACACATACAAACATCACTGAAGTTTTTTCATTATACACATACAAACATCACTGAAGTTTTTCAAAATCAATTTTAGCAATGAAAAGGGGGAGCAAGCAGAGAAGAAATCAACTCCACACACACGCACACGCACACTCAACACACAACCACTGAACTACCGCCGCCACAGCGCGCCACCGCACCGCCATCAACGCACAACCACTGAACCACCGCCGCTACAGCATAACCACCGGACGATTGGTGGGTGTGGTGGTACGGTGGTTGTTAGTCTGTCGCTTCTTCCGCTGCAACGGGTATTTAAGCATTAGAGAATCATTAGCATTTGTTTTCTCATATGGGGTCATTCAGTTAAACAAGAAAGTGAAAATTGTTGAGTGGCAGCCTGAATGTCTAATGGGAGATAAAGATGGTGATTCAAGACCAGTAAAGATACACTTTCTTTAAAGTTTGTTGGATATCTTTTTACAAGTGTGTTAAATTGTATTAGTTTTGTTGTTTAATCATTTTAGAACACCATGGTAATGTATAATTCTTAAATTTATGTTATTGCATTTGGAGTGAATTTTGTAAAACAAGTTTTGTAATTCTTATAATTGTTTTACCAGAAAAATCTGGATTTTATTAATATTATTTATTTGCTTAAAATATTAATTCGTCAGAAATGTGTGACAAAAAAAAACTATTTATTTTTTTAGTTTGTTGGAAAAATGTGACAAAAATTATGAAATTTTCATTTTTTTTCTGTTAGTAAAGAAGGCGTAACAAACAAAAAAGTTGATTTTTTTTTTTATTTTTTCAATTCGTCAGAAATCTCTAGCTAAGTTAAAAAAATAAAAAAATTAGAAAACAAATTTTTGTCACAAAGGTGTCGCTAATTAAAAAAATTACAAAAAATATAATATTTATATTATCATAATATTATTACAAATATTAATGATAATTAGAAAGAGTTCTCGGAAATGTGTCACAATTTCCGACATCTATTTTCTGTAGGAAATGGGTAGGAAAAAGCGTAGGAAATGCGTTAGAAACCAGTTTCCTACGAGGTGTTTTCCTAGATACCATTTTTGTCACAACTTCGTAACGAAGCGTGGTTTGTGACGCATTTCTGACGGAAAATAGTGTCAAAATTTTAAGATTTTCTAGTAGTGTATTAAAGATAAAAAAATGCTCGTTATTATGGTGTAATTTTTTTTTTAAAAATTACGTATAAAAAGTTATTGACGTTTAAAAAAATACGAGGGGAAGTTACATGTGCATTAATGTTAGTTTCTTAATTTAAAAATGTTAAATTTACTTATATACCCTTAATCTAGAAAATTAATATGTTTAATACTAAACATTATTTACAGTTTTGCCATTATGATCTCAACCATTAGATCTTTCTTACCTTTCTCATAAAAAAACCTTTTTTTTTTTACAAAAACCTCTACCTACCGTTCAAAAAAAAAAAACACATTTGCAAATAAATGGTGTTTGTGTAATCATTATTATCAAGAACGATATAAAACATATAAAAGAAATAAGAATTTGACATAACTACAGACACATCTTGTACATTTATTCAAAACTAAAGCGGTCGTCCTTCCACTCTCATCCTTTATGTCAAGTTTATTAAGTTTTGCAATTAAATGTTATCACATGTCTAACACGTGATAGCACTTAACTGCAAAACATTAAGGACGACCGTTGTAGTTTTGAATATAACGTTTTCTGTAATATTTTCTAAGAAATTTAAAAACAAGAAAAAATTATCTTATTTAACTAATGAATTTAGTGTAAATAATATTAAATATAACAGATCCAATGACATGTATCATGTGATGATGCTAAAACGTAAAGAACGTTTTCTATAATTTTGTCAAAGAAATTTAAAACAACAACAAAAAAAAAAGCTTATTTAACAACTAATGAATGAATTTAGTGTAAATAATATAAAATATAACAGATCCAGTGACATGTATCATTTGATGATGCTAAACACCATATATGCCCAAAAAATAAATAAATAAATAGCAATCCCTTAGAAAACAAAAAAAAAAAAATCAATATTGAAGATTAATTTTACAAAAAAATTACTTCAGAAGCTGTTGTTGCTACAGGGAATAGTGGAATACCTCAGTTTGGGAGCTTCAAAACCTGCACAAAAATACCAAATATATAAGTGTCTAGTGAACAAAAAATCACAAATAAAATAAATGGATTACCAAATATATCAGAAACAAGAATAATGGCGGTTATGGAATCAGGATTGCCGGAAACATAGGAACTGAGTGATGCAATTTGCAAGACCTCACCACCGTCTTCCTCGCCAGAGGAGATAGCCGGGGATTTTGGCAGCACTTTGGGCCTGACATTGTTGGTTGGTACTCAATCAGGTTCTGCAGTGAGCTTAAACAGCCATTTTAATGTGTAAGGAAGGGACCCAGCAACCTTAAATTTCACGTGCTCAGATCTTTCAAATTGATTGCCATAGATGTAGTTGGTTCCACTCACCTGCTATTATAATGTTGATCGTGTTAACTGTTGTTTGTAAACAATAAGCTAGAAACTAATAGATAGAGTTATTTACATGAATGGTCGATGTGATTTATCGATATTGCAAGTATGATTCTATGTTTTTTAAAAGTTACACGGTTAGTCTCTATGATTTACTCAAATGCGATCCTTAGAGTAGATGAGCGTTAAGTTTGTTGTTACCCAGCTGACAAAAATGACATTTAAAACGTTTCTAGCTCGGATTTCATAATCTTAGGTAGCGTTCGTTTCATGGAATGGAATGGAATGGAATTAGGAAGTTTTTCTTTGTAAAATTGATCTTGGTTGGGGGAGGGAGGAATTTGAAATCCTTCACTCTAATGAAATTTGTGACTATTTCAACATTCCTTAGAAATCCTTCACTCTAATGAAGGAATGGAATGGAATGTTGAAATAGTCACAAATTTCATTGATTAAAGAAATTCATGGGATTTCAAATTCCTCCCTCTCCCAACCAAGATCAATTTTACAAAGAAAAACTTCCTAATTCCATTCCATGAAACGAACGCTACCTTAATGTCTAGGATCGAGCCTCAACACTTGTTTTCGAACAAAACACTTCTGCAACTCCATGTTGAACTTTCTCACACACAAAAACTGTTTGACCTGCACTGTTTCCGTTGGATTAATTGGTTTGTTTACGGATCATGGGTTGGCACATTATCGGGTCATGGGTAGGGGTCGTTCTATAATATCTTAGATTGTTGTATTAATTTGCAAAGTTGGATGCATGGAATAAAAAGTCTTCACGTACGGATGTTGCATATGGGTGGTAGTTGAAGACTAAAAGCACATGGGTATTATGTTTAAGGTTTTATTTAATAATAATATTAATTAGATAGACTTTGTAAAATGGTTGACCGAATTCTATGGTTGTTGATATTAAGCAGGCCGGTTCAAGGGGGAGTGAAATAAAGCATGAGCTTTAGGCCTCTATTTTCCTAGGGCCTCAAAATTCTAAGAAAATACTATATGTTGGTAATTTTGGCTTTGAGATTGTTAACATTGAGGTTTATGATCTATAATTATGCGTATACAAAGATGATATATGAATAATAGGATTCGTAGCAAATTTTTTTCGTTTACAAAAAGGGCCCCAATTTTGCTATTCGCTTTAGGCCTAGAAAAATCTAGAAAATTTTGAGCCGGCCCTGATATTAAGATTCAATATGTTGATTTGGAGATTCAATCTATGATTAGTGATGTTAAATCTTAGAATTTATTGATGTTAATTTTTAACTTATTGTATTTAACTTAGAATTTTGGGATACTAATTTTTTAACTTGTTGTGTTTTAATCTACTTGAAATTATGAATGGTGATGTAAATTTCTAATCTATTGAAACTTAAATTTGATATTTAGGCAGTATGCTTAGGGGAATTTCAATTTTTTTTCCAAAGAGAATAGTAATATGAAATGTGTCAATTTAGTGTGTTGTGTTAGTTGAAAGGAGTTATGACAATTGGTTGGTTGGTATGGTGTTGTATAAGGCATTTTTAAGTCAAATAAGCACATGTCTATTAATTGTTTAGCTATAACTAGTGAAATTATATACCTGTTATGATATGAGTTTTGTTGAATGATAGTTATCTCCTTCCTCCAATCAGTTTTTTTCTCAGTCATCTTTATTCGTATACTTGGCTTATAACCGTGAATGTTGTTCTTTGTTCCTCAAATCTTTTAAGTTTTAAAGCTTGGTGCTTGCCATTATTGTACTTTTACCACTTGATAGATTTATGGAGGTGATGTAGTGAGTTACTTTTTTGTCCATACTTATTATAAAAAGCAAAACAATGTTTAAAGATGGGCAGAACATGTAACATCTGTGAAAGCACTATTTGTGGAACTAGCAGCAACATATTCTGCATCAAATCCAGAGTTATAACTTCTAAGAGTATATGAATCTAGATATAGGACCGATACTTGAGTTCACATTAAGAAAGAGCACGATCATCAACAATCCACTTGTCAAACTCAATTCTATTGGGTCTCCCCTTTCTAACGATAGTCCACCTAACTTGATCTTTATTTTATAACCACATATTCTTAAAACACACACACAGCCTGAGCACAACATATCCAAAAGAACTTTGATACAATACATCTGAATCAACTTGATTTAACCGTATGTGATGAACCTTACCCAATCTCAACCGTCGAACCAACCCGAATTTTTTTATCTTCAAACATATGAAATTGGAACATTTTAAAAAGTGACCCCTTGGAAAAAATTCCTGGATCCGCAGCGTATGCGACTAGTTTTTTAGAATATTCTGCGGATTTGGGACATATATGGAGTAGATGATACCAAACTCATTTACCTGAACCTATTTAACTGAATATATTAATATATTATAAAAACTATAATAAATAGTATGTTGAATTTATTAGAAACCTGAAACTATTGAAATTAATAATTATATTAATTGATAGAATTGTAGTCGTATATTATGCAAAGCCTTTAAAACACCTAGCTTGGGAATGGGAAGGGGAAGGTTTTGGGTTCAAGTCCCACAGACGATAGGGGATTAAAGAAATTAGTCGTTTAAATATATATATATAGGGGAAGGTTCTATGCAGAACACTAAATATTGCGAGAACACGCAGAACAAAATTAATCACTCATTTTTTCAATCCTAAAACCTAAAAAGTAAATGAAAACGTTATAAATACAAGATTTATTGTTTCTCACACTAGAATTTAAAACAAAATATGAAAAATCTTCAGTTTTTAAATAACCTACACACATGTAGGTTATGTGTAGGCTAAATTACCTACATGTATGTAGACTATGTGTAAGGGAAAATATATGATTTTTTTATGTAGATATAATACACATATGAATGTAAGAAACATAAAATCTAAAAAATATGAATCTTAAATCCCAAAATTTAGTGATTTAGAGTTGTTCTTTTTGTTCTCGCAATAATTAGTGTTCTGTAATGATCCTTATCCTATATATATATATATATATATATATATATATATACATATATATATATATATATATATATATATATAGGGGAAGGTTCATTTGAGAAGAAAATTTTATTGAGAAGAAAAAGAATAAAAGGGTACAATTGTAAAACATTAAATATTTTTTTTTCTCATCTCATTTATTATTATGTTTGACTAATTAATTAGTCATTAAGACTATAATCCTTCACACTAAACATTTTTGCCTACACACATCAAAAGTTATCCTACACATTTCGAAATTTATCCTACACATATTGAAATTTATCCTACACAACTCGTAATTTATCCTACACACCTTGTATTTATCCTACACTATAAATGAATTTTTATTTTTATTTTTTTGTGAAAAATATATATCTTAAACATAAGTTACAAATTTAATATAATTAGTTATTAAAGATGAAACTACCAATTAATGATGTATGTAAGTTTACTAATATACCCTTATAGTTACATTAAGTACAAATATTAAATGAAGTCTAATGAAGCTTTTCTATTGGTTGAAATTTCTTCTTTTTTCTTCTTACAAAGAATTTCTTCTCATTTGAACCCTCCACTATATATATATATATATATATATATATATATAATATTCCAAGTCAGATTTTTTTATGAATTTAAGATCGGGTTTCTAGTACTATATTGTACTATATAGGTATCCTAACAGGAAATTTTTAACCACATAAGACCATAAATGGGTGTAATTAATATCCACACGTATTGCCGCGAACCCAATAGGTACTGAGTAATGGGTATTCCGACTATGTGACTAGGATTACCAAATATCATCCCATACTAAGGTGTTGTTTGTTTTTTAAGAGGTAAAATGTTTGTAGTGTGCAGACATTTGTAGAAGAAAAAGTGGACCAAACATTTGCAGTCTACAAAGAGAAGGCTGTTTGTTTTTTAACGTATGTAGACTTCTAAAATAGACCGGTGGTAGTGTACGAACGGTGATGGTGGGTGGTGGTGATCGTGATGGACGGTGGTGGGCGTGGACGGTGGGTGGTGGTGGACGTGGACGATGGGTGGTGGTGGTGGGTAGTGGACGGTGGTGGGTGGTGGGTGGTGGACGGTGGTGGTGGTGCTGGACGATGGTGGTGGTGGACGGCGGTGGTGGTGTTTAATACTCTTCAGACCTTAGAAGATCTTAAAAGTGACTGGGCCAAGAAGAACTCGTGCAGACGTTTTTTTAAAGAAACGCATTCGGAAAAACAAACAGTGGCAATGTCTGCGCATGGTCTGCGCGGTGCAGACAAAAGAGGTTGAACAAATCTTTTCTAGAAAAACAAACACCATCTAAGCCATTGCCATTACTACGGCCCGGGGCATTTCTTTTATTCAACTAAGGGGGAAATAAGTATAGTATTGAATGAGCTATCACTCCACACATGCTTACATGTCTCAATTCTTATTCAAATTTCCCTTTGGTCTTGCACAATATATAATACATAATTTTTTTTTGAACGGCTAACGGAACTTTATAAACCACAGAAAACAAACAGCCCCATAGCAAGACGATATAGAGGACAAGGTACAGGACAAAGTTTTTGAGAAACTTACAAAACAAAAACAAGAAAAGCAAACAAACTGTATGAACTAGCTACACCAAGAAATATATATCCACTCCTCCCAAGAGATTAACTGCACCTTAGCTCTTTGTTTCATCCATTGGAATGATCCTTCCTTGATTTCCTCGATCAACTTGTAAGCCACTCCATTTTTTGATCTAAAGATTTTTGCGTTCTGATTTTGCCAAATACTCCAAGTTGTTAACATAAAAATTGCGTGTACTGCCTTTTTTTTTACCTTATGCCCTTGCTGGTCGTTGAGCCAGTTAAGCATACCTTTAAGTGTTGCCGGTTTCGATGTTGTTGACATTTTCACCCAGGTACATATTTGAGACCATACCAGTTCCGCTATACCGCCATTTACCAGAACATGGTCCGGCGATTCCTTCCTCCGCTCGTTCACAGACCCTGCACATCGCTGATGGTAAAGGTACTCCTCTTGCCCTCATTTGCGTTGCTGTAGGAATCTTCCCATCCAATGCTCTCCATACGAACATACAACACTTCTGCGCAGCCCAATTATTCCAAAAGAAATCATTTGCTGGTACATTTAGATTTATTTGTTTTGACAATAGATTTCTAACACTCTTCACCGAGAAACCTTGTTCGCCTTCACTTTTCCATCACCATATATCTCTCTCCTTTGATAGTCGAGTTTGGAATAATAATCCCCTAAGCTCCGCCATTTGTTGTTTTTCTGGATCAGTATTAGGCGTTCTCAACCAGGCCCAATCCCAAAAAATTCCTCCATTGTGCAGACTATAACAATTCTGTACTTTTACTCTTTTATATTTCGCTAGTTGATAAACCAAAGGGAATTTTACTCGTAATGGTTCGTCGCCTACCCATACGTCCACCCAAAACAATGTTTTGTCGCCCACTCCTACTTTACTTATCAGATTTTTTAGTAATATCGACACCCCTTTTATTCAAATCTTTTCCACTTCGACGATCGTCTTCCAAATACCGGTTTGTTCTTTCTTTACCGGGACCATCGATACCCTTCTCTTGTTCTTGTGAATTGCTTCTACAACTTGCACCCATAATTGGTGTGGCTCCATTTTTAGGCGCCACCACCATTTCACGAGCAGAGCTAAGTTTAGATCCCTTATACTCCCTACCCCAAGTCCGCCGAACTCTTTTGATGCTACGATTTTTTCCCACTTGATCCATATCATCTTCTTATTTGAACTACTCCCTCCCCATAAAAATTTCCTCCGAATTCCTTCTAGTACTTTAATGACGGCAATTGGGCACTTATACAAAGATAGGTAGTAGTTCGGTAGGCTTCCTAAAACGGATTTTACAAGAACTACACGCCCCGCAAAGGATAAAAGTCTTGCTTTCCAGTTCGATAACCTCCTATTAAAGGTGTCTACTACTTCCTTCCAATTGATTATACGGTTCATGTTTGCACCGACCTTTAGCCCCAAATATGTGAAAGGGAAATTCCCGGGTTTGAAGTTAAAGGTCGTTGCCATGGTGACTACGTCGTTCTCCTCAACCCCTACGCCAAAGAGTTGACTTTTCCTTTGGTTCACTTTTAATCCGGACACTAGATAATAGCATCTTAGGATTCTTTTTAGATTTTTAATGTTGTTACTTTCCCACTTCCCAACAAAGATCGAGTCATCTGCAAATAACATATGCGTAATCGTCAAACCCTCCCCTGGTAGTTTCACACCCGTGAATATGCCCGCTAATTTAGCCTTTGACATCATAACATGTAAGGCTTCCATTGTGTAACGCCCATAAATTTTCTAAACAATCTTACTATGATTTGCGGAATGTAGGCCCATTTGTATTTAGTTTCAATTTCTAGAAACAATTGTAGTGTCATGACTTTCATTTGATAGTTACCATCATTTAAAAAAACTTACATATTCCATTCCAATTTTTATAAAATTTCGGCATGACCCGTTCGTATTACGGATAACCGTTACAGTAACAAAACCTGTTTACAATCCATTTTACAACTATAAACTTGAACATAAACAAAACAAGACACTACGTCTGACTCATGAAGCTTACACGATTTAAAACTACCAAATGCCGTAAAAGGCAAGTAAAACATGATGACCCGTCTAAGTCGGCGATATAACCTGACGGATGGATGAACTGACATTGCTTACCCGATCTCAGATTTGTCACCAAACCTTGTTCCATTCATCAGTCCGCGAACCTCTTGTTCCCATTATACCTGAAACCCAACATGCACGTTATGAGTTCTATATATAATATATATTAGATAACTCAAATAGGTGGATTCTGATCTATATTTTTCACAAACTTCCAACGAACTCGACTCCTTTAATTTCATAGTCCACTATCGCTTCCAACTTGTGAATCAACCTCCAATAGAATTCACAATCAAGCCACCTGTGATAAAAATCTCATTCAACTATTAGACAATTAATATTCATTTCTAATAGATCCAAGATTTCATTAATGCTTTACTTAGCCACAATCCAAATCTTCTTCATTCATGTGGATCAAGTGACCCAAATCAACTTACTTACCCCAAGTTAAATAATTTGAGACAATAGTTTAACCAGTTACCACTGTAATCTAATCCACTTACTAAATAAACATCATGGTTATGATATTTGTACACAACTTGGAATCATGTGCATATGTACTTATTTAATTCAAAGCATCCCATTTATTAAGATTGTGGTTTGGAAGCCACGTACTAATTTGACTTTTAATAAGTCAACAACCCTTTATTAGATTAACCGTTATCAACACATCTAAAATTCTACCTTTAGTTAAAAAAACATAATAATCACTGGGCAAGTCATGTACCCATGACTTGAATTCATCTTACCAATTAAATAGTTTCAAATCTATAATATAGATACTTACCATACTCATGGGTTATGATTCCCTTGTCCATGGTATTCTCCTATGAATACCTCCAATTTAACATTTCATACTTTAATATTCTCATATAAGTTCTACATTAAACCACAAGATGTTCTACGTATACAAGTACAAGAACCTGCAAACAATAAATCTATATTCCTGCATACAACTATTAAGTGCCAGAAGCACTTACCTTGACCCGTAAGTAGTTGATACGTATTCCATATGTCCGTCCCGTTGCCTACCAAGTTCGCGCCCAAAATGGCATGTACCTGTCCTTTCATGTCCACGTTTACATGTCATTATTAGCAAACGTTATAACTCACATTATCAATTACTTTATTCATACATCGAGAAATTCTACACATGGTTCTATATACCACATACGTGTGTTATAGTACACATTCCACCATACATTAAATTAAATACATTCATACATGCATAATTACCAATGATTACATAAGAATACATACAATTTACAATTCATAATGCCATAGACCATTACTAGTAGGTTCAACTACCTTTACTTAGAACAATTTCGTCATTTCATTCTAGTTAAGTAATCATTCAAGTATCATCCGGAGATATCATACAACATCACATTTCATGTCTATTACCATAAGATAGCATACAATTTCATCTAGTAGGATAAAATTGGCTTTTCATTAACACTTAGTGTGCACAAAATCAATTAAATACAATGTACAAGTATTTTATACATAGTCTTCCTAGTTCTTGCATAAAATCATGTTTCATGCATTCCAAGATAATTCAAATAGCAAGAATACATATTCTTTAGGCTCATGCAACATGCTAAACCATGATTTGGACTTGGGTTTCACCCATGTCGCCATCTTCATCACCCTCTCTAAGGTTTCACCTCAATCCACCAAATAACGAGTTACCGAGAAATAGTTTAGAACTTCATCACCGATATTATTTGCACGTCTCATAACATTAAATATTACCGAGTCAACATTTGTACGGGGTCATACCTTTGCGGACACGCTGTCCTAAACCGGTTTGTAAGAAAATCATGTAACGAAATGCGACACAAACTTGTCGAGCCCATAACTTGGTCATCCGGACTCCGATCTGGGTGATTCAGGTGTCCATGGAACCCTATTTTCAAGATCTAAACATAACACTTGTTGTTTCAGCTGGAAACAGTCGCTATTGTTGCCGGAAAGACCAAACAGCCGCCGGAAACCCTTCCAGCAAGCTGTTCTGTTCAGTGCAGTAAATGTCCGACCTCCAAGCCTCTAAATGACGATCCCAACGGTCAAAATCCTCGTATATATGTGTAGAAGACTCGATCCAAATTTGAGCTCGATCCAACGGTTAGATCTTCGGGAATCATCTGATCTTTGCTGCTATAAACTTCAAAAACGGGATTTCTCCCTTCTCTCTCTTCCTTAGCTCCCAAAACCGAAAATTATCACTGTGAGAGAGATGGAGGCGGCCCTAACATGTTTTAGGGTATTAAAGTTTGCCACTTATCACCCTTGGTCCCTCTTAGTTCAATAGTTTTGACATTTTCAACCCGAAACTTCCAGATTTGCATAAAACGAGCGTTTCTTGAGATGTTTTGTACGAGTCTCTTTAAATGTGCATTCATACTTTTGACAAACACTTCTATAATAAATAAGTCATTTTATTTTTGTCATGATTTAATCTGGAACCTAATGCAGCATGTCAAGACTTAGAAATTGGGGTGTTACATTTAATCTTTTCATTCATTACAATTTAAGCCCTCATGTTTGGATGTTTATATTATTATGGCCAAAATGCATTCTTTTAGGTTAAAATACTATTTACCCCTTTAACAATGTTCATAATTCTACTTACCATTCTAACGACAATTACATTCATAATTACTTATTTCGTCATATTTTCATATACGACTTTTGGGGTGTTACAAGTCCACCCCCCTTAAAAGAGGTTTCGTCCCCGAAACCTTGCTCATTCCTACTTGGACAATTCTACCTTTAATCCGTTCATCTCTTCATTCATGATACTCATTACATTCCAAAAACACTTGCGACTTATATAAGGGGTGGGTTTCATTTTGAAGCATAAGTGGATATCTTGTTCTCGCTCTATGAGTCAGGCATTGAACTTTCATGCATCTACCATTCGTAGTGGGTCATACTATTTCAAACTCACTCATATAATAAAGAAAATATTACATTCTAACATTTGCCCTACCAATACTTATTGTGGTTTTGAACTCGGTGTTCTATCTTTATTAACCTTTCTAGGCACTTCCGTTAACATATAATAATTTGGACCATTTACTTACTCAATCTTTTTACCTGCATTCATTTTGAATTTAACGCTATCACTGGATACTTATTATTATTCCATTCCCGCTTATCTAGGGCAACCACTACATTCCATTACTAACGTTGCTCCTAATTTCTTTCATATCTTCATAGGAGGTGAGCATATACTAATACACATTACTGTAGACATTCGGATATTAATACACATACATAACTATCATTTTCATACTCCCTTACCCATACTCGTCACGTGGTTTAGACATTAAGCTACATTTCTACCGTCACTTGAACTACTTACAACTTTATGTCTAACCTCATATTTAATCATTCGCATTACTTTATTATACTAATCTTGTATGTCGTGCGAGGGCACCATACGAGCATTAACCAATTAGTCCAAATTTTCATTCAAGGCCTTTAGATCTTCCTCTTAATGACATAAGTACTTCCTTAGGCTGACCATTACAAGTCGATTATTTCATACCATACCATAATTAACCTACCATTTATTTCACTCACACGTACCAATAAAATTACAGATTCTTGCTTATCAATAAGGAATTAAACATTTTACTAACCTCGCCTTCATTGCGTAGATCAATGATCCGGGAGCCGGATCGTTCAGCTTCTTTACAGGTACCTTCCGTACCAAAATTTGGTCTCATTCATTCGTGAAATATGCTCCTACTCGTGAGTATCCTTCCAACAGCTTTATTACTATCATTATACTAATAATTTCATCATTCGTATCTGTAAAAATTAACAGTTAGCACATAACTTTTCATATTTGCATTCCACATGGTGTTTGTTCGCCTATGACTATTTCACAATTTCTTACGTACATGTTTTAAACATATCGCATTCCATTTCTTGCATACAGTCTTTTCATTTTATTGGTTATTTCATCAACCTTTACAGTTTGACTTTTCAAGGTCAAACTGGCACTTCTTACTTATCGCAGACGTATCGAAGTACACGTTCATCCTTCTTTTCCATTCATGCATACTTGTAAAGACTGCATTACATTATTTCAGTATCCTTGTCAAAACCTACCCTTCCCATCCACTCTTAAGTTATTGTCTAAGTCGTAACCCGTCATTCATTCTTACCCTCAAGAGTCATTTAGTAATATGTCTAATACGTGACATGTTTCAAAGTTTCTTTCTTCCAACTAAATTTTGCTACAACAACCGTTTTCAACGGTTATACTCACTTAATTAGGGGGGCAAAAAAAAATTCTTTCTATTTTTCTATCACTTGCCTTCTTAATTTTTATTTCACTCCGTTGACTTTTTGGAAGTTTAATTTGTAAATACATCCTTACATATACGTATTAGTTATCTTATTCTGACACATCACTCTCTAGTCGAGCCACAAGATCTTATTAAAAGCATAACCTTTATACATACCTGGCGTAAGTCAAATCCATTGACTCGTTATCCATGCTTTGCGTTGACTATTTCCTTCCAATTTGTGACATTACATGACCATACATTATGCTCACCTACAAATATATGACTTGACCATTTTAAACATTAAATAGAGGGTACAAATGGCAAGCACCATTTGACCCGCATAACTCATTTGTCCCTCTTAACCATCTTGCACACAACGCATTTGCATTATTATATTTATATATAGTAAAAAGTTTTAAAACATAACTTGGTCAATATCTGCCTTAAAATAATTACCTCTTCGGTCCGCATTTACTTACGAATTCGGACTTTTCATTCCACTTTCCATTCCTTTCTATGTTTTGAATCCGTCTCACGGATTCAAACATCTCATTCATATTCGTCACTCCTTCTATGTTTTGAATCCGTCTCGCGGATTCTAACATATCATTCATTCTTTCATATTTCGAATCCGTCTCGCAGATTCTAACATATCATTCATGCTTTCATTCCTTTCATGTTTCGAATCCGTCTCGCGGATTCTAGCATATTATTCATACTTTCTCATTCCTTCTATGTTTCGAATCCGTCTCGCGGATTCTAACATATCATTCATACTTCTCTTTCGTGTTTGTACTTTCAATTTCTTGAGAGTCTTACATTTCCTTTCACCCTCACGTCCACCTACTCCCTAATTCTAACGGACATACCTGTAACAATTACCACGGTCTCACGAACGTCATATGTTTCTTGTGTACTGGCCAGGTACACAATCCACATACTAGTTTCGTGTCTTCGTGTGATCGTCACCTTATGTCCGAAGAATTAGGTTTCGGCACGTGTGACATTTTCAAAACTTCATTACCATTCTATTATTATTTTTCATTTAAAATTTTCCTTAACTTGACATTACCAGTTCATGCGCCCGCCCACATGTTAAATTTACATACCTGGGACCAATTTATCTTGTTACGTGCCTTGATGCCGGTCCTAGACCGCATTCACGGGTCATCCTCTCCAAGCCATTATGCTTACCTTACACATAACATACTGTTAGTTTCCTTCAAATACATACTTAAGTACATACTTACTCTTGCCTCTACCCTTAGATCTTGATCGAGTCTCGGATTGTACAGGTTCCTTGTCATAAGAGCACACAAGTTTGAGTTCAAGTATTTACCTTCTCATACTTGATTTCCCTCAAACTAGGGCTCTGATACCAACTTGTAACGCCCATAAATTTTCTAAACAATCTTACTATGATTTGCGGAATGTAGGCCCATTTGTATTTAGTTTCAATTTCTAGAAACAATTGTAGTGTCATGACTTTCATTTGATAGTTACCATCATTTAAAAAAACTTACATATTCCATTCCAATTTTTATAAAATTTCGGCATGACCCGTTCGTATTACGGATAACCGTTACAGTAACAAAACCTGTTTACAATCCATTTTACAACTATAAACTTGAACATAAACAAAACAAGACACTACGTCTGACTCATGAAGCTTACACGATTTAAAACTACCAAATGCCGTAAAAGGCAAGTAAAACATGATGACCCGTCTAAGTCGGCGATATAACCTGACGGATGGATGAACTGACATTGCTTACCCGATCTCAGATTTGTCACCAAACCTTGTTCCATTCATCAGTCCGCGAACCTCTTGTTCCCATTATACCTGAAACCCAACATGCACGTTATGAGTTCTATATATAATATATATTAGATAACTCAAATAGGTGGATTCTGATCTATATTTTTCACAAACTTCCAACGAACTCGACTCCTTTAATTTCATAGTCCACTATCGCTTCCAACTTGTGAATCAACCTCCAATAGAATTCACAATCAAGCCACATGTGATAAAAATCTCATTCAACTATTAGACAATTAATATTCATTTCTAATAGATCCAAGATTTCATTAATGCTTTACTTAGCCACAATCCAAATCTTCTTCATTCATGTGGATCAAGTGACCCAAATCAACTTACTTACCCCAAGTTAAATAATTTGAGACAATAGTTTAACCAGTTACCACTGTAATCTAATCCACTTACTAAATAAACATCATGGTTATGATATTTGTACACAACTTGGAATCATGTGCATATGTACTTATTTAATTCAAAGCATCCCATTTATTAAGATTGTGGTTTGGAAGCCACGTACTAATTTGACTTTTAATAAGTCAACAACCCTTTATTAGATTAACCGTTATCAACACATCTAAAATTCTACCTTTAGTTAAAAAAACATAATAATCACTGGGCAAGTCATGTACCCATGACTTGAATTCATCTTACCAATTAAATAGTTTCAAATCTATAATATAGATACTTACCATACTCATGGGTTATGATTCCCTTGTCCATGGTATTCTCCTATGAATACCTCCAATTTAACATTTCATACTTTAATATTCTCATATAAGTTCTACATTAAACCACAAGATGTTCTACGTATACAAGTACAAGAACCTGCAAACAATAAATCTATATTCCTGCATACAACTATTAAGTGCCAGAAGCACTTACCTTGACCCGTAAGTAGTTGATACGTATTCCATATGTCCGTCCCGTTGCCTACCAAGTTCGCGCCCAAAATGGCATGTACCTGTCCTTTCATGTCCACGTTTACATGTCATTATTAGCAAACGTTATAACTCACATTATCAATTACTTTATTCATACATCGAGAAATTCTACACATGGTTCTATATACCACATACGTGTGTTATAGTACACATTCCACCATACATTAAATTAAATACATTCATACATGCATAATTACCAATGATTACATAAGAATACATACAATTTACAATTCATAATGCCATAGACCATTACTAGTAGGTTCAACTACCTTTACTTAGAACAATTTCGTCATTTCATTCTAGTTAAGTAATCATTCAAGTATCATCCGGAGATATCATACAACATCACATTTCATGTCTATTACCATAAGATAGCATACAATTTCATCTAGTAGGATAAAATTGGCTTTTCATTAACACTTAGTGTGCACAAAATCAATTAAATACAATGTACAAGTATTTTATACATAGTCTTCCTAGTTCTTGCATAAAATCATGTTTCATGCATTCCAAGATAATTCAAATAGCAAGAATACATATTCTTTAGGCTCATGCAACATGCTAAACCATGATTTGGACTTGGGTTTCACCCATGTCGCCATCTTCATCACCCTCTCTAAGGTTTCACCTCAATCCACCAAATAACGAGTTACCGAGAAATAGTTTAGAACTTCATCACCGATATTATTTGCACGTCTCATAACATTAAATATTACCGAGTCAACATTTGTACGGGGTCATACCTTTGCGGACACGCTGTCCTAAACCGGTTTGTAAGAAAATCATGTAACGAAATGCGACACAAACTTGTCGAGCCCATAACTTGGTCATCCGGACTCCGATCTGGGTGATTCAGGTGTCCATGGAACCCTATTTTCAAGATCTAAACATAACACTTGTTGTTTCAGCTGGAAACAGTCGCTATTGTTGCCGGAAAGACCAAACAGCCGCCGGAAACCCTTCCAGCAAGCTGTTCTGTTCAGTGCAGTAAATGTCCGACCTCCAAGCCTCTAAATGACGATCCCAACGGTCAAAATCCTCGTATATATGTGTAGAAGACTCGATCCAAATTTGAGCTCGATCCAACGGTTAGATCTTCGGGAATCATCTGATCTTTGCTGCTATAAACTTCAAAAACGGGATTTCTCCCTTCTCTCTCTTCCTTAGCTCCCAAAACCGAAAATTATCACTGTGAGAGAGATGGAGGCGGCCCTAACATGTTTTAGGGTATTAAAGTTTGCCACTTATCACCCTTGGTCCCTCTTAGTTCAATAGTTTTGACATTTTCAACCCGAAACTTCCAGATTTGCATAAAACGAGCGTTTCTTGAGATGTTTTGTACGAGTCTCTTTAAATGTGCATTCATACTTTTGACAAACACTTCTATAATAAATAAGTCATTTTATTTTTGTCATGATTTAATCTGGAACCTAATGCAGCATGTCAAGACTTAGAAATTGGGGTGTTACATTTAATCTTTTCATTCATTACAATTTAAGCCCTCATGTTTGGATGTTTATATTATTATGGCCAAAATGCATTCTTTTAGGTTAAAATCCTATTTACCCCTTTAACAATGTTCATAATTCTACTTACCATTCTAACGACAATTACATTCATAATTACTTATTTCGTCATATTTTCATATACGACTTTTGGGGTGTTACACATTGCGACCGTAAAGAGGAATGGGGAAAGTGGGTCCCCTTGTCGCAATCCTCTTTTCTATTGGAATTCTCCCGTTGGTGCCCCATTTACAAGTACCGATCCTCGCCCCGCAAAAAGGATCCCCATTACCCAATTCCTCCATTTGGATGGAAATCCCATGTGCGTTAAAATAGAAATAAGAAATTTCCAATTCAACGTGTCATAAGCCTTTTCTATGTCTGCCTTAAATACAAATATTTTCCGTTTGACTTTTTTTGCCCATCCGACTATCTCATTTATAACCAAAGGCCCATCAATTATATTTCTCCCCGAAACAAAAGCCGACTGGGAACTAGAAATCACACTATTTAAGACTTTTTTCATCCGGTTTGCAAGTACTTTTGAAATGATTTTATTAACTACCCCGATTAAAGAGATAGGTCTAAAATCAGAGAAGGTCATCGGATCAGTTACCTTGGGTATGAGCGATATGAAAGACGAGCTACATGTGTGGTATATGGACCCATGGATGAAAAATTGTTGCATCATTTCCATTACCCATGGTTTTAGTTCCTCCCAGTAATTTTTTACCAACGAGAAAGTTATCCCGTCTGGCCCTGGTGCTTTGTTTCCCCCACAATCCCACAATCCGAATATGCGAGAAGTGGTAAAGAAGGAAGTTTTGAAGTGGCTAGATGCGGGTATTGTATACCCTATTTCGGATAGCCAATGGGTGAGCCCGACGCAAACAGTTCCAAAAAAGGCGGGTATTCAAGTCGTCACAAACGACGCAGGTGAAGAGGTCGCCACTCGGCCGGTAACCGGGTGGCGTATTTGTATTGACTATAGGAAGTTGAATGCCGCAACTTCCAAAGACCATTTCCCTTTGCCGTTTATTGACCAAATAGTTGAGAAATTGGCCGGACAAAAATTTTATTGTTTTCTGGATGGTTATTCCGGATACAATCAAATTGCTATACATCCGGAAGACCAAGCAAAGACTACCTTTACTTGTCCATATGGTACTTTCGCATTTAGGCGGATGCCATTTGGACTTTGTAATGCCCCCGCCACCTTTCAAAGGTGTATGATGAGTATCTTTTCAGATATGGTGGGGGAGTCTTTGGAAATCTTCATGGATGATTTCTCAATATTTGGGTCATCGTTTGATACATGCCTTGACCAACTCGAAAAAGTTTTGAAAAGATGTGTTGAGAAAAATCTTGTTTTGAGTTGGGAAAAGAGCCATTTCATGGTTCAAGAAGGGATTGTGTTGGGGCATGTAGTGTCGAGTCGTGGGATAGAGGTTGATCGTGCAAAGGTGCAAGTTATTTCTACCTTACCTTATCCCACGAATGTTAAGGGTATTAGGTCGTTTTTGGGTCACGCGGGGTTTTATAGAAGATTTATAAAAGGGTTTAGTGATATAACCAAACCCCTATGTAAGTTATTGCTTAAAGACCAACCGTTTGAATTTAACCAAGAGTGTCAAAATGCCTTTAATGTGTTGAAACAAAAGTTGGTTGAGGCCCCAATCTTGCAATCACCGAATTGGTCGTTACCATTTGAAATTATGTGTGATGCAAGCGATTATGCGGTAGGGGCCGTGTTGGGTCAAAGGGTAGACAAGAAACCGGTTGCCATTTACTATGCAAGTAAGACTCTCTCGGATGCACAATTGAATTACACAACTACCGAGAAAGAGCTACTTGCGGTGGTATATGCGTTGGATAAGTTTCGTGCTTATATATGGGGTACTAAAGTCATTGTTTATTCTGACCATTCTGCAGTTAGGTATCTCATGGACAAGAAGGATGCGAAGCCGAGGCTAATCCGATGGGTTCTCTTGCTACAAGAGTTTGACCTAGAGATTCGAGATAAGAAAGGGAGCGAGAATGTGGTCGCGGACCATTTGTCTCGATTGAGTGTAGAGGATTCTTCCCGTGAAGAAATTAATGAGACTTTTCCAGATGAGCAAATCTTAAAAGTTGGAATATTACCATGGTATGCTAATATTGTCAACTATTTGGTTACAGGTGACTTGCCGGCTCATTGGGATAGAAGGAAGAGGTTGCACTTCCTGTCTCAAATCAAGTATTACACGTTGGAAGAACCGGACTTATTCAAGATTTGTCCGGATCAAGTCGTTCGAAGATGCATACCCGACGAGGAGATTCCTAGCGTCTTGATGCACTTGCATTCATTTGCTTGTGGGGGCCATTTTAGTGGTCACAAAACTGGGCACAAAGTGCTCAATAGCGGCCTTTATTGGCCGACTATTTTTAAGGATGCTTTTAACTTCGCTAAAAATTGTGTTGAGTGTCAAAAGTTAGGGAGCATATCAAAAAGGGATGAGATGCCCATGCAACCGATCCTTATTGTAGATATTTTTGATGTATGGGGGATCGATTTCATGGGCCCATTCCCTAATTCGCATGGCAACTTATACATTTTGGTGGCGGTCGATTATGTATCCAAATGGGTCGAAGCGATTGCCACTAAAACGAATGACCACACCGTTGTTTGCAATTTTGTTCAAACAAATATAATTTCTAGATTTGGGGTTCCCCGAGTGATCATTAGTGATGGGGGATCTCATTTCAAGAATTTTAATTTTGGCAAACTCTTGAAACGGTATGGTGTTGACCATCGAATTGCTACTCCCTACCACCCACAAACAAGCGGTCAAGTTGAGGTTTCCAATAGGCAAATAAAAGAAATTTTGCAAAAGACCGTTCGACCCGACCGAAAGGATTGGTCAACGAAGTTGAATGATGCTTTATGGGCTTATAGAACGGCTCATAAAACACCTATTGGAACCACATCTTATCGTTTAGTTTATGGGCGAAATTGTCACTTGCCGGTTGAGCTTGTGCATCGTGCTTGGTGGGCTATAAAAGAGGTTAACATGAAATATGACGATGCAGGAAAGGAGCGAAAGTTAAAGCTTTGCGAGTTGGAGGAGCTTAGGGAAGAAGCGTACGAGTGTGCCTCAAAGTACAAGGATGACATGAAGAGGGCACATGATGCGAAGTTGAAGCCAAAGGAGTTTGAAGTGGGTCAAAAGGTTTGGCTCTACAATTCGAGGCTTAAATACTTCCCGGGAAAGCTCAAGAGCAAGTGGATGGGCCCGTATGTGATTACACGGGTCGGACGGCTTGGAGATGTTACAATCAAGGACCCGAAGGACGGGTCGAAGCAAACGGTTAACGGGCACCGCCTTAAACCATTCCTTGATGGTAACGAAGAGAAAAAGGACGCAAATGTGGAGTTGGTATACATATTTAATTGTTTGTGTGTTCGGATGGGAATCGGTTTCGGTTCATACTAACCTTTCTTGATTGTGTGAAGTTCGGGCACTCCAAACGGGTCATGAAGATACAAGGTATGTTTTAGACTTGATTTGGTGCATTGAGGACAATACACGATTTTTTTTGGGGGGTGGTAGGGCCGTTAACGGTTATTTGTTTAAAAGTTTAACTTATAAAAAAAAAAAAATCACAAAAACATTTTAATAATTTTTAGGAATTTCTTATGTACATAGCCTCTTTAATAAAAATTCATAATTTTGCGAAAAAAAAAAAAATTGGCGTGACCGTCGGCGACGGGGTCATGACCGTCGGCGACGGCTTCTGAAATGACCCGTAGGCACACTTTTGCCCGTCGGCAGACTATTAGCCCGTCGGCCCACACCTCAATTTCAAAGCCCGTCGGCGACGGGGTGGGACCCGTCGGCGACGGCTTCTCCTTTTCGTTCCGACGCAGGTTCGTTCCAGGGTTAGTAAAAACGATTTAAAACTCAATTTAACCTAACCAAACCTCCTTCAAACTCATTCTAGACCACAAACTCGAACCCCAATCATCTTACCTCACTTTTTCACCACAAATTCCCTGCTTTCTCTCTCTCTTACATCCACAATTCTTCATCTTCTCCACCTTCCTCCCTAAGAACCCTAAACCTTCAACTTACCATAACTCTCTCAATTCTCCACCAAATCCTCTGATTTTTAGGTCCATCTTGGATAATTTTTCAAGGCGAACAAAACCCCCAACACGGTTTCCATCAATTCTTGCTATTTTGCAAGATTTCTGGGCGTGTTCTTTAGGGTTTTTGAAAGGGTGTTCATCAAAGTGCTTGTTTGTCATCTTTTCTTAGTTCTTCTTGTCTAACAACATCAAAGGTATGGATTCTTCTTAAAGTTATGCTTGATTATTATATACTAATGTTTTTCTTCCGAAATTTTAAACTTTTTTGGTTTAAGAGTAGGTTGTTTAGACAATGTATGTTTTGATAGTGTGATTTTGAGCACGATTAGTTGTTTTGAATGGAATTTGAGCATGTCATAACCATAGTGAAGTGATTACACTGTTATGAACATGATTGAACATGAAGATGATGTTGAATTTTTGTTGAAATTATATGAGATTGTATGATTAACAAAAGGACAATAAGTTTATGACAAAGTGAGCGACTTTGGAAGTTTAAAGAGGCGACTTTGCGTATACTTGTTAAATAAATTGTCAACATCATACTTCATGTTCAAAGTTTGGGAGTTAATGAAGGTTGAATCTATATTGATGATTTGCTTGTTTGTGATTGTAGTCATGGCAGGAAGCAAGAGACAAAAGACTACGGGTCAAGCTTCATCATCCGGGATTGGGTCTTCTTCCGGTTTAATACCGAAGAAATGGGAACAACCGAGCACTGTTGCAGAAAATGATCCAAGATTATACCGACAAGATTGGGAATGGGCAAAGTTCAGGGATAGTCAAAATGCCAGAATTTGGGATGACGAGAAGAACAAACAGTTGTCGAGCTACCAAGATAGAAAGTTGGAAGCTAAGTTGTGGAAATGGAAGATGACAAACGGGGTGAACACGTCGGTTCCAACAAGAGTGATATGTGAACGGACCGTGAATGTAGAACAATTCCGGAACATCGGGATTGTACAAATGTTTGAGAGGTTGGGATGGGAGAGCGTTTTGGATTGGTGTGAAGACAATACTCACCGGATTTACTTGTCGGAAGTATGTGAGTGGTTGTCCACTTTGAAGCTGGTAAACAAGAATGAATCCCCTTCGCAATGGAAGTTAGTGGGGAAGACATCTCGAGGAAACATGACGATGTCTTTCGAAACTATGAATCGTATTGCTGGGTTTGACTCTTTGGGGGTACAAGCCTATGATTATCCATCCATTGAGAATTTTTTGGATAATCATTTGAACACCAACGACATAGATCAATTGATAGATGTTATTTTGCCAACCCACCCAGGGGGTGACATGAAACGGAAGCATATGTCGCTCGAGGGAAAGATCCTTCAAGGGATCTCGGTTGAGAACATTTTAGCAAGATTTGGTGATCGTGGGGGTGTGAGAGTAAGTGATTGCAGGGTGGCGCATGCCTTATTGTATGGGACCCCGACACTGTCATGGAGGCACATAGTCATGATGAACACATGGGCTACCAGGGAGTCGTCTCAGAGGCGGTTTATTCCGTATGCACGCCTCATTAGTGCCATGATTGTGCAGCAGAATTGCTTGCCCTTGGAAGCGCTATGGGTCTCTAAACCAGTGGAGGAATTTACTTGGGGTTACATGAAGAAAAATTGGAGGATAGAGGTCAAGTTTTCGGGAAATAGGTATGTGGTGACCGATGATTTGGGGAACAAGTTTGAGGTTCGTACTTCCGGGGCACCACCCGTGCAGGAAGAAGATGTGGAGATGGAGGAAGAAGAGGAAGAAGAGGAGGAAGCTGAACCCTCCGAGGCACGAAGGCCAAGGCAACGTTATATGCGGCCACATAGGGAGATAAACGCTGAGGTGGCAGGTTTTGTGACCCGACGACGGGTACCCTCCTACAAAAACTTTGACAGGGGGCAACAGGAGATATATGATAATGTCTCCGCGTGTATAGGAGAGGGTCGGGAATACAATCAAAGGAGAGAAGCTTGGCAAGGGTCTTACGGAGCTTCAATGCAAGAATATTGGGACGCTCAAGGAGCCCAACGTGAAAGAATGAATAAGTTCATGGAAGAGCAAGAACTGTTTCAAGCCATGCAAAGATCACATATGGAACAGTTAGCAAAGCAATAGGAGGATGAAGCAGCCCGAAGGCGGGCATGGGAAGAAGCGGAAACGGCGCGTCGACAACAAGAAGAAGAATTGAACCGCCGCCGTTGGAGTGCCATGTATGTCTCTCAAGAGATGGCGCTTAATAACGCCAAAGTGTTGCATGATCAGGAGCGACACCATAGAGACTACCAAGCCGGCCTCCCCTACGCCGAGCACTCGGGGTGGACAAATTACTCCGATCTTCCCTATCCTCAAGGCCCATCCGACCCGATTCCGCATTGGCCTGAAGCGGTAGGGTCTAGCTTCGTTCCAATCCCGTACCAACCACCACCCCAAGGGGAGCAAAGCCCCTTAGATAACTATAGGGAGATGTTCGAGGCCCTCACTGGTTATCCATACCAACCCAACCCGCCCATGGATCCAAACGAGCGATATCAGCGGTAGAGGTATGGTATGTTTTATGTTGTTGTTGTTGTATATTATTTTCCATTATTTCTTTTTGTTTTTATTTAATTATTGCCTAGTTAAATGAACTTTGTGGGTGTGTTCCCTATATAACCCTCACGAGACCTACTCGTCCTCCCGAGCTATCGGGAGGTTTAAAAGGGCTTGTTGCATAAGCTAAATGCAACCGTGATTCCTACGAAAGTGAGTTAGGTTTATTGTTGTTGTAAAATATTTTCCACATAAAGTCAAAGGTACAATAACGTATGGCTTGGTAATAATTTCATAAAAGTGGTAGAACTAGGTAATTAACAAATTTTGATGGTTGTGAGAAGCATGCTTCTACACAAGGGTTAAGATTTGTAGGTACACTATGTTCGTGAGACAATTGCTTGGTTGAAAAGATGAAGAGCACACAAGGAACTAGCGAAAAACCAGGTGCATACGTTTCTTTTTACCTTTGATTTTTAGTTAGCAAATAAGTGGATTGTAATTTGTATTTTATTTTCCGGGGTGTAATTTTGGGGAGGTTAGCCGTGTCACATCCCTTGTGCTTTACAAACTCTAGTTCTTACACATTGAGGACAATATGTACTTCAAGTGTGGGGATGGGGGAGTAGTAAAAATTTTCGATTTTGACCTGTTCACTTAAATACTACACATTGAGGACAATGTTTACCTCAAGTGTGGGGATGGGGGAAAATTTCAAAAAATTTTCAAAAATATCTTGTTTTCAAAGCAATCTCAAAAGCACAAGTAACCAAGTCAACGAGGGATGTCACAAACCATTTGGTCTTTTGTCATGGTCAAGTTCAAATTAATAAGCATATTGGGTATTTAGTGGGTGGTTATTTGAGAATAATTCGCCTAAGGAACTAGCAATGTATGCATATCACATATCATACCCTTATACGTGAGGTTTGAGCCCTTTATACATTATAGATTCACATTTACATGTTTCTTTGTTGAGTGGGCCATTAGTCGCGTATTGTAGAACTTGCAACTTTTGATACATTCGAGACTATAGACCGAATACAAGCACGAGAATGATTAAGGCATTAGGTAAACTTTTTCCTTTTAAACCATTTATCTATCCTTACCCAAACAAGTCCCCTAGTCGCCTAATTTGAGCCTAAACCTTTCGTTTGACAACCCATTTAGCCCATAACCATAAGCCTTTTCTTTTTAAACCCGTGTGATGAAAATTCGATTATAGGAACTTAAGTTGTATAGTTGTGATTCATAAAAAAAAAAAAAAAACAGTGAGATAAACACAAAAAGATGTGCTAGTAGTTGTTGAATAAAAGGCGAAAGTTTTTGCCATTTTGGATGTTTACTGTTTGCTTTTGTTTAGGATAGTCTTTTGTAATAAAATTCGAATTTTTCATCACCATAGCCACTTAAAAATATCCTATTCCTACCCTTCGCCTAGCCCCGTTACAACCCTTCAAAGACCTTTTGACTTGTGCTTAGTATTTGTGTTCGATAGTGGAGAATGATTGAGTTGCAAGCCTATGCGGGTACGTGTTCTATTTGGTTTGAGCGATTAATTGTTGAAAAGCTAACACATTACACATGATTAGCAAACTTTAAGCCGAGTGGAGAGCACATTGTGAGGGATATGCATGATTTGTTAGTTTTACGGGCGGGTTAATCTTGGGTAACCATTTGTGTATCTAAAGCACGTCACCGCTAAATACATTGAATGTTATAAAGAGTTTGAACTTTTGTATGACATTAGACCTTAACCTTGTCTCGGGAATGGGATGTATGTTCGTTGTTTGACCCACGTGAAAGTGAAAAACAGATTTGCTTGAGGGCAAGCAAAAGACAAGTGTGGGGATGTGATACGTGGTTGAAAACCGGTGCTTGTAATTGTTTAACTTAACGTTTTTACGTGAGTTTTAGTTTCGAATAGCCTACTTTTAATCAAGAATGTGTTTTGCAGGTTTGATGAAGTTTAAGGAGCTTTTCGGGAGCTTTATGGGTCATCGGATTGAAAACCGGAACATCGGAACGCATTACGGATCAAACGGGAGCGAAACAAGCGAAAGCTGAGAATCAAGTTTTGAGAACCCGTCGTCGACGGGTACCAAGCCGTCGGCGACGCCCCCTTAAAATGCCCGTAGGCTAGAAATGCCCGTATCCAGGTGTTTTAGCCATCGGGTAAATGTTGAAAATCCAAGACCCGTCGCCGACGGGTTGAGGGCCGTCGGCGACGGCCTGCCAAAACCAGAAACGGGAATTTTGATCATTTGGGGGTTTAGTTCGATTCCTATTGGTCCAAGCTCATTCAATACGGGAGTTACACTTCATTGGGAGTTTGAAAACAAGTCTTGGAGCCAATATTCACCTATCATCTCATCACCAATCCATCAACCATCAATTCGACATCCGGAATCAAGAACGAAAGCACCATCATCTTCTTGATTCCAAACCCTAGTTCATCATCATCACAACCATTCTGCCACCTTCAATCCATCCATCACCACCAACTATTCCCAAACCCTAATCAGTCCACCATCCATCCTCAAGCTCCAAGATGATCCAATTGAAGTCTTGTGCATCCGTTGATCGTACCGTTTACACCATGAGCGGCTAATTTCTTGAAGGTTTCACCCCGGTGTAGGTTATTGTAAGTCTAGGGTTTGAACAGTGTTTTAGTTTGGTTTCGTGACAACTTGAATTGTATTTGAATTGATTGATAATTGTCTTGCATTTGAACTATATTTGTGAAGTGTCGAGTGAGTTATGAAATTTGACTTTGCGAAATAAGTTTGTGCAATTATGCCTTGTCATTCAAAAGGTTTTATTTGTCCGAAGTAACGAAGTGCATTGTAGTCCGTGTATGCGTTGATAATAATTGGCACCTAAGCTTTGATGACAGAAATCCGTTAATAACATATTCAAGTGAATTAAATCTAAAACGTGTAGGAACCCTAGGATTGCAATAACCGAACCGGGTGTGAGCCTTGTTTTCTCTATCTTGTCAAAACCTTTATTTACATCATTGCAATTGTTTGTTTTTAGTATTCATAATTCACATTTTCAACTCAATTAAAAATACATAAAAACATATCTTAGCAAGCTTCATAAAAGTGACATTTTCTAAATTTCATTCAAAGTCCATTCGCAAACCACATACTCTTCGTGGTTCGACCCCTTGCTACCACTAGCTATTTGTTAAGGGTAATTAGGGTATATAAATATTATCTTTGACCGGAGTGCGACACTCCGATCAAATTTTGGCGCCGCTGCCGGGGAGTGCGTGCGCTTTGTGTTTGGATATTGTTTGAAGTTGTGTGATTAACTGTTTAATTTGTTTTGCTTTCTTTTTGTATTGTCTTTTTCCTTGTTACGCGGGGTGTGTTACTTGTGCAGGTTACAAGTAGTGCATGCGTACACGAAATTCCGGGAGGACTTCACCTCTAGTCTACGAACCGGAAATTGAAAGACTCGCAAGAAGAAACTTAGCAAGCCGGTTAGAAGCAACTCTTGCTTCTAATCAAACCAACCGAACACCACCACTCACACCGACCATTGAAACCGATTCAATGGCGAACCACAATTCCAACCAAGAATTTAACCCAAACCAAAACCTCCACCCAAATCAATTCCAAACCCGAGGAACCTTTTTCCCCGCTCAAGAGCTACCGGGTGGTAACACTAATGCAAGACCACCCACTCCACCTTTCCGAAACCAAAACACCAACAACACCCAACGAACACCTCAACAACAACCTCTTCACCGACAAGCATCGTTGCCCATTAACCTTGATGATCGGAATGTCAACTCCGATCGAAGAGGTAACCGTGATCACGGCAATCCCGTGAACGAAGACCCATTCTTCAACATTGACGATTTAAGGAATGCAATTCCCGATGACGAACCGTATAGTGTCCCCGGTTATCAATCGCCGGAACACGTGAGCATTCATACGGAAAATTCGGACGATGGGGGTTATTATGATGATCGAGCCAATGATGATGAAGATTGGGGTTACTTGAATAGGGGAAACGTATACAATGCTCGAAGGTACGACGATGAGGAGTTTGGGTCTCAAAACGCCAACTATGTTGGGGAAGAGGAATATGGCTACGGGGGTGGAAGAAACAATGGGTATGGGAACAACCGTCAACCACAAAACAACAACCAACGGAACCGGAATGAAGGGTTTTACAACAACAACAATAACAACAACAATGTAAACCCTAACCGGATTCCTCGTTTTGTGGGAGGTGGTAACCCGAGAGATAATCGAAGAGAGGAGAGACGGGATGAAAGACGGGATAATCGAAGACCGGTCGATCAAGAAGTTAATGGGCCACAACGTCGTCAACAACCTCCACGAGGAGTCAATGACCGTTTCCGACCGATAGTGACCGAAAACAATTCTCCAATAGTATGTGAAAGGAGGATGTTTGATTGTAAACCGCATTACATCAATATCCTTCCTCATTTCAACGGAAGGTCTAACGATGAGCCGTACAACCATTTAACGGAGTTCTCATCTATTTGTGATACTATTGGAGGACACAATTTCGCATTGGAGGAAGTGAAGCTTCGCCTATTTCAATTCTCATTGAAGGATAAAGCAAAGCAGTGGTTCTTTACACTTCCGCCCAATAGTATTCGAACTTGGGAACAAATGTAACAAGCATTTTTGGATGAATACTATTCCATGGCCAAGACCGATGATGCTAGGGATGAAATTCGGTCATTTCGTCAACTTTCAAGTGAGCCGTTACATGAAGCATTCACCCGATTCAAAGAGCTAATGAGGAGATGCCCACATCACCAAATAGAAAAATGGGAATTGGTGAAATGTTTCGTACGGGGCTTGGATGATGCGACGTGGAATCGGCTTGAGACGACAAGCAATGGTACCCTTTTGAGCAACCATGAGGATGACGATTGGGAATTTTTAGAGAGGATGAGCAAACGGTCCAAGCAAAAAGAATCGGCCGATAGAGCAAAAAGGCATCCGGTTTCCCGATCACTTCCCGATCTCGATTCCAAGGATAGGATTTCCACTTTAGAGCGGGAAATAGCTCAATTGAAGAAAAAGAAGGAGGTGAACGCGGTTCAATTCGATGTGTGTGAAGATTGTGATGATATTGGGCATAGCACCAAGCAATGCCCAACGGGATCGAGTGACTACACCGAAGAGGTAAATCAAGTGTATGGGGATCGGAAGCAATACGACATGAATTCCAACACTTACCATCCGGGTTTGAGAAATCATCCTAATTTCCGGTATGGCAACGCCTCAAATCAAATGAATCCGAATTTCCAATCGGGTAATCAAGGTGGTCAAGGTGGGTCTTCATACAACAATCGTCAAGGTGGTAACCAAGGGGGTTACCAAAGGAATTACAATCAAGGGGGTAACCAAGGGTATCAAAACCGTGAAGGTAATTATCAACGAGGTTACAACCAAGGTGGAAATGGGAGTAGTGCTTCAAACTCTCAAGGTGATGACTCGATAAATTCAAAATTTGATGCTATTCTGAATGCTATCAATCATTCAAATCAAGAGATGAAGAAAGAGTTTGAGGTACGAGATAAATCCCATAAGGCGTTGGAGAAGCAAGTGGGGCAACTTGCCCAAGAGATGGCTCAAATGCGTGGAAGTGGAGGAGGACTTCCAAGCGACACCACGGTGAACCCTAAGCATCAAGGGTCGAACTCGAAAAACACACGTGAGGTACCCATAAACAAAATTTCTTTACGTAGTGGTCGAGTGATAGATAACGGTGTTGAGCCACCACCACCCAAGTTTGTTGAAGGGGTGGTGGAAGATGCGAGTGATGATGAAGAGAATAACGGGCGAACGGGTCAAAATAAAAATGAATTAAAAATTAACAAAGATACACCCGTTGCGACCGTTCCCATCCCAAAGGCTAAGGACAAGGGTGTGGAGGGTAATACCGCCCCTTTTCCCGAAGCTCTTTTGGGACCATCTAAGAAAGTGGTAAACAAAAGAGGCCCACATCAAGAGGAGATGTGGGAAATTTTTAAACAAGTTAAAATTAACTTACCACTCTTAGATGCTATCAAACAAATTCCTTCATATGCGAAATACTTGAAAGATTTATGTACCCAAAAGAGAACTCACAAATTTCCTAAAAAACTTGATTTAACCGAAAATGTGAGTTCAATTCTTTCGGGTGCACTTCCACCAAAACTCCAAGATCCGGCGGCGCCCATTATTTCAATACAAGTGGGTGAATTCAAAATGACACGGGCACTTTTGGATCTTGGGGCGAGTGTGAGTATCTTGCCGGGTAGTTTATATGACCAATATGATTTTGGTCCACTTCAAGTGTCTAACACCACCGTGGTGTTAGCCGACTTGACCCCTAAACTACCCCGTGGGATAGTCACGGATGTAATAGTCAAGGTCGAGGACTTTTACTATCCGGTGGACTTTCTTGTGTTAGATTATGTTTCTTTGGACCGAACTAAGCAACCAACGGTGATCCTAGGTCGACCATTTTTGGCAACATCGAATGCCCAAATTAATTGCAAATCGGGCACGGTCGACATGACTTTTGGTAACCGTCGGTTGCGGTTAAATGTCTTTTCAGGATTAACGGATCCTCTAGTTGGCGATGAATGTTATATGGCGGACATCGTTGACGAGTGTATACCTCTATGTGACACTAGTGTCGAAGGGGAAAACACAATAGAGGAGTGTTTCATGTTTGACAGGTTGCAAGGAGAAACAAATCGGAGCATGGATGAAGAGATGAAAGAGTTGGAGGTTATGGCGGCAAAAGAAGGAAGGCCCACTTGGACACATCAAGTGGAAAGTCTCCCGGAAAGCATAGACACGAAGTTGAAGCCGTCATTGGAAGAACCTCCGGCACTAGAGTTGAAGGTGCTACCCAAGCATCTTAAGTATGCTTATGTGGGTGAAGGTAGCACGCTCCCGGTCATTATTGCATCCAATTTAACCGGGGAGCAAGAAGAGAGGTTGATGAAGGTATTGGTCACCCATAGAGCCGCTATCGGGTGGACTATTGCGGATTTGAAGGGAATTAGTCCCTCGGTGGTGATGCACAAGATCATCACGGAAGATGGAATGAACCCTTCTCGTGACACACAAAGAAGACTAAATCCGAATATGCGAGAAGTGGTAAAGAAGGAAGTTTTGAAGTGGCTAGATGCGGGTATTGTATACCCTATTTCGGATAGCCAATGGGTGAGCCCGACGCAAACAGTTCCAAAAAAGGCGGGTATTCAAGTCGTCACAAACGACGCAGGTGAAGAGGTCGCCACTCGGCCGGTAACCGGGTGGCGTATTTGTATTGACTATAGGAAGTTGAATGCCGCAACTTCCAAAGACCATTTCCCTTTGCCGTTTATTGACCAAATAGTTGAGAAATTGGCCGGACAAAAATTTTATTGTTTTCTGGATGGTTATTCCGGATACAATCAAATTGCTATACATCCGGAAGACCAAGCAAAGACTACCTTTACTTGTCCATATGGTACTTTCGCATTTAGGCGGATGCCATTTGGACTTTGTAATGCCCCCGCCACCTTTCAAAGGTGTATGATGAGTATCTTTTCAGATATGGTGGGGGAGTCTTTGGAAATCTTCATGGATGATTTCTCAATATTTGGGTCATCGTTTGATACATGCCTTGACCAACTCGAAAAAGTTTTGAAAAGATGTGTTGAGAAAAATCTTGTTTTGAGTTGGGAAAAGAGCCATTTCATGGTTCAAGAAGGGATTGTGTTGGGGCATGTAGTGTCGAGTCGTGGGATAGAGGTTGATCGTGCAAAGGTGCAAGTTATTTCTACCTTACCTTATCCCACGAATGTTAAGGGTATTAGGTCGTTTTTGGGTCACGCGGGGTTTTATAGAAGATTTATAAAAGGGTTTAGTGATATAACCAAACCCCTATGTAAGTTATTGCTTAAAGACCAACCGTTTGAATTTAACCAAGAGTGTCAAAATGCCTTTAATGTGTTGAAACAAAAGTTGGTTGAGGCCCCAATCTTGCAATCACCGAATTGGTCGTTACCATTTGAAATTATGTGTGATGCAAGCGATTATGCGGTAGGGGCCGTGTTGGGTCAAAGGGTAGACAAGAAACCGGTTGCCATTTACTATGCAAGTAAGACTCTCTCGGATGCACAATTGAATTACACAACTACCGAGAAAGAGCTACTTGCGGTGGTATATGCGTTGGATAAGTTTCGTGCTTATATATGGGGTACTAAAGTCATTGTTTATTCTGACCATTCTGCAGTTAGGTATCTCATGGACAAGAAGGATGCGAAGCCGAGGCTAATCCGATGGGTTCTCTTGCTACAAGAGTTTGACCTAGAGATTCGAGATAAGAAAGGGAGCGAGAATGTGGTCGCGGACCATTTGTCTCGATTGAGTGTAGAGGATTCTTCCCGTGAAGAAATTAATGAGACTTTTCCAGATGAGCAAATCTTAAAAGTTGGAATATTACCATGGTATGCTAATATTGTCAACTATTTGGTTACAGGTGACTTGCCGGCTCATTGGGATAGAAGGAAGAGGTTGCACTTCCTGTCTCAAATCAAGTATTACACGTTGGAAGAACCGGACTTATTCAAGATTTGTCCGGATCAAGTCGTTCGAAGATGCATACCCGACGAGGAGATTCCTAGCGTCTTGATGCACTTGCATTCATTTGCTTGTGGGGGCCATTTTAGTGGTCACAAAACTGGGCACAAAGTGCTCAATAGCGGCCTTTATTGGCCGACTATTTTTAAGGATGCTTTTAACTTCGCTAAAAATTGTGTTGAGTGTCAAAAGTTAGGGAGCATATCAAAAAGGGATGAGATGCCCATGCAACCGATCCTTATTGTAGATATTTTTGATGTATGGGGGATCGATTTCATGGGCCCATTCCCTAATTCGCATGGCAACTTATACATTTTGGTGGCGGTCGATTATGTATCCAAATGGGTCGAAGCGATTGCCACTAAAACGAATGACCACACCGTTGTTTGCAATTTTGTTCAAACAAATATAATTTCTAGATTTGGGGTTCCCCGAGTGATCATTAGTGATGGGGGATCTCATTTCAAGAATTTTAATTTTGGCAAACTCTTGAAACGGTATGGTGTTGACCATCGAATTGCTACTCCCTACCACCCACAAACAAGCGGTCAAGTTGAGGTTTCCAATAGGCAAATAAAAGAAATTTTGCAAAAGACCGTTCGACCCGACCGAAAGGATTGGTCAACGAAGTTGAATGATGCTTTATGGGCTTATAGAACGGCTCATAAAACACCTATTGGAACCACATCTTATCGTTTAGTTTATGGGCGAAATTGTCACTTGCCGGTTGAGCTTGTGCATCGTGCTTGGTGGGCTATAAAAGAGGTTAACATGAAATATGACGATGCAGGAAAGGAGCGAAAGTTAAAGCTTTGCGAGTTGGAGGAGCTTAGGGAAGAAGCGTACGAGTGTGCCTCAAAGTACAAGGATGACATGAAGAGGGCACATGATGCGAAGTTGAAGCCAAAGGAGTTTGAAGTGGGTCAAAAGGTTTGGCTCTACAATTCGAGGCTTAAATACTTCCCGGGAAAGCTCAAGAGCAAGTGGATGGGCCCGTATGTGATTACACGGGTCGGACGGCTTGGAGATGTTACAATCAAGGACCCGAAGGACGGGTCGAAGCAAACGGTTAACGGGCACCGCCTTAAACCATTCCTTGATGGTAACGAAGAGAAAAAGGACGCAAATGTGGAGTTGGTATGTTTCTTGGTAAGCGTGCCAACATATGAGGTGAAGTAAAAGGACCGGTAACACGTTTTGTAAAGTTATGTATACATATTTAATTGTTTGTGTGTTCGGATGGGAATCGGTTTCGGTTCATACTAACCTTTCTTGATTGTGTGAAGTTCGGGCACTCCAAACGGGTCATGCAGATACAAGGTATGTTTTAGACTTGATTTGGTGCATTGAGGACAATACACGATTTTTTTTGGGGGGTGGTAGGGCCGTTAACGGTTATTTGTTTAAAAGTTTAACTTATAAAAAAAAAAAAAAATCACAAAAACATTTTAATAATTTTTAGGAATTTCTTATGTACATAGCCTCTTTAATAAAAATTCATAATTTTGCGAAAAAAAAAAAAAATTGGCGTGACCGTCGGCGACGGGGTCATGACCGTCGGCGACGGCTTCTGAAATGACCCGTAGGCACACTTTTGCCCGTCGGCAGACTATTAGCCCGTCGGCCCACACCTCAATTTCAAAGCCCGTCGGCGACGGGGTGGGACCCGTCGGCGACGGCTTCTCCTTTTCGTTCCGACGCAGGTTCGTTCCAGGGTTAGTAAAAACGATTTAAAACTCAATTTAACCTAACCAAACCTCCTTCAAACTCATTCTAGACCACAAACTCGAACCCCAATCATCTTACCTCACTTTTTCACCACAAATTCCCTGCTTTCTCTCTCTCTTACATCCACAATTCTTCATCTTCTCCACCTTCCTCCCTAAGAACCCTAAACCTTCAACTTACCATAACTCTCTCAATTCTCCACCAAATCCTCTGATTTTTAGGTCCATCTTGGATAATTTTTCAAGGCGAACAAAACCCCCAACACGGTTTCCATCAATTCTTGCTATTTTGCAAGATTTCTGGGCGTGTTCTTTAGGGTTTTTGAAAGGGTGTTCATCAAAGTGCTTGTTTGTCATCTTTTCTTAGTTCTTCTTGTCTAACAACATCAAAGGTATGGATTCTTCTTAAAGTTATGCTTGATTATTATATACTAATGTTTTTCTTCCGAAATTTTAAACTTTTTTGGTTTAAGAGTAGGTTGTTTAGACAATGTATGTTTTGATAGTGTGATTTTGAGCACGATTAGTTGTTTTGAATGGAATTTGAGCATGTCATAACCATAGTGAAGTGATTACACTGTTATGAACATGATTGAACATGAAGATGATGTTGAATTTTTGTTGAAATTATATGAGATTGTATGATTAACAAAAGGACAATAAGTTTATGACAAAGTGAGCGACTTTGGAAGTTTAAAGAGGCGACTTTGCGTATACTTGTTAAATAAATTGTCAACATCATACTTCATGTTCAAAGTTTGGGAGTTAATGAAGGTTGAATCTATATTGATGATTTGCTTGTTTGTGATTGTAGTCATGGCAGGAAGCAAGAGACAAAAGACTACGGGTCAAGCTTCATCATCCGGGATTGGGTCTTCTTCCGGTTTAATACCGAAGAAATGGGAACAACCGAGCACTGTTGCAGAAAATGATCCAAGATTATACCGACAAGATTGGGAATGGGCAAAGTTCAGGGATAGTCAAAATGCCAGAATTTGGGATGACGAGAAGAACAAACAGTTGTCGAGCTACCAAGATAGAAAGTTGGAAGCTAAGTTGTGGAAATGGAAGATGACAAACGGGGTGAACACGTCGGTTCCAACAAGAGTGATATGTGAACGGACCGTGAATGTAGAAGAATTCCGGAACATCGGGATTGTACAAATGTTTGAGAGGTTGGGATGGGAGAGCGTTTTGGATTGGTGTGAAGACAATACTCACCGGATTTACTTGTCGGAAGTATGTGAGTGGTTGTCCACTTTGAAGCTGGTAAACAAGAATGAATCCCCTTCGCAATGGAAGTTAGTGGGGAAGACATCTCGAGGAAACATGACGATGTCTTTCGAAACTATGAATCGTATTGCTGGGTTTGACTCTTTGGGGGTACAAGCCTATGATTATCCATCCATTGAGAATTTTTTGGATAATCATTTGAACACCAACGACATAGATCAATTGATAGATGTTATTTTGCCAACCCACCCAGGGGGTGACATGAAACGGAAGCATATGTCGCTCGAGGGAAAGATCCTTCAAGGGATCTCGGTTGAGAACATTTTAGCAAGATTTGGTGATCGTGGGGGTGTGAGAGTAAGTGATTGCAGGGTGGCGCATGCCTTATTGTATGGGACCCCGACACTGTCATGGAGGCACATAGTCATGATGAACACATGGGCTACCAGGGAGTCGTCTCAGAGGCGGTTTATTCCGTATGCACGCCTCATTAGTGCCATGATTGTGCAGCAGAATTGCTTGCCCTTGGAAGCGCTATGGGTCTCTAAACCAGTGGAGGAATTTACTTGGGGTTACATGAAGAAAAATTGGAGGATAGAGGTCAAGTTTTCGGGAAATAGGTATGTGGTGACCGATGATTTGGGGAACAAGTTTGAGGTTCGTACTTCCGGGGCACCACCCGTGCAGGAAGAAGATGTGGAGATGGAGGAAGAAGAGGAAGAAGAGGAGGAAGCTGAACCCTCCGAGGCACGAAGGCCAAGGCAACGTTATATGCGGCCACATAGGGAGATAAACGCTGAGGTGGCAGGTTTTGTGACCCGACGACGGGTACCCTCCTACAAAAACTTTGACAGGGGGCAACAGGAGATATATGATAATGTCTCCGCGTGTATAGGAGAGGGTCGGGAATACAATCAAAGGAGAGAAGCTTGGCAAGGGTCTTACGGAGCTTCAATGCAAGAATATTGGGACGCTCAAGGAGCCCAACGTGAAAGAATGAATAAGTTCATGGAAGAGCAAGAACTGTTTCAAGCCATGCAAAGATCACATATGGAACAGTTAGCAAAGCAATAGGAGGATGAAGCAGCCCGAAGGCGGGCATGGGAAGAAGCGGAAACGGCGCGTCGACAACAAGAAGAAGAATTGAACCGCCGCCGTTGGAGTGCCATGTATGTCTCTCAAGAGATGGCGCTTAATAACGCCAAAGTGTTGCATGATCAGGAGCGACACCATAGAGACTACCAAGCCGGCCTCCCCTACGCCGAGCACTCGGGGTGGACAAATTACTCCGATCTTCCCTATCCTCAAGGCCCATCCGACCCGATTCCGCATTGGCCTGAAGCGGTAGGGTCTAGCTTCGTTCCAATCCCGTACCAACCACCACCCCAAGGGGAGCAAAGCCCCTTAGATAACTATAGGGAGATGTTCGAGGCCCTCACTGGTTATCCATACCAACCCAACCCGCCCATGGATCCAAACGAGCGATATCAGCGGTAGAGGTATGGTATGTTTTATGTTGTTGTTGTTGTATATTATTTTCCATTATTTCTTTTTGTTTTTATTTAATTATTGCCTAGTTAAATGAACTTTGTGGGTGTGTTCCCTATATAACCCTCACGAGACCTACTCGTCCTCCCGAGCTATCGGGAGGTTTAAAAGGGCTTGTTGCATAAGCTAAATGCAACCGTGATTCCTACGAAAGTGAGTTAGGTTTATTGTTGTTGTAAAATATTTTCCACATAAAGTCAAAGGTACAATAACGTATGGCTTGGTAATAATTTCATAAAAGTGGTAGAACTAGGTAATTAACAAATTTTGATGGTTGTGAGAAGCATGCTTCTACACAAGGGTTAAGATTTGTAGGTACACTATGTTCGTGAGACAATTGCTTGGTTGAAAAGATGAAGAGCACACAAGGAACTAGCGAAAAACCAGGTGCATACGTTTCTTTTTACCTTTGATTTTTAGTTAGCAAATAAGTGGATTGTAATTTGTATTTTATTTTCCGGGGTGTAATTTTGGGGAGGTTAGCCGTGTCACATCCCTTGTGCTTTACAAACTCTAGTTCTTACACATTGAGGACAATATGTACTTCAAGTGTGGGGATGGGGGAGTAGTAAAAATTTTCGATTTTGACCTGTTCACTTAAATACTACACATTGAGGACAATGTTTACCTCAAGTGTGGGGATGGGGGAAAATTTCAAAAAATTTTCAAAAATATCTTGTTTTCAAAGCAATCTCAAAAGCACAAGTAACCAAGTCAACGAGGGATGTCACAAACCATTTGGTCTTTTGTCATGGTCAAGTTCAAATTAATAAGCATATTGGGTATTTAGTGGGTGGTTATTTGAGAATAATTCGCCTAAGGAACTAGCAATGTATGCATATCACATATCATACCCTTATACGTGAGGTTTGAGCCCTTTATACATCATAGATTCACATTTACATGTTTCTTTGTTGAGTGGGCCATTAGTCGCGTATTGTAGAACTTGCAACTTTTGATACATTCGAGACTATAGACCGAATACAAGCACGAGAATGATTAAGGCATTAGGTAAACTTTTTCCTTTTAAACCATTTATCTATCCTTACCCAAACAAGTCCCCTAGTCGCCTAATTTGAGCCTAAACCTTTCGTTTGACAACCCATTTAGCCCATAACCATAAGCCTTTTCTTTTTAAACCCGTGTGATGAAAATTCGATTATAGGAACTTAAGTTGTATAGTTGTGATTCATAAAAAAAAAAAAAAAAAAAACAGTGAGATAAACACAAAAAGATGTGCTAGTAGTTGTTGAATAAAAGGCGAAAGTTTTTGCCATTTTGGATGTTTACTGTTTGCTTTTGTTTAGGATAGTCTTTTGTAATAAAATTCGAATTTTTCATCACCATAGCCACTTAAAAATATCCTATTCCTACCCTTCGCCTAGCCCCGTTACAACCCTTCAAAGACCTTTTGACTTGTGCTTAGTATTTGTGTTCGATAGTGGAGAATGATTGAGTTGCAAGCCTATGCGGGTACGTGTTCTATTTGGTTTGAGCGATTAATTGTTGAAAAGCTAACACATTACACATGATTAGCAAACTTTAAGCTGAGTGGAGAGCACATTGTGAGGGATATGCATGATTTGTTAGTTTTACGGGCGGGTTAATCTTGGGTAACCATTTGTGTATCTAAAGCACGTCACCGCTAAATACATTGAATGTTATAAAGAGTTTGAACTTTTGTATGACATTAGACCTTAACCTTGTCTCGGGAATGGGATGTATGTTCGTTGTTTGACCCACGTGAAAGTGAAAAACAGATTTGCTTGAGGGCAAGCAAAAGACAAGTGTGGGGATGTGATACGTGGTTGAAAACCGGTGCTTGTAATTGTTTAACTTAACGTTTTTACGTGAGTTTTAGTTTCGAATAGCCTACTTTTAATCAAGAATGTGTTTTGCAGGTTTGATGAAGTTTAAGGAGCTTTTCGGGAGCTTTATGGGTCATCGGATTGAAAACCGGAACATCGGAACGCATTACGGATCAAACGGGAGCGAAACAAGCGAAAGCTGAGAATCAAGTTTTGAGAACCCGTCGTCGACGGGTACCAAGCCGTCGGCGACGCCCCCTTAAAATGCCCGTAGGCTAGAAATGCCCGTATCCAGGTGTTTTAGCCATCGGGTAAATGTTGAAAATCCAAGACCCGTCGCCGACGGGTTGAGGGCCGTCGGCGACGGCCTGCCAAAACCAGAAACGGGAATTTTGATCATTTGGGGGTTTAGTTCGATTCCTATTGGTCCAAGCTCATTCAATACGGGAGTTACACTTCATTGGGAGTTTGAAAACAAGTCTTGGAGCCAATATTCACCTATCATCTCATCACCAATCCATCAACCATCAATTCGACATCCGGAATCAAGAACGAAAGCACCATCATCTTCTTGATTCCAAACCCTAGTTCATCATCATCACAACCATTCTGCCACCTTCAATCCATCCATCACCACCAACTATTCCCAAACCCTAATCAGTCCACCATCCATCCTCAAGCTCCAAGATGATCCAATTGAAGTCTTGTGCATCCGTTGATCGTACCGTTTACACCATGAGCGGCTAATTTCTTGAAGGTTTCACCCCGGTGTAGGTTATTGTAAGTCTAGGGTTTGAACAGTGTTTTAGTTTGGTTTCGTGATAACTTGAATTGTATTTGAATTGATTGATAATTGTCTTGCATTTGAACTATATTTGTGAAGTGTCGAGTGAGTTATGAAATTTGACTTTGCGAAATAAGTTTGTGCAATTATGCCTTGTCATTCAAAAGGTTTTATTTGTCCGAAGTAACGAAGTGCATTGTAGTCCGTGTATGCGTTGATAATAATTGGCACCTAAGCTTTGATGACAGAAATCCGTTAATAACATATTCAAGTGAATTAAATCTAAAACGTGTAGGAACCCTAGGATTGCAATAACCGAACCGGGTGTGAGCCTTGTTTTCTCTATCTTGTCAAAACCTTTATTTACATCATTGCAATTGTTTGTTTTTAGTATTCATAATTCACATTTTCAACTCAATTAAAAATACATAAAAACATATCTTAGCAAGCTTCATAAAAGTGACATTTTCTAAATTTCATTCAAAGTCCATTCGCAAACCACATACTCTTCGTGGTTCGACCCCTTGCTACCACTAGCTATTTGTTAAGGGTAATTAGGGTATATAAATATTATCTTTGACCGGAGTGCGACACTCCGATCAGGTCCTACTAAATTTGACCCAGGTCCCTTGCAGGACCTCTAAACGCTGAACAAGGGCAAGACCCTTACCAAACTGTTCCCTTAACCCCCGACCAGGTAGCCAACATACCTCCATATAGACCGTGGAGATATGAATGGTGAAAATCTTTTATTTTATATAGACAGTAAAATAATGCCAAGACACCACGGACAAACGATAAGGAAGAATCACCTTCAACATAAGAAACTAGTTATTAAAGTCATTAATACAAAACCAATTAAGAAGTGCAAAAGATTAAAAATAAAAAGTATTATACTAAACACTTTTCTTCACCAAGTGATGTAAGAGACTTAGGCAAACATGGCCTTGATTGTCAAGAACTCTTACGATCAATCTTGGATCCCGAGACGACTCACACACTCTATGATGGACAATGGATGATGGTGGTGGATGATGGTGTTGTGATGGTGGTGGGTGGTGGATGAAGTGTGAGAGAGGTGGTGTGCCAAGGGATGAGTTGCAATGGATCCAAGCACTCCTATTTATAGGCTGAACAGAAGCCTGGGCACGGCCCCGTGTCCGCTGGGCACGGGCCCGTGCCCGTCTGACACTATCTCTCTTCATTAGTTGTAATTCGCAATTACAATTAATGCGCCTGCAGTACTTTGGGCACGCCCCCGTGTTCATTGGGACGACCCCATGGTGAGCAATAGAAGCTTCTACAGGTTTGTCTTTTCTGCTGCTTCTTGGGCACGGCCCCATGCTCGTTGAGCACGGGGCGTGTTCAGTCTTCTGCCTTCTCTGTTTTGCTTGGGAGGATGCTGTCGAGGGGTCGGGCAATCCACTTTTGTTCCTTTTCTTGTATTTATGTTAGATTTAGCTCTCTTTTTGCTTCTTTTGTTAATTTGAGCTCATTTAATCCTGAAAATACAAAAGGAAGACAAAAATACACTTTTTCCAACATTAGTACTTAAAAAGGGTTAGTTTTATGCCTCATTTGATGTAATTTATATGTTGCATTTTACACACATCATCAATTCGCGCACCTCAACCCATGGAAGGGCATAAGCTGCTTCATTCGTACGGATGTTCTTTTCATTAGCCCACCATTCCAATGCCCTACCTTGGAACACCCCAGTAGCGCTCCTGGTTTTCAAATGTTCAGGGCACTCACTGTTAATGAAAGTGACCTCTATGCTATCAAACCACTCAAGCATAGCTGTCACCCCATCACTGCCCGTAAACGGTTTGGGGTTGCAGGAGACGAAGTGTTTGTAGTTGAACTTGGTAGTAGTTGGCTTCTCCGTTTTGGAATCTACAGAGGATGGAGGAGTGGTAGATCCTTGGAGTTCAGAAACAATCTTGGGCACGACCCGAGCGATCTGGTCGGCCATGAATGACATCATATTTTTCTGGGACTTCTCCCTTGATTTCCTTAGGTTGTCAGAGAGTCTTCGAGCAGACATCTAAAGTTCCAACATAAGGATCATATAAGTCTAGGTTACGAAGTCCCACGATAAAGATTTCACTCATGATAGATTAAAGGATTCAAGATACGAGATAGACTAACACCACAAAACGCACGACCTTCACATGGCACGTTGTACGAAGTTTGGTCAACATGTCAGAAACGCTTATATATAGGAAGTACCAGCGGCGTATCCACCACGCTTCGGGCACATCGCCTCTCCCCGTACTCGGTGTCATGCTACGTGTCGCAACTCTCAACATACCCATCATCATCATTATCATATATTCGCATAGGTTAATAGATTAACGTAGATTACTCATAGATTACTCAATTACATCACATAGAATACCTCAAGTAGATTAACACATATCATTTCATAGATTGTCATAGATTATATTGATAGATTATCATAGCTTGCTTAAGTGGATAGTTTAACATAGACTAACCAAATAGATGATCGTAGATTAAACCAATAGACCCAGATAGTTCAACATAGTTTAGCTCAAATAGTTTAACTTGCTAGATTGTCATAGATTAACACAATAGATCAACCATAGATTATGCTAGAATTCTCATAGATCACATTGTCTGCTCATAGATTGCATAGGCTTTCCATAGATTGCATAGACATTCCGTAGAATTACGTAGACTTTCCACACTGGTCTGCAAACACTAAATCTCACATGGCACTTGGTACGGAAGTTGGTAATATGTCGGAAGCACTTATATATAGGAAGTACCAGCGGCGTATCCACCATGCTTCGGACACACCACTTCTGTCTTGTACTTCCATGTCATCTTAGTGTTTCACACCACAACAACATATCATACAATAGTCGATTAAGTTTACCACGTAGATTACACACAGAATAAAACTTCGTAAATTTAGTTCGATCCGAGATTAGAGTCAACGTTTTAGATTGCGGATGACGTGTGATTCGTGCAAAATATACCAAAATGAATTAAGAATCAAGTTTAAAACCATATAGATAGTACCAAATTCATAAAATCGAGATAACATAAGAACAAGATAGGCTTTTAAAACACAGGATTGTTCCGGGTAGAGGAACTATAACTAGCTAAAGTGATTCGAACCCTTTTCGAATTGAGGTAACGTGTCTTGACTTATCCGGACAAATACGTCATCGATGTTAGGCTAACGATATTCGTCCTTTTGGTCATTCCACGTACTCAATTGAATGGAAGTTTCGAGACCTTGGCGAGACATATAACGTCAAAGAGTGGGACTAGTTATCAAGGTCTGAGTTTCACCTCTAACTTGACAACATCGTACCCTAAATGTTGTGGGCACTTACCTGCAGACAAGGCCTACTAGAATAATATGGAGATTTCCCATCAAGGTTCGGATGTCACTCCTATCATGTGGGCTAATCTCGTGCAAAATATAAACACTGTGTAACAGTGTCTTCATAGTATACGTGTACATTATAGCAGCCTTAGGAAAGGCATGTAAGTTCAATAGGAACATGTGCTGCTAGGAAGCAGATACGGTAGAGTGCATAAGTTTTAAACAACAAATAAGAACCAAGTTTCTAGAACTATAGACTAGGGAAAATATTCCTAATTATCCTAATTCTCTATAGTTATGGCTCTGATATCAATCTGTCACACACCAACAGATGGCGGAAACATCGGGGTGCGAGCACTAAGCGTTCAGATTGCTCATGAAGTTCCATAACACTAGAAATTTCAATTGAATTAAGTAGATTTCATGATAATAATTGTCTAAAATTCAAACATCACCAAATATCAAATTACAAACCCAAATCATAATTGTTTACTTTGTTCAAAAGACTAAATTAGCTAGAGTGACGTTTCTAGGCATTCCCCTAGCTTGTTTTCCATGTTCCATCTCTATCTATCAACCTGCAACATCTATTAAACTATCAATACAAAAGTATTGGCGAGTATACAAGTTTGATAATAGAATAGCAGATTAAAACAACTCATATCCACAGTGTAAGCAATAAAATAGTTTTAGCTGTGCTAGTGTCGCAGTCCACGCAGTGATAGCCCAAGTATCCCGATGCTTTAGTGTTTACCCAAGACTCAAGGTAAACTAGAATCCTCCTAACAATACCCCCGAAGAATAATGGGAGAGGTGCACCCCCTATAGCGCTACTATTGTTAAGGCGGAACTAAACACCCTGGATTAAACGTCACATGGCACAAATAGAATACTAGAATGCACAAGTTTTCACAAACACATAGGTTAGAGTATAGATTGCCAAAAGTATGTAGTTTAATAGAATACATGTTACGCCCCAAAAGTTTAAAGTAAAAAGGGGATCGAGTATACTCACAGGGTGATTGCTTAACAGTTACAACTGTTATTGGATCAAAGGGAGCTCTTTTTGAACAAGCCTGATTAGATTACAACAGGTTAAGAGTCGGGCAGAATAACGAGATTACGCGAGGTGTTGGAAAATGTTATTGGATTGAATGGTTGTCCGATCGGATGGTTATCCGATCGGATTGCCGGTCGATCGGACGACACACATTGCTGAAGAGAATGAGAGTGCTGCCCGATCGGATGGCCATCCGATCGGGTTGCCACTTGAGTGAAGTTTATGAACAAAGGGACTTAGGTGGCTGTCCGTTCGGATGGTAATCCGATCAGATTGCCACTTGGTCCGAGTGCGAACATCCTGGTTGTTCCAATCGGACGGCTAGTCGATCGGACGGCTGTCCGATCGGGTTGCCATTTGATCAAACTTCCAAGTTACGATAGTTTACCAATGTCGTAAAAATTCTAAGTTTCTAGTTTAACGGTGACGACATAACACATATTGTGACAATAGTAAACTCGTTAGCACAAGGCCGTCCCGATCGGGTGGGAATCACCCCTGTCCAATCAGTCATCTGTCCTTAACGAACTTATGTCAGAATCCGTCTCATGCTCGTCTTCTTTGGTAAAACTTAGATCCAAGCTGACTTTAGACTACGCACTGAGTCCTCAGCCGGTTTAGATCCGGTTTCTACCAGAATAAGGCAAAAGTGGAAGAAAAGATGAAGAATGTCCCAATTTTTATATGAAAAGCATGGATTTAGCTTAAATTTTATGTAAAAACGCATGAAACACCTTAGATCAGAGCTAAATCTTGCTTAGAATGACATCATATGGCAGTTTGTACAAGCCACCATGATGACATCACCCTCAAGAACTCAGATATGAGAGATTTCACGGTGAAAAGTGTGATTTCAAGTGAGAATCACGTAGAGAATGATGTGTAGATCAAGAAAGTACAAAGATCTAGCCTAAAACGTACCGAAATCGATGAGAGAATGAAGAAAAGGACGTGTGCACGTGTCTTGGTCGAGCAGAGCTGTCACATCACTAAAAAGGTGATGTGACAGGTCTATTTATAGGTGAAGGAGAAGAGGAGGGAAGGTGTGGTTTGGTTCGGATGGCAGTCGGATCGGACAGCTGTCCGATCGGGTGGTCATCCGATAGGGTGACAATCCGATCGGATGGCAGTCCGATCGGATGGCCACTCTGGCCAACTCATCCTTTCCGTATTCCAGTTCTTGATTGTTTTGCGAGTAAGATTAAGCGTGGCATGGTATTAGGTAATAGAATAACTAGATTATAGTATACTCATCAAAATTAATAGATTCCGCCAGTGACAAGGCTCCAGTCTCTCGTTCAACCAAGACTCAAGTTTTACGAGTCTAAGGAGTCAAGCATCAAATAGATTTAGGCATTCCAACATAGATTTTAGACATTCCAATGTAGGTTTCAGACGTTTCAAGCACATAGATTTAGACATTCCAAGTATATTGACACTCCAAACATTGTGATTTAGACAATTCAAGTATATAGACATTTAGGCATTCCAATCATATAGAGTTAGTCATTTCCAACATAGCTTTAGACATTTCAAGATAATAGACAACCCAACATAGATTAGGGGCTAGAATAACAATAAGTTAAGTCTCAGGGACTAATATTGATAAGGTCTTAAAGTTCAGGAACGCTGGGCGTTACAGAAACAACGTGCATCCAAACCACTAGTGGTGGTGTTGGGTGTTGCCAACGACTTCTTCTTTTAAACATTGTTGAAACTTTGAATTACGTCAGAGAATGTTCTAAGTGGATCTTGAAAGCTTGATTTTAATCTTCACATCATTCTTAATTTTTCGCTTTTCAACCCAAATCAAGAATCAATCCAACCTTCTAAATCACGAGAGCATACAAATATAGTAGGATAAAATTAGGGTGTGCATGATTCGGTTTGTTTCGGTTTTTGTCATTAATCATAACCGTCAGCCTCGGTTACGGATTTCCTTAACCATAACCATAACCAAATTTCGGTTATGGTTAATCGGTTATGAAGTCAGTTATGGTTCGGTTTTGGTTAATGTCGATTAATCAACTAATAAAAGTTTGAAATTAATAGGGGTGTGCACGTTGTGGACTTTGCTTGGGCCTTTTTTCTAAGACAACTAAGATTATACTTTTTGATTAAACTATCGATGTAGGATTCATTATAATAAGATAATTCTCAACAAAAAATCTACTTGAGCGTTCGAAGTGGAATGGTGGAATTTTCTAATTTTATACCTTGGATTCATATGATCATGACATCTCAATTCTTAATCAACATAAAAGGCATAAAGATCATTTTGTTACTAATATACTTTTATCTTAGTAAAAAAACCTCTATATAATTACTCTAAAACATAAACCATTGTATAGACTTAATATTACAAGTTCGGTTGATTATACCGGTTAACCAAAGCTTCATAACCATAACCATAATCATAACCGTAACCAATTGGTTGGTTAAACAAAGCTTCATAACTAGAACCGTTGGTTATGTCTGTTATTGGTTAATATCGATTCGATTATGTCGGTTATCGTTCGGTTTTCGATTATGATGGTTAATTTGCTCACCCTTAGATAAAACCAAACTAATCTAGTACACTTGCTCATGAATACAAAATCAATCCAACATTGACTAAATTAGAATTTTAATCAATTTTTTTCAAGGTTTCAAATTTTGCCCAAATTTCTATATTCTAAGTCGTTAACCAAAACCTAATTAACCCAAAAATGTAAGATTATGTTAGAAAATCTAAAACCGAATGTTATATTGTATGAAATTTTCTAGATGATATTTATATAGATAACATAGTTCCAATTGATCAAACATGTATTGTTCTACACTTTATTACGGTTACTACTAAAGGTTTAGTGTCTACCAACCACGTAGATCGGAAGCAACCATCAAGACCCACAACAAGGGCTCAATCCTTTGGATCTCGTTAGGGGCGCTGCCATCTTGACCCTCGCCACGTAGTTTTGACAAAAATGCATGAAACCCGAGACATTCGAGACGAGTAATGTAATGGGTGTTTGAGCATGAGATTGGGTAATAGATTAGTTTTAAAAATGGGTTTATGGTGAGTATGGCATTAGGTGATACCCGAATCTGTTTACTCAGAAATATATATTATATAATTTTAAAAAATAAAATAAATAGTATGTTTATTTTTTTAGAAACTTGAGATTATTAAAACTATTGACTTATAAAAGATTAGTTGAATATCATATATATCAAGTCGGTGTTTTAAGAGAGTTTAAGATCAAGTTTAAGGGTATAGGCATCCCAACAAGTAACTAATAACTACACAAGACCATAAACGGGCACACATGCAAACCTAGTGGGTATCGAATACTGTGGGTATAGGACATCACTTTCTAATCGGGTATGTAATTAGGAATACTAGTGACCTAAGTGGTTTAGTGATATGATGTTTATCCCCCACAAAGTGATGTGAGTTCAGATCCTTGTAAGTGCAAAGTTTGGTGGTATTTAGATGTAAAATACTCATGTTAAAAAAACCAATACCCGTCCATGCTCAACCCATTGTCATTCTTGCCGCCTGGGATGTGCCCTCTCGACCCGTGTTGCTTGACAAAGCCAAGAATAAGAATAGTTACAAGGGAGTTTGTACTCAGCACGTCCTAACCCGCCCGAAGCTTATTTGGATTTCCCCTTCGGTGTTAAATAATCTCAATTACATAAATGAAGTGATAACAATATAATTACCTACTAAAATTATAGATTAGCAGTTTACTAAGATAATATTTTAGCCATGTTGTTTTTTTGTGTAGCTATGTATATTTACAATTAAATTTTATATATAGGTATGAACTTTGAAGTTGGGGGAATTACTAGAAGCAGTATCTCTATCCACTCGACTATAGGTAAAGTTTGTCTACATCCCACCCTCCTCAGACCCTACTAAGGGGGCACCTTTTGCCGTTCGGTGGCCACCGCCTACTATATGCCGATTTCATTTTACCGATTTTTGTTGGAAATTTCGGTGAACCTTCACCGAGTCGGTGAAGGTGAAGGAAAGGGGGAGAGAGAGGGTGTGTGGTGGGGTCCAATTCTTCTCAACCAATCACATATTTTAACTTTTTTTTTAAATAGTTTACATAAACCACATTAGATAAACCACCGCCAACGTTTTTGAGCATTAAGTAAACAATTGACATGGCGCTATGTGATTGAGTGATTTGGGAGTTTACCTATTTAAAGTGTCTAATCACTCCCTACACCCTAATAACCTCAGTATAAGTATAGGTGAGATTTTACTAGGTATGGTTGTTGCTTTGTTGCAGGGGCGGACCTTTAGTTATGTGGGGCGTAACCCGGGCTACGGCTCAAGTTTTTAATAGTAGTGTTAATTTTTTTTTTTTGATTTTTATACATAGGACACCCCTGAACAAGTACGAGGACACCCCTCAAAATTTTTTTTTACAAAATAATAAGATGTTGGTAAGCCCAAATAAGTAAATAATAATACATTAGATAAGCCCAAATAAGTAAATAATAACACATTTGCTAAGCCCAAATAAGTAAATAATAGCCCAAAATTGAATGATTATTGATTTGGGCAATTGGGCGGCATGTTTAATCACTGTTGGATATCGAACAGACGTGAACGGACAAAGAGCAACCGCAACCGTTGAAAGATGTTTTTCGAAATTGAAGCTTGTCAAGACGGATTTACGCAATCAAATGGGCCAAGAATTTTTGAACAATGCTATGATTTGTGCGGTCAAAAAGGATTTTTTACGTGATGTAAAAGACGAGGATGTGATGGAACGATTTCAAGCTATGAAAAAAAAGAAGAGGACAAATCTATTACGTAATTGTTTTACTTTATTTATTTATTGTCGTTTTTTTAATATTGTATGATTACATGATAAAAAAATTTTTTTGAGATACCCCTAAGTTGATGTTCTAGTTCCGCCACTGCTTTGTTGTTCTTGTTGTTTTAAAGAATAACAAGGAAACGTGCATATCTTATCAAGCAATTGGGGTGACTTCGTTGTAATGCAACAACACTTGGCAGGTCAGCATTTCATATTTTCTGGGTGACGTGGTAAACCAGTCAAAGTGAAGCATCAACCTGTTGGACTGGATTGACTGATACCCGAACCTGAGCAAATGGGTCGGGTCAATGGCATCTCTTAGGGAGAAGGGATGTTGACATTTATCTTAAGTTGGAGACAATTGGAGAACTTAATTGAAGATAATTATAAAAGTAATAGATAACATCTTTGGCCACACTTTATTTAATTATTAAGGATCTTCTCAAACATCTGCCTGCATCTCTCCTTTATTGCATGTTTATAAACTGCACTTACCCATGGATTTCCCACGGGAATTGACGTGGGAATAGTAGCAATTTTCTAGTAGTGTTAGGTCTTTAAATGCTTTCCCAAACCAATCCACAAGATCCTGCTGAGCCTCTTTTGCAGATTTCACTTCTGTTGGATTGTCATCGTTGTATCTAATGGCCCAACCATGGCCGACGCCAGGATATATTTTCACAAAGTGGTAAACCTGTGTACCCGTAAAACACACTATTTAAGGGGGGTCTTTGGATGTAGTTTTTTAAAATGATATGTGATGCTAAATAATCAAAATCAAATAATCAGTTGTAATGGATGTAAAAAATAATGTTTGGATCTGCTTCAATTGTTCAAATTAATTTTTGATAATTTAAGAAAGGAGTTAATTGCCTGGATGGTCCCTGTGGTTTCACGTTTTTTCACGTTTAGTCCCCACCTTTTAGAAATAGCAGGTATGTTCCCTATGGTTTGTCATTTTGTTACTCGGATAGTCCTTTGACATTTACTCAGGGGACTATCCGAAGAAAATGACAAACCATAGGGAACATACCTGCTAGTTCCAAACTAACTGACATCTACTTGTTGGAAATCCGGACAACGGAAGTCATCATCTTAATCGTTCTGTACTCGTGTTTGTGTGTGTTTTATATGAACGTACAGAGAATAGATAAACATACATACATACAGAGAAACAATGGATATAATAGAATCTTGGTAACTAATAATATTCACAGAGATTACATATATATACTCGGTCGGTTAGTTTGATAACCGCCACTAACATAATAACCTATGATAACTATAATATTACATAATAATAATAAACAATATATATGCTAAGTTTATATTCTAACACCATCCCCTAAACTTAGCATCGGTAATGGCTCGTCACGTCGGCTTTGATGATAAACGCATTTTTCTTTAAACTTGTCATGATTCGTCCATACATCCACCTTGATTTGTTTCGTGATGTCGAGTACGGTAATATTGTTGTTCATTACCCATTTTGTCGCTGAAAGTCTTTGTTCTGTCGTTAAAGCCAATTTAGTGTTACTAAATCGTTCTGTCGCTGATCTGTTTCCTGTCGCTATCCTTCTTCTTTTGTCGCTAACTGCCGTCACTAAATCTGGACATCCTTTCTTCCTTTTTTGTTCCCGCCGTTTCTGCATCATTCTTTTCTTCATATTAACATCCGATGATACCGTTTCCGGTGATCGGTTCCGGTTGAATCCTTCACTCTCTTCTTCTTCTTCTTCTTCGTGATAGTCTCTATCATCATCTTGCCTGCATTTCCGGTCCCTGCTTCTTTCATCTTTATCACCCCTGTGTTTTCTCTTGTGATGCTTTCGGTTAATTTCCGATTTCTCTCTTGATTCCGTATCTTTGTCGTCTTCTCTATTGTAATAACCGTCCCTGTCTTCCTGCATCTTACCGTTCAGTTTTTGAACATCTTTACAGGCCAAAACATCTCTTTCGGAATCGTCTTCCTCTCTCCGTGTCATTACTTCGCCTGCATCTCCATTATCTTCGTGACGTCCCGATTCGTATTCCATTAATGCAATTTCGTATTGCAATTCCATTATTGCAATCTCTTGTTTCAAGATTGCAATCGCGCGTAATCGGGGATTCATATAATCGGAGTCGCTATTTGTTTCTCGCCTCTTCCCGTGTTTGTTTTCCATCTTCTTCATCCGTATCTTCCCAGGATCATGTAATTTTGATCCTAATTCTTCGTTTTCTAACCATGCGCTCTGATACCACATGTTGGAAATCCGGACAACGGAAGTCATCATCTTAATCGTTTCGTACTCGTGTTTGTGTGTGTTTTATATGAACGTACAGAGAATAGATAAATATACATACATACAGAGAAACAATGGATATAATAGAATCTTGGTAACTAATAATATTCACAGAGATTACATATATATACTCGGTCGGTTAGTTTGATAACCACCACTAACATAATAACCTATGATAACTATAATATTACATAATAATAATAACAATAATAATAATAATAAACAATATATATGCTAAGTTTATATTCTAACACTACTCAGGGGACTATCCGAGTGACAAAATAACAAACCATAGGGAGCATACCTGCTATTTTCAAAAGGTGGGGACTAAACATGAAAAAACGTGAAACCACAGGGACCATCCGAGCAATTAACTCTTTAAGAAAGTAATAGATAAAATGATAAAGGATGCATGCATTTATGTGTTTCCACATTGAAAAGTTTATATGAAATCTGGAATGTAAAGTTTTAGGTGCAAGACAAAATGTGTACTTAGCAATGGTTAGAAATATTACCTCATTTACGATTAGTGCGGCCTCGAATTCTTTGATGAGTTCAGGTGGAGAAAATTCGTCGAATTCAGCACCTAGTATCGCTATAGGGACCTTAACCCCTAAAATCATCATACCAATCAGATAACTATTTTATAGGCAAAAGATCAAATACAAATAATCTTAACATACTAAACATACAAATTGAAGGAAAACCCAAAAAGACAAGGTGGCATTTTTGTAATTACCACCAACTATCAAAGTTACAACCAAAAATACCTAAAAAAACAAAAAAAATTTTTTTAACATTTTTTATTAAAAAATCGCTACATTTCGTTAGCAAAAAAAAAAAAAACATTTTTTTTTTGCTGCTACTAAAAGTAGCGATTTTTTAATAAAAGATGTTAAAAAAATAAAATAAAATAATTTGTGTGTTTTTTTTTATTTTTTTAGATTTTTTTAGGTTTTTTGGGGGGTTTAGTTTTTAGCATTTTAGCTTGGGTGGGGTGGGGGGGGGGTTAGGTTTTTTTTAGGTTTTTGGGGGTGGGGGGGGGGGCGGGGGTTAGGTTTTTTTAGGTTTTTGGGGGTGGGGGGTTAAGTTTTTTTTAGGTTTTTGGGGGGTTGGGGTGGGGGTTAGGTTTTTTTAGGTTTTTGGGGGGTGGGGGGGGGGGTATGTTTTTTTTAGGTTTTGGGGGGGGGGGGGTGGGGGGTTTAGGTTTTTTTTGGGGGTGGGGGGAGTGGTTAGGGTTTTTTAGGTATATTTGTAGAGTAACTTTGATAGTTATTGATAATTACAAAAATGCCACCTTGTCTTTTTGAGTTTTCCTTCAATTTGTATGTTTAGTATGTTAAGATTATTTGTATAAGAACTTTACCCCTATTTTATAAATTCAACAATTCTCAGAAATTTAAAAAAGTGATGGCTAAAGTAACATAGATAGGAATTATATGTTGCAAAATGGCTTTGGTCATGAATGTTTATACATAACAGTGTGACATATATGATTAATAACAGATAAATGACTAGGAGACAAGTATCAAAGTCAAAGTTAAAAATGTGGAGAGAAAAAATGGCTATGCCATATATCATATGTTGAAGGGATCAGGTTGATTTTTAGGTTGTTATGAATTAGGTCTGCCAATAGTTTATTTTACATAAATTATAGGTTTCATCAATAACCAAAAATTTTAAATAAAATGTTGGAGGTTTTACGCATTAAGAATCCACGCCTTTAACCCGTTTGAATCATTAACAATAGAATATAACAATCAGCTTATTCGTAAGCATGGTTGTAGAACAAGGTTTCCAAGGCCGAGTACTCCTCGAGTAGTCGCTACAAGGTAGGCTGCCGAGACGACTTTCTCTAAATCCGCCTAATTACTCGGAATCGATCAAACGCGGTCAAACTTGGCCAAAATCGGATCTAGTAGGTCAATTCGGGCCAAGTTTGACTTAAAAAATAATAAAACATAATTTATATGACTATCATATTAAATAATGAATATCATTTTCACGTATTTTGTTATAAATATTAGTAAATTTATGTTATTAGACATATATTTAATTTCCGAAAACTAATTTCTTTATAATTTAACATGTCCGAGTACTCCCCGAGTACTCTCCGCCAATGCCGAGTACTCTCAACTCCCCGCTCGACCGACTAGGGAGCGCCTAGCGACTTTTGCAACCATGTTCATAAGTAAGCAGGTCAAAAGTGGCGTTATTTTAGAAATTACACGAAATGATTAAACAAATGGTTCAAAAATTCAAACTAAATGACACCAACCTTTTTGTTGATAGATGCTAGGTTTTATTCTTCAAAAAGTTTCAAGAACCACGGGATTATGATTAATGTTGTGGAGCAAAACATACCCTTGATATCATCTAAAGTGACAAAATTAGGATGTAAGAGTGCTGCAACTTGTATTTCGGCTTCCTTTGCTAGATCTACAACCGCCTTAGCTGTTAAACACAATTAATACTATTGAGCCAGCCAAGTATAATTCTAGTAATAACATTAATTATAGACCAACCAAATTGAATGTTAATAAGGTTGTTCGGAAGCTAGTCGATCTTACCTCCCCAACAAAAACCTGCAGACCCAATTTTGGATATACCCTTCTCTTTGAGAGCCTCTACAACTGGTTTAGCAAATTCAACTGTTTGCTCCTACAGAAAAAATATAAAGGGTAGAAATGGTATTTGACTTTCTATATAAATGGATTAACAAAATTTAGTTGATAACAAGATGTGGATTGAATATATAACTAACAGGTGCATGCTTTTTTGTCCAGTCATCTAACTGAGTTTCAGGAGTCCAATAGTCTCCAAATAAGAAATCAGGAACAAGTACATAATATCCAGCAGCTGCAACTTTGTCTGCAAGTTGCCTGCAAAGTTAAATTAAACAACATATTCACAATCTACACTCAAAAATCCCATTACATAAGGGTGTTCGGTGTGGCTTTCGGTAAACCCACTTTACCGATTCGGTAAAGTGTGGCAAACCAATGCCAACCTTTTGCCACATGAAGTGTTTGACGAAATGGGTTTAAAATCGGTGAGGCTTTACCGATGCGGGGAAGGAGAAAGGAAAGAGAGAGGTGGGTGTGGGGTGGGGTCCATTCCAATCTCAACCAATCAATTTTTTTTCCTTTTTTTTATTTAAAAAGTTTACCACTTCACCAAATGTTTAAACCATTGCCAACACTTTTTAGCAAAGTTTAAACATTTTTGACTAATTGACATGACGCGCTCTAATTGGTCGGTTTTTTGGTTTACCACTCCAAAGTGTTTAACCACTCCTTACACCCTAAGGGATCCACGACTGTCAAGTGGCATTTCCCGGGGGAACTCCCAAAAAAGCCAAACTTTGAAGCCAGCGTGGGCCCGGTTAAGACAACATAGTATGGCCAGAGTGGGGCAACACGGGGCTCTCCGATTTAGAGAGTGTGTTAACCTTATACATGAAATTTACCATTAAAAAAAACAACACTTGCAAATAAATGGTGTTTGTCTAATCATTATTATCAAGAACAATATACAACATATAAAAGAAATAAGAATTTGACATAATTACAGACACGTCTTGTACGTTTATTCAAAACTACAACGGTCGTCCTTCCAGTCTCGTCCTTTATGTTGTTTTTTTTTTCTTGAAGTTTATTAAGTTTTGCAATTAAATGTTATCACATGTCTAACACGTGATAGCACTTAAGTGCAAAACATTAAGGACGACCGTTGTAGTTTTGAATATAACGTTTTCTGTAATATTTTCTAAGAAATTTAAAAACAAGAAAAAATTATCTTATTTAACTAATGAATTTAGTGTAAATAATATTAAATATAACAGATCCAATGACATGTATCATGTGATGATGCTAAAACGTAAAGAACGTTTTCTATAATTTTGTCAAAGAAATTTAAAACAACAACAAAAAAATAGCTTATTTAACAACTAATGAATTTAGTGTAAATAATATAAAATATAACAGATCCAGTGACATGTATCATTTGATGATGCTAAACACCATATATGCCTAAAAAAAATTAAATAAATAAATAACAATCCCTTAGAAAACAAAAAATAAAAAATCAATATTGAAGATTAATTTTACAAAAAAATTACTTCAGAAGCTGTTGTTGCTACAGGGAATAGTGGAATACCTCAGTTTGGGAGCTTCAAAACCTGCACAAAAATACCAAATATATAAGTGTCCAGTGAACAAAAAATCACAAATAAAATAAATGGATTACCAAATATATCAGAAACAAGAATAATGGCGGTTATGGAATCAGGATTGCCGGAAACGTAGGAACTGAGTGATGCAATTTGCAAGACCTCACCACCGTCTTCCTCGCCAGAGGAGATAGCCGGAGGATTTTGGCAGCACTTTGGGCCAGACATCGTTGGTTGGTACTCAATCAGGTTTTGCAGTGAGCTGAAACCAGCTCTCATATTGATTGATAGCCATTTTAATGTGTAAGGAAGGGACCCAGCAACCTTAAATTTCACGTGATCAGATTGATTGCCATAGATGTAGTTGGTTCCACTCACCTGCTATTATAATGTTGATCGTGTTAACTGTTGTTTGTAAACTAATAGAGTTATTTACATGAATGGTCGATGTGATTTATCGATATTGCAAGTATCATTCTATGTTTCTTAAAAGTTACACGGTTAGTCTCTATGATTTACTCAAATGTGATACATGCGATCCTTAGAGTAGATGAGCGTTAAGTTTGTTGCTACCCAGCTGACAAAAATGACATTTAAGGTTATACGGTTAGTCTCTATGGTTTTGGGCATACTGATTGTATGAAGGCATACGGCTCGTATGGTTGCCCAGCTGACAAAAATGACATTTAAAACGTTTCTAGCTCGGATTTCATAATCTTAATGTCTAGGATCGAGCCTCAACACTTGTTTTCGAACAAAACACTTCTGCAACTCCATGTTGAACTTTCTCACACACAAAAACTGTTTGACCTGCACTGTTTCCGTTGGATTAATTGGTTTGCTTACGGGTCATGGGTTGGCACGTTATCGGGTCATGGGTAGGGGTCGTTCTATAATATCTTAGATTGTTGTATTAATTTGCAAAGTTGGATGCTTGGAATAAAAAGTCTTCACGTACGGATGTTGCATATGGCTGGTAGTTGAAGACTAAAAGCACATAGGTATTATGTTTAAGGTTTTATTTAATAATAATACTAGGTTAGAACCCCGTGTATTATACGGGTTGAACAAATGTAATTTTATATATTAAATAATAAAAAAATATATCTCTAAGAACCCCATGTATTGTACTGAATAAATGTAATTTTATATACCAAATAATAAAAACCTGTGTATTGTACGGGTTGAATAAATCTAATTATATATACTACATAATAAAAAAAAAAGTTATATTTTTAAAACACTATGTATTACACGTGTTAAATAAATGTAATTTTGTAACCTTGTATATTACACGGGTTGGATAAATGTAATTTTATAAACTAAATAATAAAAAAGTTATATCTTTATAAACCCCGTGTATTATACAGGTTCAATAAATCCAATTATATATACTAAATCATTATCATCATCATCATACTCAGTAAATCCCACCAATAGCAAAGCTAAGGTAGGGTCTGAGAATGGTAAGATGTAGACAGCCTTACCTCTACCCCGTAGGAATAGAGAGGCCGCTTTCAGTGAGAGCCCCAGCTCGATAGTAGTTTTGCATCAAGCCTTGGATATAAGGCACATAACACTCAACAATCGGGACAAAGACCGATTAGTGCATGGTCCCTTTTGTCTTTCTACTATCAACGCCACCACATGATGATGATGCATGATTAACTATCCTCCGCTTATAACGTTATTTTCACGAACTTAGTAAAATAATGTTAAAATTAGTGCAATTTCATTTTTGCCCTCCGAGCATCCACACATATATACATTATATGCGCATACCGCAAGCGGGGCGAATATATACTAAATAATAAAAAAAGTTATATCTTTAAAAACACCATGTATTACACGGGGTAAATAAATGTAATTTTGTATAGTAAATAATATGATATTGGATTCATTTAAAAAAGCATAAATTTGGTTCTGTTTAATTCGAATCAAGTCATAAACTTGGTTAAGTTTAATTCGAATTGATTAGAACCCCAATTTGGAAAATCTAAAACAGAATTATATTATAAGTTTCTCTTCCTAATTAGTATTTTTTTAAAGTTTGATCTAATGTCTAGTAAGTTATTTTGTATATTTTGTTTGTACTTTAAATTTTTTATATGAGCGTATTATTGTTTTTTAAGTTTAAGATTATTGTTTTGTGCTATTATTTAAAAAATCTTTAATTTATAATTTAAATTTGAAGATAATATATTATTAGATTAAATAGAATGATTCTATCCGACATTCAAAGTAAGATAAGATTTAATATTAATTGATTATTTATTATTTAATTAATTGATATAAGATAAGTATGAAAATGCAGGAAATTAAAATGTAGACACCTTCAATGAGTGACAACCTTCTGGGGTAGCCTAGTTGGCCAGCCTCACCCAGCCTCTTCTTGAGGTCACCGGTTCGATTCCCGGCAATGCCCTAATGGGGTGTTGGGGCTCTTCACCGTGGGTAATCACCGCCAGGCAGCTATGGGGCTAAGCTAGCTTGCGGAGTTGCAATACTCCGGCGGATGAGAGGTCCGTGCAACTACCCCCCCCCTTCAATGAGTGACACGTGTCCCAAAGTTGGTTTCTTTTATTATATACTAGCTTATAACCCCGTGTATTACACGGATTAAGTAAATAAAAAATAAATAGTTAACAATAAAGATTTAACAATTATAAAACGATATTTACAAAATTTTGTGTCATATATGATCAAAACTTGTGATGTTTGTCAAGTTTATAAATATGAAAGCATTTGAACCATCGATTAGAAGACAAACTGTATTATCGATTTTCTCACGAGTTTTAACAGTCATGTGAGCATACATATAATAACCCAAGTTTTATTTAATTAATAGTGGTCTTAATTTATCAGTTCTAAAAAATGTTGAAATGTCCAGATTAGACATATAGCAATTAGCCAATTAGATAAATTTATATAATAAAAATTATTTAAATTTAAATTAATTTTAAAGGTTTTTTAAAGGTCTTTTACAATTTATTATCCCATAATTGTTAACTCAAATCTAATATCTAATGTTTATCTCAATATATGGATGGATACTTATCAAATCATATGTATAACCATTTTTTAATATACGAATTCTGACATAATATGACATTTAATGTTTATTTTAATATATGGATACTTAGCAAATCGTATTAGAAGTTAGGGGCTGTTTGTTTAGGTCTGAATGGAACCATTCAGAGGTCCACATCTGATTCGGTCAGATGTAAAGGTGTTTGGTTCATTAAGACATCACCTCTGAATGGGTTCCATTCAGTCTGAATGGTTCAGCTAGTTACCACATCTGAATGAAACATTGGACTTGTATGCCCTTTGCCCCCATCTCCTTCACGAGTTCTCCACAGCCCCATCTCCTCTCCTCTCCACTCCTCCACAATCACCGGCCTCCTCCTCCACAGCCGCCATCACCGTCACTGGCTCCACCGCCGTCGTCCTCTCTCTCCTCTACGTCTGTCTTTCTCTCTCTTCGCCCATATGTGCGTCGCCGCACCACCACCAGACGGTGGTGGTGGTTGTTGTCGTCCCCGGTTGCACATCAGCGGAGAAGAAGAAGGGGGGGGGGGTTGTCGGCTGAACAAAATCACCACCGCCACCGCCGTGAGAGGCGGCGGCTCCGCCTGCCGTCGCAGGAGATCATCGGAGAGGGGGGGTTTAAGAGGTGAGGGTTGGGTGTTTGGGTGATGGGTTGATTTCTTTGTGTTTGATTTGAGTTATGTACGTGTGTATATGTAGAGGAAAAGGAAGGTTTTGAGAGGAAGGAGATGAAGAATATGAGAGTCTGCACCTTTTGTTTATGTGTGTATGTTGTTTGGTTTGAGTATTTAGAGGGGTAAAAATGTCTTTTCACACGGTCATTCAGATGTGCAACCAAACAGCAGTCCATTGGTTCAGCACTTACTGGTTCAGAGCCTCTTAGCCATTCAGACCTCTTATTCATTCAGCACTTATTGGTTCAGATGTTGCCAAACAGCCCCTTAGATTAATGACTATCTTTTTTAATTATAAAAAATAAATATTTATTAGTATGATAAATGTAGTATTATTTATTTGCATTTTAAATACATATTAAATTTAATAATTTAAATTAAATAATAATTATCTACAATTAAGAAATTAAAATATAATTTCTAACTTAGTAATTAATATAAATAAATAATAAGATATTTTATGGAACTTATCCATAATTTCTTAAATGTTTGAAACATATAAAATTTAATAATTTAAATTTAAATTAAATAATAATTATATATAATTAGTGATGGTCTAGAATAATGACAAGTGTCCCTAAAGTGGTTTCTTTTATTATATAGTATAAATTAATTAGATAGACTTTGTAAAATGGTTGACCGAATTCTATGGTTGTTGATTTTAAGATTCAATATGTTGATTTGGAGATTCAATCTATGATTAGTGATGTTAAATCGTAAAATTTATTGATGTTAATTTTTAACTTATTGTATTTAACTTAGAATTCTGGGATGCTAATTTTTTTTAACTTGTGTTTTAATCTACTTGAAATTATGAATGGTGATGTAAATTTCTAATCTATTGAAACTTAAATTTGATATTTAGGCAGTATGCTTAGGGGCATTTCAAGTTTTTTTTTTCAAAGACAATAGTAATATGATATGTGTCAATTTACTGTGTTGGGTTAGTTGAAAGGAGTTATGACAATTGGTTGGTTGGTATGGTGGTTGTATAAGTCATTTTTAAGTCAAATAAGCACATGTCTATTAATTGTTTAGCTATAACTAGTGAAATTATATGAGTTTTGTTGGATGATAGCTATCTCCTTCCTCCAATCAATTTCTTTTCTCAGTCATCTTTATTCGTATACTTGGCTTATAACTGCGAATGTTGTTCTTTGTTCCTCAAATCTTTTAAGTTTTAAAGCTTGGTGCTTGGCCATCTAATCTTTGATCCAAACATGTATACATTACTGTACTTTTACCACTTGATAGATTTAAGGAGGTGATGTAGTGAGTTACTTTTTTGTCCATACTTATTATAAAAAGCAAAACAATGTTTAAAGATGGGGGAACATGTAACATCCGCGAAAGCACTATTCGTGGAACTAGCAGCAACATATTCTGCATCAAATCCAGAGTTATAACTTCTAAAGAGTATATGAATCTAGATATAGGACCGATACAGTTGTTATATTTAGGCAATATAGTCTCAGATTACCTGACAGGGACAACAATTCACTTGTCAAACTCAAGTCTATTGGGTCTCCCCTTTCTAACGATAGTCCACCTAACTTGATCTTTATTTTACAACCATATATTCTTAAAACACACAGCCTGAGCACAACATATCCAAAAGAACTTTGATACAATACATCTGAATCAACTTGATTTAACCGTATTTAACCAGATATGGTTTCCTAACTACTTTTTATTATGTGATGAACCTTACCCAATCTCAACCGTTGAACCGACCCGAATTTTTTTATGTTCAAACATATGAAATTGGAACATTTTTAAAAGTGAACCTCTTGGAAAAAATTCCTGGATCCGCAACGTATGCGACTAGTTTTTAGAATATTCTGCGGATTTGGGACGTATATGGAGTAGATGATACCAAACTCGTTTACCTGAACCTATTTAACTGAATATATTAATATATTATATGTTTTAAAAACTATAATAAATAGTATGTTGAATTTATTAGAAACCTGAAACTATTGAAATTAATAACTATATTAATTGATAGAATTGTAGTTGTGTAAGTAATATTTCAAGTCGGATTTTTATATGTGTTTAAGATCGGGTTTCTAGTACTATATTGTAATATATGCGCATCCTAACGGGATATTTTAACCACATAAAGTATTGCCGCTAACCTAATAGGTATTGAGTAATGGGTATTCCGACTATGTGACAAGGATTACCAAATGTCATCCCATACTAAGGTGTTGTTTGTTTTTTAAGAGGTAAAATGTCAACAGTCAGCAGACATATGTAGAACAAGAAGTGGACAAAACATTTGCAATCTACAAAGACAAGGCTGTTTGTTTTGTTAACGTATGGAGACTTCTAAAATAAATTGGTGGTGGTGTACGAACGGTGATTGTGGGTGGTGGTGGTCGTGACGGACGGTGGTGGTGGGTGGTGGACGTGGGTGGTGGTGGACGTGGACGGTGGGTGGTGGTGGTGGTGATGGACAATGGTGGGTGGTGGACGGTGGTGGTGGGTGGTGGACGTGGATTGTGGGTGGTGGTGGCGGGTGGCGGTGGACGTGGACGGTGGGTGGTGGTGGTGGTGGTGATGGACAATGGTGGGTGGTGGACAGTGGTGGTGGTGGTGGTGGTGGTGATGGACGATGGTGGTGGTGGACGGTGGTGGTGGGTGGTGGTGTTTAACCCTCTTCAGATCTTAGAAGATTTTAGAAGTGACTGGGCCAAGTCTGCACCAAGAAGAGCTCGTGCAGACGTTTTTTAATGAAACGTCTTCGGAAAAACAAACAGTCTGGCAATGTCTGCGCGTGGTCTGCGCGGCGTAGACAGAAGAGGCTGCACAGATCTTTTCTAGAAAAACAAACACTACCTAAGCGTCTACCATTGCTACGGCCTGGGCATTGCTCCCTGACCCCTTTTATTCAACTAAGGAGGAAATAAGTATAGTATTGAATGAGCTTGCACTCCGCACATTCTTACATGTCTCAATTCTTATTCGAATTTCCAAGTTGGTTCTAGAGTTACAAATCTCGGGGACACATGGGATTCAGGGGTTGCACAGGCACCCGCTCAAAAGTTAATTTTATTGTTAATTGGGCTTGTTTTTTTCACCCCACATATTTAGGAAACCTTAACGGGCCCGAGCCCACTTCCACTCAGATTTGAGAATTAGATTGCTTATATTTGCAGGTCCCTTTAGGCTTTAATTTCTCATTCAGAGCATACAATGATACAAGCAGTACATTAACTAATCAACAATTTTTTTTATTTTATTTTTTTGTAATGATTCGAGTTGTTCACAGACATTACCTATTAATAATACAATTGTTCTCTACTAGGGGCTATGGAAAAGTTTCATAAATGAGTCACATCATTTTCCAGTTGGTTTAGATAATTGGCTGTTTCCAAAATATGAAATCACACAGAGGCAAATAGAAATATTAAAGTTACTTTACATATGTTTTTGTTGCAACCCTAAGTAAAAATCTTGGATTCGCCACCACACATATTAGAATGGAACAATCCTCCATTAAGATGGTTCCTAATCATAATCGTCATTTAAACTGACCATAAGTAACCGGGTTTAGAAAACACGTTCGCGGGATTAAACAGATGAATCTGATAGATGGGTGTTTTACAATCCGTGTTGGTGAAATATTCACATTTCACACTTTGTTACCCAAAAATCGATCAAAGGGTTGAAGTCAGTCCATTACGAACCATGTAGGTGGACTGACTAGGCCAAACTGAATGGTTCGTAACCCCGTTAACTGGGTTAGGACACAATGGGTTCCTTACGAGTTGTGTACAAGAAATAAGTTGTGCAAACATTTTGTAACCCAAAACAAGTCAATGCGGTTATATTATTATCAAGACGGGTCGAGGGGAACCATTATGCACTTGGTACATGGTCCAAAGTGGGTTCTTCAACATTAAACCCTTTTGACTTAACCAAATTGACACCCCCATAACTCAAGATTAATCTGAACCTAGAGTGTAGATGCATACCTAATATCAAGGTATAAGTCTACAAGCAAGGAATTTTGATTGAAGAATGATGTTTTGTGGTAGATGTTAGTGTGGTCTATGTTTGGTGAGTGATAGACATTTCCACTAAAATCCATCACTAGTGATGGAATAAAGCTCGATGACGTGGCGGAACTTGATTGGATGTTGTGAGTGATGGAACTCCATCACTAGTGGAGCGCCCCTACCCCCTTATGGAGAGATGAGAAACTTATCAGACCTTTGAAGACTTTGAAAGGCATAGGGATGAGTTCGAATTCTCGAAAATCAAACTAGCTTAGAACACACAAAGTAGACTTTAAGGGTTTAGAGAGAAATTGAGAAGGGATAAAGATTTGAGAGGCTAAAGCTCGGATTTATAGCCAAGATGGGTTAAGGAGGTTGCTACACGCGTCTTGAGGTAGCACAAGGACAGATTGGTGTCAAAACGATGAGAAAAGGTGGCACAAGGTGGTGGCAAAAGCCACCTCGTCACTGCTGTGTCGACAAACGCTTCGCAGACCGTGAAGGCTAGCAGTTGCGGTCTGCGGTTGCCGGGACGACAGAAAAAAATCCATTTTGACCATAATGGTCCCTCAACTTCCAACTTTTAATCCAATGGCAACTTTAAGCCCTTAACTCCAATCTAGTTATCACAAGGAAGTACCGAGACACATGTCACTACCAGAGTACCAGGGTATATCGAAATTACCGAGTTCTACAAAAAGCGTGGTTAGATTAAGAAAACCTAGCCAAACAAAAGCCAGCCTTGAATATAAAAAAAAAGTCTGCCCCAGAAAAAAAGGGACAGGATTATAAGAAAGTTGCCATGCATGAGTAATGAGTTTCAAACCATACATCAACCTCTATATTATCACACAAATTATTTATAGAGCTTATCAACATTACACATTAACATCTTTAACCACACTTCGTTTAGTTATTAAGGATCTTCTTAAACATGCGCATTCCTCCTTTATTGCATGATCCCTCCTTTATTGCATGATTAGGGTTTTACACACTAATGATTTATCTAAAGACACTTCACAAACCAATTCACAAGATCCTGGTGAGCCTCTTCTGCAGATTTCACTTCTGCTGCATCGTCATCGTTATATCTAATGGTCCAACCATGACCGACGCCTGGATATATTTTCACAAAGTGGTAAACCTACATACGCATAAAACACACCATGTAAGGGGGGTCTTTGGATGTGTAATTTTCAAAAGTGGTACGTGATACTAAATAATCAAAATCAGTTGCAATGGATGTAGAAAATAGTATTGTATGCACTTCTATTGTTCAAAACTATTTTTTAACGATTTTTAATAATTTAATAAAGTAGCAAAAAAGTGACAGAATACAGACATATATGTTGTTCCACACTAAAAGATTTATAATACTTTATACGGAAGCCGGAAGATACACTTAATATTGGCTAGATTTATTACCTCATTTGCTACTAGTGCGGCCTCGAATTCTTTGATGAGTTCAGGTGGAGATTGTTTGTCGAGCTCGGCACCTAGTATCGCTATAGGGACCCTAACACCTAAAATCATCATATCAACCATACAAAAGATCAATAATTATCTTTTGAATCCAAAAGATTTAAAGAAAGCTAGAACAAAGAAAATACCACATAATTAATTCATCTAACTTCTTTAAAATATTCATGGCTAAATTATCATATACAGGAATTAGATATTGTAAATGTGTGTTTCGAGCTTTTGGTCTTGCGGGTTCTGGAGCAGTAGCATTTGTTACACGCGGGCTTCTTATTGGGTCGGTTTCCTAGGTTTTCGTTTGTCTAGTTCCTTTCTATGTCGTTAACTGTTAACTGGGTATAGTTTCAGGTTGTTTATAGTTTGTTTTTCCTTTAGCGGTTAAAAAGATGATCTTGAAAAAGAATTAACTGGGAGAGAAATATCAAAATCAAAGTTACATATAAGGAGAGAAAATGACTATATCATATTGTCATGTGTCAAATTTTGAATGGGTATACTAATTTGTTTCACGTACAAAAAACAAAAAATATGTTTTAAATAAAACGTTTGGGAGGTTTTACTCAGATATAATCCATGCATTCAACATGTTTAACTCATTAGAGATAGAAAATAATCCTAATCAACACATTTATAACTTAGTGGTAATGTCATTTTCTTTAGACATTACACAAAATGATTAAAGAAATGGTGCAAAAGTTCTAACTAAAAGGCTTCGACATTTTTGTTTATAAATACTTTCAAAAAGTTAAATATGAACCTCTTTCAAGAAGCAAGAGATTAATTATGATGAATGTCGTGAAATTAAACATACCCTTGATATCATCTAAAGTGACAAGTGAAGGATGTAAGAGTGCACACTAGTACAAATTTGATCAAAAGATGCGGTTAAATTGGCTATGAGATGCGGTTTTAGACCCGCATCTTATGGCAAGGCATCTTTTAGCTATATGCCAAAAGATGCGGTTACAAGAGATGCGGTTCTAGAACCGCATCTTTTGATATATTAACAAAAAAACTCATTTTCCTAATATACTCAAGAGATGGGGTTCTAGAACCGCATCTATTGGTGTTTAGAGTAAAATAATATATATTGTTAATAAATTCCCATAATTAATAAATTGTGTAAAAATTAAAATAAAATATACAAAAAGAACAAAATTAAATTAGAACCAATATAATATGACCCAAGATTACAAAATACAAAGGTTTCAAAGTAACACAATATTACAAAAGTTTTCCAATAACACAATAATACATATAACTCTAAAGATGAAAGTGATATACAATAACTTCCTGAACCGAACCGACAGACGTCTTCATACTTTCAACCCAAACCAATGTCTTTAATCCATACTTGCAACCGGAATCGTAGAAGAGAAAAAGTTCATTCAACTAACCAAAAATGTGTTGAGGTTGTAGATGGCCCTATGAAAATCAAATTCCAGTTGTATAGCAACACAGAACCGGGCCATGCCATACCGGAAGCCGCCGTCTCTAACCTATCAGCCATATTCATAGACAAACTATCAAAAACCAACACGAAATCAAAGCATATCATTTTTTACTCCGTTGAAGTGGCCAACTTTCTTAATTTTTACAATTGAATACGTTATCACATATTCACACCCTATTGAGAACAATGGAATTGAGTGTTCTATTTTTTCATAACTCACCATAACACTATGAGAAAAAAAATAGTTAGTGTAGGAGTAGCACCATGTCCCCACCATCATCCTCCAAGTTTATAATATATATATACTGCATTTCCATGGAGGAAGACTTCTATTCTGTACTATTTGGCTTATCCATCAACCTTTCATCATAGCCAAATTCACAAGTATCACGTACAAATTCATCAATCATATTCAAATCTATAGATGAACAACAGTTTTAGTATTCATATTTAACACCTGAACTATTGAAACGTTAAAAGAAATAGACTAAAAAAGTGAATAGTCAGCCCAACCGACCATGACCCGTAACCCATACTAAAAAAGTTACATGTTTGACACCCACTCGAACCACTCATTTTGACATTTCTAGTAAGAGAAAAGAGGATTCAAAGCATATGAATGTAAGATAACCAGTAATACGACGATTGTGTGAACTTTTATTTTTATATATATATGGCCATAGGATACGAGAAGAAAAAGTGAACAAACCAATTCAGAAGATACATGTTCTACGATGAGGTCATACATAGGCCGAGGGGCACGTATATGGCAAGTATGTGAATAAAAGAAGTGCATAGAAATAAGAAATCACATGTGCAGTAACAAAAATAACATGTTGAAATCTAACCCAAAATGGAAATGAAGCATGGCAGTTCAATTGTTGATTGCATATATGATTAAAGTAAAAAGAACAGACCTTCGTTAGAGAGCTTCATTTTCACAACTTCAAACAAACAACCAAAGTACTATGATGTGAGCTCTTTTCATAAACCTACAAATACCATATAACAGGCCAACAAATTAACACACAATTTGACATGTAATTAGGAAAAATAACTACTTTCAGATGATCAAACGAAAGTTTTGCATAAGAAGGCTCTTTATCAAACTTCAAATTAACAACATATTCCAAAAGATTTCTAAATGGGGCAGGACAAGATCCAGAAAGTGTTTTGAGAGAGGAGTTGCCATCTTCTTCTTGCACACAAGACACCCTTTATTTCGTCCCTACAACAGTTAAATCACTTCATTAGAAAACATCTTTTTAACGGGTGATAAATATGTCCACCTTAACCGACTAAACAGTAAACACTAAATCATCTATTTGATAGATTTTTATAGAACAGGTATCAACGGGAACTGTAATTTCTACCTGCATATTAGATCAGAAATCAATTTCGAGTTTAGCACTAAGAATTACTTACGAATGTTCAACCCTAACCACCGTTCACTCGTTGTTCGGTTACAAAAACATCAGCGACTATCAGCACTGACCAACACAACAAACAGAGATCGCAGTGGATAGTTAACCTCCATCTCGATCTTGCCGACGCTTCCACATTTAAAAGCCTTCCATGAGGGGGAAACGAGAATGAGTGTGTGATGGAAACAAAGATTTTGGGGGGGAAGACTGAATTTTTGAGAGAAACATGGGGTATTTGAGTATTTGGGAACTTTTGGAGGGATAATGAAATTGTTGAGGCGGGATATGAAAATCAAAAGTTTTTTTTTTTTTTTTAATTAAAAAATGTAAGAATAATAAAATGTTTATTATAAAAATAAAACAAAAACTTATATAACAATAGAGTTAAATGCAATTTGCGTCTCTGATCATTCTGCTCAGGAGTATGTCGAGTTCTCAAAATCCTTTTTTTACTCTTGAGTCCCAGAGTAATAAAAAGTGCTTGCATCTGAGTCACCCCTCACTAACCGAGTTCACTTTTAAGGTTATGACCAGTTTGCCTTTCAATAGGAACCCTGTGGTATTATATATGTTGCAATTGAGTCCCCGACGAGCCTGTTGATTTTACCCGCCTATTTTAAATAATCCCAACTTTTATTGAGTCCCTAAGGTGTTTAGTGATTACTTAACCAATGTTGATTTATGATCATCCTTGATAGTTAGTTACCAATATTAAACCTTAATGTTAACCATTAAGTAACTTTGACCCTAATCGACTATTATTAACCCTTTGTGACAAGTATTAACTATGATTAAGTACCATTGGCCACCAATGGGGTGGTGGTCCATTGTCAAACGCAAAGCCTTTAAACACTTTATGAGAGAAGGAGGTTTTGGGTTCAAGTCTCATAGACAGTATGGAATAAAAAAATTGTCGTTAAAAAAAGTACCATTAAAATCATTGGTTGGAAACCGAACGAGTTAACCAACACTGACCCTAAGTGGCCCATTAACCATCTGGACCATTGATCACCCTAAACGCCCTTCGTTGACAATAATGGAACATGAACAACCTTAGTTGAGCACCACTGTCCCTAATTTGGTTATCCTAAGAAAAATATCTATTTATTATTATTAATTATCAACTAGTGAATTAGCCCGCGCTACGCGCGAGTGTTTGTATTGATACGCGTAATGATGTTCGGTCGTAAGTCGTAACCTAATTGATACTGATATGGTTTAGATGGTATCATATTAGTTCATCACTGATACCAACACTTAACATTTAACTGGAAGCGTTTTGGATTTTGGGAAGAAAAGTCAAGTATAAATGTCGTCACCGTTAATCTCTTGTTTCTCAGTTATGTTGTAAATTAATATAAGCATAGAATACTATATATGAAAACCTTTTTTTTTATATTTTGTTATCTAATATCATGAATAACAAAATCAATCATATTAGTATATACTTATCTTTATAAATAGTTTTTATTTATTAATCATAAAATTTACATAATACTATTTTTTATTATTAGTTTTTATTTATTACTGTTATATCAAGAGATGCGGTTCTAGGACCGCATCTTTTGGCTCTTGAGCTTTTTTAAAACACCCTTAAGATGCGGTTACATAAAAACCGCATCTTTTGTCTAATGCTTTTTTTTCAAAACAAACAAATCTTTTATAAAACATCTATAAGATGCGGTTAGAGAGGGGAACCGCATCTTTTGAAAACACCCATAGCATCTTTTGCTCAATTATGTACTAGTGGCAGCAACTTGTATTTCACCATACTTCGCTAGCTCAACAACCACCTTGGCTATTAAAATCAAATAAGGCAATTGAGTCAGGCAATTATTAATCAGGCAAAAACAATTTAGAGCAACACATATAAATGTTAATGAACTTGTTCAAAACTTGGTTTTAAAAGGTGTGCCTTATGCGCGAGGCACACTGAGGCAATTAGAAAAACATCTCTGGGCATTGAGGCTGCACCTTATGCACATCTAGTTAAAATTGGTCAAACGTCATCAAAATTTAAGGTTGGTATGAGGGTGGCATATGAGAAAATTCACATGATTGACATCCCCCTTAAGGAAATTTTAACATCATCACTTATATTTAAATCTCATTTCTAAAAACCTCACACATTCCATTCCTTAAAGTTATAAAGACAAGGATATAGAGTTGGTAAATATATATATAGATTAAGGATCATGTAAAAAAAGGTTAATAGTGTGAGAAGTGTAGGAAATAATATGTTGTTGACATGTGTTCTTCAATTTAATTAATTAAAAAGGACAATAATGTATTTTACTTCAAAGTTTAATTAATTGATAAAATAATCTTTTGTAACCTCTAGTGAGTTATTTTAGGTTAGTGATGTAATTTTATTTTTTACAATGATTTAAGAATTTAGTATTATATACCAACTCAGAGATTTTATAAATCATTATCATCTGATTCATAGAGATCGAAGGAAATTACGGTTCGTATTTTTTTGAATCATCCGTTTTTATTTTTTGAATCATCAGTTCGTATAAAACATCACACGAATTCCAGAAAACACCACAACATGAATCGTAATTCAACCATGGTGTTCTAACATCTGGAATGATTTTTGTTATTTTGCAGGTACAAAACACCATACAAATTCCAAAAACACCATGAATTGAATCATAATACAGTTGTGGTGTTTTAACAACACCATAACTGTAATCACAATACAATGGTACAGACTCTAGATGTTAAAACACCATAACTTGAATCATAACTCATTGTTTGCAATGTTATGGTGTCTTATATACGTTCATGGTATTTTACTATAAAACACAACACGTTGAATCGCATTACAATTAAAACACCATTGTATGAACATAAACAAAACACCATGGACTAAAACATCTAATCGAAACGTATTTTTTTCTCTATATAAGTATAACAATATGGTGCTCATATTAAAGATAAAAAAACACTCGTTATTATGGTGTATTTTTTTTTAAAAGAGTTACGTATAAAAAGTTATTGACGTTTAAAAAAGAAAGGGGAACTTGTATGTGCATTACATGTGGGTTTCTAAATTTAAAAAGTTAAACTTACCTTTATACCCTTAATCTAGAAAATTAATTATTTTAATGGTAAACACTATTTACAATTTTTACAATAACCCTATAATTTACATAATTGATAGTGATTTTCTCAAGTTCTCAAATAACTATAACTATGTGATGCACGGATGCACGCACGTACGCACACATACATACATACATACATACATACATACATACATACATACATACATACATACATACATACATACATACATACATACATACATACATACATACATACATACATACATACATACGTATCTACATTATTTTTTATTTACTTTTTTCTAAATAACTTTTATGATATATAATACTAAGTTTTCAGACTATGTAATTTAAAATTGTAAGTTTAGTTATTTTTGGTTTTTAAGCTTATGTAAATTAATTATTATTAAAGATAATATTAATTTTTAAGTATCTGTAATTATTTTAAGAAATACATACGTATCTACATTACTTTTATTTACTTTTTTTTTTCTAAATAACTTTTATGATATGTAATACTAATTTTTCAGATTATGTAATTTTAAATTGTAAGTTTAGTTATTTTTGGTTTTTAAGCTTATGTAAATTAATTATTATAGATAAGATTAATTTTTAAGTATCTATAATTATTTTAAGACCTTATTTTAATTTATAAATATATTTTATTTTATGTTAATAAAATAATACGAAATATAAATATCTTCAGTTGTTTTAATAATACAAACTATAAAAAGGTAGATTATCTGAAAAAAAAATTGTTAATTTAAAATAAATTTAAAAGTATGTGATGTTATGGAAGTAAAAAAGATGATTAAAATGTCTAGTGTTAGAGGAAAAAATAAGTGTCGGGTGTTAGAAATTAATCTAATGTAGTAGGTGGCATGACAGGTTTATAGATATTTGAAATGTCTAACATTAAAGATACTTTAATAAAAAAGAAATAAATAATTATTACTCAAAAGAATATGGACATGTGGATGAAATGTAGAAGGCTTTTAAAAGATAAACACATTTTGGGATAAATATGAATGATACCTACATTATGTTGATGTGGATGGAGAATTAGAAGTGAATGCTCTAAAAGCTACCAAATGGATGATAGTTTATGAATATTTTACTTGACATAAAGACTAAAATGTAAAGAGATTAGGCCGACACAACTTTTGGTTTTGTACATAAAACTTATTTAGTTATACATAGAACAACGTCTTGCATACATCAAGATCTGGCTTCATGCCTTACGCTTTGAACTTTAAGGTTCAGAAGCTAGTCTTACCGCCCCAACAAAAACCTGCAGCGCCAACTCTAGTTATACTCTTCTCTTTGAGAGCCTGTATAAGTGGTTTAGCAAATTCAACTACTTGCTCCTACAAAAGAAAACAAGTTAGTAAAGAAAAGTAAAAATGGTATTAAATTTTCTACATAATTGGATTAATAAAGTTTAGTTGATAAGAAGATGTAGATTTAAAGTATAACTTACAGGTGTATGCTTTCTTAGCCAGTCATCTATCTCATATTCAGAAGTCATGGGGTCCCCATTGAAGAAATCAGGAACAACTGCATAATATCCAGCTGATGCAACTTTGTCCGCAACTTGCCTACAAAGTTAAATTAAACACTGTATTCAGAATCCTCGATTCGTTACTACTTTCAAAAAATTAAATTATTTATAATGTTATAAGGTTTTTAAAACCGGTCCGACTAGTTTGATATCTGCTACCCGGTTATGAAAAGATAAAAATATCCCTAAATGTTTATATGCTACCTATAAAAATTAGATTCAGATTGGATCCATATATTAATTGTGACAACCGGCAAAACTAATGGTAATTCCGTACAACTTAACAATTATTATACGATTAATTGCGTTCAATTACGACATAATTTGTGCATGATAACCCTATAATTTCATGGAGTGCTTTTGTTGTCCCAGCCGAGTGGATCGGTACTAAATCGTCAAAGGGTTAAGTGCTTCCTATGTCGTTACATATATTAATGTCCTTGCAAAACATTAATGATCAACGATTTTATAGATGCTTTACATACCAGTTTTCTATACACGAACTTTCAAATGTTTTTAAGATTCATTTGATGCGAACTCAAAACACATGAATTCACCAACTTTTGTTGACGTTTTAGACTTACATGTATTTTAGGAAACTAAATGGATCTTGGCGCTATGGTTATCACGAAGAATATGGTTGTCTTGTTGGCGATGCCATCCGCTTTTGAAGGGTTTGATACATGTATCTCAACTTCGAGTGAGACATAGGATGCAAAGCCTTTGTGTTTTAAAAACTTTATTATGAAACAAGTCTTTTGTAAAACATTGTAACTCGTGTTGTCTTTTATTATCGAACAACGTACGATTTGTATTCACTTTTAATATGTGAATGGATGAACATCGTGCTTTTTATTCATATAATTTGTTTACTTGTATCGTATGCATGCAATGAGAACCGATCAAATTCACACCGTACGCTTCTGCTACGAGCGGGTGTGACATTAATTGAAAGTGATCCGCTTATGTTAATAAGAACTAAAAAAAGAATGTTCTTGTAATAAAGAATAGTAAATACGAATCCCTTAGAAAACATGAAAGCAATATCATTTTTAATCTTATGAAAAAGGATTTCATATGGTCAAAATAAGTTGAGGGTAAGCAGTTGTACTCTCGCTACAGAGAATACCTTAGTTTCGGAGCTTCATAACCTGCACAAAAAAATTCATAAAGAGTAGTTAGATGTTTCAATGTGGTAGCTTCGTTAACAGGGATGGCTTAAACATATGATACACTTATAAATTTGAAATTTTTTGAAATATAGTAGTTTTATAGAGCATCAAACTGTATATTGAATTATTTCTATTCTTATTTATCTCTAAAAACACATAGTTGATAGATTATCACATATATTTTCACCTTATAATATAGATTAAAGTAGTTTTTCTTTTTCCAATGTACTACAGTGCTAGTGCTGCCTATTTGTTAACTTAGGAAAAAAGATAGTTGTTAATGAATTAAAACCTAATATGTTTCAAACCACACATGTTAACATCAAAATACAATTAATAAAGATGAAAATCACATTAATCAAATAAATCGATTACCATAAACATCAGAAACAAGAAGCACGGCGATTTTTGAGTCAGGCTTGCCAGAAACGTAGGAATTGAGAGATGCAATTTGCAAGACCTTACCAGATTCCCCACCGGAAGAGATTGCCGGAGGATTTTTGCAGCATTCGGGGCCAGACATTATTTCTAGAGTAAGTGTTGAGGTCAACCCTAGGGATGGGAGGGGTTGAATATTTATTGAACTTTGCCACCACCCTATAGGGATTTTCATGTGCTTCAAAATCATACACGTAAGTTTTGTTAGTTTTCATATTGATGATGATAGCAACAACTAATAGTTATATGGCTTTAGCGTTTTTGAAATTAATTGGTAGAAGATTTGTGTGAAGCTTCTCCACACAATCCATGCACTGCTATATCGTATACGTCGACTGCATGGATGAATTTCTTTAGTTATTTATTAGTTAAATCATGATCGTCGGTGGGTTAACTAGTGTTAGTAGACTTGTAGTGATGTTAATTTAATTTTAAATAATAATAATAATAATAATAATAAAACAATAATAATAAGTAATACAATTTGCAGAACATATGGTCAAACTTTTTGAAAATATTTATAACTTTTAAACATCAACTACTCTTAACTACTCTTATGATTTTTAAATGGTCTTAACTTTTTCATCACGTTAATATATTTTTGAAACTATAATATAAAAAAGTGCATTTTATTCTCTTCAACTTGAGTATAGTATTAATATAGTTTTTTTTAATTTAAGAAAAACATGTTACATGTTTATTGGTGTCTGTGTTCCCCGTCATATCGTGTGGACACCCCTCTAGTATATGTGTGTGTATGTGTATAGTCTGGGTGCATTAGTTTTATGAATTATTTGAATTCCAAGAAATTGATGTATGATACTTCTCCATAATTCTCGTTTTTGGCAATGATACACATCATGGTGTTGAGTCTTTTCCAAGCCTTTCTTTATGCATATTGTAGCCTACCTTCATCTTCTCGTCATGCATGAAGAATGCTAGATCATTGATTGTTGTTATAAAAAGAATCTGGATCAGGCTTATTCCATGTAGATTCGTATCAAGCAATACCAATCTTGGACTTTAAACATAATAATAGAGAAAAATAATAGATGATCGGAGACGGAGCGGGAAGACACCGCTACAATGCTCAAGCCAGTGATTTATTCGAGGTGGTGGTATGTGTGAGTGCATCAACAACTGTTGATACAAGATTTGTGGACGCAACTCGGCTTGATGTAATTCGGTTTATGTGACGACATTCCTCCGTCGTACGTTCCAAAGCTCGATACACGAAGTTGAGAGCTAAAACTTGAGCACTGGGCTGAAACACAACACTGGGCTGGAACATAGTCGACGAAACAGAAATCATGGGCCTCAACTGTCTGGGCCAAAGCCCAAGTCAACGAAACAAACATGTTGTCGACGAAACAGACCTGTTTCGTCGACCTTGATCCTGTTTCGTCATCTGCTTATGTGTTTCGTCGAGTCTTGATTATGTTTCATCGACCTACTCTTGTTTCGTCATAGCTGGGTCTATAAATAGGCTGAAGACAGAACATAAACACAAGAGAGAGGACACAAGTGTGAGAGAACCAGAGAGTTTACAGAGCATATTTGTAAACATTGTATTGTAACCATTTCAAGCATTAATACATTGTGTGTTAATCATTGAATCTGCGTGCCTTGTATCTCGTGTTTCCTTCTCTTGATCTCGGTTTGCATCTCCGGTTGGATTCCGCACAACCGGGTGTATTTGTCAACAAGGATTAGGCGACTAGATCCTCCCCTAGCCGGACCTACAAGTGGTATCAGAGCCTTGGCTCTTCTCCTTGTTAAAACCGAGTTGGTTTTCGGGTGTGTTTCGGGTTTTTGAAGTTTATTTTTTCCTGAAAAATTGTGTTTAAAGCTTCAAGAATCTTCATATTTTGCTGGAAGTTCATATAAAAACCTTTTTATTTCTCATTTTCACATGTTAAAGAGTGGTTTTTAGTGAAGTTTCGTGCAAAAACTCGTGTTCGGAAAGTTACGGTTCACCGGAAAACTCATATTTTTACCGGATAAACCACTGTGTTCTTCACATATTCATAAGTGTTCTTCATAAACTTAACTTTTTGATCTTGGTCAAGTAATTGTCAAAGGTGTTTGTGTATTGAAAATTGTAATTTGATTAAAATATTATATCACCTTACTTTGGTTGGTAAATTGAGAATGGTGATAGTTTGAAAAGTTGTGTCAAGTGTCAGTAAGGATAAGGTCAGCTGAAAGTATCACCAACTTGTCACCAACTCTCTGTTACTTTTTCGACGAAATGAACAACAGACGAAACAAAATTCCTTTCGCCAAAAACATATTCGACGAAACACAAGTCTGGGTTTCGTCGACTTCAATTTCGTCGCTCAAAGGTTGGGCCTGTTTCGTCGTTCTCAAAGGTTGGGCCTGTTTCGTCACACCTGAATTGGGCCTAACCTGTTTCGTCGACTTTGGGCCTGGGCTGTTTCGTCAATTAGGAGCCCAAAAGGAGAGATCTGTTTCGTCGCATAACATTGGGCCATAACATGTGTTTCGTCAAACATTAGAAAATTCTGTTTCGTAGCCAAATCCGTTTCGTCGATAGTTAATCAACAATCAAGGGTTTCTGTTTCGTCACAAATGTTTCGTTGTGATTGTTGACAGTTTTTAACAGAGGTGTTGTAAAAGTGTGTTAACTGATTGTTTTAAGTGATTTTACCAGACACTCAGTTTTAAGTACTCAAAATGAATCCGGATTGGTGGGGTAATCCGTCTACTGCAGAAAGTAAGTATAGAAGCACGGGTTTGTCACCTTCGTGGGCCGAGTCTCCCGCACCGGTATCTTCGCAAGCTAATCCAATTTCTACCGGTCAATGGGCATTCGTATCAAATCAAACTCCAAGTATTCAAAGCATTCTTTTAAGCGAGAGTGAAACCGGAAGTCTAAATCGCCCACCAAAATTGATGCACATAAACGAGTATCCGGGATGGGTTGATAGATTTCATACATACGTCCTTGGGCAAAACACAGAATTGTGGTTACGTTTTACCACAGATTTCGATCAAGCTATCGAGACTGCCGCTTCAACTGCTGCTGCATTTGCCAATCTTCCAGAAGATCAGAAAAAGGCATATGATTTAGAAAAGAAAGCATATGCCATTCTCACTCAGGCGTTGAGCAAGGATATCTATCATCAGTTCGTCAGCTTCAAAACAACAAAGCGATTATGGGATGCATTGAAGACAAGAGGGGTAGGAAATGAAGCGACACGCCAATTACGACACGACTTACTCAAGAAGGAGTTTGATGGCTTCACGTGTATGGAAAAGGAATCCTTGGGAGATATGACTAGTCGGTTTTATCACTTGCTGACTGAATTGGGTAATTATGGGGTAGTAACAACTCCAGCAGAGGTAGTGAAAAAGTTTGCAGATGCTTTGCCACCTCAATGGAATAGTTTCTTGGAAATTCTAAAGTATAATGGAGTTTTGGCTACGACAAACATCAATGACTTTGTTCAGCTCTTGGAAAACAAAGATCAGGAGGAAACCCTAAAGGCGAAAAGAGTTCCAGTGCCACAGAATCCTGATATGTATTATGGAACTTCCAGTACTTCTTCTGCAAGACCCGTTTCACATGCTCCACTTCAAACGGCGTTTGTCACAAGCACAGATTTATATGGCAATCCGATACAGGTTCCTGTAAAGCCAGCTCCAACAACAGACTTGTATGGAAATCCTCTACCGCCAGTTCCACAACAGCAAGTCTATCGGCCATCTACCGTAGCAACTGATCTATATGGGAATCCACTTCCTGCTGAACAACAAGCTTGTTATTGAAGCACATCATCTGCTGGTCAGCCATCAAAGTCAAATACAGTACGGCTCGACACTTCAAGCTTTTCAAAAGTAAGTGTTGAAGTAGCTAAAGAACATATGGAGCTACTGAACACCTTGGTGAGCGCGTATTGTGGGTTAGTAGAAGGTCAGATTGGAAACATTAATCTAACACAAGAAGATTATCAGCAGATCGATAAGGAGGAAATGGATTTGATGGACATCAAATGGGCTTTCGCAAGTGCTGTAAGGCGAGCAAAGGATTTCATGGAAAGAACTGGCAGAACCAGCTTGGAAAGCAAGAAAGACACCAAGTATGGGTTCGATAAGCAGGCTGTCAAGTGCTTCAACTATGGTGAACGGGGTCACTTCAAAAGAGAATGTACAAAGCCAGCTCAGCATGGGAACCAGAATCCGTTCAGGAATCAAGGCAACCAACAGAATTTGAACAGGAATAACGAGCGTACGTTGATACCTGTCAACAACCCAAGTCAAGCGGGACCATCAAATGCCAACCAGGCTCTTGTGGTACAAGTAGATGAAGGTTGTGATTGGTCAATTCAGTTGGGAAATGATACTCCGGATGGAACAGCTTGTTTTGCTGAGGTTGTCAAGGATCTTAAACACGCCAGTGCTGGAGAATCTTCCACCAATGGTGATGAATCTTCTGAAGACGAAGACAGTTCCGGTTACAGTAGAAGCTCGGATGAAGAATCCTCAAACTCAGGCGATGATCATTTGGATGACACGTCAAGTGTGTCAGTCGATGCAGATGTTGATGAGCTATTGGAAGAAGCTGCAGCAGGAACTCATAGGAGATCTATATTGGTGGATCAAGCTGCTTATTCTTCTTCTTCTTCTCTCCATTTAGCCTTTATGGCTAATGTCGACAGTTCATCAAGTCAGGTATGTGTCGATGAACCTACTGCTGTTAAATGTGATAATTGTGCTAGCTTAAGTATTAAATGCGATGATTTGGAAGCAAATATGTCTGAGTTGCAAGGCAAACATGATGCTTTAAAAGCTACTTTGTTTGACTTGCAAGACAAACATGTTTTGTTGAATGCTAAGTGGTGTGATTTGCAAATCAAACATGAGGCTTTGCAAAACAAGTATGATGTGACATTCATCCACAACCAAAAGTTGACAGTAGATCTTTCTAAGTGCACAGAAGCCAACATGTTTTATGAAAACCATGAAAAAGAATTTAAATCAGTGATTGAAAAATTAAAGAAAGATAAAACTGAGCTGACAAAAATGGTTTCAAGAAAACAAACTGACATAAATTTGTATATCAATCGCCTTGAGATAATGCAAAAAGAGATGGCTTGTGTTAAAACTGAAAGTGAGGCGATCCAGCTCAAGTTAGACAATTATTTAAGCTCTAGCTATGTGTTGGATCACATCATTGATGTTCAGAAAGAGAAAAAGGATGTCACATGCATTGGATATAAGAAATGTCCACCACCTGTTAGACACAATTATGATGTCATGCCTGATGAGGAGGATAGAACTTATTTTGAGCCATCTGTTCCTTTAGACGTTAAGGAATTTGCAACAGGACTTGGATACAAGAAAGAAGTATCATCAGATTCAGATGTGTCTGCAGATACATGTGTGTCTACTGCTGAACCGAATCAGGATCCTCCAGTTGTGGTTGAGGATGCTGATTCTTCTGATGATGAATCTGATGATACTGACTCAGAAAAGTCTGATGCAGTGACCAAAGAAGAGGACATACCTCTTGAGAATCATATTCTATGTGATCCTCCTGCAAAACCTGCTAAGACTGTTCCAACCGAGTCCACGTCTGCAAAAGAGTCTGAGAGTGTGAATTTGTTGTACACTCTTGTTGGTGATGATAAAATTTATTCTGATAAAGATTTTCCAATTAAGAATGTAAATCAGTCTTTAATCAGTAAAGTTTTTGAAAATTCGACAAGTAAGTTCTTGGGAAAGACATGATCACACGTTGTGGTAACACAGTGCCCTCCTATCCCAAAGGTCGAAGTTCGAAAACAATATGGCAATCAGAAATTACCGACAATGAAAAAGCAGCAGAATCATACCAAACCAAAAGGTAAATCATCGACTCAAGGTCAAAAGAAACAGAGTTAGAAAAGGGACAAGAAGGTGAACTTTGTGAAATCAAAGGGAACGGACAAAATTGAAACTTTTGAAAACAAATCTAACTTAGATTTTGTTAAGCAAGCAAAAGTGCTGAAAAGAAATGAACCAAATAGTTCAAAACCAAGTACCTCGAGATCACAAAGTTCATCATCGACAAGACAATCACATGTTGCTTCGGGGTTTGTTAAACGAAGATCATGTAAAGAATGTGGTGAAATTGGGCATATAATTCGAAATTGTCCGTATCTTCATAAGTTAAAAGCCAAAGTTGATGATCCCCGTGAACGAGATTACCAAAAGCGATCTGTTTCTTTAAAACAAGATCCCCGCCTTGTACAAGAAATGGAAAAGAAACAGAAACGCCAACAAGTCAAGGTAATTGAGAAAGCACTTAAAACTGAAGTGGTTCAAAAACAATCTGTTTCATTAAACCAGAAAGTTCAAAGTTTCCAAAAACTTCAAACAATCACGAAGTTAAGTTTTCAAACAATCAAACTGGTAAAACTCAACAGACATGGAAACTGTTTTGGTCAAAAATCTAGTGAGGATAATGCAACCAAACTCTTAGTTACGGGGAATGATGCTTGAAATGAAGAACAATAATAAGGATCACTTCGATGTAAATTGCACAAACAACACAAGGATTTATACGAGGAAAAAGCCCTTGATCAATGAATGATCTCCGGCATAAAAACCTCGGGTGATGGAAACTACCGATCACCAAGCTCAAATAAATCAATAAATGTTTACAACTTCGGATAGTGACGAGCTAGGTACAAGGATCACTATAGTTAACTGTGTAAAAGTGTGTGAAAACTATTAAGTGTTTGCTGAAAGCTTCAAGAATGCTGTTGTACGAGAATGTGTGTAGCTGAAAGTGGCTAAGTGTTCTAAAAATAGCTCGTCACCCCTTTAAAAATAAAAGCTCACTAAGCTAACAAACTATCCGACTTTTGTGCCATGCTCCCACGTTCTCCACAACATCCATTTCCATTCAAACGCGTGCGAAATACCCGTGGAATATTCCTTAGTAACGTTGCCAAGACCAAGTCAAGCCTATTACTCCTGCAAAACAATACGAAACATAAACAAACAATCGTTAGTATGAGGATCCTTAAGGTGATCCTGATCCTGAAGGTCTTCTGAGGATCACTAACATGTAAGGATCACTAATTGTTAGAAAATCCTCCCCTAACAATTGCCCCCAAAATATAAGGAGTAATATGTAAAATGAACGAGTTATGTTTTCTTGATCTTATCCGCAACTAACTTAACGGATATATAGCCGTTATTGTAGAACTATCCGTTGCAACTATGACGTCACAGAAGTGACAGCCTTGCAAAATCATGATTATAAATAGGAGATATAGATAGGATCGTTTGCATTTAAAATCCAGAGTTACTCCCTTTATAACTACATTCCGAAGATAAACAGGTATTCATCTTCTTCCTTCTTTTTCTCTGTTTTCCTTCTCTCTTCATTATTCTGTCAAAATGTTGCTCCGGAACTCCCCATCCAAGGATCACACGAAGAACAGCCCGCTAAAGAGCCAGGGAATCATCGAAGATTCCATAAAAGAACGATGTTGCTTCTCCGATCCGCAAATTGATAGGATCCGCTACTGCTTCCCGGCGAACACAGTGTTTAAATCGTTTGATCCCAACGCCCTCAGTGATCATATTTCTGATAACTGGGTTGCGTTTCCTGTTACCCCGTTCACCATAGGCTACACATATCCCTTTCCAGCTTTCACCCAATCTTTCTTTTCCCTAACCGGCATATCTTATATCCAGGCCATGCCGATGATCTGGAGGGTTTTGTATACCCTTGAAAGGATCATCGAGCAGGAGGGGATAGACTTAGGCATGGCAGAACTAGGAGAATTGTATGAGCTCACTACCTTTGGTTCCCATCGTTATCTGCTCAAACGTAAACCTGGTGAGGAACACCCGATCTTCAAAGCTACCAAGAATGATACCAACTGGAAGCGACGTTTCTTTTTTGTCAAGAGAGATTCTATCCCTGATGTGAAGGATTTATCCAAGGAGTGCGCTACCCATGGTAGGACGGAGGATCCTGAGAAGGATCACCAGAGAACTTATCCTTTGATATAAGGATCACTGACATTCTTTTGCTTTCTTGTTGTGCAGCTATCTCCGTTTCACATCTTAGACTGACTCCTGCTGCTAAAGAGAGACTCGCCGCGTTCAAGAGGCTTGATCCTGAAACAAGATCTTTCAAGACAACCACCCAAGATTCTCAGGAAGTATCCTCAGGTTCTGTCACAATGTCAAGTAAGTATCTTTGCTTAAAAATTCAAATAAATAATGAAATACAAGTGAAATTAAGATACTTATCTTGTTTTGGTTGTGTAGGTGCTGGAAAATCCACCAAATCTGCTTCAAAGTTCAGCGTCACCGATCTCACCACCGTCAGATCCTCCAAGAGAAAAGCTCCTACCAGCCCGTCAGCTTCGGTCCCCAAGGCACCCCTCAAAGGAAAGGGAGGCAAGAAGAGAAAAGCCTCTGAAGCTGAGGATCTGCAAGGTCTCCCCTTGATCCGCCAACAATTCCTCGACTACTTCAGTGAGGTAAGGATCACTGTCTCTGCTTCTATATCCTGCTGATATGAGGATCACTTGGTTCTGACCTTATCCTTTGTCTTCTTTGCAGAAATTCGCTGAGATTGAGAACTACGTTGGCCACGTTGAGGATCAGGACAGTAAGATTGCTGATCTTCAACAGGTTGCAGTGCTAAAGGACCTCAAGATTGCTGATCTTCAGAAGGATCTCCAGAATGCCCGAAACGAGACGACCAAGGTGTTGATCAACTTTGACTACGAGAGGCATGAGATCACCGAGGATGCCAAGGTCTCCGTCGCCATAGCAATGTACAAGACCAAGTTGCAAATGGCCCTGGAAGCTCAGGATCCTGCTTTTGACAAGAGCACCTGGGATGTGGAGGGCTGGAAGGCAAGGCTGGCTGAACTGGAGGATGAAGAAGAGGCTGAAGAGATCCTGACCATTGAGGCTGGAGGCAAGGGTGAAGGTGGTGAAGCAAGTGGAGCCGGAGGTGGTGATGCAGTGAAGGTCTAGGCTGCACGATTGGGCGATGAAGGAAACTTCTAGACATAGCCGGAGCCCATTTTTTTTTGTTTGATGGTAGTTTGTTGAACAATTTAATGGTTTGTACTGAACAATAGTTTTTAGGATTAAGGATCTAGGGTCCTTCAGACAATAGGCAGGATTGCAAATGGTGGAGGGATCCTCTGTTTGGGGGATGAAGCCATTGTGATTCTGCCGCCTTTATATTCCTACACTACTTTGAACCTATTATCATGGACACCCTTTACCTACCCCAGCGGACGAGCCACGTATTGTTGGTAGATGCTCGGGGTAGGTAATTTTGACAACCTTTGAAGGGGTTAGTCTTTTTGTTAATAAATAAAATCTTAATCTTTTGTCGCTTATCTTGTGTTATTATCCTTTTGGTTCCTTTAATTCTCAATTGTTTTGATGTATACTTATTAAATGAGCAATTTTGAATAAGTCAGATTGAAAATATTTAGGATATGATCCATGATCAAATATCCTATAGTTGAAAAATCCCAAAAAGTAGTATATGTTTTAAGGATCATAAGTTCAGTTGTCAAAGTATAAGGGTTATTCAAATAATCAACGAATAGAATTGAAATAGTTAAGGATCATACCTGAGGATCCAAGTTAGGATCCTAACCATAATCAGGATAACTATAAGATAAACCTTAGGGAGAAGTAAGGATCAAGGATCCCTCGTTGTTTAACTTCAAGGACCTGAAATAGAGCATAACTTGGGACTAAGCCAATATAAGATAAGAGTTAGCAACTGGGGACAAGCCCAAGGATAACTGGGGACAAGCCCAAGGATAACTGGGGACAAGCCCAAGGATCGTATGTGAACTGGAGTATGGCCCTAACTGGCGACTATCCAAGCTAAGTGACATGACAATGCCAAAACCTTAGCCAACGTGAAAACGTTAGAAACCTTAGGAACGGATGTATGGTAGTCTACCATTATACGTAGGATCCTAGGTATAGTCAGTACAATGGAATTATCAGCCCCTAAAGCGAGTATTGGTCCCACTGCCTTGAACTATACTAGGATCATCGTGCGCTACAGGCGAAACTGGGGTCAAGCCCAAATAACTGGGGTTAAACCTAAGGAATTGGATTGCTTCTGTAGATAATAAACGCTTTGCTAAGGATTCCTGAACTTTCAAAACTCAAAATCTTGTGAGAGAAGGATAAAGGACACATGATCCTTATCCTTATATGAGAAAATAAGGAAATGAAATAGTTCAAAATTAGGATATTACCAGAGTAAGGATCATTGATGCTTTAAGGATCCTTCGAGGATACCCCTAATATAAGGATCATCTGTGCCATGAGGATCCTGCTCACATGAAATATTTCTTCAAATGGACAGCATTCCAAGCTCTTGGTAACAAATCACCTTCCATGGTCAGCAATCTATATGCCCCCTTTCCTGCTTCAGCTTCAATCAAATAAGGGCCTTCCCATTTTGGTGCCAATTTTCCATCAGCAGGATTGGTGGTATTCTGAAATGCTTTCCTTAATACCATATCACCAATCTGAAATTTCCTGATCCTAACATTTTTGTTATAAGCACCAGCCATTCTTTGTTGATAACTAGCCATCCTTATCCTAGCCAGATCCCTGATTTCCTCAATAGTATCCAGGTCTTGAGCCAAGTTCTCATCATTTTCCTCAGGATCACGGGTACTTGTTCTAGCAGTTGGAACCACCATTTCTGTTGGGATCACTGATTCTGTCCCAAATACCAAAGAGAATGGTGTTTGACCAGTAGCATTCTTAGGGGTTGTCCTATCAGCCCAAAGCACATAAGGTAATTCTTCTGCCCATTTCCCTTTCTTGGATCCAAGCTTCTTCTTCAAATTGTTGATGATGATCTTGTTGGATGATTATGCTTGACCATTAGCTTGTGGGTGGACTGGTGTTGATGTTATCATCTTAATCCCCCAGCTGTCACAAAAGTTAGTAGTTCTTCCCCCAATAAATTGGGAACCATTATCACATATAATTTTAGAAGGAATACCAAATCTAGTTATAATATTTCTTTTAATGAAGGATATAACTTCCTTTTCTCTGACTTGGGCAAAAGCTTCAGCTTCTATCCACTTGGAGAAGTAATCCGTCATGGCCAGCATGAACACTTTTCCACCAGGTGCCTTAGGGAGCTTACCAACTATATCCATGCCCCATCTCATAAATGGCCAAGAGGAGGATATAGGATGTAGAAATTCAGCCGGCTGATGAAGGATATTGCTGTGTCTCTGATAAGGATCACACTTCTTAGCATATTCCACAGCATCCCTTTTCATAGTTGGCCAGTAGTATCCTGTCCTTAGGATCCTTGAGAACAATGCCCTGCCCCTAGTGTGGTTTACACAATCTCCTTCATGGAAGTCTTTTAAAACCTCTTGGACTTCAGGATCCTCAATGCATCTTAAATATGGTCCTGCAAGAGATCGCTTATACAATATATTATTTAAGATTGTGAATTGAGATACCTTAATTTTGAAAGCCCTAGGATTTTCTCCCGTAGGAATCTCTCCGTGTTGTAAGTATCTCATGATTGGTGAGATCGATGATCCTGATCCTGAATAAGATTGAGTATCCTCACTAGGGATAATCGCAGAATCCTCCCCTATTTCCATGGCCACATGATCCTCGATGGTAGGAGCCAAGATATGGATAATTGGGATACTTATTGTTTTGGTCAAAAATCACACAAGGATAATGTAACCAAACTTTATGTAAACGGGGTATGATGCTTGGTTAATTATGAAAGTAAAGGATCACTTCTGTGATAAAGATGCAAAGACACAGTGATTTATACGAGGAAAAAGCCCTTGATCAATGAATGATCTCCGGCATAAAAAACCTCGGGTGATGGCAACTACCGATCACCAACTTCAATATATCAAAAATGTAGTTACAACTTCGGATAGTAATGAGCTGAGTACAAGGATCACTGAGTGTCTAAGTGTTTGAGAGTTGTGTCGTATGTCGTGTGTGTTCTTCCGAATGAAGAAGAGTGGTATTTATACATGTGTAGGTGACCTATTTTAGGTAAAATGACTAATTATCAGCTCATTACCCCTTTAGAAATAAAGACAATCTAGCCTAAATTGCTGCCCATGAATCAAGCCATGTTTCCATATCCTGTGCAACGTCTTTCTTTAATTAAGCTCTTGCCATAATTGTGAAGACGCGTCCCTGGATCATGATGTTAAGAGTATATCCTGCTGGATGTTCCTGCAAAGTAATGTTGTATTATACGAAGGTAACTATTAGCATGAGGATCCTTCCAATGGTCTATGATCCTGATCCTGAAGTTCTGCTGAGGATCACTGTCTGCCAAAGAAACAAGGATCACTGGTTAGGATCACGTGTAAGGATCACATATGATAAAAATCCAGCCCTAACAATTGCCCCCAAAATATAAGGAGTTAATTGTAAATAGACGAGTTATATTTTGTTTCGATCTTATCTCTAACGGGCGATCCCGAATAACTAGCCGTTATACATGGACTAGCCGTTGTGATCATTACGTCATAGATGTGACAATCCCTGCAAATCATCATTATAAATAGGAGATAGGGTTAGGATCATTCTGTATTTAAATTCGAGGTATCTTCCCTTTATAATCGCTACCGAAGACTGATCAGGTATCCTCTTCTTCTCTCTTTCCCTTCTTCCTTCTCTTTGCTCTGTTTTTTCTACTCCGTCTCTGTTTCTGTTCCGTCACAAACATGTTGCTCCGGAATTCTCCACACAAGGATCCCAAGAAGGATAGTCCCTTAAAAAGCCAAGGGATTATTAAGGATTCTCCTACGGAGAGATGTTGCTTTACCGATGCTCATGTAGATAGGATTCGTCATTGCTTTCCGGCGGATGCCGTTTTCAAATCCTTCACATCCACTGCCTTGAGTGATTTTACTTCAGATACCTGGGTGATCTTTCCTGCAACTCCATTTATCATAGGATATTCGTATCCTTTTCCGGCCTTCACCCAATCTTTCTTTTCTCTGACCGGCATATCTTATATCCAAGCTATGCCGATGATCTGGAGGGTCTTGTATACCTTCGAGAGGATCATCGAGCAGGAGGGGATTGATTTAGGGATGGCAGAGCTGGCCGCACTTTATGATCTTACCACGTTTGGTTCTCATCGATATTTGTTGAAACGGAAGGCCGGGGAGGATCATCCTGTTTTGAAAGTTACCAAAAATGACACAAATTGGAAGCGTCGTTTCTTCTTCGTGAGAAGGGATTCCCTCCCTAATGGGAATGATCTGCCCAAGGAGTGGGCTACTCATGGTAGGGTAGAGGATCCTCGAAGGATCACTATCAGTCCTGTCTCATTTGATGAAGATCACTAATATCTCTTTTCCTTTGCAGCTATTTCCATCGCTCATCTCAAGTTAACCCCTGCTGCAAGAGAAAGAGTTTTAGCTTTTAAAAGGCTTAATCCTGAGGTCAGAAGTTTTCAAGCCACCATCCGAGATTCACAAGAAGTATCTTCCGCGTCTGCCACAATGTCAAGTAAGTATCCTTACCAAAAAGTAAGTTTTAGGTAAAAAAATATTAAATTAGTTAGGAGACTTATCTTGTTTTGATTGTGTAGGTGCTGGAAAATCCGCTAAGTCTGCCAAATCTGCCTCCTTGTTTGGGATTGATGATCTTGCCAAGGTCACGTCTTCGAAGAAGAAGACTTCGGTTGCTAGTCCTTCTGCTTCGGCCCCTAAATTACCCATTAGGGGTAAGGGAAAGAAGAGGAAAGTTTCTGAGGATCTTCAAGGATTCCCCCTCCTCCGTCAGCAATTTCTTGATTCTGTCAACGAGGTCAGGATCACTGCCCCTGTTGGTTATCCTGATGGTTTTTGAGGATCACCCGTGTCTGACGTTATATCCTGTTGTTTTTGCAGAAGCTTACTGAAATAGAATCTTATGTTAGCCACGTTGAAGATCAGGATCGCCAGATTGCCGACCTTCATCAAATGGGTGTGCTGAAGGATCTCAAGATCACTGATCTTGAGAAGAAGATCCGGGCTGTTAAGGATGAGGCTGTCAAAGCATTGATCAAGTTCGATTATGAGAAGCATGACATTACTCAGGACGCTAAAGTCTCTGCCGCGATAGCTATGTACAAGACACAACTGCAGATGGCCACGGAGGCTCAGGATCCTTCCTTTGATAAGAGCACATGGGATATTGAAGGCTGGAAGGCAAGGCTAGCAGAGTTGGAGGATGACGATGATGTTGAGGATATCCCTATGCTTGAAGGTGGAGATGCCGGTCAGGGGGAAGCGAGTGGAGCTGGTGCTGATGGTGCAGCGAAGGTTTGAGCTGCAAGATTGGGCAATGATGGAAACTTCTAGACATAGCCGGAGCCCAATTTTTTAAATTTTGATAGTAGTTTGTGGTGTTTGAAACAATTATGGTCTGTAATCTTCGAAAAATAGTTTCTTAGGATTAAGGATCCTGGATCCTTTGAACAATAGGTAGGATTGCAAAAGGTGGAGGGATCCTCTGTTTGGGGGATGAAGCCTTTGTGATCCTGCCGCTTTTATTTCCTGCAAAATGCTAAGACCGCATAGACAATGGACACCCTTTGCCAACCCATGTGGACGGGCCACGTTTTGCTGGTAGAAATGTGGGTTGGCAATTTTGACAATCTTTTGAATGGGTTAATGATCCTTTTGTTTAATAATATAACTTTAATCTTTTTGGCTTATCTTGTGTTGTTATCCTTCAATAATCCTCTTATTTCTCAACTGTTACATTTGTTAAAATAACAAGAGTTGAAAAAGTGTTTAATAAATTTAGGATATGATCCTAGATCAAATATCCTCATATTGAAAATTCTCAAAGTGTTTTAGTTCAAGGATCATAGGTTCGGTTGTCAAAGTATAAGGGTTGGTTAGGATAAAGAGTATAATCAAAAATAGTCAAGGATCATACCTGAGGATCCACGTTAGGATCCTAACCTTCAATCAAGACAATCATAGATAAGACTTTGATAGTTAATAAGGATTAAGGACCCTTATATGTTTAGACTTCCAAAACCTGAAAAGTGAGATATAACTTGGGACTAAGCCAATGTAACAGATAAATTAGTAACTGGGGACATGCCCAAAGGATAACTGAGAATGATCCCAGAGGATCACTGGGGACAAGCCCATAGGATAACTGGGGACAAGCCCAAAGGATCGTATGTAAACTGGAGTATGGCCCTTTCTGGCAACTATCCAAACTTAGTGACATGAAAATGTCAAAACCTTAGCTAACGTGAAAACGTTAGAAACCTTAGGAACGGATGTATGGTACGTCTACCATTATACGTAGGATCCTAAGTATAGCCAGTACGATGAGGTTGTCAGCCCCGAAAGTGGGTACTGGTCCCAAAGACGTGAACTATACCAGGATCATCGTGCGCTGCTGGCGGAAACTGGGGATAATCCCAAGGATAACTGGGGTTGGACCCAAGGATCTGCGGTGCTTTTGAAGATCTTTGACGATATGCTGAAGATACCTGAACTTATCATAACTCAAATGTTTCGTGAGTAGAGGATGAAGGATACATGATCCTTATCCTTAGGTAAAAAGTAAGAAAATGCAATAGTTTTAGGATAAGCATATTACCAGAGTAAGGATCACCGATATCTCCAGGATCCTTCAAGGATACTTCAATGTAAGGATCGCATGCGGGAAGGATCATGTTCACATGAAATATTTCTTTAAGTGAACAGCATTCCAGGCTCTTGGTAACAAGTTTCCTTCCATGGTTAGCAACCTGTATGCCCCCTTTCCTGCTTCAGCTTCAATCAAGTAGGGACCTTCCCATTTTGGTGCTAGCTTCCCGTCAGCAGGATTGATAGTATTTTGAAATGCTTTTCTCAACACCATATCTCCGACTTGGAACTTCCTTATCCTGACATTTTTGTTGTAGGTACCAGCCATTCTTTGTTGGTAGCTTGCCATCCTTATTCTAGCTAGATCCCTGATTTCCTTAATAGTATCCAAATCCTGAGCTAGGATTGCAGCATTTTCTTCAGGATCACGAGCAATTGTTCTAGCAGTTGGGATCACCATCTCTGTTGGGATCACTGCTTCTGCCCCAAATACTAAAGAGAAGGGTGTTTGACCGGTGGCATTCTTGGGAGTTGTCCTATCAGCCCATAGCACATAAGGTAACTCCTCTGCCCATTTTCCTTTCTTGGATCCTAGCTTCTTCTTCAGATTGTTGATGATGATCTTGTTGGATGATTCTGCTTGACCATTGGCTTGTGGATGAACTGGTGTTGATGTTATCATCTTGATTCCCCAACTGTCACAAAAGTTAGTGGTTCTGCTTCCAATGAATTGGGAGCCATTATCACATACAATTTCAGAGGGAATGCCAAATCTAGTTATAATGTTTCTTTTAATGAAGGATATGACTTCCTTTTCTCTGACTTGAGCGAAGGCTTCAGCTTCTATCCACTTGGAAAAATAGTCAGTCATGGCAAGCATAAATACTTTTCCACCAGGTGCTTTAGGGAGCTTGCCAACTATATCCATTCCCCATCTCATGAATGGCCAAGAGGATGGTATTGGGTGTAAAAATTCAGCTGGCTGATGGAGGATGTTGCTATGTCTTTGGCAAGGATCACACTTCTTAGCATACTGTATAGCATCCCTTTTCATGGTTGGCCAGTAGTATCCTGTTCTAAGGATCCTTGAGAATAATGCCCTGCCCCCAGTGTGGTTTCCGCAATCTCCTTCATGGAAATCTTTCAACACTTCCTCAATTTCAGGATCCTCGATACATCTCAAATATGGTCCTGCAAGAGATCGCTTATATAATACATTATTCAAAGTTGTAAATTGAGATACCTTAATCCTGAAAGCTCTAGGATTTTCTCCCGTCGGAATCTCCCCATGTTGCAAGTATCTCATGATTGGTGAGACCCATGATCCTGAATAAGATTGGGCTTCTTCACTAGGGATCATTGCAGTATCCTCTACTATTTCCATGGCCACCTGATTTTCAATAGCAGGAGCCAGGATATGGATGATAGGGATACTTATATCTTCTGGAATCTTCAAGGATGATCCTAGGTTGGCCAATGCATCAGCCCCTGTGTTCTCCTCCCTTGGTACCTGTGTCAAGCTGAAAGAAACAAAAGAGAGTGCCAATTCTTTGACTATCTCTAAATATTTGGTTAGTTTTTCACCTTTAACAGCATAGGATCCGTTAAAGTGATTAGTGATCAATAATGAATCTACATATACTTTAAGATACTTTACCCCCATATCCTTAGCAATTTGTAAACCAGCAATTAAGGCTTCATACTCAGCCTCATTGTTAGTTGCTTGGAACTCACAGGCTATGGAGTGGGGTATTATGTCCCCCTGTGGCGATTTTAGTAGGATCCCTAGCCCCGTGCCTTTGATGTTTGAGGATCCGTCAGTGTGTAGTATCCAAGGATCCTTGGTCTCATCCAGCTGCTGAACCTCCAATTCTGCTTCTTTTTGTAGATCACTACTGAAATCAGCCACAAAGTCAGCTAGTGCTTGAGATTTAATAGCTGTTCTTGGTTCGTATCTTATATCATGGGCACTAAGCTTTACTGCCCACTTAGCCATTCTCCCTGACATATCTGGTTTCCTGAGGACATTCTTAATTGGAAAATTAGTTCTAACAATAATAGTATGGGTTTCAAAATAATGTCTTAACTTAGTCGATGCCATGATTAATGCAAGGATAAGTTTTTCGAGGTGTGAGTACCTGGATTCGGCATCAAGAAGATTTTTACTTACATAGTAGATAGGATATTGTGTACCTTCGTGATCCTTAACAAGGACAGCACTTACAGCGGTTGAGGATACCGCCAGATATAAGGATAACATATCTCCTTTTTCCGGTTTTGCTAATGCTGGTGCTGAGGACATATACTCTTTTAGGGCTTGTAAAGCATTCTCATGCTTCTCAGTCCATTCGAACTTCTTATTTTTCCTTAGGATATCGTAAAATTCTCTGCATTTCTCTGAGGATTTCGATATGAACCTGTTCAAAGCTGCTATCCTTCCTGTCAGTCTTTGAACATCCTTGGCATTGGCGGGAGATTTGATATTTATTAATGCTTTGATTTGTTCCGGGCTTGCTTCAATGCCCCTCTGGGTTACCATGTATCCTAAGAACTTTCCTGCCTTAACACCAAAATGGCATTTTGAAGGATTAAGCTTCATGTTGTAATTATCAAGGATATCGAATGCTTCTTCTAAGTCCCTTAGGTGATCCTCAGCTTTCTTTGACTTGACCACCATATCATCTATGTACACCTCCATAGTTTTTCCGATTTGATCTCTGAACATCATATTTACCAGCCTTTGATATGTTGCACCTGCATTTCTTAGTCCAAAAGGCATGGCAATATAACAATATAAACCGGTTGGGGTCATAAAGGCTGTATCCTCTTGGTCAGATGGTTCCATCTGGATTTGTTGGAACCCAGATGATGCATCCATAAAGGTCAACAGTTCATGCCCCGCTGTTGCATCCACCATGGAGTCAATGTGGGGTAATGGGAAAGGATCCTTGGGACATGCCTTGTTCAGATCAGTGAAGTCGACACATACCCTCCACTTTCCATTTTTCTTTTGGACAACAACCACATTGGCTAACCATTTTGGATACTTTACCTCTCTGATCATACCTGCTCGAAGTAGTCTCTCTACTTCTTCTTGGATAATGGCATTCCTTTCTGGTGTAAACTTCCTCCTTTTTTGATGGATTGGTTTGATAGACCTGTCAATGCCAAGTTTGTGAGTAATAATATCCTTAGATATACCTGTCATATCTTCATGTTTCCAAGCAAAGGTAGATTTTCTTCTTTTGAGGAAGGATATTAAGTCTTCTTTCATCTTGCCGAGGATCCCTGATCCGATATAGATTTTTGATTCAGGATCACTAGGATCCAAGAGGATTTCATCTACATCTTGTTCCCTTGCCTCCAAGACATTCCTTGGAGGATACTGTAATTGCTATTGCTCCCTTGGCTTCGAGGTTGGCTTCATAGATGAGGTATAACAATCCTTAGCCTCCTGCTGGTCACTATCGATCTTGATTATTCCCCATGGGCTAGGGAGCTTCACGCATTGATGGTAGGTAGATGGGACTGCTTTCATATCATGTATCCAAGGCCTGCCAAGGATAACGTTGCAACAAGATAAACAGTCAATAACACAAAATTTTTGGTAATTATGTAATCCTTCCACGTAGATTGGGAGTTTGATGTCCCCCAGAGTTTTCTTCGTTTCCCCACTGAATCCTACAAGCACGGAGGATCTTGGTGTGATGTCTGATTCTGGGATTCCCATCTTCTTCAAGACATCAAGCTGGATAATGTTCACTGAGCTCCCTCCGTCAATAAGGATCCTGCGGACAAAATGGTTAGAGATAAAGAGAGTGATAACTAAACTATCATGGTGAGGATCCTGAATGTTAATGCGATCATCCTCATCAAATGTTATCATCTTCCCTTCTGAGACACTTGAGGTTCTAATAGGCCTTTCTCCATTATCCATTTTTGATTCTTTTGCATGTCTTTTGGCCGCTGAAAAGGATGTACCACAAATGTCTGATCCTCCGGATATGAAGTTGATCACTTGTGCGTTTGCCGGAGGTGCTGGAGCCTTTTCAGGGATCCTTTCAGGATCCTGGGTCCTTTGCTTTTTTCTCCCCAACAATTCTTTTAGATGCCCCTTGCTTAGCAGGTATCCAATTTCTTTTCTTAAGGCTATGCAATCTTCAGTTAGATGCCCGAAATCCTCATGGTATGCACACCATTTGGACTTGTCTTTAGTCCCGGATGGTTTATCATTCTTCCTGGGCCACCTAGCTTTTTCACCTAGATTCTGCATTGCAAGGATTAGTTCATGATTATCAACGGAGAAACAATATTCTGAGATTGGAGGATAATCTTCATCATCCTCTTCCTGGTCAACAGCATGCACATTCTTGTTCTCATTCCTATGGTAGGATTTGAATTTGTTGCTCTTGAAGGAGGATCCTTGCTTCTCCGGTTTTGAGGATCCCACTTGTCTCTCCTGGATCCTCTTGTCATCCTCTAGCCGGATAAACCTGAGTGCTCGAGTTCTTACTTCATCTAAATTCCTGCATGGTGTCATAACAAGATCATCATAAAATAATGAATCCTTAAGCAGTCCCATTTTGAAGGCTTCAACAGCCGTAGCCATATCCAAGTTGGGAATGTCCAAGGATTCTTTACTAAATTTAGTTATATAATCCCTTAATGATTCATTATGATTTTGAGTTATCCTGTACAGATCGCTAGTTAATTTTTCAAATTTTCTACTACAAGAGAATTGGTTATTGAATAAATTAACTAAATTAGCAAATGAAGTAATAGAGTAGGGGGGAAGACTTAGCAGCCACTTAAGAGCTGATCCAGTTAGAGTGGATCCAAATCCTTTACATAGGCATGCTTCCTTCAATTTTTCTGGGATAGGATTGATCTCCATCCTCTCCCTGTATTGTGCTATATGCTCCTCTGGATCCGTTGTGCCATCATACAGCTTCATAGTAGGGATATGGAACCTTTTGGGTACCTCTGCATCACAAATTGGTGGTGCAAAGCGAGATACCTTGTGGCTTCCATCTGCAATCTCCGGGATAGGCTTGACTACCCCTGGAACACTTGAGATCATATCTCTTAGCTTCTGTAACTCCCTGGCCATAGCATGATTGGTACCTGTATCCTGCATGAATCCATGGTTAGTGGTAGGATAATTATTTAAAGTGTTACCTCCCATTGGGTTCAAGTTAGGGAATCCATATTGCTGGGATTCTGGAACAACGGAGGGACCAGTGGAAGCAATGGTTTGCATTGGAATGAAGTCCCCTTGATGGACATCTAGACTTCCCGTTTGCAAACTTTTTAGGGATCCTGGCATCTGTAAGGATCCTGGTATCTGGGATGATCCTGGAACGAAGGAGGATCCGTGAACCTGGGATGATCCTGGAACAAAGGAGGATCCTTGGCCCTGGAATGATCCTGGAACAAAGTAGGATCCTTGAAACTGCTGTGCCCCCGGATAGGCTCCCGGATTCATGAAGGATCCCATGTATTGAGGATAGGATCCTATTGGCTGAAAATGTGAGCCTGATGTCTGAGTCATTGCTGCCGAGTTGAGATGTGATCCTCTTGACTCCCCTATGATTTGCACGTCCGGGATCCCTGATGGCTGGGAAGTGATCATTGGAGTATCAAAGCTCAAGGATTTGGGCATCAGTGGAGAATGATCCTCTGCCGCTTTCTTTTGTCTTTTGAGATCTCCAATTTCCCTGAGGATCCTTGTTAGTTTCATCTTGCCGCTGCATACGATCCTTCATCTGCAAAATTAAAGCAAATACATCACTAGTACTGGGAATAGAAGAATTCATAGCAGAAGAAGATAGAGGTTTAGAGAAGGTGGGAGTTGATCTCTTCTCAGTATTTTTCTGAGATCCTGCCGGTGGAAGAGGCAAGGTGATCTGTGATGAAGTGACCGCAGACATCGCCGTGGACGTGTTCTTCAATGATGAAGCCATGTAACTCTCTGAAATGATTTCGAACAAAAGATTTTCTTATGAATGAAGCACCAATTGCCCCACGGTGGGCGCCAAACTGTTTTGGTCAAAAATCACACAAGGATAATGTAACCAAACTTTATGTAAACGGGGTATGATGCTTGGTTAATTATGAAAGTAAAGGATCACTTCTGTGATAAAGATGCAAAGACACAGTGATTTATACGAGGAAAAAGCCCTTGATCAATGAATGATCTCCGGCATAAAAAACCTCGGGTGATGGCAACTACCGATCACCAACTTCAATATATCAAAAATGTAGTTACAACTTCGGATAGTAATGAGCTGAGTACAAGGATCACTGAGTGTCTAAGTGTTTGAGAGTTGTGTCGTATGTCGTGTGTGTTCTTCCGAATGAAGAAGAGTGGTATTTATACATGTGTAGGTGACCTATTTTAGGTAAAATGACTAATTATCAGCTCATTACCCCTTTAGAAATAAAGACAATCTAGCCTAAATTGCTGCCCATGAATCAAGCCATGTTTCCATATCCTGTGCAACGTCTTTCTTTAATTAAGCTCTTGCCATAATTGTGAAGACGCGTCCCTGGATCATGATGTTAAGAGTATATCCTGCTGGATGTTCCTGCAAAGTAATGTTGTATTATACGAAGGTAACTATTAGCATGAGGATCCTTCCAATGGTCTATGATCCTGATCCTGAAGTTCTGCTGAGGATCACTGTCTGCCAAAGAAACAAGGATCACTGGTTAGGATCACGTGTAAGGATCACATATGATAAAAATCCAGCCCTAACACTTATATCCTCCGGGATCTTCAAGGATGATCCTAAGTTAGCCAATGCATCAGCTTCTGTGTTTTCTTCCCTTGGTACCTGTGTCAAACTAAAGGAAACAAAAGAGAGTGCCAACTCTTTGACTATCTCTAAATATTTGGTTAGCTTTTCACCTTTAACAGCATAGGATCCATTAAAGTTGTTAGGGGAGGATTTTCTAACAATTAGTGATCCTTATTTGCTATCCTAATAGTGATCCTTACTTCTGTGACAGATAGTGATCCTCAGAAGAGCTTCAGGATCAGGATCATGGATCACCCTAAGGATCCTCATACTAACGATTGGCTGTTTGTGTTTCGTGTTGTTTTGCAGGAGTATTGAGCTTGACTTGGTCTTGGCAACGTTACTATGGAATATTCCACGGGTATTTCGCACACATTTGAACAGAAATGGACGTTGTGGAGAACGTGGGAGCATGGCACGAAAGTCGGACAATTAGTTAGCTTAGTTAGCTTTCGTTTTTAAAGGGGTGACGAGCTAAATTTAGAACACTTAGCCATTTTCGGTCACACACACACTCTCGTACAATTGCAGTCTCAAAGCTCTCAACAAACACTTAACAAATCTCATACTTTTACACGATTAACCATAGTGATCCTTGTACTTAGCTCGTCACTATCCGAGGTTGTAAACTTTTATTGATTTATTTAAGCTTGGTGATCGGTAGTTTCCATCACCCGAGGTTTTTTATGCCGGAGATCATTCATTGATCAAGGGCTTTTTCCTCGTATAAATCCTTGTGTTGTTTGTGCAATTTACATCGAAGTGATCCTTATTATTGTTCTTCATTTCAAGCATCATTCCCCGTAACTAAGAGTTTGGTTGCATTATCCTCATTAGATTTTTGACCAAAACAGTTTGGCGCCCACCGTGGGGCAATTGGTGCTTCATTTCTAAGAAAGTTTTCTGTTGGTGATCATTCTGGTTCGTTGCATACGAATATATGGCTTCATCATTGAAGAATACCTCTACTGCAATGTCTGCGGTCAATTCGTCTCAGGGCATTCCACCTTTGCCTCCACCACCTGATGGATCTCAGAAAAATGCTGAGAAGAAACCAACTCCCATTTTCTCTAAACCTCCAACTTCTTCGGCTTCTTCTACTCCCACTACTAGTGACATGTTTACCTTGATTTTGCAGATGAGGGATCACATACAGCAACAGGATAAGACCAATGAGAGGATTCTCAAAGAAATCGGAGATCTCAAGAAACAAAAGAAAGCGGCAGAGGATCATTCCCCACTGGTGCCCAGATCTTTGAATTTTGATACTCCGGTGATTACTTCTCAGCCATCGGTGATTCCAGATGTTCAGTATGTGGGTGGACCAAAAGGAGTGCACTACGATTCAGCAATAGTGACTCAGGCATCAGGTTCATATTTCCAGCCAGCAGGATCCTATCCTCAGCATATGGGATCCTTCATGAATTCAGGAGCCTACTCAGGAGCGCAGCAGATTCAAGGATTTTCCTCTGTTCCAGGATCATCCCAGGTTCAAGGATCCTCCTTTGTCCCAGGATCATCCCAGGTTCAAGGATCCTCCTTTGTTCCAGGATCATCCCAGGTTCAAGGATTCTCCTTTGTTCCAGGATCATCCCAGGTTCAAGGATCCTCCTTTGTTCCAGGATCATCCCAGGGTCAAGGATCCTCCTTTGTTCCAGGATCATCCCAGGTTCAAGGATCCTCTTCTGTTCCAGGATCGTCCCAGTTTCAGGGATCCTTCCAGATACCAGGATCCTTGAGGAGTTTGCAAACAGGAAGTTCAGATGTCCATCAAGGAGATTTTATTCCGATGCAGACCATTGCTTCCACTGGTCCCTCCATCATTCCAGAGTCCCAACAATATGGATTCACATCCGGTGTTCCTAATTTGAACCTGATGGGAGGTAACACTTTTAATAATTCTCTTACCGCTAACCATGGATTCATGCAGGATACAGGTATCAACCATGCTATGGCCAGAGAGTTGCAAAAACTGAAGGATATGATATCAAGTGTTCCAGGAGTGGTCAAACCTATCCCGGAGATTGCAGATGGAAGCCACAGGATATCTCGTTTTGCACCACCAATCTGTGATGCTGAGATACCCAAAAGGTTCCATGTTCCAACTATGAAGCTGTATGATGGTTCGACGGATCCTGAGGAACACATAGCACAATACAGGGAGAGGATGGAGATCAATCCAATCCTAGAAAGGTTAAAGGAAGCGTGCCTGTGCAAAGGATTCGGGTCCACTCTTACTGGATCATCCCTCAAATGGCTGCTAAGTCTTCCCCCTTACTCTATTACCTCATTTGCTAATCTAGTTAACTTATTCAATAATCAGTTTTCTTGTAGTAGAAAATTTGAGCGATTAACTAGTGATCTATATAGGGTAACCCAGGGTCATAATGAATCATTAAGGGATTACATTACCAAATTTAGTAAAGAATCCTTAGACATTCCCAACTTGGATATAGCCACGACTGTTGAGGCCTTCAAAATGGGATTGCTTAGGGATTCATTGTTCTATGATGATCTTGTTATGACACCATGCAGGAACCTGGATGAGGTAAGAACCCGGGCACTCATGTTCATCCGGCTAGAGGATGACAAAAGGATCCAGGAGAGATTAGCAGGATCCTCAAAACAAGACAAGCAAGGATCCTCGTTCAAGAACAACAAATTCAAATCCTATAACAGATCTGATAACCAGAACGTGCATGCAGTTGATCAAGAAGAGGATGATGAGGATTATCCTCCAATTTCTGAATATTGTTTTTCCGTTGATAACAATGAACTAATACTTGCGATGCAGAATCTAGGTGATAAAGCCAGATGGCCAAGAAAAAATGACAGACCAGCTGCAACAAAAGATAAATCAAAGTGGTGTGCATACCATGAAGATTTTGGGCATCTCACAGAAGAATGCATTGCATTGAGAAAAGAAATTGGATACTTGTTGAGCAAGGGGCATCTAAAAGAATTGTTGGGTAGAAAAAAGTTAAGGACTCAGGATCCTGAAAGGATCCCTGAGAAAGCTCCGGCCCCTCCAGCAGATGCACAAGTGATAAACTTTATTTCTGGAGGATCATACATCTGTGGTACATCCTTCTCAGCAGCTAAAAGGCATGCAAAGGAAGCTAAAATGGATAATGGAGAAAGACCTGTTCGAACATCAAGTGTCTCTGAAGGAAAAGTCATAACCTTTGATGAGGATGATCGTGTTGACATCCAGGATCCTCATCACGATGGTTTAGTTATTACTCTTTTTATTTCTAACCATTTTGTCCGCAGGATCCTTATTGACGGAGGAAGCTCAATGAACATTATCCAGCTAGATGTTCTGAAGAAAATGGGTATCCCTGAATCAGATATCATACCAAGATCCTCCGTGCTCGTGGGATTTAGTGGCGAAACCAAGAACACCCTGGGGGACATTAAACTCCCAATTTATGTTGAAGGATTACATAATTATCAAAAATTTTACGTTATTGACTGTTTATCTTGTTGTAATGTTATCCTTGGCAGGCCCTGGATACACGATATGTAGGCAGTCCTATCTACCTACCATCAATGTGTGAAGCTCCCTAGTCCTTGGGGAATAGTCAAGATTGATAGTGATTAGCAGGAGGCTAAGGATTGCTACACTTCATCAATGAAATCAGCCTCGAAATCAAGGGAGCAATAGCAATCAAAGTATCCTCCAAGGGATGTCTTGGAGGCAAGAGAGCAGGATGTGGTAGAAATCCTCATGGATCCTGATGATCCTGAATCCAGAATCTATGTCGGATCAGGGATCCTTGGCAAAATGAAAGAAGACCTCGTATCCTTCCTCAAAAGGAGGAAAACTACCTTTGCATGGAAGCATGAGGATATGACAGGTATATCTAAGGATATTATAACTCATAAACTTGGCATTGACAGGTCATCCAAACCGATCCATCAAAAAAGGAGGAAGTTTGCACCGGAAAGAAATGCCATTATCCAGGAAGAGGTAGAGAAATAGCTCCAGGCAGGTATGATTAGAGAGGTCAAGTATCCAAGATGGTTGGCCAATGTGGTTGTTGTTCAAAAGAAAAATGGAAAGTGGAGGGTATGTGTCGATTTCACAGATTTAAATAAGGCATATCCCAAGGATCCTTTCCCATTACCCCACATTGACTCCATGGTGGATGCAACGGCGGGTCATGAACTGTTGACTTTTATGGATGCTTCATCTGGATTTCAACAAATTCAGATGGAACCATCTGATCAAGAGGATACGGCTTTTATGACTCCAACCGGTATATATTGTTATATTGCTATGCCGTTTGGATTAAGGAACGCAGGTGCAACATATCAAAGGCTGGTGAATATGATGTTCAAGGATCAGATTGGACAAACTATGGAGGTTTACATAGATGATATGGTGGTAAAGTCCATAAAAGCTGAGGATCACCTAAGGGACTTGGAGGAAGCATTTGATATCCTTGACAGATATAACATGAAACTTAATATTTCAAAATGTCACTTTGGTGTTAACGCAGGTAAATTCTTAGGATACATGGTGACCAAGAGAGGCATTGAAGCTAGCCCGGAACAAATCAAAGCCTTGGTGAATATCAAATCTCCTGCCAATGCAAAGGATGTCCAAAGGCTAACAGGCAGAATAGCAGCTTTGAACAGATTTATATCTAAATCCTCAGAGAAGTGCAAAGAATTCTATGATATCCTAAGGAAGAACAAGAAATTTAAGTGGACTGAGAAGCATGAGAGTGCTTTACGAGCTCTCAAAGATTACCTATCCTCAGCCCCAGCCTTGATGAAACCAGAGAAAGGAGACGTGTTATCCTTATATCTTGCAGTATCCTCAAAAGCAGTAAGTGCAGTCCTTGTTAAGGATCATGAAGGTACACAACATCCTGTCTATTATGTAAGTAAGAGTTTACGTGATGCCGAATCTAGGTATTCACACCTTGAAAAGCTTATTCTTGCATCAATTATGGCATCCACTAAGTTGAGACATTATTTTGAAACTCATGTTATCGTTGTTAAAACTAATTTTCCAATTAAGAATGTCCTCAGGAAACCAGAGATGTCAGGAAGGATGGCTAAGTGGGCAGTGAATCTTAGTGCCTATGATATAAGATATGAGCCCAGGACAGCCATCAAATCCCAAGCATTGGCCGACTTTATGGCAGATTTCAGTAGTGATTTACAAAATAAGCTGAGTTAGAAGTCCAGCAGCTAGAAGAGACCAAGGATCCTTGGATACTCTATACTGATGGATCCTCAAACGTTAAAGGCACAGGGCTTGGTATACTACTAAAATCTCCACAGGGGGACATAATACCACACTCCATAGCTTGTGAGTTCCAAACCACTAACAATGAGGCTGAATATGAAGCCTTGATTGCTGGTTTACAAATTGCTAAGCATATGGGGATCAGGTACCTTGAGGTACATGTAGATTCATTATTAATTACAAATCATTTTAATGGATCCTATACTGTTAAAGGTGAAAAGCTAACCAAATATTTAGAGATAGTCAAAGAATTGGCACTCTCTTTTGTTTCCTTTAGTTTGGCACAGGTACCAAGGGAAGAAAATACAGAAGCTGATGCATTGGCTAATTTAGGATCATCTTTGAAGATCCCGGAGGATATAAGCATTCCCATTATCCATATCTTGGCTCCTGCCATCGAGGATCATGTGGCCATGGATATAGGGGAGGATTCTGCAATTATCCCTAGTGAGGATACTCAATCTTATCCAGGATCAGGATCATGGATCTCACCAATCATGAGATACTTACAACACGGAGAGATTCCTACGGGAGAAAATCCTAGGGCTTTCAAAATTAAGGTATCTCAATTCACAATCTTAAATAATATGTTGTATAAGCGATCTCTTGCAGGACCATATTTAAGATGCATCGAGGATCCTGAAGTCCAAGAAGTTTTAAAAGACTTCCATGAAGGAGATAGTGGAAACCACACTAGGGGCAGGGCATTGTTCTCAAGGATCCTAAGGACAGGATACTACTGGCCAACTATGAAAAGGGATGCTGTGGAATATGCTAAGAAGTGTGATCCTTGTCAGAGACACAGCAATATCCTTCATCAGCCGGCTGAATTTCTACATCCTATATCCTCCTCTTGGCCATTTATGAGATGGGGCATGGATATAGTTGGTAAGCTCCCTAAGGCACCTGGTGGAAAAGTGTTCATGCTGGCCATGACGGATTACTTCTCCAAGTGGATAGAAGCTGAAGCTTTTGCCCAAGTCAGAGAAAAGGAAGTTATATCCTTCATTAAAAGAAATATTATAACTAGATTTGGTATTCCTTCTAAAATTATATGTGATAATGGTTCCCAATTTATTGGGGGCAGAACCACTAACTTTTGTGACAGCTGGAGGATTAAGATGATAACATCAACACCGGTCCACCCACAAGCTAATGGTAAAGCAGAATCATCCAACAAGATCAGCATCAACAATTTGAAGAAGAAGCTTGGATCCGAGAAAGGGAAATGGGCAGAAGAATTACCTTATGTGCTTTGGGCTGATAGGACAACCCTTAAGAATGCTACTGGTCAAACACCATTCTCTTTGGTATTTGGGGCAGAATCAGTGATCCCAACGGAAATGGTAGTTCCAACTGCTAGAACAAGTACCCGTGATCCTGAGGAAAATGATGAGAACCTGGCTCAAGACCTGGATACTATTGAGGAAATCAGGGACCTGGCTAGGATAAGGATGGCTAGTTATCAACAAAGAATGGCTGGTGCTTACAACAAAAATGTTAGGATCAGGAAATTTCAGATTGGTGATATGGTATTAAGGAAAGCATTTCAGAATACCACCAATCCTGCTGATGGAAAATTGGCACCAAAATGGGAAGGCCCTTATTTGATTGAAGCTGAAGCAGGAAAGGGGGCATATAGATTGCTGACCATGGAAGGTGATTTGTTACCAAGAGCTTGGAATGCTGTCCATTTGAAGAAATATTTCATGTGAGCAGGATCCTCCTGGCACGTATGATCCTTACATTAGGGGTATCCTTGAAGGATCCTTAAAGCATCAATGATCCTTACTCTGGTAATGTCCTAATCTTGAACTATTTCATTTACTTATTTTCTCATACAAGGATAAGGATCATGTGTCCTTTATCCTTCTCTCACAAGATTTTGAGTTTTGAAAGTTCAGGTATTCTTAGCATAATGTTGATTATCTACAGAAGCAATCCAGATCCTTGGGTTTAACCCCAGTTATTTGGGATTGACCCCAGTTCCGCCTGTAGCGCACGATGATCCTGGTATAGTTCAAGGCATTGGGACCAGTACTCGTTTTAGGGGCTGATAATTCCATTGTACTGGCTATACCTAGGATCCTACGTATAATGGTAGACGTACCATACATCCGTTCCTAAGGTTTCTAACGTTTTCACGTTAGCTAAGGTTTTGGCATTATCATGTCACTAAGTTTGGATAGTCGCCAGTTAGGGCCATACTCCAGTTTACATACGATTCTTGGGCTTGTCCCCAGTTATCCTTGGGCTTGTCCCCAGTTATCTTTGGGCTTGTCCCCAGTTGCTAACTCTTATCTTATATTGGCTTAGTCCCAAGTTATGCTCTATTTCAGGTCCTTGAAGTTAAACAACTAGGGATCCTTGATCCTTACTCCTCCCTAAGGTTTATCTTATAGTTATCCTGATTATGGTTAGGATCCTAACTTGGATCCTTAGGTATGATCCTTAACTATTTTTATCTTATTCATTATTTATTTGAATAACCCTTATACTATGACAACTGAACTTATGATCCTTAAAACATATACTACTTTTTGGGATTTTTCAACTATAGGATATTTGATCAAGGATCATATCCTAAATGTTTTCAATCTGACTTATTTAAAACTGCTGATTTAATAAGTGTATACCAAAACAATTGAGAATCAAAGGAACTAAAAGGATAACAACACAAGATAAGCGACAAAAGATTAGGATTTTATTTATTAACAAAAAGACTAACTCTTAAAGGTTGTCAAAATTACCTACCCCGATCATCTACCAGCAATACGTGGCCCGTCCGCTGGGGTAGGTAAAGGGTGTCCATGATAATAGGTTTGAAGTTGTGCAGGAACATAAAGGCGGCAAGATCACAATGGTTTCATCCCCCAAACAGAGGATCCCTCCACCATTTGCAATCCTGCCTATTGTCTGAAGGATCCTTGATCCTTAAACCTAAAGCTATTGTTCAAGAGGACAGACCATCATTGTTCAACAAAACAAACTACCATCAAACAAAAAAAAATTAGGCTCCGGCTATGTCTAGAAGTTTCCTTCATCGCCCAATCCTGCAGCCTAGACCTTTGCTGCATCACCACCTCCGGCTCCACTTGTTTCACCACCTTCACCCTTGCCTCCAGCCTCAATGGTCAGGATCTCTTCAGCCTCTTCTTCATCCTCCAGTTCAGCCAGCCTTGCCTTCCAGCCCTCCACATCCCAGGTGCTCTTGTCAAAAGCAGGATCCTGAGCTTCCAGGGCCATTTGCAGCTGGGTCTTGTACATTGCTATGGCGGCGGAGACCTTGGCATCTTCGGTGATCTCGTGCCTTTCATAGTCAAAGTTGATCAACACCTTGGCCGTTTTGTTTCTGGCATTCTGGAGATCCTTCTGAAGATCAGCTATCTTGAGGTCCTTCAGCACTGCAACTTGTTGAAGATCAGCAATCTTGCTATCCTGATCCTCAACATGGCCAACATAGGTCTCAATTTCAGCAAATTTCTGCAAAGAGGACAAAGGATAAGGTTAGAACCAAATGATCCTCATATCAGCAGGATATAGGAGCAGGGATGGTGATCCTTACCTCATTGAAGTAATCGAGGAATTGTTGGCGGATCAAGGGGAGACCTTGCAGATCCTCAGCTTCAGAGGCCTTTCTCTTCTTGCCTCCCTTTCCTTTGAGGGGTGCCTTGGGGATCGAGGCTGACGGGCTGGTAGGAGCTTTTCTCTTGGAGGATCTGACGGTGGTGAGATCGGCGACGCTGAACTTTGAAGCAGACTTGGTGGACTTTCCGGCACCTACGCAACCAAAACAAGATAAGTATCTTAATTTCACTTGCATTTCATTATTTATTTGAATTATTAAGCAAGGATACTTACTTGACATCGTGACAGAACCAGAGGATACTTCCTGAGAATCTTGGGTGGTAGTCTTGAAAGTTCTTGTTTCAGGGTCAAGTCTCTTGAAGGCAGAGAGTCTCTCTTTAGCAGCAGGAGTCAATATGAGATGTGAAACAGAGATAACTGCACAACAAGAAAGCAAAACAATATCAGTGATCCTCATATTGTAAAGTCCTCTGGTGATCCTTCTCAGGATCCTCCATCCTACCGTGGGTAGCCCACTTTTTGGGTAGATCCTTCCCATCAGGGATAGAATCTCTCCTGACAAAAAAGAAGCGTCGCTTCCAGTTGGTATCGTTTTTGGTAGCCTTGAAGATCGGATGCTCCTCCCCAGGTTTTTGTTTGAACAGATAACGATGGGAACCAAAAGTGGTAAGATCATACAGTTCTCCCAACTCAGCCATGCCTAAATCTATCCCCTCCTGCTCGATGATCCTTTCAAGGGTATGTAAAACCCTCCAGATCATCGGCATGGCTTGGATGTAAGATATGCCGGTCAGGGAAAAGAAGGATTGGGTGAAAGCTGGAAAGGGATATGTGTAACCTATGGTGAATGGGGTAACAGGAAACGCAACCCAGTTATCAGAAATGTGATCGCTGAGGGTGTTGGGATCAAAGGATTTGAACACCGTGTTCGCCGGGAAGCAGTAGCGGATCCTATCGATTTGTGGATCGGAGAAGCAACATCGTTCTTTAATGGAATCTTCAATGATTCCTTGGCTTTTTAGCGGGCTGTTCTTCGTGTGATCCTTGGAAGGGGAGTTTCGGAGCAACATTTTGGTAGAATAATTGAAAGGAAAGAAAAACAGAGCAAGCAAAGAGAGAAGATGAAGAGGAGAATACCTGTTTGATCTTCTGAATGCGGTTATAAAGGGAGTAGCTTTGGAATTTAAATGCATACGATCATATCCATATCTCCTATTTATAATGATGATTCTGCAGGGGTGTCACTTCTGTGACGTCATAATGCAACGGATAGTTCGATTTCAACGGCTATATATCCGTTGAGTTTGTTGCAGATAAGATCAAGAAAATATAACTCGTTAATTTTACATTTTACTCCTTATATTTTAGGGGCAATTGTTAGGGGAGGATTTTCTAACAATTAGTGATCCTTATTTGCTATCCTAATAGTGATCCTTACTTCTGTGACAGATAGTGATCCTCAGAAGAGCTTCAGGATCAGGATCATGGATCACCCTAAGGATCCTCATACTAACGATTGTCTGTTTGTGTTTCGTATTGTTTTGCAGGAGTATTGAGCTTGACTTGGTCTTGGCAACGTTACTATGGAATATTCCACGGGTATTTCGCACACATTTGAATAGAAATGGACGTTGTGGAGAACGTGGGAGCATGGCACGAAAGTCGGACAATTAGTTAGCTTAGTTAGCTTTCGTTTTTAAAGGGGTGACGAGCTAAATTTAGAACACTTAGCCATTTTCGGTCACACACACACTCTCGTACAATTGCAGTCTCAAAGCTCTCAACAAACACTTAACAAATCTCATACTTTTACACGATTAACTATAGTGATCCTTGTACTTAGCTCGTCACTATCCGAAGTTGTAAACTTTTATTGATTTATTTAAGCTTGGTGATCGGTAGTTTCCATCACCCGAGGTTTTTTATGCCGGAGATCATTCATTGATCAAGGGCTTTTTCCTCATATAAATCCTTGTGTTGTTTGTGCAATTTACATCGAAGTGATCCTTATTATTGTTCTTCATTTCAAGCATCATTCCCCATAACTAAGAGTTTGGTTGCATTATCCTCATTAGATTTTTGACCAAAACAAAAGTGATTTGTAATTAATAGTGAATCTACATGTACCTCAAGATACCTGATCCTCATATGCTTAGCAATTTGCAAACCAGCAATCAAGGCTTCATACTCAGCCTCATTGTTAGTGGTTTGAAACTCACAAGCTATAGAGTGGGGTATTATGCCCCCCTGTGGCGATTTTAGTAGTATTCCAAGCCCTGTGCCTTTGACATTTGAGGATCCATCAGTATAGAGTATCCAAGGATCCTTGGTCTCCTCTAGCTGCTGGACTTCTAACTCAGCTTCTTTTTGTAAATCACTACTGAAATCAGCCACAAAGTCAGCCAATGCTTGGGATTTGATGGCTGTCCTAGGCTCATATCTTATATCATAGGCACTAAGCTTCACTGCCCACTTAGCCATCCTTCCTGACATCTCTGGTTTCCTGAGGACATTCTTAATTGGAAAATTAGTTTTAACAACAATAACATGAGTTTCAAAATAATGTCTCAACTTAGTAGATGCCATAATTAATGCAAGAATAAGCTTTTCAAGGTGTGAATACCTGGATTCGGCATCAAGTAAACTCTTACTTACATAATAGACAGGATTTTGTGTACCTTCGTGATCCTTAACAAGGACTGCACTTACTGCTTTTAAGGATACTGCAAGATATAAGGATAGCACATCTCCTTTCTCCGGTTTCATCAAGGCTGGGGCTGAGGATAGGTAATCTTTGAGAGCTTGTAAGGCATTCTCATGCTTCTCAGTCCACTCAAATTTCTTGTTCTTCCTTAGGATATCATAGAATTCTTTGCACTTCTCTGAGGATTTGGATATGAATCTGTTCAAAGCTGCTATCCTGCCTGTTAGCCTTTGGACATCCTTAGCATTGGCAGGAGATTTGATATTCACTAAGGCTTTGATCTGTTCCGGGCTAGCTTCAATGCCTCTCTTGGTCACCATGTATCCTAAGAATTTACCTGCTTTAACACCAAAGTGACACTTTGAAGGATTAAGTTTCATGTTATATTTGTCAAGGATATCGAATGCTTCCTCCAAGTCCCTTAGGTGATCCTCAGCTTTTATGGATTTCACCACCATATCATCTATGTAGACCTCCATAGTTTGCCCAATCTGATCCTTGAACATCATATTCACCAGCCTTTGGTATGTTGCACCTGCATTCCTTAATCCAAACGGCATAGCAATATAACAATATAAACCGGTTGGAGTCATAAAAGTCGTATCCTCTTGATCAGATGGTTCCATCTGAATTTCTTGAAATCCAGATGAAGCATCCATAAACGTCAACAGTTCATGACCCGCCGTTGCATCCACCATGGAGTAAATGTGGGGTAATGGGAAAGGATCCTTGGGACATGCCTTATTTAAATCTGTGAAATCGACACATACCCTCAACTTTCCATTTTTCTTTTGAACAACAACCACATTGGCCAACCATCTTGGATACTTGACCTCTCTAATCATACCTGCCCGGAGCAATTTCTCTACCTCTTCCTGGATAATGGCATTTCTTTCCGGTGCGAACTTCCTCCTTTTTTGGTGGATTGGTTTGAATGACCTGTCAATGCCAAGTTTATGAGTGATAATATCCTTAGATATACCTGTCATATCCTCGTGTTTCCATGCAAAGGTAGTCTTCCTTCTTTTGAGGAAGGATACGAGATCTTCTTTCACTTTGCCAAGGATCCCTGATCCGATATAGATTTTGGATTCAGGATCATCAGGATCCATGAGGATTTCTACCACATCCTGCTCTCTTGCTACCAAGACATTCCTTGGAGGATACTTTGATTGCTATTGCTCCCTTGACTTCGAGGCTGGTTTCATCGATGAAGTGTAGCAGTTCTTGGCCTCCTGCTGATCACTGTCAATCTTGACTATTCCCCAAGGACTGGGGAGCTTCACACATTGATGGTAGGTAGATGGAACTGCCTTCATATCGTGTATCCAGGGCCTGCCAAGGATAACATTACAACAAGATAAACAGTCAATGACACAAAATTTTTGATAAGAATGTAGGCCTTCTATGTATATTGGGAGTTTAATGTCCCCCAGGGTACTCTTAGTCAATGACACAAAATTTTTGCAATTCTCTGGCCATGGCGTGGTTGATACCTGTATCCTGCATGAATCCATGGTTAGTTGTAAGAGAATTATTAAGAGTGTTACCTCCCGCCGGGTTCAAATTAGGAACACCAAATGTGAACCATATTGTTGAGACTCTGGAATAACCGAGGGGCCAGTAGAAGCAATGGTCTGCATCGGAATAAAATCTCCCTGATGGACATCTGAACTTCCTGTTTGCAAACTCCTCAAGGATCCTGGCATCTGGAAGGATCCCTGAAACTGGGATGATCCTGGAACAAAGGAGGATCCTTGAACCTGGGATGATCCTGGAACAAAGGAGGATCCTTGAACCTGGGATGATCCTGGAACAAAGGAGGATCCTTGAACCTAGGATGATCCTGGAACAAAGGAGGATCCTTGATTCTGCTGCGCTCCTGAGTATCCTCCTGAATTCATGAAGGATTCCATATGCTGAGGATAGGATCCTGCTGGCTGGAAATATGAACATGATGCCTGAGTCACTATTGCTGATCCGTAGTGCACTCCTTTTGGTCCACCCACATATTGAACATCTGGAACCACTGATGGCTGAGAAGTAATCACGGGAGTATCAAAATTCAAAGATCTGGGCACCAGTGGGGAATGATCCTCTGCCGCTTTCTTTTGTTTCTTGAGATCTCCGATTTCTTTGAGAATCTTTTCATTGGTCTTATCCTGTTGCTGTATATGATCCTTCATCTGCAAAATCAAAGTAAACATGTCACTAGTAGTGGGAGTGTAAGAAGCAGAAGATGTTGGAGGTTTGGAGAAAATGGGAGTTGGTTTCTTCTCAACATTTTTCTGAGATCCAGCAGGTGGTGGAGGCAAAGGTGGAATGCCCTGAGACGAATTGACCGCAGACATTGCAATAGAGGTATTCTTCAATGATGAAGCCATGTATTTGTATGCAATGAACCGGAATGATCACCAACAGAAAAACTTCTTAGGAATGAAGCACCAATTGCCCCACGGTGGGCGCCAAACTGTGTTGGTCAAAAATCTAGTGAGGATAATGCAACCAAACTCTTAGTTACGGGGAATGATGCTTGAAATGAAGAACAATAATAAGGATCACTTCGATGTAAATTGCCCAAACAACACAAGGATTTATATGAGGAAAAGCCCTTGATCAATGAATGATCTCCGGCATAAAAAACCTCGGGTGATGGAAACTACCGATCACCAAGCTCAAATAAATCAATAAATGTTTACAACTTCGGATAGTGACGAGCTAGGTACAAGGATCACTATAGTTAACTGTGTAAAAGTGTGTGAAAACTATTAAGTGTTTGCTGAAAGCTTCAAGAATGCTGTTGTACGAGAATGTGTGTAGCTGAAAGTGGCTAAGTGTTCTAAAAATAGCTCGTCACCCTTTTAAAAATAAAAGCTCACTAAGCTAACAAACTATCCGACTTTTGTGCCATGCTCCCACGTTCTCCACAACGTCCATTTCCATTCAAACATGTGCGAAATACCCGTGGAATATGTGACACTTCGAGTTTCCCGAGCAACCTTCTTGTAATATCATTGAGTGTTTATACATTATTAAATGAAAGATGTGTTTTATTTCCTTGTTCTATGTGAGTGTGTACATGTAGTATATATATATATATAGGTGTGTATTACTAAGAACCGAAACCCCAAGGACCCGACTCGAGACCACTCCCGTTCTCGAGTGAACAGTAACAGGCGGGCCGGTTGGGCCATGCAACTGGGAAGCCCATTTCGGGAGCCCTCAACCCACTTAAGGTGCACCACCCTCTTATAATAACCAAAAACCCAACACACCCTCCTTTACACTCCCCCTCATTTCACTCTCACACTCTCTCACTCTCTTTCTCACTAAAAACCCTAAAACCCTAAATCATCATCACAAACATCTCCTTCTCCCCCCCCCCTGGATCGGACCGGTGACAACCGAAGAGCTCTCGGACTAGCTCAAAATCATCACTTGGAACTTGGTTCATCAACTTTCTACACCCTCGAACACCTAGCCGGTTAGTGATTTATTGATTGCTTGGCATTTAAGTAACTTTAGATGCAAAAGGATGTTAATTGCTTTGAATGATTGTATGAATGATAAGGTGCAATGTTGATCTTTTCCTTGTTAATCATGTATATGTTCGGCCGATTCATGTTAGGAAGTGTAAGACAAATGTTGCCTTGGTAATATGCAAGATCATTATGATATTTAAGGATGTGTAGATGTGTTTTGAACCAAGGATTATATTTAGTTGGTATTTGAATGATTATTTGAACAATAGTGTGCTTGTTGAACGATATACTTGAAAATATGATGAACAATGTTGAATGACCTTATGATGAACTTTATGAATATGTGTTAAAAGTGATATGAACATATGATGAACAATGTTGAATGTGAGATGAACATTTGAATATGCCATGTTTGATCTATTTTGTTTTGCAATTAGACAAAGAAACATGTTTAGTGGGATAGTACACAAATTGCATGAAATCTCAATTCCATTGGATAGTACATAAGGCAGGTTCTAGAAGGTTCGGACATCAGATATGCGACTCGAAACCTTCGGTCTCGACTCAAGATCATCGAACTGCAACTCGAGACCGAGTGATTGCGACTCGAGACCATAGGTGACGACTCGAGACCGGACAAGCAGACATCAGGGACTTGAAATCAGCAAGGTCTCGACTCGAGATCTCACGATCCCGACTCGAGACTGGACTCGAGACCTTCTAGATTGCGACTCACACCAGCATTACTCGAGATCTCATGGTTGCGACTCGAGACCACACGTTCTCGAGTTGAGACCATCTTGTCCCGGATGGGCCGATTGCCACCGATTATTGTGCCAAACATGTGTGGACTGTGCATACCGTCCTATTTAGATTTCCGTGATTCTGTTAACTGCTAGTATGATCGGATAAGGCCCATTAACACTTATGATTTGTATGAAAGGTGTAGACGTTTACTGTTTAACTGCTACGTATTAGAATAGGCCCGATAACTTGCTGGATGATCATATGTTATGCATGCTATGTGTTTAATACGTGTACGTTATACGTGATTACTTGTACCCCAACTTGACCTATATTTGGTAACCATGCTAGGACGTGGTGACCAACGTGATTGACCGGGTAATTAATCCATCGAGCAACCCAAGGTGAGTTCACAACCTAAAGCATGCGTTCCCGGTGGTTTGGGAAACGGAACTAAAAACAACACCATCCCCTTATGGGGGATACAACTTACTTTTCTTCCCTTGTTATTGGGAACCTTTAGTTAATTACTGTTTATACGGATTGCAACAAACGGCACTAAACGAAACTCTATCACTCAAGTCCCTACTACATAATACCGATTAGTCGCCGGGGCCAGGCGAACGGGTTATTAGTTGATAGCGCTATTTAGGTTTTACCAGCCTCACACCGTGCCCGTGTATGGGATCGGTCGTGAACTAATGTACTCAGGCATCCGTCAATGATGATAGAACATTGACATCGGGGCATCCTGCGGAAACGCAACGGTTACCTAGTGTTCGGTATTGGAAAACAGTTTAGTCGCTAACTTTTGGGGTAGCTCCCCATGGCATGTATAAACGGGTAAATTAACTGGTGAAACAAGTTTTTTTTTTGAAAATTAAAACTGGATAACTAGTGAACTCGCTCAACATTATTGTTGACACCTTACTGCATGCTTTGCAGGTAACCAGTGACTGAGGAGCTTGCTGCTTGGGGACGTGTAGTGTTCGTCTACCCCTGTGCTGGGTGTTAAATAAACATGAACTATGAACCTTGTTTAAAACTGTTTTACTTATGCTTCCGCTACTTGCTACTATTTGAACTTAAAACTTTAAGCTCTGAACATGATATTTGCTAATCGTATGGTTAGTAAGTATTACTTTGGTTATTAATTCAATTATTCAGTATAATTGGTGGCTGGATCCTGGTCAGTCACGCCCTCAAGCGGATGATACTCCGCAGGTGGAATTTGGGGGTGTGACAGATTGGTATCAGAGCCATTGGTTATAGTGAACTTGGTTTTAAAAAGGGGAAAAATCTTTTTGAGAAAAACCAGACTATAACCCGTGACTCGTGACAACACTACACTCCAAGTGCAAGACTCGACTTATCTGACCTCATAGCTCGGACCCATGTTTACTTGCTTGTTTGTCTTATGCTTTCTGCTCTACTATACGTACTAGTTTGCCTAATTAGATAGATATGCCTCCCCTCTTCTATCTCATTCTCGCTATATTACGACATCACACTCATACTATGTTTTCTGGCTATGAAGACAATGAGTGGACGCGGACGCGGGAACGTCAACATGACTCAGGCTCAGTTCACTAACTTGATCAACACGGTGGCTGCAGCTTTCGCAGCTCACCCTGGAGGTAACCGCGTTGTTTTAGGATGTTTAGATCCTACCGCCGCATCGTCTTTTTACCTCTAAACCCATTTCGCTTCACTCCTCACAACAGGTCAGCATGCGCCTGTGCAACCACGTGTTTGTACTTTCAAGACCTTCATGGATTGCAAGCCTCTTCCTTTCAATGGCACTGAGGGTGCCATAGGGCTTCTGCACTGGATCGAGAAGGTGGAAGCTGTCTTTGCTGTCTGCGAATGTCCCCCTGCTAATTGGGTGAAGTTTGCTACTGGTACCCTTGAGGGAAGCGCGCTTTCGTGGTGGAAGGCGCAAATTCAAATGCTTGGTTTGGAGACTGCTAATGCTACTGCATGGGAAGATTTCAAGGATATGATCAAGGAAGAGTATTGTCACAGGGATGACATCCACAAACTCGAGGACGAGTACTATGGTCTCAAGATGGTTGGGTCAGAGATTGAGACCTACACCAAGCTGTCCAACAACTATGCTGCACTTTGCCCAAACATGTCCCGACCCATGTATCGAAGGATCGAATTTTACATTAAAGGCTTAGTCCCAGAAATCCGGAGCCATGTGACCTCGGCCAACCTCACTACTGTTAGGGCTGGATTTTTATAATACATGATCCTTACATGTGATCCTAACCAGTGATCCTTGTTTCTTTGGCAGATAGTGATCCTCAGCAGAGTTCCAGGATCAGGATCACGGACCATCATAGGATCCTCATGCTAACAGTTGCTTTCATTAACTTTAATGTTGTTTTGCAGGAATGACTAGCAGGATCCGCTCTTAGCATCACAATCAAGGAACGCGTCTTTACAATTTTGGCACACGCTCAATCAGAGATGAACGTTGCAAAGGATATGGAAACTTGGCATGATTTAAGGGCGACAATTTAGGCTAGATTCACTTTTATTTCTAAAGGGGTAATGAGCTGATTATTAGTCTTTTTACCTAAAATAGGCCACCTACACTTGTATATATAAATACTCTTCCCCATTCGGAAGACACACAACACAATTCTCACACGCTTAGACACACATTACGATAGTGATCCTTGTACTCAGCTCATTATCATCCGAAGTTGTAACCATATTTTGATATATTGAAGTTGGTGATCGGTAGTTGCCATCACCCGAGGTTTTTTATGCCGGAGATCATACATTGATCAAGGGCTTTTTCCTCGTATAAATCATTGTGTCTTTGCATATTTCATACTGAAGTGATCCTTTACTTTTTCAATAAACCAAGCATCATTCCCCATTTACTTAGAGTTTGGTTGCATTATCCTTGTGTGATTTTTGACCAAAACAGTTTGGCGCCCACCGTGGGGCAATTGGTGCTTCATTCATAAGAAAACTTTCTGTTCGAAATCATTTCAAAGAGTTACATGGCTTCATCATTGAAGAATACATCCACAGCGATGTCGGCAGTCAATTCATCTACTGGCATTCCACCTTTGCCTCCACCACCAGCTGGATCTCAGAAAAATGCTGAGAAGAGACCAACTTCTATCTCCTCTAAACCATCATCTTCTGCTCTAACTTCTTCTGTTCCCAGTACTAGTGATATATTTACTTTGATTTTGCAGATGAGGGATCGTATGCAGCAGCAGGATGAAACTAATGACAGGATCCTCAGAGAAATCGGAGATCTCAAAAGGCAAAAGAAAACGGCAGAGGATCATTCCCCACTAATGCCCAAATCTTTGAATTTTGATACTCCAATGATTACTTCTCAGCCAACAGAGGTCCCAGACATACAATATATGGGTGGATCAAGAGGAGTGCATTTCAGCCCAGCAACAATGACACAGGCATCAGGATCATATTTCCAACCGGCGGGATCCTACGCCCAGCATTTGGGATCCTTCATGAGCTTAGGATCCTGCTTTGTCCCAGGATCATCCCAGGTTCAAGGATCCTCCTTCGTTCCAGGATCGTCTCAAATACCAGGATCCTTCCAGATGCCAGGATCCCTAAAGAATTTGCAAACAGGAAGCCTAGATGTCCATCAAAGAGATTTTATTCCAATGCAGACCATTGCTTCCACTGGTCCATCCATTATCCCAGAATCCCAGCAATATGGATTCACACTCAATGTTCCTAACTTGAACCCGATGGGAGGTAACACCTTAAATAATTATCTTACCACTAACCATGGATTCGTGCAGGATACAGGTATCAATCATGCTATGGCCAGGGAGTTACAGAAGCTGAAGGATATGATCTCAAGTGTTCCAGGGGTAGTCAAGCCTATCCCGGAGATTGCAGATGGAAGCCATAAGGTATCTCGTTTTGCACCACCAATTTGTGATGCAGAGGTACCCAAAAGGTTCCATATCCCTACTATGAAGCTGTATGATGGTACAACGGATCCTGGGGAGCACATAGCACAATACAGGGAGAGGATGGAGATCAATCCAATCCCAGAGAAGTTAAAGGAAGCATGCCTATGTAAAGGATTTGGATCCACCCTTACTGGATCAGCTCTTAAATGGCTGCTAAGTCTCCCCCCTTACTCTATCACTTCATTTGCTAATTTAGTTAACTTATTCAATAACCAGTTCTCTTGTAGTAGAAAATTTGAAAGATTAACTAGTGATTTATATAGGATAACTCAAAGTCATAATGAATCATTAAGGGATTATATAACTAAATTCAGTAAAGAATCCTTGGACATTCCCAACTTGGATATGGCCACGGCTGTTGAGGCCTTCAAAATGGGACTGCTTAAGGATTCATTGTTCTATGATGATCTTGTTATGACACCATGCAGGAACCTAGATGAAGTAAGAACTCGGGCACTCAGGTTCATCCGGCTAGAGGATGACAAGAGGATCCAGGAGAGGCAAGTAGGATCCTCAAAACAGGAAAAACAAGGATCCTCTTTCAAGAACAATAAGTTCAAATCCTACCATAGAAATGACAACCAGAACGTGCATGTTGTTAACCAGGAAGAGGATGATGAGGATTATCCTCCGATTTCTGGATATTGTTTTTCTGTTGACAATCACGAACTAATCCTTGCAATGCAGAATCTAGGAGAAAAAGCCAGATGGCCCAGAAAGAATGACAAACCATCCGGGACTAAAGACAAGTCAAAGTGGTGTGCATACCACGAGGATTTCGGGCATCTAACTGAAGAATGCATAGCATTAAGAAAAGAAATTGGATATCTGCTAAGCAAGGGACATTTGAAAGAATTGTTGGGAGGAAAAAAGCAAAGGACTCAGGATCCTGAAAGGATCCCTGAAAAGGCTCCAGCCCCTCCGGTGAATGCACAAGTGATCAACTTTATTTCCGGAGGATCAGATATTTGTGGTACATCCTTCTCGGCAGCCAAAAGGCATGCAAAGGAAGCAAAAATGGATAATGGAGAAAGACCTATTCGAACATCAAGTGTCTCGGAAGGAAAGACGATAACGTTTGATGAGGATGATCGCATTAACATCCAGGATCCTCATCATGATAGTTGTTTTGGTCAAAAATCACACAAGGATAATGTAACCAAACTTTATGTAAACGGGGTATGATGCTTGGTTAACTATGAAAGTAAAGGATCACTTCTGTGATAAAGGATGCAAAGACACGATGATTTATACGAGGAAAAAGCCCTTGATCAATGTATGATCTCCGGCATAAAAAACCTCGGGTGATGGCAACTACCGATCACCAACTTCAATATAATAAAAATGTAGTTACAACTTCGGATAGTAATGAGCTGAGTACAAGGATCACTGAGTGTCTAGGTGTTTGAGAGTTGTGTCGTATGTCGTGTGTGTTCTTCCGAATGAAGAAGAGTGGTACTTATACATGTGTAGGTGACCTATTTTAGGTAAAATGACTAAATATCAGCTCATTACCCCTTTAGAAATAAAGATAATCTAGCCTAAATTGCTGCCCATAAATCAAGCCTAGTTTCCATATCCTGTGCAACGTCTTTCTTCGATTAAGCTCTTGCCATATTTGTGAAGACGCGTTCCTGGATCATGATGTCTAGAGCATATCCTGCTAGATGTTCCTGCAAAACAATATTGTATTGAGTGGAAGTGATCGTTAGTATGAGGATCACCATAATGTCCCATGATCCTGATCCTGAAGTCCGGCTGAGGATCACTGCCTGCCAAAGAAACAAGGATCACTGGTTAGGATCACGTATAAGGATCACTTATAGTAAAAATCCAGCCCTAACAATTGCCCCCAAAATATAAGGAGTTAATTGTAAATAGACGAGTTATATTTTGTTTCGATCTTATCTCTAACGGGCGATTCCGAATAACTAGCCGTTACACATGGACTAGCCGTTGTGATCATTACGTCATAGATGTGATAATCCCTGCAAATCATCATTATAAATAGGAGATAGGGTTAGGATCATTTTGCATTTAAATTCGAGATATCTTCCCTTTATAACCGCTACCGAAGATTGATCAGGTATCCTCTGCTTCTCTCTTTCCCTTCTTCCTTCTCTTTGCTCTGTTTTTTCTACTCCGTCTCTGTTTCTGTTCCGTCACAAACATGTTGCTCCGGAATTCTCCACACAAGGATTCCAAGAAGGATAGTCCCCTGAAAAGCCAAGGGATCATTAAGGATTCTCCTACGGAGAGATGTTGCTTTACCGATGCTCATGTAGATAGGATTCGACATTGCTTTCCGGCGGATGCCGTTTTCAAATCCTTCGCACCCACTGCCTTGAGTGATTTTACTTCAGATACCTGGGTGATCTTTCCTGCAACTCCATTTATCATAGGATATTCGTATCCTTTTCCGGCCTTTACCCAATCTTTCTTTTCTCTGATCGGCATATCTTACATCCAAGCTATGCCGATGATCTGGAGGGTTCTTTATACCTTCGAGAGGATCATTGAGCAGGAAGGAATTGATCTGGGGATGGCGGAGCTAGCTGAGCTCTATGATCTTACTACGTTTGGATCACATCGGTATCTGCTGAAACGGAAAGCTGGGGAGGATCACCCTATCTTCAAAGTTACCAAGAATGATACAAACTGGAAACGTCGGTTTTTCTTTGTTAAGAGGGATTCCATCCCGGATGGGAAGGATCTGCCCAAGGAATGGGCCACTCATGGTAGGGTAGAGGATCCTCGAAGGATCACTATCAGTCCTGTTCTCATATGATGAGGATCACTGATGTCTTTTTTCTTTTGTCTTTTTTTTTTATGCAGCTATCTCCGTTGCTCACTTAAAGTTGACCCCTGCTGCCAGAGAAAGAGTGTTAGCTTTTAAAAAGCTTGATCCTGAAGTCAGAAGCTTCCAAGTCACCATCCAAGATTCTCAAGAAGTATCCTCTGCATCTGCCACTATGTCAAGTAAGTATCCTTACAGAAAATAAATTATATGTAGGATTGTTTGATTAATAAAGCAACTTATCTTGTTTTTTTGATTGTGTAGGTGCTGGAAAATCTGCCAGGTCCATTAAATCAGCCTCCAAATTTGGGATCAGTGATCTTGCCAATGTCACGTCTTCAAAGAAGAAGGCTCCTGCTGCCAGTCCTTCAGTCTCAGCTCCCAAAGCGTCTATCCGGGGCAAGGGGAAGAAGAGGAAGACTACTGAAGATCTACAAGGATTTCCCCTCCTCCGTCAGCAATTCCTTGACTACGTGAATGAGGTAAGGATCACTGCCCCTGTAGGTTATCCGCCTATCATATCCTGTTTGTGTATCCTGCTTTTCTTGAGGATCACCTGAGTCTGAGCTTGTCTTTATTCTCTTGTTTGCAGAAACTTGCTGAGATTGAAACTTATCTTGGCAATGTTGAGGACCAGGAGAGCCAGATTGCTGACCTTCAACAAATGGGCGTGCTTAAGGATCTCAAGATAGGAGATCTTGAGAAGGAACTCCGGGTCATGAAGGCTGAGGCTGCTCAGAGGTTGATTGATATGGATAACGAGAAGCAGGAGATCACCCAAGATGCTAAGGTCTCCGCGGCAATTGCTATGTATAAGATTCAACTTCAGATGGCCGAGGAGGCTCAGGATCCTACCTTTGACAAAGGCTCGTGGGATGTTGAAGGTTGGAAGGCAAGGCTGGCAGACCTGGAGGACGAGGATGAGGCTGAGGAGATCCCCATGCTGGAAGGTGGTGATGCTGAGAAGGATCAAGGTGGAGATGCTGGTGGTGATGAAGCAACGAAGGTGTAGGCTGCATGATTGGGCGATGATGGATATTTCGAGACTAGGCCGGAGCCCAATTTTTTAGGATTGGTAGTGGTTTTTTGTGGTAGTGATGTTTGTGAACAATTATGGTTTGTAATTTCTGAACAATAGTTTCTTAGGGTTAAGGATCCTGGACCCTTTGAACAATGGGTAGGATTGCTAAAGGTGGAGGGATCCTCTGTTTGGGGGATGAAGCCTTTGTGATCCTGCCGCTTTTACTTTCCTGCAAAAATGCTAAGACCGCATAGACAATGGACACCCTTTGCCAACCCATGTGGACGGGCCACGTTTTCCTGGTAGAAATGTGGGTTGGCAATTTTGACAACTTTTTGAAAGGGTTAATGATCCTTTTGTTTAATAATATAACTTAACTTTTTTGGCTTATCTTGTGTTGTTATCCTTCAATAATCCTCTTATTGCTATATTTGTTAAAATAACAAGAGTTGACAAAGTGTTTAATGAACTTAGGATATGATCCTGGATCAAATATCCTCATATTGAAAATTCTCAAAGCGTTTTAGTTCAAGGATCATAGGTTCGGTTGTCAAAGTATAAGGGTTGGTTAGGATAAAGAGTATAATCAAAATTAGTCAAGGATCATACCTGAGGATCCACGTTAGGATCCTATCCTTTAATCGGAACAACCATAGGTAAGACTTTAATGGATAATAAGGATTACGGATCCTTAATTGTTTAACTTCGAAAACCTGAGAAAATGGAACATAACCTGGGACTAAGCCAATATAAAAGATAAGTTAGTAACTGGGGACAAGCCCAAAGGATAACTGAGAATGATCCCAGAGGATCACTGGGGACAAGCCCAAAGGATAACTGGGGACGATCCCGGAGGATCACTGGGGACAAGCCCATAGGATAACTGGGGACAAGCCCAAAGGATCGTATGTAAACTGGAGTATGGCCCTTTCTGGCAACTATCCAAACTTAGTGACATGAAAATGTCAAAACCTTAGCTAACGTGAAAACGTTAGAAACCTTAGGAACGGATGTATGGTGCGTCCACCATTATACGTAGGATCCCAAATATAGCCAGTACGATGAGGTTGTCAGCCCCGAAAGTGGGTACTGGTCCCAAAGACGTGAACTATACCAGGATCATCGTGCGCTGCTGGCGGAAACTGGGGATAATCCCAAGGATAACTGGGGTTGTACCCAAGGATCTTTGGTGCTTTTGGAGATCTTTGATGATTTGCTGAAGATACCTGAACTATCATAACTCAAATGGTTTGTGAGTAGAGGATGAAGGATACATGATCCTTATCCTTAGGCAAAAAGTAAGAAAATGCAATAGTTTTAGGATAAGCATATTACCAGAGTAAGGATCACCGATATCTCCAGGATCCTTCAAGGATACTTCAATGTAAGGATCACATGCAGGAAGGATCATGTTCACATGAAATATTTCTTTAAGTGAACAGCATTCCAGGCTCTTGGTAACAAGTTTCCTTCCATGGTTAGCAACCTGTATGCCCCCTTTCCTGCTTCAGCTTCAATCAAGTAGGGACCTTCCCATTTTGGTGCTAGCTTCCCGTCAGCAGGATTGATAGTATTTTGAAATGCTTTTCTCAACACCATATCTCCGACTTGGAACTTCCTTATCCTGACATTCTTGTTGTAGGCACCAGCCATCTTTTGTTGGTAGCTTGCCATCCTTATCCTGGCTAGATCCCTGTTTTCCTCAATAGTATCCAAATCCTGAGCCAGGATTGTAGCATTTTCTTCAGGATCACGAGCACTTGTTCTAGCAGTTGGGATCACCATCTCTGTTGGGATCACTGCTTCTGCCCCAAATACTAAAGAGAAGGGTGTCTGACCGGTGGCATTCTTGGGAGTTGTCCTATCAGCCCATAGCACATAAGGTAACTCTTCTGCCCATTTCCCTTTCTTGGATCCTAGCTTCTTCTTCAGATTGTTGATGATGATCTTGTTGGATGATTCTGCTTGACCATTGGCTTGTGGGTGAACTGGTGTTGATGTGATCATCTTGATTCCCCAACTGTCACAAAAGTTAGTGGTTCTGCTTCCAATGAATTGGGAGCCATTATCACATACAATTTCAGAGGGAATGCCAAATCTAGTTATAATGTTTCTTTTAATGAAGGATATGACTTCCTTTTCTCTGACTTGAGCGAAGGCTTCAGCTTCTATCCACTTGGAAAAATAGTCAGTCATGGCAAGCATAAATACTTTTCCACCAGGTGCTTTAGGGAGCTTGCCAACTATATCCATTCCCCATCTCATGAATGGCCAAGAGGATGGTATGGGGTGTAGTAATTCAGCTGGTTGGTGAAGGATATTGCTATGTCTTTGGCAAGGATCACATCTCTTAGCATACTCTATGGCATCCCTTTTCATGGTTGGCCAGTAGTATCCTGTTCTAAGGATCCTTGAGAATAATGCCCTGCCCCCAGTGTGGTTTCCACAATCTCCTTCATGGAAGTCTCTCAACACTTCTTCAATTTCAGGATCCTCAATACATCTTAAATATGGTCCTGCAAGGGATCGTTTATATAGCATATTATTTAAGATTGTAAATTGAGATACCTTGATCCTGAAAGCTCTAGGATTTTCTCCCATTGGGATCTCTCCGTTTTGCAAGTATTTCATGATTGGTGGGATCCATGATCCTGAATAAGATTGAGCTTCTTCACTAGGGATTACTGCAGTATCCTCTTCTATTTCCATGGCTATTTGATTTTCGATAGCAGGAGCCAGGATATGGATGATAGGGATACTTATGTCTTCTGGAATTTTTAAGGATGATCCTAGGTTGGCCAATGCATCAGCTTCCGTGTTATCCTCCCTTGGTACCTGTGTTAAGCTAAAAGAAACAAAAGAGAGTGCCAATTCTTTGACTATCTCTAAATATTTGGTTAGTTTTTCACCTTTAACAGCATAGGATCCATTAAAGTGATTGGTGATCAATAATGAATCTACATATACTTCGAGATATCTTACCCCCATATCCTTAGCAATCTGTAAGCCAGCAATTAAGGCTTCATATTCAGCCTCATTGTTAGTTGCTTGGAATTCACAGGCTATGGAGTGGGGTATTATGTCCCCCTGTGGCGATTTTAGTAGGATCCCTAGCCCTGTGCCTTTGATATTTGAGGATCTGTCAGTGTGCAGGATCCAAGGATCCTTGGTCTCATCCAGCTGCTGGACCTCCAATTCTGCTTCCTTTTGTAGATCACTACTGAAATCAGCCACAAAGTCTGCTAGTGCTTGAGATTTAATGGCTGTTCTCGGTTCGTATCTTATATCATGGGCACTAAGCTTCACTGCCCACTTAGCCATTCTCCCTGACATATCCGGTTTCCTGAGGACATTCTTAATTGGAAAATTAGTTTTAACAACAATAGTATGGGTTTCAAAATAATGCCTTAACTTAGTGGATGCCATGATTAATGCAAGGATGAGTTTTTCGAGGTGTGAGTACCTGGATTCGGCATCAAGTAGACTTTTACTTACATAGTAGATAGGATATTGTGTACCTTCGTGATCCTTAACAAGGACAGCACTTACAGCGGTTGAGGATACCGCCAGATATAAGGATAACACATCTCCTTTTTCCGGTTTTGCTAATGCTGGTGCTGAGGACATATACTCTTTCAGGGCTTGTAAAGCATTTTCATGCTTCTCAGTCCATTCGAACTTCTTATTCTTCCTTAGGATATCGTAGAATTCTTTGCATTTTTCTGAGGATTTCGATATGAACCTGTTCAAGGCTGCTATCCTGCCTGTTAGTCTTTGAACATCCTTGGCATTGGCAGGAGATTTGATATTTATTAATGCTTTGATTTGTTCCGGGCTTGCTTCAATGCCCCTCTGGGTTACCATGTATCCTAAGAACTTTCCTGCCTTAACACCAAAATGGCATTTTGAAGGATTAAGTTTCATGTTATAATTATCAAGGATATCGAATGCTTCTTCCAAGTCCCTTAGGTGATCCTCAGCTTTCTTTGACTTGACCACCATATCATCTATGTACACCTCCATAGTTTTTCCAATTTGATCTTTGAACATCATATTTACCAGCCTTTGATATGTTGCACCTGCATTTCTTAGTCCAAAAGGCATGGCAATATAACAATATAAACCGGTTGGGGTCATAAAGGCTGTATCCTCTTGGTCAGATGGTTCCATCTGTATTTGTTGGAATCCAGATGATGCATCCATAAAGGTTAACAGTTCATGCCCCGCTGTTGCATCCACCATGGAGTCAATGTGGGGTAATGGGAAAGGATCCTTGGGACATGCCTTATTCAAATCAGTGAAATCGACACATACCCTCCACTTTCCTTTTTTCTTTTGGACAACAACCACATTGGCTAACCATTTTGGATACTTTACCTCTCTGATCATACCTGCTCGAAGTAGTCTCTCTACTTCTTCTTGGATAATGGCATTCCTTTCTGGTGCAAACTTCCTCCTTTTTTGATGGATTGGCTTGATAGACCTGTCAATGCCAAGTTTGTGAGTAATAATATCCTTAGATATACCTGTCATATCTTCATGTTTCCATGCAAAGGTAGATTTTCTTCTTTTGAGGAAGGATATCATGTCTTCTTTCATCTTGCCAAGGATCCCTGATCCGATATAGATTTTTGATTCAGGATCACTAGGATCCAAGAGGATTTCATCTACATCTTGTTCCCTTGCCTCCAGGACATTCCTTGGAGGATACTGTAATTGCTATTGCTCCCTAGGCTTCGAGGTTGGCTTCATGGATGAGGTATAGCAATCCTTAGCCTCTTGCTGGTCACTATCGATCTTGATTATTCCCCATGGGCTAGGGAGCTTCACACATTGATGGTAGGTAGATGGGACTGCTTTCATATCATGTATCCAAGGCCTGCCAAGGATAACGTTGCAACAAGATAAACAGTCAATAACACAAAATTTTTGGTAATTATGTAATCCTTCCACGTAAATTGGGAGTTTGATGTCCCCCAGAGTTTTCTTCGTTTCCCCACTGAATCCTACAAGCACGGAGGATCTTGGTGTGATGTCTGATTCTGGGATTCCCATCTTCTTCAAGACATCAAGCTGGATAATGTTCACTGAGCTCCCTCCGTCAATAAGGATCCTGCGGACAAAATGGTTAGAGATAAAGAGAGTGATAACTAAGCTATCATGGTGAGGATCCTGAACATTAACGCGATCATCCTCATCAAATGTTATCATCTTCCCTTCTGAGACACTTGAGGTTCTAATAGGCCTTTCTCCATTATCCATTTTTGATTCTTTTGCATGTCTTTTGGCCGCTGAGAAGGATGTACCACAAATGTCTGATCCTCCGGATATGAAGTTAATCACTTGTGCGTTTGCCGGAGGTGCTGGAGCCTTTTCAGGGATCCTTTCAGGATCCTGGGTCCTTTGCTTTTTTCTCCCCAATAATTCTTTTAGATGCCCCTTGCTTAGCAGGTATCCAATTTCTTTTCTTAAGGCTATGCAATCTTCAGTTAGATGCCCGAAATCCTCATGGTATGCACACCATTTGGACTTATCTTTAGTCCCGGATGGTTTATCACTCTTCCTGGGCCATCTAGCTTTTTCACCTAGATTCTGCATAGCAAGGATTAGTTCATGATTATCAACGGAAAAAACAATATTCTGAGATTGGAGGATATTCTTCATCATCCTCTTCTTGGTCAACGGCGTGCACATTCTTGTTCTCGTTTCTATGGTAGGATTTGAACTTGTTGTTTTTGAAGGAGGATCCTTGCTTATCTTGTTTTGAGGATCCTACTTGTCTCTCCTGGATCCTTTTGTCATCCTCTAGCCGGATAAACCTGAGTGCTCGAGTTCTTACTTCATCTAAATTCCTGCATGGTGTCATAACAAGATCATCATAGAATAATGAATCCTTAAGCAGTCCCATTTTGAAGGCTTCAACAGCCGTAGCCATATCCAAGTTGGGAATGTCCAAGGATTCTTTACTAAATTTAGTTATATAATCCCTTAATGATTCATTATGATTTTGAGTTATCCTGTACAGATCGCTAGTTAATTTTTCAAATTTTCTACTACAAGAGAATTGGTTATTGAATAAATTAACTAAATTAGCAAATGAAGTAATAGAGTAGGGGGGAAGACTTAGCAGCCACTTAAGAGCTGATCCAGTTAGAGTGGATCCAAATCCTTTACATAGGCATGCTTCCTTCAACTTTTCTGGGATAGGATTGATTTCCATCCTTTCCCTGTATTGTGCTATATGCTCCTCTGGATCCGTTGTGCCATCATACAGCTTCATGGTAGGGATATGGAACCTTTTGGGCACCTCTGCATCACAAATTGATGGTGCAAAGCGAGATACCTTGTGGCTTCCATCTGCAATCTCTGGGATAGGCTTGACTACCCCTGGAACACTTGAGATCATGTCCTTTAGTTTCTGTAATTCCCTGGCCATAGCGTGATTGGTGCCTGTATCCTGCATGAATCCATGGTTAGTGGTAGGATAATTATTTAAAGTGTTACCTCCCATTGGGTTCAAGTTAGGGAATCCATATTGCTGGGATTCTGGAACAACGGAGGGACCAGTGGAAGCAATGGTCTGCATTGGAATGAAGTCCCCTTGATGGACATCTAGACTCCTTGTTTGCAAACTTTTTAGGGATCCTGGCATCTGTAAGGATCCTGGTATCTGGGATGATCCTGGAACGAAGGAGGATCCTTGAACCTGGGATGATCCTGGAACAAAGGAGGATCCTTGGCCCTGGAATGATCCTGGAACGAAGGAGGATCCTTGAACCTGGGATGATCCTGGAACAAAGGAGGATCCTTGGCCCTGGAATGATCCTGGAATAAAGTAGGATCCTTGAAACTGCTGTGCCCCCGGATAGGCTCCCGGATTCATGAAGGATCCCATGTACTGAGGATAGGATCCTATTGGCTGAAAATGTGAATCTGATGTCTGAGTCATTGCTGCCGAGTTGAGACGTGATCCTCTTGACTCCCCTATGATTTGCACGTCCGGGATCCCTGATGGCTGGGAGGTGATTATTGGAGTATCGAAGCTCAAGGATTTGGGCATCAGTGGAGAGTGATCCTCTGCGCTTTCTTTTGTCTTTTGAGATCTCCAATTTCCCTGAGGATCCTTTCGTTAGTTTCATCTTGCCGCTGCATACGATCCTTCATCTGCAAAATTAAAGCAAATACATCACTAGTACTGGGAATAGAGGAATTCATAGCAGAAGAAGATAGAGGTTTAGAGAAAGTGGGAGTTGATCTCTTCTCAGTATTCTTCTGAGATCCTGCCGGTGGAGGAGGCAAGGTTATCTGTGATGAAGTGACCGCAGACATCGCCGTGGACGTGTTCTTCAATGATGAAGCCATGTAACTCTTTGAAATGATTTCGAACAAAAGATTTTCTTATGAATGAAGCACCAATGGCCCCACGGTGGGCGCCAAACTGTTTTGGTCAAAAATCACACAAGGATAATGTAACCAAACTTTATGTAAACGGGGTATGATGCTTGGTTAACTATGAAAGTAAAGGATCACTTCTGTGATAAAGGATGCAAAGACACGATGATTTATACGAGGAAAAAGCCCTTGATCAATGTATGATCTCCGGCATAAAAAACCTCGGGTGATGGCAACTACCGATCACCAACTTCAATATAATAAAAATGTAGTTACAACTTCGGATAGTAATGAGCTGAGTACAAGGATCACTGAGTGTCTAGGTGTTTGAGAGTTGTGTCGTATGTCGTGTGTGTTCTTCCGAATGAGAAGAGTGGTATTTATACATGTGTAGGTGACTATTTTAGGTAAAATGACTAATATCAGCTCATTACCCCTTTAGAAATAAAGACAATCTAGCCTAAATTGCTGCCCATAAATCAAGCCATGTTTCCATATCCTGTGCAACGTCTTCTCGATTAGCTCTTGCCATA